>NC_089274.1:30483565-31209388 GCF_963678975.1 Dysidea avara
GCAGCTGATTCCGTTTCCTTAAAGCTTCGCCATCCAATGATTGATCCCATTTTATCTTGCTAATACACACCTGCTGAAACAGTATCTTCGCTCCAATTGTAATGGGGCTGAGGAAACCCAACGGATCAAAAATCTTTGCTGACACCTTCAAAAGAGACCTCTTTGTTGGTGGCAATGAGTTAACAAATGAAATTAAATCAGCAAACTGGAAGACAAAACAATCTACTTCAGTGTCCCAACTGAGCCCTAAAATTCTTACAACACCATTGACATCTCCTTCATTCCCTTCTGCTTCATTAATCTGTTTCTGTAAAGACTGGTTGTTTGTTCTCCACTTTCTCAAATTAAACCCTCCCTTTGCCATAAGTTCCTTAGCCAATTGATAAAATTCAAAACCTTTTGTAGGGTCAGTGGTGCCTCCAGGTAAGTCATCAACATATAGGGAATCTAGTAAGAATTGTGCCACTTGAGAATAATCCTTCTGATGCAGTAGTAAGTAATGTTGGATGACCCCTCTCAATATGGCTGGGCTCGGTGTCAACCCAAACACAAGTCTACAAAACCTGTACTGTACCATTTTCATTGGCACTGAGTCTATATTCTCATACCAGATCAATCGCAGCATGTTTCGGTCCTCTGGTTTAATCAGTATCTGATGAAATGCTTTCTCGATATCGTCAGTAATGCCAATTTTATGCTCTCTAAACTTTAGAAAAACATTGAAAATGAGAGGTGTCAAATTAGGCCCCTTCTCAAGGCAATCATTTAGTGAAAACAATTTAAGATCAGTCTTGGCAGAACCATCAAACACAATTCTGAGCTTTGTTGTGTCTCTATCCTCTCGAATAACTCCATGGTGTGGAAGAAAATGACTGGGTGCTGCCTCTAGCTCAGCTAAGGGAACAGGCTCAATAATGCCACTGGCTAACTGTGTCTTAAATGTATCATCGTATTCGTTGAACATTGTCGGTTCCTTTTGTAAACGTACCTTTAACTGATTGAGACGTCTGACACAAAGTCCATAATTTGTGTAACTGGGTTTACTCCACTTCCAAGGTAGCCCCACCTTACAGTATATCGGCACTGAAGAAGATCAAAGGTGATTTGTGGTGGAAAACCTTCCATGCTTTCTTCAGGAGTTGGCTCATCAATGATGCCGAGTGACTCAATTCTCCCAAAAAACGTCGCAACTCGTTCTCCAACTTATCTTCATTGTCAGTTGTGCCTGGTACAGTACTTGGTCCTTGTAGTACTAGATTAGAATTTGTGACAACACTACCTACCCCAACATCTCTAATGGGCCCAGATGCAAGCCATCCAAATTTGCTACTAATGGCAACCAACCCATTCTCTTGCCTCTTCACCTCTCCCAAAACTAGTTCCCAGTAAAAATCTGACCCAATCAACACATCTACATTAGAATCACGATTACTCACAGTATCATTTGTTGTCAGACAGTCCGCCAGGTCTAAGCTCTGTAATGAGGGATACTGGTGAATGTTGACTGCTCTAGGAAGTGGTGAACATCTCGTGTGAAAGGCAAGAGCTGTCAATTGAATATCTTCGCTCTCTTTGGTTTGAAGCTTAATCGTCACAAGTCTGTCTTTTAAAACCATTATTACCAAACACATTCAAGTTCACTACTTTCTTCCTTTGTGGTTTTAAGCCAAGCCTTATCTTCAAGGAATTTGTTAAATAGGACCTTTGACTTCCGTTGTCAAATAAAACTCTCACTGGTACCATTTCTCCATTAGAAGCGTAGGCATAGGTTTGAGCTGTTTGAAGCAATACCACTCTTTTACTTCTCGTACTTGTTGTCAAGGAACTATCAGTAATGTTCACTTCTGGTTGCTGTGTTTCTGATGAATGTTGTGATACCTCACAAAGTGATTGGTGGTGTCGGTTATTGCACTTACGGCATTGCTTAGTACTACGACATTGTGCTGCACGGTGCCCTTTGGCTAGGCAAATAAAGCATCTTCCATCCTTTCTGATTAGGTCCCTACGCACTGACACATCTTTAACCTTTTCACATGAGGCTGAGTAATGATCTTCCCCACAATATACGCTTTTCCTTCTCTCAGGACCTTGGTCTCTCACAGTCAGTGATGAAGCTGTTCCCATATTTCCCGCACCACTCTTGTGTGTAATGTCTGTATACTTCCTTTCATTTACCTTCACAGCATCATTTATCTCCCTGGCTTCTACCTCTCCCTTTATGATGCGAAGCAAATCTTCAATCTTCCACACATCATTTGTTGTAATTCTAGCTATTTGTAGCCTTACTTCAACTGGTAGTTTAGCCATAATAACAGATATTAGGAAGCTGCCATATTGTTCTGCACCAACTCCTAGTGCTTCCAGACCTCGTACATTTACACACACCTTATCATAAATGGCACGGAGCTGTTGAGTCTTCTCTCCAGCACAAGCGGGTAGTTTTAACAGCTCGTCTATATGTGCGGCGATCACTTGGTGTGTATTACCGAAACGACTCTTCAACAGTTCAATTGCCGCCTGATAGTTGGCTTCAGTTAACGCTAGTCCTTCTATGCTTCGTGCTGCCGCGCCTTCCAGTAGTGCGTGTAGATAATTGAATTTATCGACCGCCGATAACGAAGGGTTATTGTGGACAGCACTCTCATATCTATCCCAGAACCCTCTAAACGTGACGATTTCACCATTGAACTTAGGTAGCGTTATCTTCGGCAGCTTAGGTTTCACAATATCTATTGATTCGTGGTCGCGCGCTTCCAATAGAGTCGCGGGTGCACCCGATTTATCGCGCTCTTTCGACTCGTAACGTGATTCAACACGTTTTTCATTTACACTTGAATTAGATTCAACACTTTTCTATCACCTCACCAGTTTTCTTCTCTCTACCTTTTCCTGAATTCAGATGGCCGTCTAGTTCAGAACGTATTTCCACGATTCTACACTTGATGTCATCCGCTTCTTCGATTTCTCTTTCGATGTCTTCAGTCGGGCAAATCGCTAACACTTCCTCGTCCAGAGTGTTCAATAGATCAAACTTCTCTTTTAGTATTTCGGATAACGCCTTCACCTTCACTAGGCGCTTCTCGTCCAAATCGGCATCACTCTCCAGGATGTGTTTCGCCTCCTTTAAATACTTTGTAACGACTCCTCTATGTCCGCTCCGGCGCTTCTTCACTCTTTCCAATGCTTTGCTCATCTCTATCCAGCCAGTTCTCAACAGGTTACTTCCACCAAGTTGGGTGCCATGTTACGAATTTAGCGGTTACTCTGGACTGTTTTTATCACGTGACTTGTACATTACATCATACACTAAATTTAACTTATATTACAAAAAATGTTCTAAATGTTTCCTACATTTATGTATAGGCCAAATTACCACATATATGCATTCTTAACTCACAATAGAAAACTCCACCTGTACTACTGTACAAACAGTCAAGCACGTATTGTGAATAAGTCATATGTGTATTACTGTAACTTTGTGCTTTTTGTGTATATGTGCAGACTGCACCAAAAATATTTGGTGGTAAGATTATGAGTCACTTGTTGATCTTTGTGGGAAAAACATCAGATAGTGCTGAAGAAGTCCTTACTAATGTTAAGGAATCTTCCAAGAAATTCAAAGGAAAGGTATGTGATTTGTTTTTGTTATGTGAACACTTGTTTACAGTACGATAGTACTGAAGGTCACTAAGATGTAGGCAACCTTCCTTGTTTTACTGCTTTTTATGATGCCTATAGTATGTTCACGTTGAGCTGAACCCTGAAAAAACAGCTAAAAATTAAAAGTGGATTTTTTCTCAACAGAGTTAACATTCTGCCAACCAGATGATTATTGGTAACAGCAAAGGTGTCAACAACAGACATGTACGGTTTGGCTCGATTACAAGTTCGGGAAAGGGCTCTAACGGACACTGTACTTATATGGTTTCTCCATAGGAAATGTATTCTGAAAATTTTGATTTGCCGTAAATATTATGTCAAACATTTGAACAACAAGATTTTGAAATATTTTTAGCGGATCAAGCAGTACTACAAATGAGCCAAATTTCAAGATCATGTGTAATTGCATCCATGAGTTATTAAATGTTTTTGAGGATTCAGCTCAACGTGATCATACTATAGTCACTAATTTTTCTTTGTACAGTACTTGTGGCGAAAGAGAAAATTATTGCTTGTTAATTGTACAAATTGTGACCCACTAAGTGAAAACCTGACTACAGTGTAGTTTGCATAATTCTGATTTTTGAAATTAAAAATTGTATTGAAATACATTAGGAAAAATAAGTGCTGTAAGTTACATGTACAATAGTACTGTATAGTAGGGACCACAAAGGTGTGGGCGTGGTCCATGAAAGAACATCACCCAAAACCAGCCTCACTTTTCCCTGACGACAATGAAGCAGTATTGGTTTGGTAAAACTAAGCCCAAACAAGCATTCAGATCAATCAGAAACACTTTCAACAAAGTTGCTATGGAAAATTATAGAACGGAATTTTCTACTGGCTGACTGAGTAACTGACTGACTGATGTTTCAGACAAGCGTAACTCGGTCACGGCTAAGGCTACGGGCTTGATTTTTTCACTGTTTGACGTCACTTCAGCTGGACACGTGCCTTTTGGCATACTGCAGTATGTACGTACAATGCATTCTTCATGGACTTCCTAGTATCCTCCTTTGTATTCAATTCATCTTTGCTGACTGTGAAAGATGTCAATTTGGCAGTAGCACGTGATGGCTTCCCTTTGTAACAGAAATCATCTGTACTTCTCATATTGGCTATTTTGATGCAGATATGCTTTTCGAACAGTTCTTGATTATTAATGCTGTGTAATGGGTTGAGCATAGCTGACAACGAAGCATAATGGATACTTCACTTTTCAGACAATAATTGATAACGCACCGTTTCTTTCTTTTGATGCGGTATTCGTGGGTTTACCAGTCATAATTTTATTTTACAAAGAAGTTAACAACAAGTAAACAAAAAAATTTGGAATTTTCAACTAGAATAGGGACCGTAGCACACCGATAAAAAAATGCACAGTAGGATATAACACTTCTTATTGTTTTACTGTGATTTGATGTCGTGCACTACTCCAGCTTGTTTCAGTACTTTTTATTGATGTGCTATGGTCCCTACTCTATAAAAAAATAGTGTGTACTATATATAGTCGCTGTACAAATGGCTGTCTATCGGTCCGCAAGCATTCACCAAATAATGTGAAACTTTAGCAGCCTATTGGTTTTTCCTTCTAGACAGCTAAGAATTTATAAAGTAAAATTTGAAGAAAATGCAAACTGGTTGGAGGGTCACAATTATCTTGCACGAGAATTACTTATCACTGTTGCGGAACAGGCTGTCAGTACCATAATTGAATGAATTTTACTTTGGTCATCTGATCATAATGTATATGCTAGGGTTGTGTATTATTCAGCATCAGAATCTGTAATATACCACCATCACCCCGAAAAAAATGTTTATTAAACATTTCTAGTGTATGCATCAATTGTGTACTAACTTTTGTTTCTTGTGTTTTTTAAATTAATTTGTAGATTCTCTTTGTCCTTGTTGATACTGATATTGGGGACAATTCAAGAATATCCGAGTTTTTCGGGCTTACTGAAAAAGATGTAAGAATGTATATATATGTATATACATGTTCAGATCATGTATTGTATTGCTCTGTAGTTTCCTTGTATACGGCTGATCAATGTTAAACAAGATGACATGAAGAAGTATAAGCCAGAGTTTACCGAATTAACCACTGAGAATGTTAACACTTTTCTGGATAGCTACTTAAGTGGTGACTTGAAGGTAATTACTTGTGGGTATCTGTGATTCATTTAAACAAATATTTGTAATTGGCAGATTACAACATATACTGTAAAGATTTTAAAAATAATGATACTGTTGCACTGTTATCTATTAATTAACTGCTTAATTCATGTACAGTTTATCTCTTGTGTTACCAACACATAGGCACATTTAATGTCAGAAGAAATACCTGATGATTGGGATCAAAAACCTGTAAAAGTTCTAGTAGGAAAGAATTTTGATGAAGTTGCAAAAGACAAGACCAAGAATGTGTTTGTAGAATTTTGTAAGTCCAAGTGTACAGGTAGTAATCGATTTTTTAAATAGGCATTCATTAATTGCTGCATTTACATATACTCGTTTACTGAGAAGTTGTATGCATTGCTCAGTACTTACAGTAAATTAGGGTGTCATTGGTAGTGAAACTAAATAGTAGTAATTTTTAGAGTGTAAAGTTTGACATTATTCCTCTTCAAAGTGCTTCCCACTCTATGATATAGTGTGGCTGTGTTTCTTGTAATAATTGGTCATGGTCCATTCAAAAGTAGGGTGAAGGTTAGTCAATTGTTCAACACCATAGCATTCATATATAGTTTATGTTCAAACTCTGCTCCTGACAGTTCAGTTTACTATATCATAAATGGGAGCTAATAAGGAGTTACATACTGGCTGGAAATGGCAAATTCTTGGTCAATCACTTAAATTCATATTTTTAACCCAGGTACATGCACATGGGTTACTGAATTGTTTTTTTGTAAAAACGTGTGTATGCATGTGTGTACCTATATACTGTATCTGTCTATCTACCTAAGTTTGTCCGTACACACCCATGTGACCAAATTCTAGTAGTAACAAGTTGATGTGCTACTTCTAAAAACCAGATGCCATGCAGCTAGCTAACTCATCTGGAATTAACCATAGACAGTATATGCTACAATGAATTAAGTATTACTATTTTATTGTTTTAACCAATAGGGTAATTTTGGGTTGTACAATAATATTAGTTAATTCTCGTATTTTGTAATTCATGAAAATTTTGTAATTCGTTCAATTACGTTGCTATGCACTGCTAAGGAATCGCTTGTTAAACAAACCGGTTTTTACCAACATATTACGCACAGAAGTATCTTATAAACTGTTTTATAGTTTGACTATCGTGTCTTTTCCCACAAATTCTCTCGACAAAGCCTCAAAGCTGCTCTTCATTTTGTTCGTGTAGGTAAGGGATACGCCCCCTTTCAACTCGAAACGATATGCTATTTCTGATAGTGTACAAGGCCTGCACCGTTATTTTTCAGTTGTTAAACACCTGAAAACCTCAAAGGGAAGGTGATTTACATAGTCTGAGGAAAGTCGCCACACCTGTACTGTATTTCAGTCCACCGAAAAGAAACCACCTCAGAGCAAAGTTTACCTGTGCAGAAGTTTAATACAGACTTCATTTCGCTTGTACTTCTTACGTAAAGGCTGCTTTTACCATTATTTAACGATTTTGCTCACGTGAGTGCGTACAGACAAACATAGGTAGATAGGTACACACACACACTTTTCTGAAAACAATTTCAGTAAGCCAGGCGCGCGCCCACAGCCAGCCTTTGGCAGGTTGTGGGCGTGCGCCTGGTTTAAAAAGCAATCAGCCTATGAGAATTAAACACTGAATGAAGCCCGTATAAACTTCAGCTTTGCACTGAGACGGTTTATTTTCACCAGTTTGAAATATGATTGTAGTGACTCTGTAGCTACCTTCCGATTGGGCTCTTCAGGAATATACTGAAAAACCATAGTTGGTCTCTCAGGCTTGCATGTCTCTTAGACTTGAAAGGAGCTAGCTATATAACCAAGAGTTCATAATTTATTTTATATCATGACTCTTGATATGGCACCTGGTTTTAGAAGTCCCACAAGATCAACTTGTTTGTAAGGATATACCTACTTCATAAGTATCTATAGATCCCTGTGACTACGTGTGGTATTTCGCATTTTGTAATCTTCACTATATACTACTTACACTGTAGATGCTCCATGGTGTGGTCACTGCAAACAGCTTGCTCCAATTTGGGACCAACTTGGAGAGAAGTTCAAAGATTCTGAAGATGTCATTATAGCTAAAATGGACTCTACTGCTAATGAAGTAGCAGATATTAGCGTCCAGGGATTTCCTACTCTGAAATTCTTTCCTAAAGATTCAGATGAGGTTCTGTTCAATAATGTATTATAATTATTTACTGCCAAGAGTTAGTAATAGTATGTACTTTTAGACCCTTTTGTGGTAGTGTCTAAGTTCTTAGAGGGTAGTGCTGAAAGCCGGAATGGAACAGAACCAATTGGGGCATGCGCTAAGTTGAAAAATCATTTTTCAACAGATTGTGCACCGTTTCAAACTGTCACATGGTAGCTATAATTGTGCTAGAGTTAGTTTTCTTCTACATACTGTATATGCATGCTAGAATTTGCTGCCCGAAGTATCTACAGTAGAGGACACAAAACAGTTTCCATTCCATTTCCGTTTTCCGTTGTAAAATAATGCATTCTGTTTTCATACCATTGGCATTTTAATATGCAATCAATTGTGTAATGCTTATTAAAACGCCAACGCGTAATTATACTTTTCGCTTTATAGTTGTACTAAGGCATCATTGCCTACAGCTATGTGGCAGAGCTATGCACAGATGTATCTCGTAGAACGTACACCCTGTAGCGGCTAGCCATTTCATTTGTTTTTCATGGAACGAGGCAGCCGTCTAGAACACACTACGCCAGTTACATTTCAGAAGCAGCTACTGTATATACAGTATTCATATACCAGCGTAACGAAAAGGTAATAAGCAAACTTCACGATACAAAATGAAGGTAAGAAGCAATTTAATGGGCAAAGGCGTGGTTCACTTCCATCAATTTCCGTATACGCTAATGTTGGATAAATAGTGGCGCTATAGTAGCCTGCCTGTCGTAGCCCGCTTTTTTTACTAAGATGGTGTACAACGATTACACGAAACAGAGGATAGTCTATTATTTGTACCAAGGTTTAATTGCCGACCATATTAATGATGAGGGAGGTTGTGTGACTCATCAGGATGTGGCTAAGTTTATCAAGCAGTTTTTTGCTACTGGAACTATTGCTAGAAGGCCAGGAAGTGGAAGAAAAACAAAGATAAGCAATGAAATTAAAGAGGTAGTAGAGTTGTCTAGCAGAATAGGTAGTGAAGAGATAGCTATACATTGTAGCTGTAGTGCTATTATTGTAGTGATGACGCTTACAACACCTTTGTATAAATGTACAAGTTGCACGTATGAACATGCAAGGCTGCATGCAGCAGCAACCGTGTGAGTTGGTGTTAATCAAGCTAAATAGGAGGAGATGGCTAGGCTTGGCCGAAGTCTTCCTATGCCGGTGTCTGCATGTACAAATCACAATGTCACTATACTAGTGGCCAGTGGCGTAGCCAGTCTTACATGATTAACCAGGGATTTGGCAGTTTGGCAGTCATACCCATGCAGAACTACTTTAAACTGGCATGTTGAGTTCCAATTGCCAGGACTTAGACTGGGATCTAGCCCTGGAAAGCCTAGGTGTAGCCTGCTAGCAGCAGTGTGTCATAAAGTGGAACACCATAGGTATAGTATAGTCAGCAAATTTAAGTCTGGTTAGCATGTGTTCATAAATACTTGCAACTGTCAATGTCACTAGCTGATCGGAGAATGTGCTAGAGTAAGAACACAGTAGCTAGTTACAGTGACATAAGCACAGTAACACACAATCCTCCCATATAAGACTGTCAGGCTTCACACCCTTAAGTTGTTTATGACATGGATACCATATGGGAGGGTTGTTGATGATATGTGGTTAGACCACAAAATATTTTTAAATGGTAGGGTTGTAATAAACACCCCACCCAACCTTTTCTGTGTGTGAAAAGCAGCCATAGTATCAGCGCTACCATTCTTCCCCCTATAATGGACAAACAAAGCACTCACTGTGATGGCTAGGAAGAGAATAAACGGATGCCTTGCATGCGCACTTGAACGGCTTCTCGTAGTGAACACAGGAAGCTTACTAGAGACCCTATTATGGCGATCTTGTAAGGTAAAAAGAGTGCTGCACAACTTCAATCTGCCATCTATTAACGTTATAAATACTATAGTCGAACAATACACATCCCTGAGCACACAAGATCCTGTAATTTTGTTCTTCTACGGCTTCTTCCATATACGGAACAGCAGGCAATGGTGAAGAAGAACTTAGAAATTTATCGAGGTGGAGGCCGGTTAGCGATCTGTGGAGTACGGATTAATTAATGGGTCATGGACACGCGGAAGGACTCAGTGAGTAAGGCTGTGTAGTTTTTATTGTGAAAAAATGGAAACCTTGGGCTGTACACGAGTGAAACAAAATAATTATACAACCAAGTACTAAGAATAATACGAAACGCGGTTAAAATTATGTCATAAATAAATAATTAATAATTAATGTTTGAGAAAACTACGAGGCCTAGAGACATGAATCAACCGGGGATAGATTCGCCTGTGAATGAAGGCACAAACGTATAATCGTCGCTCCTGTTCGTGCTGATGACCTGACCATACGCGTAATTCTATATAACGCTCAGTACCACACCCTTGCTTAATTATTTACAGATTGCGCGAAGAAGATTAGCTTTAGCGATGCCCATGCAGGAGAGCCAGAAGCCACCTGTGCAAACAAGAAGATTACAAGTAAGTTTTTATGTTTGTAACATCTCAAGTCTCCATGCCAGCTGCCAGTGGATTCATTCATGCAAATAAACAATACTACAAGAAAACATTAAAACATATGCCACGCTCTTTACAATACAGTTACATATAGAATACAAGTAAACAATTTTGTCTTGTGCAACTGGCATGGCGAACTTCCTTTGTGTTGGTGTCAGGCAATTCAATACGTGCTTAATCTTTTTTGCCTTCACCTGGCGTAGCTACTAGGCTCTGGCTGGCTTGGCTGTCTTCCTTTATCTGGTTCATCTGGCTTGCATACTCCTACAGCATTGTGTAGCTATCTCCTGAAAGTTGTGTATGCATAACTATAGTGTGTCACCCATCACTGTGCCATTGCTATATCACTGATGAACCTTACTTAGCTCTAGTTGATGTTGATATACAGTGCTGTATATTGCCTAATAATTTTATCTGGTGATGTTGCCTATAATGTATTGCTGCATACAATACTGCAATAATGTATAGTTCTCTCCTGTATGTTTTGTATACATATACTTTGTACACATCACTGTGCCATTACCACACCAATGATGTACTGGAACTTAGCTACTGGTGGCCTTTAGTTACAATGCCACTATTGTGTTATATCTGTCACTACTGTGACATGTTGAGATGATTTGGGGATCATATGAGCCTTCACCACTTAATAGCCTCACCGGGGGGCTGTCACGTTGGTGTATGTACTTGGTTGTATGTGACGCGGTCCTAGTAATAAGAATAATAATATTATGAATAATAATATGAACAATTCGCGTAAAATTTGCAATTTTTGAATGTTTCCAAATTTCGTCTAGACCATTTTTACTGCTATATCACAATTTTTCTGAGTTCAGTGTTTGATAATAAGCCTTCTGAGGGTTGTTTTATGCTTGAGTCTGCTTTCTAAGGCTGGTTTTAGGTGACTGCTCTATTAGGATTTTCAAAAATTTCACTGCGATCCCTATTATGAACCCACTATCGTGGTTCATGATACTAGATGAATTAAAAATTGGAAATTTTAAAATGGGAATAGGGATCACTGAAAAAAGCCACAAAACAAGAAGGGATCGCTGGGGTGGTAATGTAAACCACAAATCCCTATTTTGACTCTGTCATAAATCTTTAGTTACATGCTCTGTCATTTTGAAATGAGTCAAAATAGGGATTTGTGGTTTACATTACCACCCCAGCGATCCCTTCTTGTTTTGTGGCTTTTTTCAGTGATCCCTATTCCCATTTTAAAATTTCCAATTTTTAATTCATCTAGTTTGTGTACTTTTTAATTAATCCAGTAATGGATTATGAGATTTCTTCTATTGATAATAAAGACTGTTGTGAATAGTGTAATTTTGCATTCTGCATAGTAGCACTGTCAACATTTCAGTCCACACATGAAGCTGATCAAATTGCAATGTGCGTACAGACTGAGGGTCTCCTAATATGAGCTACAATTTACATTACTGGTGCCTTTAATAACTGTCAAATTCAGTGCAAGGATTGTAGTTATACACTTGACTGCATTATTAGAGTACTTAAGTGACTGCTCTATTAGAGTATTTAATCTAGATAACCCGCCCACGTACAATAATCACGGAGCGAAAAAAAATCACCTTGCAACAAAGTCATCAGCCCAGATTAAGCTTCCTGACCTATACTGAGTTTAATAAAGACTGATTCTATTAGCCACGCAAAAACTTAACTCTGAGCGTGATCTTGTATGGCTTCTCAAGCGTAATGGCGTTTTGGCAAGAAGAAACGGCCCGGTTTGAGCTGTTTCCATCTGAAAACGAAATCAAAAATAGGTCATGGACACACACAATGATCCATTCAGCAAGCCTTGCTACTTTTTATCCTAGGATTCTCCTTGTAAACTTCGCTATGCCTGTGAAAGAATAATAATAATATTATGAATAATAAGAATAATAATAATATGAACAAACGGGCATATTTCAGTTTTGTCTGAAATACACATACTGTTTCCTTTCCACTTGATACTTACTAGTGGACCAATACTCATTGCAAAGAACCACCAGAGGGTTGTTTTGAGTTGAAGGATGCTTTTCAAGGTGGTTTTTAGGTGTGCGTTCTATTAGGATTTTTGCAAAAAACATGGGCAATCCCTATTATGAACCCACTATCGTGGTTCATGATGAACAATTTGCGTAAAATTCACAATTTTTGAATGTTTCCAAATTTCATCTAGACCATTTTTACTGCTATATCACAATTTTTCTGAGTTCAGTGTTTGATAATAAGCCTTCTGAGGGTTGTTTTATGCTCGAGTCTGCTTTCTAAGGCTGGTTTTAGGTGACTGCTCTATTAGGATTTTCAAAAATTCCACTGCGATCCCTATTATGAACCCACTATCGTGGTTCATGATACACTCTTATAAATCTATGATGTCACAATTTATCACTTACAAGATTTGATTGTGGATTTGACTTTTCAGACAACTGGAAATACTGGAGATTTAGGTGAGTCTGCATGTGAGCTGGAGATTTGCCTAAAATGATGTGTGGCATACCTAATGCGTGTGACTTGGCAGATCTGACTTGATGAATTGTTAAGAACATAATATGCCGTGTGGCGTGCATTAAATAGAATCATCATTCAAATGATTTCTAGCATCCCTATAAGTAATAACTCCAGTTTTTGTGTGACAATTGGAAACGGTGCACAATCTTGCTATAATGGTTATTCTGCTTGGCGTACATCCGAATTGGTTCTGTCCGCGTTTGGCTTTTAGCACTACCCATCTAAGTTACTTAGCATTTACTTAGCCTGAAAATTAATTTTAAACCCTTGACCATAGATACAGGTGGAATGATGGGTTGTTTCTACTAATTAACACTACATTTCTCTGTTACAAGCAGAAGTACAACTACATAAAGGGTCTAAATAAGTTTAAAACTTCAGACCACAGGGGTCTACATAATTTATTGACCCTCAGGCCCTGGCCATTGTGTTACTACCGTAATTACATAGACCTCTGTGGTCTGTGCTGTATTTAAAAATTTCAAAAGTTATGATTTATGAAATGCAAGTACACTGTTTTTATCTACGTGTAGATTAGTTTACATAAAATGCAACTTTTAAAAAAAAAAACATATTTGTACACAATATTTTCATTTTTTCACTGAATTCATAAGCTATATAAAAAGCCACAGTCCTTAAAACATCTAGCCTGTTGCCTGAAACAAGTTTGCCGGTGGAGGCTCACCAAAATAATGAAATTTTAGTACAGATTTTTTCAATTGACTTCATCACGTTTGCAGTAGATTTAATCCCATTTGAATTAGTAGTTTTTTTGCAACTAAATTAGTCACTTTTGCAGTAGAATTCGTCAAGTTTGTACAAGAATTAGTCTGTAACAAGATTGGCAGCTGCAATAAATACAAAAATAACAACACTTTCACACCTCAGATCAAATGTAGCTGGGAAGTGATTATATAGAAGTTGAAGCCGAAATCGATTGTGGGGATTGATTAATACTTACGTGATTAGGATGCACGACTTGGATTTTGCCATGAAAATCACTCAGATGGAGATTGTTTTGTTACCCTCGCCATCCTACAAGTTGAAAATCATTGGGCTAAGGTAAGAACTAGTGCTATAGCTTATTCACTGATCGTTTCCACACGTTTTCTAATATGGACACGCCCCAATCACGAAGCTACCACTCTACACGGAGCAACCTATCTAGGCCTTTAGTGAACTCCGTACTTTGTCCATAAACGATTCATAGTACCGATTAAAACATTAAACTCACGTAACTGAAATTCTCCGTGATGTTTCTAGGATATGTCTGTTCATTGTAACCAAACATACTAGCTGCTGACCCATAATCGAAAATTTTAGGTATGCATATATAATATATCCAGTGGTGGTACTCATATTGGTTTGGGTGATTGATAGCCCTGTACAGGCTATCAGCCTGATAATTGTGACATATTATACTGCGTTTACACTTGGCACGGTTTTGCAAACCAGCTAGCGTGCTAGCCTGGAAAATGGCGTAAAGTAGGACTCTGTTAACGGGTGGGTAAGAAAAAGACAGTGGCAAATTAGCACGATTGTGCTCTAGGAATGGTTTATGGCTTATACCAGCAGTTAATATCCCTTATTACGATGTGATCGATACCCTAAGTTATCGTGTGCTCTTTCTGCTATGAAGTGTTGAATTATTCCATTTTGATATAGTGTTTCTTTTATCCATTTAAGCTTTATTTTGATACAATATCTAGTGGACAAATTGAATATAGAAAACCGAACCAAGTCATGCTGGCTCAGCAGTTTTACGTGGGCTGGCCCGGTTTAGTTCGGTGGTTGTTTATACTGTAGTGAAAATCGAGACGAGTCGTGCCGAACCGAGCCAGCGTGCGATATGAAGTAAGTATAAATGCAGTATTAGCTGTAACACAGGGTATTTGGGCTTTGCCTGATATATATGCCCTCTGCCCTCGGAAAGTCAGGCATACATGCGGCCCGAGGGCAGAGGGCATACACATCAGGCAAAGCCAACTATTACATGATGTTGTTGGAAGTACAACTGTTGTAAACAACTCTTTAAGGCAATAATTCTGCTGCAGCTAATTCAGTAGCATTTGCAAATGTACTTCACCATTGGAAACAGATGTGGTTAGTTGCAAACAAGCTAATTAACTTGAATGGCTTCACACAACCAGCTCCGGTTACCATGTAGTGTCTCAAGTGATCTCCATGGCAAAAATGATCCACCTTGTGATAAGCAGCTGGTTTATTTCAGTGAATGTAATTATGATGAATTCTTGTGTAAACGCAATGAATTCTAATGCAAAAGCAATAAATTCTCAATTGCAAACCGACTACTTGAATTGCAAATGGGACAAATTCTATAGCAAAAGCAACGTACTCTGCAAATGGGGCGAAATCAGTTGCAAAGGTGACGAATTCAATTGCAAAAACCTGTAATAACTACCCACCCTCACTACCAAGGTGATGGGAAACAAGAAATCTCTTATTAAGTCTATAACAAAAGTGATTTGTTCTCTGCATGCATGTGTAACTTTTTATTCATTCCACTTTTTTAAGCAACATAAAATTTTGCGAACATGGCATATTTTCACTCAGCCGAGCCAAATATATATTTACTGTTGTCTTGTATTTCACACTATTCTGAGCGAAAACCAGTCGCTTTCACATGTAGCTCTATTTTGCTATAAAAACATTAAAATACACATACTACTTACATAATTTTCCACACGTTTTAATTACTTCATGTCAGTATGAAAGCACAAAATAAACACCTGCAATTTATTGTCATATTGTTGCCGTAAAAATTGAATTTATTACTATTCCAACTGTCTAGTGCTATTAACTCAAAAAATATTCATCATAAAAGGCTGAAACTTTGGTTGTCCACTCCTTATAGACAACAGAGAAGCAATAAAATGGAATTCAAAGAATGACTGGTTTTTGCTCAGCTGGTCACATTTGTCATGTGTAAATCGTTTCTGGAGTGTGTGGGCTTTTTAGGCAGAAATGTCACTTTCTCCTGACAAAATATGTATTCTTAGCAACAGTTACTCTACCCTTATCTAATTGCATCATCACATGTGTCAACTGTTTTATTGGCTCTGTCAATGCCACCAGAGGTTACTAGACGGTTTATTTCACTCCCTAGCTTGACTAATTTATCTGATGGTGTCTTTTAGGTAATAGAATACAGAGGAGGTCGCACACTGAGTGATTTGGAAAAGTTTGTGAAGTCTGGTGGTACAGATCATGGTGTTGAAGGAGAAGAAGATGTTGATGATGAAATGTTAGATTCTCTGGAAGACAATGATGAAGATGACAGCATGGGTACAGAGGAAGTACCAGGTATACTTTTTTTTTATAATAGCACTTAGATAGCTTGGTTAGTTTTTTGTTTTTTTTGATTACATAGTACTCCATTCAATTACCCTAACATAGATTTACTGTAATAGAATGTACTCTACTATTAAGATACTTGTGTTATTCAGATATTTTAGGTGTTATATAAGAACTGTTCTGAGTTTCATTTTTTCATTCTCAGATGATGTCAAGAAAGATGAACTTTGATGATACACTCATTCTAGGACATACCTGTAGTTACTGAACTTCCAATTTTGTAGTTGAATTAGACTTCTATATTGAGATACTGCATTCTGTGTATGAATTTAATAAAATAAAGTTTCTCAAGTACAACATAGAAAGTAAAGATCATAAGTTATTAATCCTAAACTCTTAAAGGTGTTAAAGGGTACAAAGTGGAGCTTAGTTTAATTATTTTATATGTACATTATTTGTAACAGTAGCTAACTGTTCTAGTAATTAATTTCTACCCTTAATTACATGTTAAATACATTTACATATAACCATGGACAGGGTGTTTTTGGCCCCCTCCCTGGAAATTGCCCTTGTCCCTCCTCAAAGAGTTACACTGAACCACCAATGTATTGAATGAAGCTTGAGGAACTTACCAACCAAATACATTTCAGCAGGCTAGTCTATCCACTTACATATTATGTGGATGCAATGAAAACTAATTATCTTAATAGTTTTAATATATGTAACACTGTGTGGGGAGATCAAAGGAATTTTTGGGTATGCGTATCTGATATTGCCCTGTGGTTAGGGGCATTATTTTTCTAGCTCACAAGGTAACTGGTTTGTTTTATAAAAGCTCAGACTGAAATCAATTATGGGAATATATTAATGCTCACATGACTACTATCACGAGTTGGCAAGAAGTACTCGGATGGAGGCATTTCAGTATCCTTGTCATTCTACAAGTTGGGAAACATTACTTGAAGGTGATAACTAGTCTTATTGCATATACACAAGTGCTTCATCACGTGTTCAAATATGGACCATACCCACATTACAGATAACACGAGTTAACCATGCTACAACAAATCTTATCCCTGTAGGCCTTTAGTATATGTTGTAATTATTCTTTAAACAATTTAATGGCATTAAAACTTGTAAATTCCCCACAATTCACAAAAAGACAACTTTTTCATGATATCTTTAGTACTTGTCCGTTTATTATGCAAACGTAACTGCACTGTTACACGCTGCCTAGCCACAATTGAATCTCTCAGGCATGTATATAAAATGAATCCAGTGGTTTCACTCCCATTGGCATGGATGGTTAATCTAGGTCCAGTCATGGATTTTCTCTCCTTTCTCCACCTTTTCAAACATACTTTCTGTAACAACTTTCAAGAGGCTGTAGGACCAGGTGTCCTACAGACCTTCAGCACTTGTGCTGTAAAGCCTTAAAAAATAATCACCTGACATGCTATTAGCCTGTAATACTGTAGAAGTGTTACATCATAGTTGTAACACGGGCACTCTTAGTCTGCCTGATGTGCAGCCCTTGTGCTTTGGGTGTACGTATCAGGAAGACCACTCATGCCCATGTTACAACTATAAAAATATATGATGCTTGTACTTTACTACCTGCAACATGAACTTGACAAGATACTTAATGCAACCAGCTGGTCTTGATAAAGCATTGAGTGGCTTCCATACATCAAAACATAATACAGCATGTAAACAGCACATTGACCCTAAGTTATACATAGAAATCTAGAAAACATAGTTGTCTATAATGCACACTTATATTTGTCTCTACTAAAGCACTTATGCACCTCTTAAAATTTTTCTCAGAATTTCTTGCAATTCAGAGTATCCACCCACTTTGCATACTTATTGTGGGTTATATACTGCTAATTGATCTGTAACTTCTGGTCAATATATCGTCACTTGTGACAAAGGATTTTGGAATTAATGGGAATAAAGGTAGTTGATAGTAGAACGATAAATCCTACCAATTCTGGTTGGTAAGGTCCCAGGAAAGGTCAACAAACCACGCCTGATACTACAATGAAAGGGTGATTTATTCGCTGGAAAGATACCCAGGAGATTCACTAACCTTGAAGAGTTGGCTTGTGAGTTGTACAGCTGGTAAAGTCAAATAATAATTAGTTTAGCACAACCATACAACCCATGTAGGCAAAATGTAGTAGCTACAGTAGGTATACCTCCCTGTAACTTAATACCAACAACACTTCATTGTAAGAGAAGGAGAATGGAAATATAAGTTTACTGGTTTTACTTTTCAAGTTATTTTTACTGGGAAATGTTTACTCTCCCCTGATCTTTTGCTAATTTGGCCTCTAGTGTGTATGTAGCTATGATATTTTGTGTGTGAATGAACCAATGTCATGTACACGAGCAAGACATCGTGCAGCATCCTTGTTTTTTTGCCCCATGGAGAAGACAACTTTTTTGTTGATAAGCATAAGATAGGCACACCTGTAACTAACATAAGGGTAAGTGAAGCGCAGCACCTTAGACCACTCCAAATACATTGCCTGTTTCCTGTACACCACCTGCATTTGTTCAATGTCAGCACTCATTATTCTTGAATTTTTCATTAATATCATTGAGAGTGATTAATGTCAGCTCATGTGTTATTGTGTGTATAGAGTCAGCACAAATTTACATTTCAGTATGTGCCTTTTCATTGTTAAAATGCTGTATTTTGTTGCTGTTGTCACTTCTGCTGTTGTGGTATGCTGCTGTTAGTCAGTGGCATGATGAGGTTCAACGACAAGAAGTGCATGGCAGCAATATAGTAACAGAAAGCAGCAAACAGCAGCATACACACTTGTACATCAGCTGCAAAGCAAAACTATAAGTTGACAATACCAAATGAGGTAGTGACAATCAACCATAGTAAGATATGCTATCACTATATGAGTTCAAAATTTGTTCAGTCACTAAAATACATGTAGATAATTAAACTTCATGGTACATACTTGGTTTTATTACCATTGGACAATTTCAAATTGTTTGCTATTGTGCACTTGTGGACCATCAATTGTACCACTGTTGGCACAATTTTATGATCCAAGTGGTCAGTTCATACCCTGAATGTTTTCATTCAAGTGTTTTACAGCTTATGATGTGCATTAACTGATTCTCATGTGTTACATCTAATTGTAGCAAACCATAAAACAGGGATTCGAGATGGCCGTGTACTATGGATAATTCTCATTACGGGTATGACTTGCATTTGTTACAGGTCCACTACACAGTTCACAGTTTCATCCTCTGTTCACAAAATGTGACTGAATTTGCAAAAATGGGTTTTCCACACACATCCAATTCACCAACTTTGATGATTTATAACTTCAGTAGGGAAAAAGCTATTACCTTGAATTTTACTGACTAGTGAGACCTAGCATGGAGTATAATAGTTGATGAAAATTTCAGGCTTATATGTTTTATTTGTTATTTTTTTGAAAGCAGAGTTATGGCCCTCCAAGTTCATGGAATCGGATGTGTGTGGAAGACCCCTTTACACAAATCTGGTCACAAATATAACTTTCATTGTGGACTTACATTATTCAATGAACAGTAGGTATGGCCACACGTAAGTCTGGACCTGTAACGAGGATTGTCCATACCTAAAACTATAGGAATGATGTCACTGTTGTGAATCCCTGATTGTAGTTACATTTGCTTTCATGTCACCAATTGTCATTATGTGAATGCATTTACATAGTTACTAAAATAGTACAGAGAGTAATATTTTTAATACATGTATCCAAGTACATGTACTGTACATGTGACACTCTCGTGTGTTATTGTTTCATAAGTACACAACTGATTCACCTGTGTGTTGCCGCAGATTACAGTATGTATGTTAAGTTTGATGTGTACCGCATATGTGTCTGTAGTGTGTTTGGTATATATGTGTAGTTATTTTCTGGCCAGAAAAGCCCAAAACCATTATACTGTATGATATATTGCTGTACTATGTAAATATGCACACCAAAACCAGCCTCAGTTTCTTTCATGGCACCCTGGCAGTATCGGTTATGAACCCCAAAGGTCCTGTGAATTGAAATGCTTCATATGAAAATTTTAAAATTTATTCAGTGGAATATTCTACTGACAGGTTCACTGACTAACTGATTGACTGACAGATGAACGTAACTCAATAACAGCTGATGTTTTTCTCTGTTAGGTAGTGCTTCTACCTGACCTAGTGCCTTTTGGCATACCGCTGCGTCCATCATTGCGTCACTGACCACTGACAGTGCCAATTTGCAGAGTGTGTATATATGGTTTCCTCTCTGCTGAGTGTCACGAAAATAGTCTGTATTTCCGTGATATATGTAGCTTTATTTACTGCATGCAGACTCCTACTGTTCCTCCTCTACAATGCTGCATAGCGATTTGAACATGGCTGAAAACAAGTATAATGAGACTTCTCTACTCATGATAGTTGGGGTGCATGTTCAGACACTACATTGGTATGCCGGTGAGGCACCATTCTTCAGACAACCTCTCCTGTTTCACTACTTATTTATTCCCTTGTTTCATAACTTTTTTCGTTGATCCCTAACTGTACTTGCTCAAACAGAGAACACGTATTTTTGTCATAGGCAAAATAATTGTTCATAGTCCTGTTGTGGTCCATTGTGTACATACCAAAAACAAATAATGGAGAGCTCAGGTTCTCAAAAACGTGCGTGCCTGTGTATGTTGTGTGTGTGGTTGGCAGCTGGAGGTGGACATGGTACATCACAGCCTAGTGGTACAGTGGATCCTCGGTTATCCGAATCTCGGTTATCCGACACCTCGATTATCCGAATTCGAAAACTTGAATCCCACAATCGAAACTATTTTATATTTGAGTAATAAAATTTAATTAATGGCGGTGTTATGAGCGGAACTCAAGGTGGGAACATGAAGAAGACTGGACAAAAGAGAAAGAGAGTCGTTCTTTCAATCGAAAATAAGCTAAAAATACTTAAACTCATTGATTCCAATGTTTCTTACACTGTCATCTCGGAGCGCTTCGATATTGGACGAAGCACAGTGTGTGATATAAGCCGAAAGAGGGATGAATTACTACGATTTTCACAAAAGATGGTTGATATGGCTGCCAAGAAACGCTTATCATCTCTTAAACAGACATCTATAACATCATATATGTAAGGACTGTGCAGTATTGCATTGTTATATCATGTGTATATATACAGGTATGCATGTACAGTACTGTATAACATAGCATTATACAAAGTTCTTTGTACAGTAGATCAGATGATTATCTTGTATTGTATCTGTAAAAACACATTATGTACATATTTGCTGTACATACACTAAGATTCTTTGCTTATTCAGTTATCCAAACAAATTCAGTTATCCGAACACTTTTCCCAAAAGCTTGGAACAGAGGCGTTCGGATAACTGAGGATCCACCTGTATAGAGTTTGGAAATTGGTAGGCTCAAGATTTGATGCTCACTGATGCCCAGTTTCTGTTGTTGCTTCCTTGAGCTTCATTCAAGCTAACTGTAATTTGGTGGTAACAGTGCACCCATCATTGACATATTATATTAAATTGGGAAACAAATGCCAATTGCTCATATTGTGCGTGTGTGTGTGACTATGTGCGTGTGCGTGTGCGTGTGTGTGTGTGTGTGTGTAAATGTGGAGTGTACTGCATAGCGTAAAATATGAGAGGGGGCACTTGTATGTTAAAGCATTGACATTTATTCCCATGGATTGATTCCATGTTAGCAGAAAAGTTTGGTAAACAGAGTAGCATTGATGAAAAGTACAGTAGCGTTATTATAGGGAAACCAAAGTGGTGCCTTCAAGTATGAGAAAAATTCGTTAAAAATTGTTTTGGTAAGCAAAATAACTTGTGATTATCAGTCGATAACGTACTGTGGTCAGAATCACCCAATGCAGTTGTTCTTTTAGTAATAATAAGTCACCATGGTGATGTGTACATCATATCACCATAGTGATGAGTAGGCACCATGGTGACAGTTTTTATGCATTTGCACAACAATTTTACCCTTTTTTTCTAAGAGGATGGTTCCTTTTTGCACGTGTTTAAGTACATAATCTCATACAGCACCAATTTACATTCACTGCATACTGTAACTTGTTATTATACTTTTGTGTTCAAAGAATTAGGAGATGTGTGAACACCCATTCTTTTGACAATATTGTACTGTGCATACGTTCATGCATGTGTTCACTGAGACAAAATGATTTAACAAGACATCATCAAGTTTTTGAGGTTACTACTGTAGCTCATCACTAGTTTCGGAGGAATTCTAAAACTCACTGTTGCAGTACATTGTACTGCAAGCAGCTACAAGAATTTCAAGTCCAAACTGTGTGGAATATATTATACACTACTGTATAGTATTTTTACTATATACATCTATTTTTGCTAACAAATTTTATGTTATGAATACTGTGTCATTGTATTTAACCTCATTCCATGTGACTATTTACATTTACGCAAAGGAGATGTACATGATGAGAATATTATCTGAACCTACGTAAATCACATGGAAAATCATCATGTTAATAATTCCTTTTCAGAAAGGATGCATACTTACTGGAATTGCAACAGATTTCATTCATTTCAAGGTTTCAACTACCTCTCTCTAATTTGACATTCAATAGAAAACACAATTTTTCCTTTATATATAGCTGTACAAAAAGCTATAGCTACTGGCGTGCATGGAGTGGTCACTTATATATAATCTCTAGATCTATAACTTACTTAAGTTGCAGAAAGCTATAGGATTACACTTGAATGTTTGCAGGATCTGAGCTAGACATTATTTTTATCCTTGTTAATAATTTCATGTTTATGTCTATCTAAATCATACGAATTGTCGTTATTAAATTTTTTACCATTAACCTACCATCACAGACATTTCTTGGCCGCCACTTTGGATTTCACATCTTTTTTTCACCATGGCTTTTTAGGGGCCGAACCTCTTTTACAGCTTGGCTGTTTTTGATTAGATATCACTTCTTTTTGTATTTGTATACCCCACAGCGGCCATGGGCCAGCTTTGGGGCTTTTTTAACCTATACTTTTTCTTTACCACAGAAAGAATAAAAAGACAAAGTAGATTTTAATACTTCAACTGTTTTAGATTTTATCAGTAATTATACAAATTATATACATTTATTTATTACATGTCTATTATTCCTATTGGATAACTTGTTCGCAGCTGATCTCTCTACTAAGGGATTTGAAATGTAGTTGAACTCTCTACAGGGCGATTTGCTTGTAGCTGAACTCTACACAGGATTCTCTCTAGAGGGTGAATTGTTTCTAGCTGATCTCTATAGAGGGTGATTTGTTTGTAGCTGAACTCTCTACAGGGTGATTTGTTTCTGCTGATCTCTCTACAGTGTGATTTGTTTGACGTTGAACTCTCTACAGGGTGATTTGCTTGTAGCTGAACTCTCTACAGGGTGATTTGTTTGTAGCTGAACTCTCTACAGGATGATTTCTTTGTAGCTGGTCTCTACAAGGTGACTTATTTCTAACTGATCTCTCTACTGACAAGGCGACTTCTACTACAGGGTGATTTGTATCTATAGCTGAACTATTTACAGGATGATCTGTTTGTAGCTGAAATCTCTACAGAGTGATTTGTTTGTAGCCGAATTCTCTACAGGATGACTTGTTTCTAGTTGATCTCTCTATAGGATAACTTGTTTATAGCTGAACTCTCTATAGAGTGGGTTATTTGTAACTGAACTCTCTACAAGGTGATAGAGAGATCATCTTATAGATGATCTCTCTATGGGGTGACCTGATCTCTCTGCAGGGTGACTTTTACAGGTGTAAGTCATGTGGTGCTGGTAGTATACAGGATATATACTTCACCATTAATGCAATGAGTGGGTGGTACTAACACACGCCATGTACCCCTGTAACTGATTAGCCTGGCCCTTAATTTTAAGAGGATGCTTAAAAGTCCCAAATAAATTTGACTGCACCTCCAACTATCAGAGGATAAAAAAATGTTACAAAATTAAAGGTGGTGGCTGGGCAGATTCAACTCAAAATTGGAATATAAGGTGTCCTGCCCTGTGGGAGATTCTACCGCAAAACTGTTCAGGCACTTTCGAGTTATGGATGTGTAATAGTGGTGTTTTCTAGGTGACTTGTGTTTCGTGTCCACACTAGCTGTACTTAGCCGCATAACACACTGATTGAAGGTAAATAGTTAGGTTGCTTAAAGCCAAATTTAAAACTAATGTGGACACAAGTGACAAAATCACCAAGCATTCTCCACATATGTAGTATAACCTTAACTTAAATTTTTTGATAAGATCCATCTTATTCTAAAAAGGGCTTTTCCATAAAAGCATTTATAGTTAGGTAACCGAAGAATTTTTAAAATCTGTAAGCCATATAAGTGCTGGTTTTGCTCGATTTCATACAAGAAAACATTATGCAGGGTTGAACATCAAACCATAACCTGATAAACAGTAATAATATTACTCTCACAAGCTTTATTCAATGCAGAAAAGTAATGTTTTCATCCATACTATAGTTTACAGTGTATACAGCTTTTATGATCCACAACCTGAAAACAGTAATTTCTCTTCTCTATAGTTGCTCACTATGGAAATGAATATACACTGTAATAATTATTTGCAGTAATTAAGTAGTTTGTGATATATAAATGAAATATCTCTTACATAATTATATTCTAGTCATGCAGATGTCACAGGATGCATCTTACAGATTTCATTTTGTACTTGTTTGTGAAGTAGCCATAGCTTGATAACTTACCAGCTTATACTACACCAGCTCTTGTTATTTAGTATGAAAACATGTTTTATTGCTGCATGCACGACAATAGTGTTTATGCTGAAATCACTTGCATGACCACAACAGTAAGGTTCTTCATGCCATTAATCGAGCAGTACAGCTGTATACCATGTAAATTAAAATTCAGTCTCAAGCTGACTTAATGTATTTGTAGTAGTGGATATAATGTATAGGTTTTCACCAAGGGTTGTTAGAACAAAGTGTACAGTATGACCGTGGGGTGCAGTCACCATAGTTTCTTTCCATGAATTTCCAGACAGCTTTTATTAAGCAAAAATAGAGTATTAATGACTTTCTACATATGCTCTATTGCAGACATTTTGGAACCCAGAATATTTGGCCACTTTTAGCTACAATATAGAGGTTTTCCTCTTTCAGAGGTAAAAAATGTATTAACCATACCTGTCAAGACGACAAATTTTGTTCTTATTATGGAGGTGTTTTATACTGTGTCCTTAGTTCAGGAAATTTGTTAAGAGAGGTTCCACTGTACATAAATATACTTGCCTTGCTACCAGAGCCTGACTGGACAGGTACGGCATCTCCAAAAGTATGTATATATTAAATGCTATAGTTTTAAATATGCTTCACACATATGATGCAATCTGATGGAGTATTGCAATCTTAAATAATCAAATTGTAGCAGTGAAAATAACTTTTAGTATTGCATGTTTACATTCACCATTACTAGCAGCTAAAAATGATACACATAGATAGTTTTGGCATACTAGGCTAGGATTTAAAGAATACAGAATTGCATTTTTTTATTGATCAGGTAATCAAAAGTGTAGATTTCAACTATGATGTTTGGCACAATTGGGTAAGATGACTGAGCTGAAATCACATGCAAAGAAGAGTTAGACTAGCACAGTGGTCATGGTAATTTTATCACTGTGTAGCAGAACTTTATAGATGTTCACTGCTCTAATTTTTTAAATTCCAATATTTAATAAATCAGTCCTGCAAATATAATTAAGTTTGACCATGCAGCACTGATTAGTTTTCAGAAGAGCTTAGTTCAAAAGCTATTTTTATCTTTTTGTTAGGATACAATTGTTGTGTCATAAGCAAACATGTATCTCTACTAGCTTTTCCTATAAGCAAGTACACTGTACATGGATAAATTTTTGATGGGGTAAACGCTCCTAGACCTGGGCCCCTAGGCTGGAAATTGTACACTTCAGACCAAGCTAATCTCAAGATTCCATCAGTCAAAATATGTACATGCTTGAGGAGAGTGTATGTGGATTTCTCTGTGGGGCACAACACAGCCTAGGGATACTTGTGGTGGTCTGGTAGATTATTACATGTTATAAGTGATTGTGGTTCAAGTGAATGTAAAAAGCAGGGTAGGATGCCCTTTTCTTTGTGTTACAGCAGGAAATAGTACTGTGCGACTGTTCTAATAGAGTAATTGTGAACAAAACACAATACCATAGACATGTGTTGATAAATATTTAAATTTAATGAAATAATTTATAATTTAATAGCATATTTTATAATTGTGACCGGGCCTGCGAAAATAGGGCATGTGGGCACACAATTTTTGCCTACTTTTTCAAAGTTTCACCACTCATAACATTTTGCACCATTATGCTATGAAACTGAAATTTCCAGCTATTAATAAGCATGTAATTGGCATCATGATGCAAGTTACAGAATGGAAATATACTTTTCCAGTACTGAGATATGATCTGTAGAGTGACAGGGTGTAGTTTGTGCCCACATTCCCTGTTTTCGCAGGCCCGGTCACAATTTAATGTCACTTGAAATATTCTAGATTATTCTATAGTTTAAAATACTAAAATTGCAAAAAGGCATATTTCTGAGCTTTGAATGGCTTCCCAGCAGGCAGTGTTGGGCGTAACGTGTTGCATAAGTAATGTGTTACGTAATATTATTACTTTTGTGGTATCTAAGTAATATAACGAAATACGCTATAAAAACAGGTAATATAACTCAAGATATTTTACTTATCATTGTAACGCGTTACCTAAGTAATATAGTTACTGTAACGAGTCTAATATTACGTAGTATTATTACTACAAGTTACGAAGTTACTAATCTCATTAGTTATCCTCTGGGTAACGCCTAACCACAACGAAGTAACGAAGCCTACTGAATGAAGCTTTTTCACTAGCTTCTTACTTATAACCAAGATTTGCACATTGTCAAACAACACAATCATGTCACGTGATAAGGCGGTAGTTTCACATGTGACAGATTAGGGCCGCGGACACAAAGTAATACAATATGTAATATTATTATAGTTACTTTATTTTATGGGTAATATGTAACTGTAACTAAATAGTTCAGTTGCAAGTAATATGTAATATGTAACTAGTTACTTTTAAAAGTAACTTGCCCAACACTTGTCAATGAGTGTCCAGATTGATACTCCTCTCCTAGACACAAAAATGTTACAGTACATTGTGCAAGTAAATATCTACTTACCATTTACACTCTACTACACTTTCTCACATGATTCATCTAGTTTGTCACTATGAAAAGAGGGTAAACAAATCACTGTCAGGTTATATTACATGCCGAACATAAAAATACATGCAAGAAGGAACCATCCTCTTAGAATTAAGGGAAATAAAATTATTCTGCATGCACATGGAAGCTGTCACCATGATGCCTCATCACCATGGAAATTTGATGTACACATCACCATGGCAATGTGATGTACACATCACCGTGGCGATTTGATGTACACATCACCATGGTGACTTATTTACCCCGTTTGCTCTGATGATAATCCATCACACAATAATTACAAGTTACTTCTATATACCAAAAAGATATTATTTATTCATTGGCACTACTTGGATCTCATTATGTGATACTTGGCATTTATTTCCCTGTAGTAATGTTGGTTGTCAACAATACCACTTGGTAAGGTAGAACCTATTAAATGGACACTTTAATACAAAGTAATTGTCCTTTCTCCGAGATACAATTGTATTGGCAAAGGTCGATAGGGATCACAGAAACTATCCTATATAAGGAGGTTAAACGTGCCGTATCCTTTATAGGAGGGCCTTTTAAGAAAGATTCCACTGTATACCAAAGTTTCTGCCTAAAGTTGAACAAATCAAACATGGAACTTGGGTTTATGTCATTACTCTAACCAATAACTGCAAGTGCTTCTCTCTTTCACATTTTACACCTGTGTGTGTGTGTGTGTGTGTTTGTTGTGCATATTTGTGTGCTGAACACAACTTCAGTGGGTGGCATCAAGAGGTGTTCACTACATGCACTACACACAAACACACACTACACGCACACACCCACACTACACACGCACACACTACGCACACGCACCACACACACACACACACACCCACACTACACACTCACACACACTACACACACACACTACACACACACACACACTATACACACATACACTACACACGCATGCACACACACATACACTACACACGCACGCACGCACACACTACGTACACAAACTACACACACACAGATACTACACACACACACACTACACACACACATGCTACACACAGACAGACAGACATACACAGAAACAGACACACACACGCTACATACAGACACACACACACACACACACACACACACACACACACACACACACACACACACACACACACACACTACACATACATACAAGCGTAAACACACTCAAACACGTACACACACACACACACTACACAAACACACACACACACACACTGTGAAAAAGGTAGGATATAATATGGTATCTCCAGTGGCTGATTGAATACAAATAAGCCTTAATATAAACCCTGTATTATACTCATGTTATACTTTAGTATTATGCATGCTATACTATTACATATATGGTTTCATTTTATTTACCACATTACATGAAAAAGCTTATATCAAATATAATGCCCACATTAAACCATCACATATATGGTTTCAGTATGTTTAACACATTAACTAAACCCTTACATGTGATTGTTAGTATACTACAGGCTATATCAAGCTTTTTTGTATTCAATAAGCCAATGGAAATACCATCTTATATCCCTCTTTTTTCACAGTGACACACACTACACGCACGCACAAGCACTACACACCACACACACACACACACACACACAACACACACACACACACGCACTCACGCATGCACATGCTTCTTTTGTTTGGAGACCATCATCTCTCTTAAGTCCATCATCTCCACCCCAATCCTCCATGGAACTAGATAAATACCCAGCCAGGTGGGGGAAGCAAAACACAAGCCATTGAATTTATGCTAGGAGAGAACTCACCTAGCCAGTGATGCTGAACCACCTATTTTACAAGAATTTCATTATCTTTCCATATAGCAAAAGATGTCATTGATGGGTGGACTTCCATCACCATCATGTCCCAATTTACAGCTAGCTAGATTGGAGCATGTTTTTTGCTCAAGGAAACAATTAACAACAGCAACTGGGCATCAGTGAGAATAGAACCTGGAATGCTATGATTTCCAGACCTTCTACCACTTGGCTGTGTTTTCTTTTGGTCTTCACTTAAAGGGGACTACCAACCATTTTATTGCCTCCACTAAATTACCAAGTCTGGTCTGATTGCATACTTTGTGGGTGTAACATATGCTACACACACCAAACACACTACACTACAGACACATGTGTGACACACATAAAACTTAAAATACGTACCTATGTATGTACTGTGCACAAGGTCAGCACCACAATGGTCTAGCTCTACACATCTACTTGTCCACCTATGAAACAATATAACACACAAGTTATAAGATATCACACAAATGAGTGTCATATGTACAGTACATGTACTGGGATGGATATACAGTAACACATAATATACTCAATAGGCCAATCGTTATAAGTGCTTTTGCAAATTGGATATTTTTGGAAACAAGTAAGTACATACATTCCCATTACTTTACGTATAGACAATCTTCTTTGTAGGTCCAGGCTTTTGAGTGGGCACACTACAGTGCGTTTTTTTGTGAAAACTAAATTAAAGTCAGTCAGTTAGTAGCAAACCCAGTTAATTATTTGTAACCATAGAAACTTTCAGGTCACTCTAATTGCACATTTTTACTATACCACCTAATCAATGCTGCCAAAGTGTCATGAAGAAGTGAGACTGGCCAACAATTAATATTTTGGCAAAATAGCCTAATTAACGGTTCTTGCACTAACCTATGTGATGTTTACGCACTCCAGGTTACATCTCAAATCCTCTTAATTGTTACTTTTGTAATAATCAACAAAGTTATTAAAACTGCTAACTGCTTCAACAAAATATCATAGTGATATACAATGCAGATACGGACACAGATGACATGTGTATAACTGGGAGAATACTGGTATGAGGTATCTTAGGAAAGTCTTGCTGCGACTAAGGCAAGCACAGTGTTGGGCAAGTTACTTTGTAAAAGTAACCAGTTACATATTACATATTACTTGCAACTGATATATTTTTTTACAGTTACATATTACCCATAAAATAAAGTAACTAGAATAATATTACATACTATATTACTTTGTGTCCACAGCCTTAAGCTGTCACTTGTGAAACTACCACCTTATCAAGTGACATGATTTTGTTGTTGGGCAATGTGCAAATCTTGGTTATAAGTAAGAAGCTGGTGAATAAGCTTCATTCGGTAGGCTTTTTACTTCGTTGTGGCTAGGCGTTACTCAGTGGATCACTAACGAGATTAGTAACTTCGTTACTTATAGTAATAATATTACGTAATATTAGATTCGTTAAAGTAACTATATTACTTTGGTAATGCACTACATTTTTAAGTAAAGTAACTTGAGTTATATTACCTGTTTTTACAGCGTATTTCGTTATATTACTTAGTTACCACAAAAGTAATAATATTGTGTAACGTGTTACATAAGTAACGCGTTACTCCCAACACTGCTCATCGAAGGAACTTATGACAAAATAGTCCAGCGCCCAAGCCAAATATTCGTTAACTTTTTGATAAAAGCACCAATTTTTTTAGAGGTATATGGAGCGTGCACTAAGTGTTTTAAGAAGGGAAGGCACGTAAAGAGTCCTCAGGAACACCCCTTTTTGCACCCTGACAAGAAAACCATTTGTTACTATTAAAAATCAATCATGTTTCTATCAAGTTAACTGCTGGGCCTAGTATCATAGTAGTACAAAGCATACAGCTGGAACATAATAACCTATTAGTAATCTATACAAATAGTTTTCTCACCTAGGTAGTAAACAAAATCACTAAAATTTCTATTTGCAGGGATTCTGTTAAAGTTTTGGACCTTCAATGCTGACAATTGTGTAGTACTATGTATAAGGATCATGCTGATGTGTATCGTTTCTTTATTAAAGGGGCATAACAAAAGTTATTTAATGCTAAAGTCACAGGTGAATATCTCAACAGAAAACCATGAACCACAGCAGTTCAATTATCAAGCACAGAGCTTGAACAAAAGGTCCCTTGTCCTTATACTGGGTAGCATATGAAAGGTAATTAAATTTCTAGTTTAATGAAGGCAGTTGCAAGTTGTTTCAACATCTTGTTCACAAGTTACAGCGTGAACTAAGGTATTTATTAAGGTATTTATTAGTGTTGCGATAATGCTCAAAATAAGCATAAAGGAGCTGGGTTCCAATGAAGTGAGATTTTGAGCACTAAGAAATACCTTATGACACATCCTTGTGCTTTTCTTGCTTATACTATATTACACTGAATTGAAAGTACTGTAACTTGAAAACAAGATGTTGAAATAACTTGCAACTTCCATCATTAAACTAGAAATTTAATTACCTTTCATATGGTGCCCAGTATAAGGACAATGGACCTTTTGTTCAAGCTCTGTGCTTGATTATTGAACTGCTGTGGTTCATGGTTTTCTGTTGAGATATTTACCTGTGACTTTAGCATTAAATAACTTTTGTTATACCCCTTTAATAAAGAAACGATACACATCAGCATGATCCTTATACATAGTACTACACAATTGTCAGCATTGAAGGTCCAAAACTTTAACAGAATCCCTGCAAATGGAAATTTTAGTGATTTTGTTTAATGCCTAGGTGAGAAAACTATTTGTTTGTTTTTTTATAGATTACTAATAGGCTATTATGTTCCAGCTGTATGCTTTGTACTACTATGATACTAGGCCCAGCAGTTAACTTGATAGAAACATGATTTATTTTTAATAGTAATGAATGGTTTTCTTGTCAGGGTGCAAAAAGGGGTGTTCCTGAGGACTTTTAACGTGCCTCTCCTTCTTAAAACACTTAGTGCACGCTACATATAACCTCTAAAAAAATTGGTGCTTTTATCAAAAAGTGAACGATTATGTCAATTTTAAGGGCTTATGTACTGTACTAAATAATGTTTCTGTGTTCGTATGTATAAGGTAAGTGCACCTATTTCCAGACAGTTCCTAACTCCGGACACTTCCAATGTTTGGCATCATATCTACAAAACTATCTACAGCATTTACTTGAACTTTTAGCTGATTAATGCTTCATATACGATGATACTGTACTCCTAAATCAGCTTAAAAGTGCTGCTAGTTTTTCTATACGAGGTGATTATTTATTGCCGTGTGTGGCAAAATTATCAAAAATTCTTCAATAATCGCGGCTTATTCCCAAACTCAAAGAGCTATCTGGCTGATTTTCATACAGTGCAGAGGGACAGCTATGACTTACTACTGTGCCAAGTTTCTTTTGCAAACAATCAGCCAAACACTTGCTATGGACGATTTTGTAAGAGCCAGTTTCATTGAAGCTACATAAATATTTGCATAAATACACCTAGATTTGAAATATTAATAACTCGGCAACGAAAGGTAGACTACTATAACTAGTGTGCAATAGATGCATGTTTAACGTGGTGGTGTTTAAAATTCGAAATCAACTTCGTATGTGCTGTATCAGGCGTGATAAAAAGTGTCCGGAGTTAGGAGCATGCACAAAAATTTACACATAGTTGAATATTTGAGTGCAGCTCCTCGACGGATGGAGATATTTTGATGAAACTTGCAGGACTGATACACTATAGAATAGGCTTTATCACCATATTTTAAGGATTGAAAAATTTGTTTGCATGGCGAGATAGAGCAGCAAAAGCAATATCTGTCCGAAGTTAGGCGCACTTACCTTAATGTGTGTGTGTGTGACATGTATTTTACACTACTGTACAATGACTTAACCCTTTCCAGCCCGTCAGGGGCCTAAAAGACCCGCTTTTTACACACAATTACATTAACAAATGTAACTTCCGCACATTTCAAGGTACGGGGGTGGGATCATAGATAATACACGTATTTATAGTAGTTTCGCATTGCCACACCGCTTTTTTTCTCTTTGTCAATGGGTAGGGAGAAAAAAAGGGTCTGGAAAAGTTTGAATCCCACAATTGTCTTGACACGTCACGAGGCTACGTCATTAGTATGCAAACCATGCGCTGAAACTCCATTGTAAAAAGAATGCCACAGCACAACAATAAACAAAGATTTAACTTACTTAAAGAACTAACAATCGATTCAATCTATTATCATATCAAAGGCAGCTTTAGATGCTGATCGGTTTATAAATACACGCTTGCAATAGATTGACGCAAGCGGCTACTAGTTGAAAACACATCACATTGCTTTGGTTAACACCCCCCAATTATCTGGGGAGTGCCAAGACGAGTATGGAATTCGAAGTGTTCCAGAACCTTTTTTTCTCCCTACCCGATGACAAGGAAAAAAGCGGTCTGGCCACGCGAGACTATATCTATGGTGGGATAAAGTTTGAATTCTTTGATGGATGGGGAATCGGGGATATATAGGTTTAAGCATTTGGATGAAGGGGAAAAGGGTAAACAAACCGGTTTTCAACAAGGCGATTAAGTTTCAAACGCGTAACTCGTAATCGAATTTATAATGGCCATAACTTCCGTATACTTATGTGCAAGGACTTGGGACACTAGACTTACTCAATTTTAATAATACAGTTACAATACAAATAACTCTGCAACTAAACTACAAACACAATTAATTACAACAGGGATTTGGGGAAAGGAGTCCTCACACTGCAAAGCCCAGTACCGAAAAATCATACGGGCATTGTTCGTCCAAAAAGAAACTGAAAGTTGTTGTAACAAATGTTTATGAGCCTGTTTGGTTGATGCACCACTTCTGGCTGTGGTGCGTTCAGCGATGGTACGAAGGGTCTGAAGCGCAAATGGTAACCAAATACCAAAAGTTTCTACAAGTGGGACAGTCACACACTGCCTACTCTACAGCATATTGATGTCTCTGGTCCTTGGCTATCTCACCTACTGCAGCAGCTACCCCAGCACAAGAAGAAAAAGAAATGTGAGAAGGCTGGGTAGTGCTACGAACAGATACATCAAAATAAGCTGGATGACCATGCTGAAAGTCAGGATGGTACACATCACCTGGGCGAGAATTATCTTCATAAGAAACACGTTCCTTCAAAACTCCTGAGTGACTCTGGGACAAAGCATGACAAACAATGTCAACTAGAGCATCATGGTGACGATTTCTCATAGGACCATGAGAACATTCTAGAAGATGGTCAGCAAATTGGTCAATGGAAGTAAGACACACACATAATGGGGAAAGTGGAAATAGAGGGATTCCCAGCCACAAACGAAGGCCAACAACAAACTCAGGACCAGGAATAGCCAGAGCAAGGGAGACTTGAGGAATAGCTTTGAGCCATCCACTGCTAGTACCAGATGAGTGAGAGAGAGCAGTAAGTCGAACACGGTTTCGGATGTTGCAAGAAGCAAATAGTTCGTCATACTAATTTTGATCTAACAGAGCCTGTAAGTAATGCTGGGTAGCAGAGGGATTAAAGATATCAGATGTAAACCTTTCAAAGGTAGCAACAGCATGTTCTTCATTTGGAAACACTAGATCATGAAAGTCCTTTAATAGAAGATGAGCAGCCAGGAGACGAACACTATTACATGAACCCAAAAAGGCCGCAGCAGCAGAAGAAAAGGATGACCGCAAGCCCAGACCCCCAAGCGAAATGGTAAAGTGGCTTAGCACCAAGAATCATTAGGAAGACTACATTGTATTATGTGACTTAGGCAAGATTTAAGATTAGAATCTAACTGTTCTAGAAAGGAGTGCAATATACAGAATGGTACTGTGAGCAAAAGATGAATGATCTTGCAACTTCCAAGGCAGCTGCGTAGTAAATGAAGCTCGATTTGAGGGTCTTCTTATATTGCAATGCTGTCTTGAGCAGCTGTAACCTTGGCTAAACGAGAGAACAAGAATTGCTCGAAAAAGTTGTCAATTCCACAAATAGGAGATCCCAAAAGCTCCAGCTCGGTTGATACTGGTGGGAAATTCAGGGAAAGAGTCTCCAGAAGGCCAGAATAATTCGCACTTGGACAGATTTAAATGGATACCAAATTGGGGACCATGAATTGAGAAAGAATCTAAAAGCTTCAGTAAGGAAGATTTCGAACCATTAAATGTACCATCATCTAAATACCACAGATGTAATTTGACTAATCATGAAGCTTGAGAAAATCAATCAGCAACAGACTTACTCAATGGATTCGCCACATCACACTCGACAATATGGTGGTTAGTTTTTGTTGATAGGGTAAACACTTCAGGAGAAACAAACGCGTGAAGAGAAGGATGCTAAAAACTTACTGTAATGTGAAAAGAAGAGGGTCTAACACTACAAGGAGAGTTAAGGTCTTTCATTGGGGTTATTCGTTGAAGACCAGGCTAAGGTTAGTACAAGTTCGTTCAGTTTAGGCAGGTTATATAGAGCCGGTGCCGGTTGCACTGTTTTGCCGGCTATTTTGCCGGCAGTGGAGGGTATAATACTTAGAATGTTACGTGCATAAAAAAAAATTGTACAAAAAACCTAAGAAAGCGAAGAAAAAAAAGTTGTCTAAGCGGGGGTTCGAACCCGGGCATCCGTACTCATAAGCAATGTTTGTAACGATTATACCACCGGTGCTGCAGCTAGTCATATTATTTAGTTTCTACGTTATAAACATCCGACAGAAGTGACTTCTATGTGAAGAAGAAACCAAAGCTGAACCCTAGCCTACCCCTAACGCTAAGGAACTACTTTTCGAATCCCCTAAAGTTGAATGCTCGGGGCAACCTACTAGACGCGTGCCCTAAAGTTGAATGCTCCGGGCAACCTACTAGTGCCGGCACAATAGCCGTTAGTGTTTGCAAACCGGTACCCGCTAAATATACACTTCGTTCAGTTTAACAGCCATCACTATTCTCGCGTTAGTCTCATGCCCAGCCGGGCTCGCGCTAATGCGTAAACACTGTCTGGTGACAATGATCGAGTTTCTTGGGCCTTGAAGTGCGATCCACATAACCACATGCGGCTGTTACATCATAATTGGCAATATTACGCATAAAGGTGGACCGATACCGATACCAGTATCGGTATCGATGCCGATACCAGTGGTATCGGTATCGGATCGGTACTGATCGGTAATACAAGGTACAGATACCACAGTAGACACTCACCACTTTATTAAACCATCTCTAGCTAAGTTTCCAGTAGCTAATAACTTAGTTGAGCTAATCAGTAACTTAACAAAGTAGCAAAACGAAGCCTTTGTTACTCTTTTCCAAGTATTGCTGCAATTGCTCCGTGTGTATTCTAATATGTGAATCCTTTGTAATTAAATGGTAGTGCAGTTGTTCCCAAGAAATAAGTATGACTAATTGGCTTGCTTTTTCATGAAAAAGTTTGGTTGAAAAGCTATAACAAACATTGTACAATTATCGGCCGCCCACGCAATTAATTGCCTTATCAATAAGCTTACAAGAAAACTACCTCAAATCAAGAAATTAGTAATCCACAATGATGTTTATCATGTTTAGCTGTTATACAATGAATATTTTAAAACTTGATTGAACTGAGATCAATCAATTACTGTGATATTTTAATAGCTAGCTATGTATCACAACAATGAAATTTCTATAATAAACTTGTCTAGGCTTCAATGTATAGTATCGGTATCGGCATCGGTATCGGCAAATAATTTCAGTACAAATACTCGTATCGGAAATATCGGTAAAAAGTGGTATCGGTCCATCTCTAATTACGCATACTCTAGGCCGTCCTGCTTACTTTGACCTCTCTGTCAGGTGCACAACTCAGCCTTCCTTTATTTCCGCTGCTGCATCTAAGGCTGTGGTAGCTGCATCTAAGGCTGGGGTAGCTGCTGCTGCTGGTGAGGAGGCTAAGGATGACCATTATTTGAAAACTGTTAACAACCATGGTGGTGAATTTTTTCCCCTGCTTTGCAAGTCGTTTGGTGTTTGGACACCCTTTGCTTTATCAACCTTATCCACGATTGCTGACCGTACCACTGTTGAAGTGGTATTCCCAGACAGTTAGCAAAGAAACAATTGCTTTAGCACTTGTTAGTTACTCTCTGGCGATATAATGCCAAAATGATCCTGAGGCATTATGCCCAGAAGATGGCATAGACTTGCTGAACTAAGTTATTAATTAAGGTTGTTTTGTAGTTAAGGTAGCTAGTTTTGTAGTTAAAGTACTTAGGTTGGTAGTTAAGTACCAGAATGGAATAGATTAGATGATGAGATTATTGAGACTGACTGTGTTGAAGAATTTAAGCAAAAAATTGTATATAGTTAAGTAACTTATCGTAATTGTTTATATTTTTATGTACCACTGTGCGTGGGAAGTTCAAAGGCACCGCCAGTGCCATAATTTGTATATTGCACTGCTGCAGACCGCAGCGAGTGCATTATAACTTATAATGCACTGGTTGCGGTTTTGTAGACCACAACGAGTGCATTATAAGTTATAATGCACCGACCGCAGTGCAATATACAGATATTGTACTGGCTGAGGTTTTGTGCAGCATAGCACAAGTGCCGGTGGCGAAGACCACTACGATACCTCACCTAATAGGTGGAAAGACATTACTCAGATCACTCGAATTCTTTTATAGCCTGACATGTAAAGGTCGATTGTGGGCCATAACGTCACCAATACGTATAATGTTTACAAGCAGCCAATGGCGATCGAAAAAGCCAACGCAGGTGGCCACAACTCTAGTCTACATATATATAAACATACTTATACACCTTACTAGTCTGGTGCCATCTTAGCCCAGATTAAACTGTAGTCCACTTCGACAATGACTCAATAAAACAAATATATTCTAAATAATACTAACCTTTACGTTCGATTGTGGTAACCAGTTTTGTCATGCAACCAGATTCGAGTTTAGCCAGTGTGAATAGTAAGAATTAGACTAGTATCGTTTAGTAGTTAGGTTTTGTTTACTTAAACCGTCTATTTAGCTGATTTTTTCGCTCGAGAGAATCACTATGGCTATTAGTCTGGTGCTTAGTCTATATGGCACACTGGCATGCTGAGCACTACATGATAGAGTGGAACAGCGAGTGATATAATTATCCCATAGCGTACTAGCTTTCAATATCTCAGGTGGCTGCAGTACTGCAGGGAGAACGTCATCGCAACGTCAGGCTTGGTTACCCACAATCGATGTTAGAAACCTGGCCTTTATAAGTGTTACAGCTGTCTTGTGAGACTCTCCCCACCTATTAGGTGAATGGTACATAACAGTTATACAGCGTGCACTCGTGCTCTGCCTGTATAAACGCACTTCCCTTCGGGCCTGACGGCCCTCAGGCTCATGCGTTTATATCAGGCAGAGCACTCGTGGCCATTGTATAACTATATAATAGTTTATTATTGTAATTGTACATATGTATATAATTAAGTAACTTGTCGTAATTGTACATACTTATATAGTTAAGTAACTAATGGAAATTGTACACATGTAATTGCACATCAGCATTATACCCCTGGAGGGTCCTGCTGATTAACAATAAATAATAAAACAAGTTGATGTTGTGCTACTTCTAAAAACCAGGCGCCATGAAGCTAGCTAACTCATCTGGAATTAACTATAGACAGTATATGCTACTATGAAATGTATTACTACTTTACAATAGGGTAGTTTGGGTTGTGCAATAATATAATTAGCTATTTCTCGTATTTTGTAATTCATGAAATATTCGTAATTCGTTCAATTACGTTGCTATGCACTGCTTAGGAAGCGTTTGTTAAATAAACCGCTTTTACCAACATATTACGCACAAAACTATCTTCTAAACTGTTTTATAGTGTGACTAACGTGTTTTTCCCACAAATTCTCTCGACAAAGCCTCAAAGCTACTCTTCATTTTCGTTCGCATACGTAAGGGATACGCCACCTTTCAACTCGAAGCTATAGGCTATTCCTGGCAGTGTACGAGGCCTGCACCGTTGTTTTTCAGTTGCAAATGCCTGAAAACCTCAAGGGGAAGGTAGTCTGAGGAAAGTCACCACACCCGTATTTCAGTCCGCCGAAAAGAAATCACCTCAGAGCAAAGTTCACCTGTACAAAAGTTTAATACAGACTTCATTTCACTTTTACTTCTTACTGCTTTTACCGTTATTAAACGATTTTGCTCACGTGGGTGCGTACGGACAAACATAGGTAGATAGGTAGATAGATAGATAGGTACACACACACACTTTTACGGAAACAATTACAGTAAACTAGGCGCACGCCCACAGCCGGCCTTCGGAAGACTGTGGGCGTGCGCCTGGTTTAAAAATAATAAGCTATATTACGCATACTCAAAGTATCCGTGTAAGGCGGCCGTGTTTTGCTCCAAAAGAAATTGGCCAAGAAACTGTTTGTTTCATTTGAAATCCATCACGAAAATGATCGTCTGGGTGCCAAAAAGTGACAATAGAGTGAATTAGCCTGAAAGTAAGTGCTGGTTTTGAAGACGCGTGCGAACGCAAGCTGATTTGCTGTCAACACACGTTTTTCCTGTGTTTTCTGGAGTGATATTGTACGCTGGTAAGTTATATTTGTAATTGTACACCCGTTATTAGGTAGAGACGATGTTCCAGCTGTATTTATCACCCATTACAAGACACTGACTGTGCGTTATGAGGCGTTACGAGCAGGCTTGGCGATTCCACAAGCAACAGGAAGGTGCCCCAGTGTGTAAAAAACAAGAGTTTTCTTTTGTTCAGAACTTCATTTATAACTTGTTTGATAAAGTTGGCATTTGTGGTTTATTGAAATTTGTTATGATAACTGGTCTGCGTATATGGGGTGCCATTTGTCTCGAAAACCCAAAAATTGAGATCTAAACCAAATATCGTCGATATTTACTAAACATCGACGACATTTAGCTAAATATCGACGACATTTACTAAACATCGACGACATTTGCTAAACATCGACGACATTTGCTAAACATTGATGACATTTGCTAAACATCGACGACATTTGCTAAACATCGACGATATTTGCTAAACATCGATGACATTTACTAAACATCGACGACATTTACTAAACATTGATGACATTTGCTAAACATCGACGATATTCAGCAACTCAGCTGCTTTCGCGTTTTAATTTTCTGCGGATCCTTTACTATAATAATATTATAGGCGCGTACAATACTAATAATTTCTGATTAGCTGCTTGCGACTGTAGATGAATCATCTGTGGTACTACGCGACTCATTAGGCATTCGTACCTCCTATAATGCTGCGCATCTATTAAGGTCAATGTTGCTGTGTTGGCGACGAGTTGGACTGAGAGGAAGGAACTCATCTGTGAGGATACGAGGTATGGGGTTTAGTCTCGCGTGGCCAGACCCTTTCCGCGCAGCCGCTTATCGATTGGAAATTATAAGCGCCGCGCTACAAGGGCAGCGCTTATAATTTCCAATCGATAAGCGGCTGCGCAGAAAGGGTCTGGCCACGCGAGACTATATGGGGTTAGCCTCTAAAGCTATAAATGTGACAGCATGTACACTGCACATTTTTCGCTTTTTAATGTTCCAGTGACAGAACTCAGGCACACTCTCACGTGAACGAGGGTCTAGAGACTCTATAACATACACTGAGGATTTGTGCACAATGACAGCTACATACTTTAATTTGTGCATGCGTGGTGTATGTTGGGTTGCCTTGTGTGGCCAGACCAATTGGGTAGGGAGAAGAAGGGAACTAGTACAGTTCAAATCTTGGTTTATACTGGTCTTGACACTACCCATTTACATGTAGTGTTATTACGTGGCAATTTAAATTAGTTGTTTCATGGGCTTGACTGTCCCAGGTGAATAACCACCTAACATATTTTCAAAACCTAGCTCAAAAATGCACTATATGTATATGGCTGCAAATGAGTTGCTGTCTCATTGATACCATACCCCATTCTTGTATTTTGTTTTTACACTTTTATATGCCAACCTAGATTTGTTTCCTGTTAGTGCAGTGATGTACTATTATCATACTATAATAAATATTTGTGACAAAATCAGTCTTATATATACACAAGCCTATCTTCATATGGACATCAATACAGCATTTTAAAAATGTGTATGCATCACTTCGTATACTTTACCTACACTGCTGTACCATACGCAAGGAAATTTTGACACAAGAAAAATTTGATGAATTCACATTTCAGCAGATTTGGTGAATAAAATGTTGACAAAATTAAAAAATTGTAGACAAAACCTGTACTTTTAAAGACATTTGACGAACTTAAGTTTGATGAATTTAATTGATTCGTCAATTTTGTTAAATTTTTCTATTGTCAAAATTTCCTTGCGTACGGTATGCAAGGTGACTAATGTATTGTGAATGCTAGCTAGCTATTGGCCTTCTTATTCCAAAGATACCTATCTGTACGTGTCTTAATACGATACAACAGACAGTCATCTGCAAATTAGGCGACAAGTAGATTTAATACAGCTGAGAAAGTCATTTATAAAAACAAGAACAGTAAGGGGCCCAATACAGAGCACTGAGGTACTCCACCGGTAACATTGACAGCTTCTGAAATAGAACCATCACCAAAAACTTACTATTTATGGTTGGTTAAAAAAGACCAAATACAGTTAATTGTCTCTCTGGTAATTCCATATTACCTTAACTTTAACAGTAAGAGTTTATGGGAAACCTTGTAGAATGCCTTGCTGAAATCCAGCAGTATGCAATCAGTTTGTGCTGTCATTTAAACTGGATGCTAAGTCATGGACAGTTAATAGTAGTTGAAGATCAGCAGAACGTTTTTGGTGGAAGCCAAACTGACTGGTTGAGAGGATATTGTTACATTCTAAATGCCCCATCACATGCAATTAAATAATGTGCTTGAGAGCTGACAGTTTTATTAGAATATATTTTGTGACTGCTCTATTAGAGTATATCAAATCAGCTAAAAACTGTAAAAATAAGAGTACTGTACATTTGATATCAAATGCAGCATTATGCATAGTGTGTTCATGTTTTGCATTCACATTGCTTTAAAATCTTGTATTATATGCTGGCATAATACCTGATGCTTTTGCTAGCCTGTTAATATACAATCATGCCAACATAATTGGCACAAGCACATTAATTTTTAAAAGATATTAGCGTTTATAAAATACAAGTGCACCTGTAGCTTATAGCAGTACCTTCCTATTGTAGTTACTACACAGTAAAAAGAAAGTGTTCGAGCACCCCTACATCTATTCTTAGATGGCCTTTTGTAATAAAGCACATCTTATCTGTGCTTGGAAACTACTGAGTTACACATGTGTACAGTACTTATGTATTTTGTACTGATATTAAACATTAACATGTTTAATCTTTTATTAATTAAAATAGTATGAAGTATGCAACCATTGAAATCACTACAGCAGATCTTTGGTGACAATCAATTTCACCATTGCCAAAGTTTCTCAAGTAGTGGAACAAAGAATTAAGCATATTAGGTGCAGTGTCAGTGTAAGATTCTACTCCACTGTATTTGCTTCGTATGTAGGTCTACCTAGTATGCAGTTGCTCATCAACTCGCTATGGATGATCCACAATCAGAGCTCAGAAATGTACTGTTTTGGGTTTCTTTTGTAATTTGTCAGAATGTCCACATCAAGTTTGTGAGTGTATACCAGGAGACAACTAAAAAGGAAAGAAAACAAAAAAACATAATATAGTGAGGCTAGACTTTAGTGACATCACACAATGCACATGTGTGTTTTTCAGTTTGCTGTACAGATGTAAAAAAATGCACTATAGCTGTTTGAAATTACAGCTGTTGATTTACACACAATATGTCTCATGTTTGAAAATTGTTTACTCTTAAAACTGGGAAAAAACTGTGATGATTTATTGCCATTGACTTTGAAAATTGTAGCAGCCTGCTGCTGAGTACTGACAGGGTAGCAAAAGGTAGAAGCAGTACTTTCCAAGTATTAATTAAAAATTCTCATTCACTTTAAGCTTTTCACACTGATACAGTAGATAGGCGTTCGTTGACACAAACTGGAATCATTTTGCACTTTGTAATTCAACTGTACAGCCTCTGACTCACACATTGCTCTACAGGACTAAGGGACCTGTGAAATAACTTTGAAATCTCCCTTATCTGGACCTCTTTTATCCAGGCCCAGACAGTCCAAATTAGTCACAAGCATGTGGCCTGTAGTCTATTGACAATAGGATGTTTACATGTTAGGTGGCTTGTTGATTCTAACTACCACTTGGTTGCTAGATGATAAAAAAATTTACAACCCAGGGAAGTGACCACGAATGCTCTGTAGTGACTTCCCCTTCTGCCCACTAAAATGTATAGTAGCAATAGTAACATTGCAGAACAGTTAACTTTACCAGTTACGGATATTTCTGAGATAAGGACAGTATACCAGACTACCTGGATAAGAGAGGTTCCACTGTACCTGCTATAAAATAAATTACATGGATGACTCTAGCAAATAAAATTCTTCAATTATCCTTGTTGCCTCTCTATAATGTTGATGATTCTATCAGAGTAATTTAATATTGACTGCTCTACTAGAGTATCTTGATCTAAGTTACCAATATTAAAATTCCTTGAGGGTGAATTAAAAGCATGCAACCAATAATGCACAACTGACAATCAAGCTTAACAAGTTGCTCTACCTTTGAGTTGGGAGACCAGGCAGCAAATTTCTAGAACTACCCTTGTGTGTAGCTAGTTGACAAGTTGAAATGATCTCAGAATTTCATCTTTTCAGGCAAGTCCATATTATATTGTTTGGTTGGGAAATCTGACTAAATAAAAAGTACTGGTCTGGCAAGAGCACTCAAATTGTGGCCTGCTGAGATTCATATGAATATTACAACAAGCTATTTTACTAGTTTAATTTTGTGTACTGATCTGTTATGCACCTATCAATGTAATCCCCGACTACCACTAATACGGGCTGAGGTGGGGGAAGGTGGGGATTTGCTTCACTGAAAATTACAATTCCCCACCTACTGGGGAAGTACTGGCAATGCAAACCACGACCAAGTCTCGACTTGTAACCCCCGGGAATACTGGGGCTAGGAGGGGATTTGTACGGTTGTGTGGCGTTGGTCTAGTGATGAGTTAGTTCGAGTGGATTCTAGTACGAACGTAGTAGCTAGCACCCGAGACACTCCTTCCTAATTAACCTGAAAGCACACAGCTTTGCTGTCTGAGTGAATTTCTTTAGTGAAGATAGATCCCACTATGTCGGAGAAATGTAGCGATCAATTCCCCCACCATCCCCTACACTTAGCCCGTATCAGTGGTAGTCGGGAATTACATTGATAGGTGCATTACAGTCCTGTAAAGTATTAATAAACAACTAAATAAAACACTACTTGATTCATGCAACTAAATAATTATACTCAGCCGAATTACACTCTCAGTGACAGCGGACAGCATTATATTCAATAATGCTGTCACTGAGAGTATTGGCACCCAGGGATGAAAAGTGAAACACGTGCAGTTTACAAATTGTCACATTTACAACTGAAAAGGTAACTTCATACCTCACATCCTTAGTTACAGATGAGATCAGTTCCTCTCGTCGCCAATGACAGCAACATTGATCTTAATAAACGCGCAGCAATTATTTCCATTAAAGGTCATGGACTCATCCGAATGAAAACAAGCCTAATGAGTCACGCATAGCACCACAGATGGTTCATCTACAGTCACAAGCAGCTAATCAGCAATTAGTATTTACAAGCATAAGCCCCTATAATATTATTATACTGAAGGATTCGCAGAAAATTAAAATGCAAAAGCAGGTGAATTGTTAAATATCGTCGATGTTTAGCAAATGTCATCAATGTTTAGTAAATGTCGTCGATGTTTAGTAAATATCGTCGATGTTTAGTAAATGTCATTGATGTTTAGTAAATATCATCGATGTTTAGCAAAAGTCGTCGATATTTAGCAAATGTCGTCGATGTTTAGCTAAATGTCGTCGATATTTAGCAAATGTCGTCGATGTTTAGTAAATGTCATTGATGTTTAGTAAATATCATCGATGTTTAGCAAAAGTCGTCGATATTTAGCAAATGTCGTCGATGTTTAGCTAAATGTCGTCGATATTTAGCAAATGTCGTCGATGTTTAGTAAATATCGACGATATTTAGTTTAGATCTCAATTTTTGGGGTTTTGAGACAAATGGCACCCCATATGCGTACGCATGTTCTACACTGCATTGTAAAAAAAGTTACAAGGCCTAATGCCCAGAAGTCAAAGTTCGCTCGCCGGCACTCGCTCCTTGCTTTATAACTCAGGAAAGAAGAATTGCAAAGACAAATCCATGCTCTAAGTTTCCACAAGTTTATTGAAGAATCTTCACAGCGAATTTGATACCTGTGCTAGCAGCCAGTATCTCGGAATGAAAAAATGTATGGGTTAACTTACAGGGACTATAGCGAGTCAATGAAACAAGGTACAATCTTATACTTTGGTCTCTGTATAGTAGAAAGTTAGGTCAGTCTTCGAAGCGGTAGATTAGATTCCTGTAGTTTCTTCTTGCCTATATCAAAGGTAAAAACAGCATTTGTGTGTTTTCAAAAGGCGCTAGCACCCTTACGTGATTCTTCTTAATGGAAACGAAAAGGGAGAAAACAGTATTAGTTTTGATGGGAGACCACACAAGAACAGTGAAGTATTTCGTGTATGACCGTGAACAGCTGGCTAAAACAGACGTGGAAGCAGAAGTTCTGCTATTAATTGACGCTATCAACAAGCATTTTAATGATGTGATGTTAGGCTACGACTTTTTCATCCAAGTGAAGAGGGAGACTAAGGATTGGGGAAGCGTGTTTATTGATTGTGATGGTAGCGAAATAAACGACAAATCTGTGATAAGAATAGTCCGCAATGCCAAACCTGTGGCACTAGTAAGGTTTCACATATATGCTGATGTGTGTAGGTATGATAGCCTGTGCTATACATTAGGCAGCTAGAGCTATGAAAATGCATTTAAGGTTGTAAAATAAACTTACCTGACTGGGGACCAGTTTGGCAAGGGTTATGCAGCTGAGAGCTGTTTATGCATAAAGTTAGCTTTCATATTGGCAGACAGGTAGGACATGAACTATAGCTAATGCTTTGTTTTGGTTGAAATTGACATTAATAGACATTAATATTGAGCATGCTTTGCTGCTCACTGTTAATGTCTACCATCATGTGCTTTATAGCTAATGATGGCAGACATTAATAGTGAGCAGACACCAAAACAAAGCATTATAGCTATTGTTTTGTTTTGGATTAAATTGACATTAATAGACATTAATAGTGAGCAGGCTTTGCTGCTCACTATTAATGTCTGCTATCATGTGCTTAAGTGGGATATTGCTTTTCTGTATGTTGTCCTGTAACTGCTAGCATTGATCTGGCTTGTTCAGAAGAAAGGCATCTTATCTGTATTCCAGGAGAAAAATCACAAATGGGGTTGTTGTGTATTCTGGAAGTTTCATTGTTCAGTTTCCAAGAATTTCAGAACCGCCCACCCATGAACCACACCTACAAAGTCTTTGTGGACCACATGTAATAAGCTCATGACAAATACATTTTGTTTGTTGTAGTTCCCATGGCTTGTTTTTTGAGGTAACACATATAGCTGTGTACTACAGGATCTCCTGTATTATTTAACTCCAGTGTTTCAATTGCTGTACATGTTCTTGTTGGAACATTTGTAGACTGCTCCAGTGCAGGATCCATCCCTCATGCAACGAAGTGAACAGGGTTGTACACAGACTACTCAACAATGGTATCCACAGTTTGTAACTTTATGTTTTCTATTCATGTGTTGTAAAATGAATATAAGAATCTCATAGTGCTAAGTGAGAAGTTCATTAAAGAAAACTCTAAAATATATGGATGCCAGGGAAATAGAAGATTATCTAAATATGAAAATGAAATTAATCGCAGTAGTATGAATCTTTGTCTTGAAACTCCTAGCCTTTTATCAGATCTTAAAACTCTGCTGGAAAAATCTAAGCAAGTAATTGATGCTAATGGTATTGTGTACAAAAAAGGAAAATCTCGCTCACATAAATTAAATCCAAGTCCACATTCAGATGCCAAACGTATTAAACTTAACAAAGAGTTCCATCTGTCAAGAATTGAAGAAATCAATGAAAAAGTTAGACATAACAGACCAGATTGGATTCAGCTAACAACCTGCATCATTATAAGCAGTGTGATAAACTTACAAAACAAATATCTTCATTGAAATCAGAAAAACGAAAATTAGATCTTGAACTTAAATGTCTACATAAAAAGTAACAACAGTCTAAGTGGTATCATAGCCATAAGAAAAAAGTAAATTATCGTCATCTGGCTATGAACTAGTCTGGCGTAGCCGGCCCGCGCATGTAGTGCGAGGGTCTGGTGACAGCCGCATTCAGTACCTGTGCCAGCCTTATGAAAACTGGTGCATCCAATCAGATCGCTTAGTGACAAATTAACAACATTGCATGACGTTATTCCCGATTTGCCCACTGATTATGGCTAGCTTCTTATGCCTTTTCCACAACCAGCACAAATGTAAGGGTTTGTAGAGGAATTTAAGTGCAAGCACAGTAGCTGTCGCGCTCTGTTACAGGTAACTGTCCACGTGTTTCGCACGTATTTTCAAATTTAATTGCATTCCATCTGCACTGGTACTGAATGCAGCTGTCACCAGACCCTCGCGCTAAGCGCGCGGGCCGGCTACGCCCGACTAGCTATGAACGTAGTGTCTCCAACAGCCAAGTTTTAATAGAATGCTTCGAAGCTGAAAATCAGAGCTCAAAAACCATGCACCTAGATTCTGATTCTACTGCAACTTGTTCTGAAGGGGCACATGAAAACAGATTGGTGAGTTATAGTAAATTCTGATGAGGATATAGGTAATGGAAAGGAGCAAACAAAGAACACACCAGATAATATTGAATCCCCACAGAGTACAGATGATACGGAAAGCAGTCAGTATTTTTAGTATAGCCCCCCATCGTGATATGGGGAGGCTGTTAAATGAATTGTTTCTGTTACTTATCTGAAAAAAATGTCTTTCTACTTCCATACAGGAATTTAAAAATGTATATGTATCTGGAATATGTGGTTTTAGTTTTTCAACTATGTTTCTGCTTGTACTGCTAATTGTGTTCGGTTTCATATGACCCCTTGTAAGAAATGCTAACAGTGGCACAAATTGTACTTGATAATGGATTTTGTATGCTTTCAGAAGCATTTAAGACAGTATCTCCTGCAGTTAAATATACAGCTGAACATGCAAGACAAAAACTGCTCCAAATGCCACTGGTTTCCATTAATATAGGTGAGCAGAACTTGTTCTTCAGCAGTCCTCTCACAACAGCACTCCACTTGAAAAATCTGTTGTTAAATTGTTGCTTAGTATTGCAAAATCTGATAGTGAGCATAAATGTTTACAGTTTGCAATTTAACGGGCTTCTGGTATCAGTGCCACTCAAGCCAGTAAAAGATATAGATTTGAAAATATGTCAGAAATAGAAGAAGCAATAAAAAAAACATCCAAACCGTTCATGAAGCTATTACAGACTTAGCAAACATTGAAGAAAAGGCATTACTTCTTTCATGTGGAGTTGAAGTATCAAATTCTTCCTCATCTGAGTCGGAAACAAGTAGTGATGAACTGCAAACAGTTGAAGAGAATTTAGATATCTCAAAATCTATTGATGTGCCAAAATTATTGCAGTCCTGCCAATATAATTAGTTCGAAATAATACAAACAATAAAGAAATCCACGGGAAATGACATAAATTACTCATTATCAGAACCACTATATGAAGTTTATTCCAAAAAAAAATCACATTTCTGAAGATAACAATAAATTGTTAAGGCAGTCATTTTTTTGCATATTGCTCAACAGAAATAGATTTTCATGAGAGTGATCGTATTGCTAGATCTATTAATGGAGAAGTAATCTCAGAATCTAAAGCTGACAATGCAGAAGATATTGTAACTGTATCAAATCCTTTAAGTGTTGAAGGGAAGGTTTTAATCCAGAAAAAAAAGGGCAATTTAAAGGACCAAAAAACGAAAAATAGAAAAGGCTATAGCAGAGAAAAGATTATTGTGTCGACGTGAATCAAAAAAAGCCAGTAGGATATTAGAGCAATGTCCAGATATTGGAGATAAAATTGAATGTTTTGTTCAGCAGCACAATGTTGGTGTTGGAGACGCACTGGCGTACTCACTTTTGATGGCAATTTCAAACTTAAAGAAAAAGTGACATGAAAAAATTCGTCAGTATTTACAAAATGTTTATAAAAGAAGATTTTCATATGGAACAGTGATACAACTTTGTGTACCCAGAAATAAGAGAAAACGTTCAGCTACATGATACAAAGGAATAGCAAAGGTGACAAACAGGAGAACTAGAAAGGGATTTAATCTGAAGTTTAACCCTGATGAACATTGGAGCTGTGCATTTTAAAAAGGATTAAATGATTTACTATACACTGATGGAAGAAATATAGTGAATATTAATCGGGACGATGCAGAAGGATTTCGGTTAGACACTTTAACTACCTGTAAACAGTATTCCACATCAACTGGAAAATCAACCTATTCTTACTACTAGAACAGACTTCGTTAACAAGCACTCTTCCATGTTGCAGACTACATCATACAACTTTACGCGCACTTCTACAACTGATGAAATTTGTGTTTCTGGTAGTGGAAGCGGCCAAGCTTCACCAAAATAATCCTACTCAGCATATGGCAGATTTATGCATGTTGGAGTCTAAACCTGAACTGTTTTCGGCTTTTATCAATTCCTTGAGTGGTGCACACAAACAAATTGAATGTATAAGGGTTGATAGAGCAACAGATGAACCCCAAACCATGAAGAGGTCCAGTTCCTTTGGACACAGCACCATATTGCTAAAGAAAAAAATAGTTACTGTAGCGACATCTAGGAGTAGTGGATCATCCTTTTTTAACAGAGTGAAATTGCAAAATGGCTGTCTTAGTTTGGGTCACGCCAATACATCTATTCCTTCCACTATAGGTGGAAGCTGCATGGATGTGACTACAGGAGAAATTGATCCGGAAAATTTGAAAAGAAATTTGAATTTGGCTATTGATGCATATATTAATAGGGTGAATGGATGACCGTGTGGTGCAACTACTATACAATTGTACAAAGGTGAGTACAGTACTGAGTACACAGACCGGAAAAAATAATCATTTTACTGAAAGGCTGTAAAAAAGAAAAATTAGCTTTAAAAAACATACCCAGACATTTATAAAGAGTTTTAGACCATTTGGAATATTCGTAATAGCCATACAATTGGTCATTCACCATCACAATACATATTTATGTTAACATGTTGCTATAAGCCAGGGTGTATGCATCCAGTGTGCTAAAAAGCAGAGCCCACTAAGCCTGTGAATTGGTATGTAGGCGGACCACCAATTACAACACTTCCTTTTCCTGCCAAGGATGACGAGAGACCAGGGCATTACAAGACTTCATATATCAATGTTAATAATTCTGAATGTGTTAAATCGAAAATGCAGCCACCTTCTACGACAATCAAGAAAGAATTGTCTAAGTTGAATAACTACCCTCCTCAGATACATTTATACAACGACTGTCAAAGAAAGTCATGCTTACATTCGACAGTGTAATGTTTTGGTTAGACCATCTTCATACGGTGTTGTTAAATCACAAGCGAGGAGCTGCAAAGGAAGCTGTTACAAGGCGAGCTAAAAAATTGAATTCTGTAGCTGTTACCTTAACATTTGACCCATCATCACCAGTTTGTTCACCATCTGACCAGACTGACAATGAAAATATAGTTAATATCAACACATACTGTGGACAGTGTGAAAAGAAGTATGACGATGTTACAGAAGAAGAAGAGTTATGGGTTATGTGTGATATGTGTGATTCCTGGTATTGTGGAGATTGTGAAGGTGTTCTTGAACCTCCTAGTACTGATCTTTATATTTGTTTAAAATGTAGACAGTAAGTAATTGTTGTTTTGACTAATACATATTTCATGTATGTAAGTCTCTTGGCACTGACTCTCACAGTACAATACATACAGTCATTCTGAAGGAGCTATGTAGCAAGCTATAGTATCAGCTTATAATTATTATGCTCTAGTGATTTCCAGAAAGCACCAGTTATCAAGTGACATAGATCATGTACACAAGTTCTTGATGAATTAGATGCACGTAGCTATGACACCACTTCCACCAATTCTTGTTTAATAGAACAAACAGTTCAAGAGGTTTTATTACAATAAATATTGACTAAAATAAAACACATGAGTCCATTACATGGCTAAAATTTCCAGTGAAATGCCATAGCAAGGCATCAAACAATGATAGCATTATATAGCCAGCGTTATGTATTAATAAGTAATAAATACAAATCATAGTTGTGCTGTACTCTGTCCAATATTATCATAGTAGTGCATGTTATACTCATTTTTAATTAGGACAATCATTATTGTTATCATAATTGGGCGAGCCCCACACTAGCGAGAGAGCTGTCAGTCATTGTCCATTACACGGCAATATACGATTATTTAGTATTAGTATTTGTGTTACAGGTAAAGAAGGCTCAGGAGCTTGTAAAGCCTGATCTGTACATAAAGAATTTAACAAATTTGCAACTACATAGCAAAAACTTATATACAATAATAGTTAACTAATTAATAATCATACAATAAAGTAGACCAGCAGCACATGTTGCTGTCAGACCTTCAGTGCTGGTCACTGTAAAGTGCAAATAATAAATACTTTAGGTTTAAGGAAGAAAATCCATCCCTCCTGGAGGAAGACTGAGTGTGGCCCCGACTAGACATTGGGTGACCTGCAGTTCGAATCCTGGGGCTGGAGGGATTTTTTTCCTTACTTTGGCCCCTTTTCTGTTACACCTTATTCAGTCAGTAAGTTAAGTCACTAGGTCTAAGTCCTTGTAGGTTAGGTAATCCTAAGGCTGCAGCACATGTTGTTGTCAGACCTTCAGTGCTGGTCACTGTAAAGTGCTAATAATAATAATAAAATAAAATAATTTATTTTTTAAAATCATTAAGTGTGGGTGCATTAACTATGTGATTGGGTAAACTGTTCCAGTCATTGATGGCTCGTACAGTGAAAAAAGTAGATCTCACTCTTGATGCTGTTTGAGGTTTAAATAACTTGTAATTGTGACCCCTAGTTGTTGATGAAGGTACAGTAGTAAACAAATTTGATTTATCTAGACTGAAATGGCTGTGTAATAGCTGATAGAACATTATCATATCTCAGCGCAGTCTGCGGTATTTAAGTGATGACAAGTTTAGAGCAGTGAGGTGAATTTTATATGTGCAGTTTTGAAGTTCCTGGACCAATTTTGTGGCTCTTCTCTGTATCTTCTCTATTTGTTCTTGATCTAGAATGTATTGTGGTTTAAATACAAAAAACTGTCAGTATACGGCAACTTCACATACGAAAAACAAACCTTACAAGTTGTTTAGTGTCACATAAGAACGCGATAGTATAACAAGAAGTGTCTCATATTCAATGTCACGGAGGAAATTAATGTCGTAGATTACTAGACTTCCTTATTTGTACTTGTCATCGTCAATGCCACCATACGTACTAAGTACATAATGGATTGGAAACGCAATACATTTTATGGTTACGGGCTCGATACGGTCACATGATGACATTTACGGGGCACAGCAGCATTTTCAATAGGCACAATACATTTTTGGCGAATTCTCCCAGAGTTTTCTCGAAAACAGGTGGCTTGTTCAATTCTTTCATACTAGCACTCTCGATGGTATGAACTTTTCTTTAGTATAGCATGTATCGCTAGACTCGTTTTCACAAAGCCACTCGCAAAGCCAGGAAAAACCCCACAGCCACTACCGTCATATAGCCATTCTTTCGCTTCGTTTACGGAAAGTAACTGCTGTACAGTGCTAAAAATAATTATTTTGTATTCATTACAATGTGGCGAAACTGTTCAGCACTTCTAAAACTTCATATGTAATATGCCCTATGCACTAAAACCCCCACACTAGTTTTTGAACACAAATTTCGCGTTCCTTTCTGCACACCTTCGGTTGTACGAAATGACTAACCTTCAGTCACAAACAAATAAATAGCTGAATCCTTTAGCAATGATTTAACGCTTTGTAAAACCTGTAATAGTAGTCTCAGTGTTAAGACCAACTGCAGTTTGTACACTTGGTAACGTTGCCATAAATTACGTGACTGTATCGAGCCCGTAACCATAAAATGTATTTCGTTTCTAATCCGTTATGTATTTAGTATCTATGATGCCACGGACAAATTAACGGCATAGATTACTGGACTTCCTTATTTGTATTTGTCATCGTCAATGCCATGGGCGAATTAACGGCTCAGATTACTGGACTTCCTTAATTGTACTTGTCATCGTCAATGCCACGGTCAAGTTATACCACGTATTGCTACCAGTTTTCATAATGGAAGACACCAATCATGGCTGACAACGATGCAAGACAGCGTAGGAATGCTAGGAGAAGAGAATTGTATAGAATGCAGAGATATGCAGAAACACCTACGGAGACATGCTAAGAAGATGAGCAAACATTAGTTCTGATGAACGACGGCGAATAAACTGAGAGTACGCGCAAAGGAGAAGAGCAAACAATGCATGTGAACAGCGCCAACATACAGATCACGTGCCATTCATTCTTTCGGATTCCACTGCAAAAACAACTTGGATTTACACACCCCATTACATATTGAATACACGTGTAAAATAGGTCAAATTTGCAACATATGTGTTTTAGGCCTGAGCCTATTATGCTCAAATTTTACTTATTATTCGTTCCAGAAATTCCCAATAAATTCTCCTATTATTCTTTTTTTATTCTTGTATCCAGCCTATTATTCTCATTCAGTATAATCTGTGGCTAGTCACTTAGTTTTCAAGATGCTGCTATAAGTAGTTTTGTCCAATTATTAATAACCATATATGAAGCATTCCATCATTTTTCTATCCATAATAGTTACAGCAGACTTAGAATAGCTATCTACAGTAATAATTCAATTGCATTTAATTATTAGTGTATTATAATAATAATATGCTGTAACTACTATATAGCTACTAAGTTAGGTGGTAGATAATAATGCTCAAAGACTTGAAGAAGACACACTGACATAAGATGTACAAGTTTCATAAGTGTAGATAATCATGCAGTTAAATCCCTGATGCTGGCTGCAGATTGTTAACATGAAACGAACTGACTGCTCTATTAGAGTATTTGAGCGTTCTATTAGAGCATATCTATATTTTAGAGGCTTTTCAGCTACTTTCAGCCAGCACTCCTGTCAGCTTTATATCATTTGTAGTAGCTTGACTCTTTTTTCTAGGTAATCAAGAAGAGATACGCCCCTAATTCCACCAATTATTCCCGTGGTCGTCCGATTATTCTAAAATTATGCTTGTAACCATCCTATTATTCCAGAATTATTCTCATGAAATTTGTGACCTATTATTCTCACGATTATGCTGGCATAATTAGCGCAGGCCTAATGTGTTTGCAGAAATGTGTAGAATAGGTCAAATTTGTGACTATGCAAATCATGACCACATATGATGGAAATGGTGTTTCAACACATTTCCTCCAGTAGCACATATATGTTTGCAACTTCACTACATATGTGAACAGTGCACAAATGTCACAGCACTATTCATACACAAATACTGACGGTATTTATTCCGTCTATGTTTAGGTGTTGAACTAATAGTCCAAATATTCTACCTTGGCTCAAATAAAAACAGACCACAACCCCCAATAGTGAATAACATTAGTCATTTATAGATTTGAAGTTTGTTTTGTCTCGTTATAAGGAGTTTATAGTTGTTCGAATACTGAATAAAGACGAAGATAGAATATGTAGTATTGGAACACTATTTTCGCTGTGTGTATATCAAAAAAGTTGACTATATGTGCTTCACCTGTGATAGGGTAGCACATAAAAGGAAAATTCATATTTTTTGCTGTGTTAAGGTTCGAACATCCTGTTGATAACATCACAGAACAAGAGCACACAATATACGATTTTGAACAAGACTGACCAATTTAATAGTGAGGAAGAATTAGATGGTGAACAGGATAACTTAGATAGTGAAAAGGAAGGATTAAATGGTGAAGATGAAGAATTAGGTAGCGAAGAGGAAGAATTAGATGGTGAAGAGAACGATTTTTTGAGCGAAGAATTTCATATTGAACACACAGACATAACTATAGCAACAGTAAACTATTATGTTATTATCATTATAATATTGTATGTTACATATATATGTAGCAATCATGAGTGATTCACATTTAAGTGTCATCAAAATAATTATTACAACTTCTTGCAAAATTCTGTGTATGGTGGAAGGAAATCATAATATTGTATTAACTAAATCATTCCCTACATTAATGAATTAAACACAATTACTAGGTATATATACTTGCAAATTATATCACATAGTACTTTTCAGAAGCTCTTCTTAGTTCATATAAATCCAAGCTGCTATCATACTGCAACGTCCTAAATCATAATAGTTAGTACTCTGCACACACAGAACGCTCGCCCCTTGATGCTGATAGCATTTGTCTAGTATATAAAGTCTAGTCACTAGGTCAAAGTCCTTGCAATTAAGTTACTTAATCCTAAGGCTGTTGCACATGGTGGTCAGACGTTCAGTGCTGATCACTGTAAAGTGTTAATATATATATATATGTATTATATTATATATAATACTCTTTTTACTAATACTGCATAATGCACATGAGATCCCAGTACTGAGTTAGGACATGCATGCAAGAGTCCAGACCACTATAATTTTTAAAAAAATGTGTCTCCCATTCAGCATCAGATTAGAGAGGGCTGTATATAATTTCCCACTCTAGAGGAAATACCTCTTAAACACTTTCTATTACTTGTTAACAAATCATTGTTGGTTGGAAGTGTTACTAACACCCTCTCTTGACACCTAGAAATGTATTGCAATCCTGGTAGTGTGCATAGCATTCTGAAAGGGAAGGTAATGAATAGATGTTCTGATCATTAGTGTACACCTCTATCTAATTAGTCATATGGAATAACTGACGCAAACTTGAATTGATAATGTATATAAATTATGTAAGAAAAACATGATGTACAGTGGTATATAATACTTTATATATACCACACGTGCATGTACTGTATACACACACATATGTATGAGTACTGTATACACACACATATGCATGAAGGCATGCAAGCATGTATGTATGCATGCACATACTGTATTCATGAATGTATGTGCACACACATATATACACATGTGCACACACACATATATAGCTATAATATCGTCATCACTATAAGTTCCGTTGATGAGTCTTCAGATTGATGCTCCTCTCCTAATGGTCTAGACACAAAAATGTAATGACAAGTTACAGTACATTGTGAAAGTAAATAGCTGCTTACCATTTACACTACTACACATTATCAGTTGTTTTCTTACATGGATCATCTAGTCAGTCACTATGAAAAGAGGGTAAATAAATCACTGATAGGTTATATGTGATCATGTACTAAACATAAAAATACGTGCAATAAGGAATCATTCTTGAAAGGGGACAAAATTAATCTGCATGCACATGGAAGCTGTCACCATTGTGCTTACTCATCACCATGGTGATATGATGTACACATCACCATGGTGACATATTCATCACTAAAAGAACAGCTATGGACAATTTTCACAAGTCACTACCTGATTGCTCAAATGATAGACTGTGATAATAATTAAGTATAAGTTGCTTCTTGGGATATGCATGAAGGAACCACTTGGATCTCATCATGTGATACCTAGCATTTGTTTCCCTGTTATAAAGTCGGTTACCAAAGTTTCTTGCTAAAACTGAGCAATCAAACATGGATCCTGGGAATACAATTGTGATTGGATTGTCACACATATCCAATTCACCAATTTTGATGATTCAACGTCAGAATGGAAAAAGCTTTTGAATAGAAATTTGGTCAGTAGCGAATGCTACCACACCTTAACAGACAATGAAAATTTCAGATCTATGTGTTTCTTGAACACTAGTATTCCAGATTCATAAAATTGGAGTCCCTTTTGAAAAACAATCACATACGTATGTCATTTCCAGATTCATAAAATTGGAGTCCCTTTTGAAAAACAATCACATACGTATGTCATTGCTATAGCCATTTGACTACAACTGCCTCTCTCTTTCAAACTTCACAGATACACACTACACACATAAGATGCACACATGTACTACTCACATACACATGTACTACTCACATACACATGTACTACTCACATACACATGCACACACACTACATGCATGCACGGCTTACACGCATGCACGCACCAATGCAAGTACGCACATGCACACACACACTACACAAACGCACGCCACACATACACAAACTATATTCTGCACTACGCACACTTATATTATACACATTACACTAACATTATGCTATGCTGAAACGAATGCTTCACATGTTCACAGTAGCCATCACACACTAAACCACACATGCACGCACACACAGAGGCATTTGCTTCCCAATGTAGCATAAGATGTTGCTGATGGGTTGACTGATCTCACACCATCATATCAGAGCAAGGGGTATTTGGCAAGATGGCACGGTGCTCCATTGGCCCAGTGTGAACACAAAATTACCTACACATCCCATAGTTTCTGTTCAGATTTGTGGGTAATACACTTCAAACTTGAAGTAATTGGCCCAGTGGGGCACTGCTGGTATAACAGTAGTGGGTCACTTTGGCTCAGATCGAGCACTGTGTAACAACAAATAATAGCAAAACCAATATTTGGAGATTTGTTGTAAAATTGCAGTTGATGAAAATTTTATTTAGCAAAATGCTCTCACAGAAAAATTGATGGCACACCATTGCAGATGAGATTTTATGTGGTGCAAGCTGACAGAAGGACGAAGTGTGTTTATTGTGTGGACTCAGTCACTGCTTCAGTATGGCCAGGTTGCTTCCTTGATCAGGCTATCCCACTTTAAAGGTTCTACTGCAGCCTAGGGATGCCACGATAGTCATGACATACGACATGTCGTGACATAAAGCTTCATGATATGATATGACATAGGCTTCTTTATGTCGTGACATAAATATCTCCTAATAATGCACACTTTTCCATTCATTTTGATCAAATTTGATGCAATAAATATGAGAAAAATTGACAAATAAGTATGAGCAATGTTGGCTGTCGATGTCATAATTAATATTTCTGATGTTTAAATTGATATTTTTGCATGTTTAAGGTGGCGCTAAAGTAATAACGCGCATTCTTGACAACAATCTGCTGTGTCTCAACATGGTCTCAATTTAAGACATATTGAAAGCTAGTACTTAATTTTGCATACAAATAAACTATGCATACAGGAATCTATCATTCGTAGAGAGTATAAAGCGTAGAACTGCTCTCAAACCAAGAAATCGGTGGTACTTAGTGGACCACAGAAGACGCGTTATCTCTCAATAACCTCAAGTTTTAGCTCCAATACTTCACATGATGAAAGCATACTATTACAAGAATCATCCTACGTATCAATAAGTGGAAGCGATTTACAAGTCGAAATATATGGCGTTTAAAAGCAGATGATAGCCTTGTTTCACCGTTCGCACCAAGCGAAGAAGCCATAGAATGGACATATGATATACCGATACGTAGAATTATTCAGACACTATTGCTTACCATTCATACGAGGTTTCGTGGCTGTTCAACCCGTGTCTACAGAGAAAAGATAATGTTTGTAACAGGCTGTAAGGTGAGTCGAAACAAATAATAATTATTAGTAGCGCTTGTTTTCACGTTGTCAAGGTTGTCAATTTGTTGTAAAGGTGAGTTACATTCCACCTGAAATGTGTAACAGCAGCTGCTTGTTGTTTTTGCTAACAACTCACCTGTTATTCGTGGCTGTTTTTAAGCTTGGTAAGTTTATTATGGTTCTGCGCCGAATTAGCCCCCGCCTGATTTACCACAAATTACGTAGTATATGATATGTTACGTCATATGTATTTGCTATGGCTTCTTGTGCGCGTCATTGCTTTATCGCCACCTTAAATCAAAATAACTATACAGTTTCATAAATAACAGTTTCAGTTGCGAAACGTTAATTATGTCGTGACATATGATATGTCGTGACATAAACCTCTATGACATGTGACATAAAAAATTCTATGTCGTGACATCCCTACTGCAGCCTAGTTCTTTAGTGGGCCACGTCCACTTATCAGGATCATGTGTTTCTGTCTGTAGGCATACTTAGAGCCTCATCCATTTATCAATGGCTGTGCACTAATCCATGTCTGTTGCAAAGTTTACGTGGAGCCATTCCCACTAATCGAGTACAAGTTCTAGTCTAGTCTCATCTCAGCTTCTGTCATGAGCCACACCCATTTGCATGTGAGGAACCATGCTATTTAAATGCACCAGTAAGGTGTAGTTTCAGTAGTATCTATGAAGCACACTTGGTTTGTCAAAACTCACCTCAACAACCACTATCAAAAGCTTGGACACAAGGTATCAATATAATATTGATGAAATCTAAATTTGGCGGCTTGGTGACAAATTGCGAATTTGCCAATTTTAGTATATCGCCAAATTTTGTTGTTATATAAAAAACACTTATCAAATTTCCATGATGGTCTGGTTGCATTATATCAACACACTTTGTGGGTGTAATATATGCTACACACACCAAACACACTACACTACAGACACATGTGTGACACACATCACTTCAACTTAAAATATGTACCTATGTATGTACTGTGCAACACAATGGTCTAGCTCTACACATTCATTTTGTGATTGCTTTTTCCTGAGCATATCAGCTGTGCTGTCTGCTCAGTAACAATAATAATAATAATAATCTACTTGTCCACCTATGAAACAATATAACACACAAGTTATCAGATATCACACAAACGAGTGTCATATGTACAGTACATGTACTGGGATGGATAGATGTGGTTTATAGTTACACATAATATACTCAATAGGCCAATCGTTATAAGTGCATTTGCAAATTGGATATTTTTGGTGACAAGTAAGTACATACATTCTAATTACTTTACGTATAGACAATCTTCTTTGCAGGTCCAGACTTTTGAGTGGATACACTACAGTGCACCTTTTTGTGAATGTATTTCGACTGTTTACCTTTCACTACTGTATTGGGTGGTTCACTGCTAGCCAATCTATTTCGAACTTCATCAGTACAGTTGCTCAGACACATTGTTAGTAATTTCTATGGAGCTATTACTAAGGGCCATAACAAAATGTAATACTCTTGAGCATTAAATATAAGCCCACAACATATGAAGATTATGTGTGAACAGAGCCTGAAACTGTGGACTAACCAAGACAAGTCATACTTGTATTTGAGACATACAGTACATCATAAATCACAAAATATTATACTATCTTTGCTACAAGCAGATGTAATGAATAGCAAGATTTAAATTTGTTAATTCTTCCTTTACCAATGATCAGGGGCGGATCCAGAGTTTCGAAAGAGGGGGGGCACCTTTCTGAAAAACAGTTGAAGACCAAAAAAACTTGCTGAAAACCAGTTGAAGACCAAAAAAAAGAAAAAAAAAAGGTCACAGCAATAATAGCTAGTTATCCTTACCAACTATATCACGTCTGTTATGCAAAATAAAATTCTATTTGTAGCTTCATAGGTAAGCTACACTGCTTCATGAACATTGTGACTGCTTTATTAGAGTAATTGACTGCTCTATTAGAGTATCTCGATCTTGTATGCAATTTCTTGAAGGGGGGGGGGGGGGGGGGCATTTGCCCCAAATGCCCCATCCTGGATCCGCCACTGAATGATTAACTTTTTGTATAGTGTGCATAATAATCTGAACCCTCAGTATTGGCACATCGAGGTGTCCGCAAATCTATTGAAATTTTGTACAGCTTGTAGAGATGCTGTAAAACACTTAGTGAGGCAAAACAAACCATTAATATAATTATGGTACTTCAGCAAGAAATACAGCATAACATTACATCACATAGCCATTCATATGATAAAAGATAAAATTTCATAGATTTTCTGCTATAACGTTCTTAGCACTATTGCCATCATGACACCCACCTGAATGTAACAGGCTATACCAATTATAAGGGAAATTGGCAGATGACCTGCTTTCTCTACAAAGCACGACACTTATTGTTGGATGGCAAGGCTATGCAAGACTGTGCTTTATGTTGGTATCCTCATAACTGAACAAGTGTAAGAATAAATAGCAATGAAATAAGGGAGGTAACTATGCTTGCACCTATATGAGTGAATATTTAATTCTTACTTTGGTTGTATAATGAGTATAGCAATGAGTGAAGTAGGGATTATATGTCCACTAGATGTCTTCCCTTGTTTCACCGCTTTTCATTCAAACTTTCCTTAAATTTGTTTGTTTCTTTTTATGCAACATAATTTACATATATATGACTCATGAATTGGCGTCAACCATACATATTAAAGCCGATGTACAGTATTACAAACAAGAACAGTACGAGAAGCGCTCTGCAATCAATCCAGTCACTGCCGAAATTACAGAGAATCCTTGTGCCAACCAGCTGCACTGAAACCATAACATGTTACTGCAAATCAACACCTATAGGGTATATGGTAGTGGAGAAAGACAAAGGAGGACAAATGCAAGTCTAGCTGAGGTTGGAGAAAACACATGTCTCGGGCTGAAGCAACATTGAACAGTGAAGAAATCAAGCCATAACCTTATCCATAGTCAAGTTATGCTTGGCTGCAGGTATCAGGTACTCAGTAGAAAATTCAGCTAAATAGGAATGATTCCATAGAAACTTGTTGGAAAAGTTCTGAAGGCATTTTTTGGCTTGGTTATGCCAAACCAATATGGCTAAGCTGTTATGAAGGAAAAGTGAGGCTTGTTTTGTGTGTAATTTATAGGCAAGAAGCCCAAACCTCCATGATCCCTACACTATATGTGACCCGCTGAGCAAAAACCGGCCATTTTCACAAAATTCTATTTTGCTGTATTAAATACACTGGGTAAAAATACGCATGCTACAAGAAAATTTTATGCACATTTTGATCACATTCATACACACTGAAATTGAGCTCAAATCAACAAAACCTATACACCACTGGATTCGCCAGTTTATGGCGAGTAAGAAAATCTTAGTTTCATGTTTACACAGCAAAGGATACGTGAATTATGGGTGTTTATTTACAATGCAGTTAAAACAACACTGACCATCATTTCTTAGTTGGAATGGCCTTCTTCTTTGTCAACATGGAGGAGTACAGGGAAAGCACTATACCTTGATTGATTTGCCAGTTCATGGTGCACAGACTGAACCAAGTCCCATCTTCATAGCTTGTTTCAATTATGAGTTATGATCGATTATCTAAGCACCTGTAATTTATTTCCCATATTGTTGCTGTACAAATCAAGTTTATCACTGTTCCAACTGCCAAGCGCTATAACCCCAAGACCATTCACGACAAAAGGCCAAAACTTTGGCTGTCCACTTTTTTGTTACTATAGATTACAGAGATGCAATAAAACGGAATTTGAGGAATGTGCAAAAACGGCTGGTTTTTGCTCAGCCGGTCACATATAGTACTGTCATACTGAATGATAACATTAGCAGCCACTATAAAGAAGGTACAAATTGACCACTTTGATCAGAAAATAACAGTAGTTCAACAGTGCCTTAGATTTGTACCATACATACAGGTGTATGGTATACATGTTAATAGCTATTGTTGTAGTTAGAGGTATGGGTGAATATGGTGCCATGTCCCACAGGTTGAGCAATTGGTGCAGAAAAACATTGACATTGATGCCATATTAACAGTTCATATACAACATGAAATTGACATTGATATCAGCATGTACAGCCCTATACATATCATGATGTTTAGCTTATTTTCAGGTGACTTGAACATGGAGGTAATTTGCCCTATGAAAGTACCTTTAAACAAGCTGTCACTGAGTCTATAGGTATCTTTTAGGTTTCTGATAGCATAAACTGCTTGCACAGTTATAAAATTCGTCATAGTAGAAGAACAACGGATGGGGGTTCTAGTAAGTATGCTTGTTTACTGGTCAAAACAAAAATAGCTTATAGACGTAGATGGTATTTTAAGATTCTATACCTCATAGCCTACAGGTATAATCTAGTAATTGATCTTTATTTATACATTCCCCATCAAAAGCCACTTGTAGAGATATTGAGTGATAGCGTATAATACTATGGTTTATTGTCAGTACCACTAGTACCTTATTTGGCAACCGAGATATTAACAAAGCCACAATAATATATATTGAGGCCCATAGCTGAAACTGTGATGCTGAAAATATTGAATATAGGTATATCCTAGAGCCCTACTTGATCACACGTAATTATGATGTATATACACTGTATTATGTAGATTAATAATGTTTGGTTCACTTTAAAAACAGTGTTCAAACAGAGAGAACCCTCTCTTATATACTCTGTATATAGTTTTAAAACTTTGCAAGGGGAGGGGTGTTAACCATTTTGGATTAGGGTATCTCAGTGTATCAAGTTTATAGCCATACATTATTTAATGTTGCACTTCAAAGTCGTTCTCTTATGACGGGGCAAAACAAATAACTCACAAATGTCTTGCTCACATACATACAGTACTGCTCAAATGTAATGTCATCTTGCAAGAGTGCGAGCAATTAAAAACTTGCTAATTAAAAAGCATGGAACCTGTTTTGCTTATGAGTATTCATCCTGTTTTATTTGGGATGAACACTAGCAAGTGAAACGGGTGCCATTCCATTAATTAGCAACTTTTTTAATCGCTCGCACTCTTGCAAGACGACGATACGTTTGAGCAGTACTGTACACTAGTATACTTCACCCGAACCATAGCAAGTGGGAGGCACTCTAATCTTCTCTGTACTCTGATCTAGTCAAAAGTCAAGCAAGAAATTCTCAGTACCGTACAACAGGGAATTTTGATAAAAAAAATTTTAGAAAAATTGGTTGCATTCGTCAAATGTCAATAAGCACCTCAAACACTGTTTATATTTGTGATTTCTTACTTTTCATTTTGTCAAATTTGATTAACCGTCAAATTCTCCTTTTGTCAATATTTCCTGTTGTACGGTGGGTCAAAAGGCAAGCTTCATTTCTACCACTATTTGATGCTTTTAGAACTATGACATAACTAAAAATATACAAGAATTTGGTCAAGGGTCCATCATGGATTTTAGTGCATGTCAAGGATCAAGGATTATTTATTTAACTTGGACCATGGACGAAGATCAGAGTACAGGATATATTGGAGTGGCCTGCAATGCTCACATGCAAATTGTCACAGCCACATAATATACTACTGCAATGCTCACATGCAAATTGTCACAGCCACATAATATACTATCAAGAGTTCATAAGAGAGATAAACGTCATAATAATTGACAATTACATGAACAAATAATTACAAGAGGTCAGGAGTCCAGTCTCAGGGTTACTAAGTAATTACTAAAAAGCATGGAGCCCTGGCAAGACCAAAAAAATAAACTACATACTCTTGATACTATGTGGGAGAATGGAATACTTCAACAAAAGCATCACTTCTCCTGTGTTGCTGGTAAGTTTATACTGAGACTAGTCTACTTAATACTGTTTTACCATAGACATGGCCATGGGCAGGCCATATAGGTCACGTTTAGTATGCAAATAAACAGTAGTGTCGACAGTGCAATGCAAATCTACAGGCCCTCTTTGTATGACTCACCAACTCTTCAAGGGTAGTGAAACTCCTGGATGTGTTTTCAGCAAATAATCACCCTCTCGAGCTCATTGTTGGAGTCTATCGATCTTTCCTAGGACCTCGCCAACCCAGAATTCGTAGGATTTACACTGGTACTATCAAATCCCCCTACACCCGTTAATTCTAAAATCCTTTGTCACAAGTGACGGTATATTGATCACAAGTGACAGTCCTATTAGCAATATATAACCCACAATCAGTATGCGAAGCGGGTGGCTTAAAGAAAGTGTTGATATGGAAAATTAACGCCTCGGTATGGTTTCGTTGGATGAAGAAGAAAAGCAGCCTGATTGAAGATAAAAGAAAAGACAAGGCGCACACTCGTCGGAACCCCAAAAGACACATCCCACCGGTGAGTTTGTTGTTGTGGCGTAAAATGGTGACCATGCGCTGCTTCGTTTGGGCTCTAGGCTTGTGACTGTGGTCAGTGAGTGAGACGAAATTGAGTTTTGACGATTTAAAAAAAATTCTATATCCGGCCGCCAGTAAGTGCTTTCTTGTTTGTAATGCTACATTTGATGTTAGATGGACTAATATTATTCCGTAAAGGTGATTTTCGTCGCGTAAGAAGTTTCTAAGCTGATTTTTAAGGGCGGTAATTTTGGCAGCACGCGTCACTTTTGATGCACACCCTACTTAAACAGTACTGTTTGATATTCTCCGTACTGTACAGAGAATATAATATCTATGATGTTGAGGTACACAAGGAATACTGACATGATAGGTCAGTCAGCCTGAGCTGACAACCTTAATACACATCAGAAAGTGGCTACATTAGACGAGTGGACTATACATACAGCACCATGTCTATACCGCATATGTAATTCCAATTTGAGTTTGCAGGGTTGTGTTGTACTGTATATAAAGGGAGGGTTTTTAGTCACAACATGTGAATGTGTTTTAGGAAGGATGAATGAAAAGAGAGGTCACAGAAAGCTTTGTCTTTGTTGTAATAAGTATTATGAGAAGAAAAAGTATTTTCCGAAGACACTTCTTGTATCTATTCCTAGGAGGACTGTCTCAATTTTACCAGTATCTATACCTATTGACCTAGTTTCTTTTCATGAGTTGCTACCTCTTTCTGCATACACTGGATCTCCTGTTCCTTTTCTGGAAGCCTGCTGGACAGAACATTACAACTAAGAACATTAACAGATGGTATGTGTATGTGCATTATGGTGTAAGTGTTATTGTTCTTATACTAGGGTGGGAAGTATGCTGTACAAAAGAAACCTTGAGTTTTTTACCAGCTAATCACAGCAGAAACAGGCCCTGTCAATCTTGTTTAATAAAGAGTTACTTCTCATACCTATTCATCTTGAAACACATTGGTGCTTGGCCACTGTGGATTTCAAGTTACAACAGTTTGGTTACTATGACTCTATGAAAGGTATCAACAATATGTGCCTGCAGCAACTGAGAGAGTATATTGAATGCAAAGCCTTTGATTCAAATTCAAGTGTTTGTAACTTCTCAGAGTGGCCAAATATGTTTCACAATGATCTTCCACAGCAGTGTTACAACTCTAACTGTGGAGTATGTGTAGGTGAGGTGTTTGTCTGAGAGATCACCATTTTGTTTCTCTGAAACAGACATCCCTTTTGTCAGAAACATGTAACTTTAATTATGTAAGAAATTGTTTTAAAGTATGCATTGACTGTTTAACAACTAACTACCGTATGGAGGGAAACTTTGGTGCCGTTAAAATTTGGCGAATTTGGCAATTGACCATGAATTCGCCAAATTTTCCCCATCCAAATATTTTGGTGGCGAAGAAAATAACAAACCAAGCCTCGAACTAATCAATTTTCTACTCGACCAAGGGATAGTGGGCCAGACATTACGCTAGAGCCAAGCCTGCCTCGACTACCTCACTAGGTAGGTAGCTAGCTAGTTACTGTACACGTGGTATCCTCAAACTTCACCTCGAAACGGGCATGACAAGTATAGCGAGTCCTACCATGTTAAGTACGATATTCACTATTCCAGAGGGTGTAGATCTACTGTCTATATAGTATTATCTTTTTGTTGGTAGCTGACTCCAGGCGCCGAATCGCTGAGAGGCGTGGCACTCCAGTTCTCACTTCAGGCACAGCGATTAGTGATCTAATTAATTCAAAACGGCATGCGCTTTGCTAACAATTCGCCAAATTTTATTTCGCCAACAGTGATATTTTACTTGATTCGCCAAATTTTCCCTCCTCCAAAGTTTCCCTCCGTACGGTACATAGGTATCCTACTGACTACTACATTAGTTCCCTCATAAATCTCTCGGCACAAGCTCTTTGCATGTTGCATGCTTTTTTTTTGTTAATTTGTTTATGCCGTTCCATCCAGACTGCGGTACATGAAAACCCTCTCACAGTAAGAAATAATTCCACTATTTTTTTTAACAAAATCTCGTGAGTCTCTCTGCTATCTATTTCAAAATTTTCTGAGGCTATCAGCCAGTAAAACTGCACGTCATCATCACTTATTACACCTTTGATGATTTCTGCTTTAGATGGTGGGGAAGGCTTTTCGAGTGCCATTAAAGATGGCCTCAACTGATATTCTATTGCACAAAATAGCTGAAAGGTTGTTTCCTTTACATACCACAGGCCACCTCTATCTTGTTTCTTTGTCCACTCTTCATCTGTTTCACAAACTTCACTGTCTCTATTTGTCAACTCCATCAAACACAATACCAATTCTTCTTTAAGTTCATGGTTTTCTCTAATTGTCTGCGTAAATGATGACAAACGTAGCCTGCAATATACTAAATAACATTCTTTTTATTGCTTGTTAGCAAAGCTGTGATTTCTGGCTGTAAATACTGAATCTGAAAGTGACTTTTGATGAGTGCTTTGAAAATCCCATCCGTTAGGTGCTGGTACAAAACTGGATGAATAGGTGTACCAATGTTTGCAATAAAGTATGTCCATTGTTTTATAAAGCCCTTGAAAGTTCTTAGCACAAAATATTGCTTCCACATTTTCTCTTTATTGTAAGAAAATGACTTTTTGACAGACGACAAAATCACACTGTGTAGTTGCCCTGTCAGCTGCTTAACAAAAGCCTTCACAGTGCTTTTATTAGCATCCCTCAAACACCAATCTAATAAATTCATTGCAGATTCCCAGGTTTGAATTGTGACTGGTGTTTTAATTTCAAAAGACTTCTTTCAGCACCTCTTGCAGGTATTTCATCAGCATGTTGCCCTCCTCTGTGCCGCCTGATTGCTGAGGAGCTGTTCCTACACGTGTTAAACAATGAGTTAAATGATACACAATATAATATTTTCCATAAATAAACAGTGCGTTAAGTATTTAGCTACGAGGTTTAACTGAATCATCTGAAACCTCGCTCAAAGCAGCTGGTGTTTGGCCTCGTATCTCCCGAAATTCTGCCATCTTTACAACATATTCGGAGTAGAATACGTATTTCTGATTACTATAGCGCAGCACACAGTGAATGTGTAAATAGGTGTTGATAACCTTGGTTGCCAATCCCGGGTACGAAGAATATAATATCTATGATACCAAGAAGAAATACATAGCTTAGTGCCCTTTCTGAAAGGATTATCACAGCGATTTAGTGATAACACATGTGTGTTTTTATAAGCGATTTATCTGGTGCAACATGGTGCCACAATGGTGATGGATACCCATATTGTGCCTCAGACTGCTGTACACGCGACAAATTTCTTTAACGGGGTGGCAGCATAAGTTATTTCACTTCAAGAATAGCGAAATACAACAGACACGCATGTGCAATCACACTACACATTTCACACGAAATTGCAAGAAGTGTTAAATTCCCTGTAAAAGGGAGCACTTTGTATGGACATCTGTAACAGTATTGCTATGCAATTATAGGTTAGGCCAAAATGTCATCGACTACTTTGTTGAGGTGAAAGGATTTCTTGTGTTGCTGCCTTTTCTACAGATAGGCTAGTTGCTGCTGAATTCATGAAGGGCACAACAAATGCAAACACTTTTTTGATTTTGTTAGAGAGAGCGTTGTACCTAACATGACCCCATTTGATAGTTCAAGTCCATTGTTTATTATTTATGGACAGATGTTCTATTCACCACGTATAAGCAGTGGTAAGTTTGTCTCAATCTTCTAAGATTCTTGTTGTGTTTCTTCCTCCTTACAGTGCTGATTACAATCCAGTACAAGGAGCTTTCAGTTATGTGAAGTATCAAATAATACAGTAGTACTTTTAAGTAGGGATTGCCCCTAAAATGACGTGCGTCGCCTATAATGATGTACATCGCCTAACTTTAAAATCATCCTAGAGACATCTTATGTGAATAGTATTAGTCCATCTAACATCATTTACAGCATGAAAACACTTACAGGTGGCCAGATATAGCATTTAAAAAAATACTGAAACTCGAATTGCTTGCCTTCCTGACTACAGTCGCAAAGCTGTAGGACAAACAAAGCAGGACATGAATGCCATTTTACACCACAATATAGTGAGCTCACCAGTGGGATGTGCCTGACGATAATTGACATAACTGGGGTGCGTGGTGCCATTTCTTTCTTTTAATGCGTTATGCATGGATTGCAAATGTGCTTTTCGAACAGCTCTTGATTTGTAATGCTGTGTAACGGGTTGAACAAAGCTGACAATGAAGTATAATGGGATACTTCACTTTTCAGATGATAATTGATATACCATATAGAGGGAAACTTTGGCAAATTTTGTGATTTGCTACAAATTTGTCAACGTTTTAACCCACCAATTACTCGAGGCACCTCACATTAGAATCTTTATAGCTAAACACTGAGCTTGAATTTGCCAAAGTTTATTTAGCCAAATGCAGTTTAGCTTGTTATTCGCCAAAGTTTACCTGCCAAAGTTCCTCAATATGGTGCTGGGCGTGGCACTATTTCTTTCTTTTGGTATCATAATTATTATTTACAAAACAAATTTAACAAACAATTACACAAAAAAACTTGGAATTTTCAACTAGAGTAGGGGCCATAGCACATCGAAGTACTGAAATAAGCTGGGAGTAGTGCACGATATTAGATCACAGGAAAAACAATAAGAAGTGTTATATCCCTACTGTGTATTTACGTTATGGTATCTTGGGATATAAATAACACTTCTTATTGTTTTCCAGTGATTTAATATCGTGCACTACTTCAGCTTGTTTCAGCACTTTTTATCGATGTGCTATGTCCCTACTCTAGTTGAAAATTCCCAAAAAAATTTGTGTACAGTACTTGCACTGTAAAAAGTACTGGGTAGCAGAAACTTCACGATAGGTTTGAGACTCCACCCATTAGTAATGTTGGTAGGAAAGTAGCAACAACTCGTATGAGCTTTAGTTGACTGACTCACTACTTTTTATCATTTGGATCCTTACTTCATATTTAAAATCAATAATTTAATGTACTATTTATTTGAAGAGACTTGAGGGTCTATTGCAAACATTACCAGACAAACACTCGTAATAAAGTAAGCCCTACAGTATGCATTACTGTAGGTCTGACTTTATCTATGAATATGCTAAGTCAGCGATATAACTGATTTAGCATCTTTATGGATTAACCACTGTGGCTACTCATAGTGATGTTTACAGCACATTGTCATGTAACCTACATGATGTGGGGCTCAAATGAATAGCCGAATATTCGGATTAATATTCGTTTGCATTGCATCAGAATATATACACAGGTTCTAATAGTTCTTGTGTGTGAACAAAGTTAAAGCGGAAGTCACATACGGTTTGAAGTTCTAAAATGAACTGATTTGATTGGCCGAAATCTTGTGCACATGATTTCGCTTGTTGTTGCATAAAAACTACAGTATTAGAACCTGCGTACGTATTCACACTTACGAAATTGCAAGAAGTGTTAAATTCCCTGTATAAAGCACTAGAAGCAGTATCTATACTTCACGCAGAAAGTGATCGATATATGTATTGTGCCTGCTCTTCATGCAAGTGATGAGCACTATATTATATTTGTTGTACTTAAGGTTACGGGATACTGTAAACCCCACATGTACACTATCAATCATTTTTCATGATTAGGGGTTTGACTTTTCTTAATGCATTGTTATCAAATATTTATGCATTCTTAACTTCTCATTAATCGACATGAAATTCAAATGTTGTTATGGAAACATGAATCCCCATGCCAATTAGTGAAAACTATGAACCAAAAATCAGACCAATGAAGAGCCATGAGAACTTACTAACAATTCTAAGGTTTGAAGAACATCACTTGTGAGGGACTGACAAGAGGATTTGTAAATAATGCGTATAGTTGTTGAAACATGACTACAATATGGCCTAAAGCAAGACACTATGGTCACAAAATTTATTTTTATATTGATATCACAAGCACTAGAAACATTATTTCTAACAAAAGGCTCCGTCAGGACCTAGACAAGAAGCCAAACTAGTAGTCTGTTTATACAAAATGTTAACAACTAGTTTGACAGTCCTGATTTTTGGTTCAGGAAAATATCGCCATTAGTCAGCAAAAAAGTGCATTAGTCAGCAAAAAAGTGCTAAGTGTGTTGCATTTATGTTATCATGTATTGTTATGTGTGTTTTCTTGTACCTTGTACCTGTCCAGTCAGCACACTATGATTCTCCCAACAATTTAAGCCTGTTACCAGCTGATACACAACACAACAACACCAAGCAATTACGCAATAAAATTTATGTTTGACAGTCACTCAGTATCCCATAACCTTAATTAATCATACATATACTATACAATCTAGTATCCATGTCTGTAATCCATTTAGTTCACCAACTATAGCACTAATTGGTACAGCACATAGCATACTATACATGCATGCATCTGTACAACTATATTCGTAAAACAAATGAAGTGTACATATGTAAAATATGGAGTTAGTTTGTACATCCATATGATTTATCAGCATAATAAATAGTGAATTTGCATTAAAGGGCATTAAAGCGGTTCCGGATAAAATGTCACTAAATGGACTTTGCTGCCTACACTATGTAGGGGAGATTTAGTGTCACAAGGCATTAAATCTTTCCCACATATGTGTGAAACTGGGCATTAAGGTTAAATATTGTTGCTCCCCCCAGAGTATTTAATGCATGCAGGCACTAAATCTTCCCTACAGTACGATAGAACAGATTTAATGCTGGGCACACTAAATGTTAAGCAAAACTTATCTTTTGCAAATTATACATACCGTATTGCCTTGAATTACGGCCAATCTTGTATAAACAACTAGTCGCTGGGGGTATACAGCATCGTAACAAAAAAAAGCCGGGTCTCGAATAAACACCTGGTCTCAAATAAACGTCTAGTGCAGTCATTATTTTTAACAATTCTGGGCGGTGTTATAAACGATGAAGTGAAAAACGTTTATAGCTCCTTTCAAGCTTGAATCTGTGAAATATGCTGAGGGAAACATCAAGGAGAGTCCAGGAGAGTATAGCAGCAAGGTATGAAGTTGACTTGTGAATGCTGATCAGGTATATAAACACCTGTCTCGTATAGTCGCCAGTCTTGTTTAGTAACCAGTTGCTTGAAATAAATAAATGCCTGAGCCATAATTTGAGACAATACGGTACTCTATAGTAATTATAGTTCATTTACCTTGTAACAGTTCTGCATAGCATGCTATGGCAATGGATAAACAGCAGTCGAGAAAGCATTAAATAGGACAAGCACACAACCAATCACCCTAGAACGATCTACCTTTGCTAAACATACTTACCTACACTCCTTGGTACAAACCTGAATAATTTTGAAATTCATTATAAAGACAAAAACACAACCACTGGACTCACTTAACTCAATATTGTTCCTCTAATAAATTCAGTTGGATGCACATGACGCGAAGGCCAGTACATGTACCAACGTGACAGCCTACCCATAGGGCATGTACAAACAGTGCCATAGCCAGCACTCAGAGCAGAGTGCATGCTGGTGGAAATGATATGCATGCATACACAAGCAAGGAAATTTAACTGGCATCAGAAAATCACAATACTAAAATGCAGTATACACAAAAAGTGTATTTTCTGTCAGTTGAATGTAATGAATTAGACAGAAAACAAGCTCCCACATGAATACTATTGGTGGTCACGTGAGCCTCTCTCACGTGACGTAAAGGTTTATAAGGCTTAGTTAGGTGTGATTATTCATTCTAAGCCACGTGTTAAGGCTAGTGGGGTACCTACCCACCCTCCCTAGTGTGATGGTGTTAAAAATGCAAAGATTTTAATATATTTTCTTCCTTGACTATTTATAGAGTATAGATAGATTTGCTGATGATAATGGACAAGAGACATGCTGGCATTTTAAACTGATTTATTGGTGCATACACACTCATGAGAGTGGAGCAAATTTTGGCTGGTAGGCAAAAAAAGAAAGTGCCTGCCAGGTTTCTTCCTGCGGCTGTTTTGGACTGGGCAGTCTCAAATTTATTATTTCGCTCTTATCATTAGTTGTTGCTAAGCCCCCACACTCCAGTTGTACATTCCTAGGTAAATGTTGTATGCAGTAAGTGTGCAGTTAACAGTTTGAAAAACAGTAGCCCACGCTTAGTGGTGTACAACCCAGTGTTCGTGTGTTGTGGGTGGTAAGGGTAATAGTATGGTGAGGAAGCAAAACAAGTGAGCTCTCTGAAGGTGACTCAGTCAAGAATTGAGGCTACACATGACAAGGTGGTGAAGGCCAGCACAATCAACATATGATCCCAAATCAAGGCAATTTGCTGGTAGCTAAGTACTGGTACATCAGTGGTGTGGCAATACAATCAACATATGATCCCAAATCAAGGCAATTTGCTGGTAGCTAAGTACTGGTACATCAGTGGTGTGGCAACATCACATTGATGTGTACACACCATGTGCATGCACAACTAGAGATGGACCGATACCACTTTTTACCGATATTTCCGATACGAGTATTTGTACTGAAATTATTTGCCGATACCGATGCCGATACCGATACTATACATTGAAGCCTAGACAAGTTTATTATAGAAATTTCATTGTTGTGATACATAGCTAGCTATTAAAATATCACAGTAATTGATTGATCTCAAGTTTTAAAATATAAAATATTCATTGTATAACAGCTAAACATGATAAACATCATTGTGGATTACTAATTTCTTGATTTGAGGTAGTTTTCTTGTAAGCTTATTGATAAGGCAATTAATTGCGTGGGCGGCCGATAATTGTACAATGTTTGTTACAGCTTTTCAACCAAACTTTTTCATGAAAAAGCAAGCCAATTAGTCATAAACTTATTTCTTGGGGAACAACTGCACTACCATTTAATTACAAAGGATTCACGTGCTCTAATATATTAGAATACACACGGAGCAATTGCAGCAATACTTGGAAAAGAGTAACAAAGGCTTCGTTTTGCTACTTTGTTAAGTTACTGATTAGCTCAACTAAGTTATTAGCTACTGGAAACTTAGCTAGAGATGGTTTAATAAAGTGGTGAGTGTCTACTGTGGCATCTGTACCTTGTATTACCGATACCGATACCGATACCACTGGTATCGGCATCGATACCGATACTGGTATCGGTATCGGTCCACCTTTATGCACAACATACTGGAGATAACACAACTGGAGATAACACAACTGGAGATACACATAAAGCAGTAATTTATGCAGAAATGTGTTATGGCAACAGTGGTGGTAGAAAATCATTCTATTAGCAAGCCAGTTGAAGGATTCAGATGAAGCTATCATGCAGCAACTTGGAACTCACTGTGCCCAGCTACAAATAATCTGTAATATGAATCAATGATTCTTAATTAGCTACTTTGCAATGTAGTTGTTACACGTCTCTGAAGATGACTCATGATGAAGTGAGGCAATGCTCAACAAGGTGGTGAAGAGGAGCTGAAAGCACAACTGGAAATGATCCCAATCAAGTCAATATGGCAAAACATACTCTGTTGTATAACTAGAGGCCGCTGGTATCACTGTATGTGCAAGTAAATCAGTGGTGTGGCATTGGCACAGTGATTACAGGCATACACAACATACAGGAGATAGTAGCTTGTTGTTCACAACCCCATCAGCCGGTTACTCACGTCTGGAGTGTATATGCTCGATACAAATAAGCTACAAACAATACTAATATATCTATAATCTTGCTGTTTACGTGTAAAGTGGCTTCGGCTCTCCTACAACAATCTGTTGATGGTCTGGAATTCAGCATGGGTGTGCTTTGTAATGAGTATTATATAGAATTACATGTCCATTTAAGTCATCAGGCATAATCATTATACGTCTGTACTTTGTTCACATTAGTACATGTCTGTAGGCCTCATAGTTTTCGAGAACATTATTTAATTATGACATATACCACTTTAGCATAGGCGTTCAAAGGCACCACTCGGTGTTTAACTCGCATAATTCCCAGGCAATATCATAGGAAAAGCGGTTTGCCAACGATTTTGATACCCAGCCAGTTCAAAGAAACAATGCGCTTTGACGCGTTATATTGAGGAACATAGAGCTTTGTATTGTGGGACTAATTTTTGTAGTGATTGCTAAGCTGAGTATATTTGCTAAGATAGACTAGTTGGTTGTTACTAAAGGATAATGAAGGCACAAAATAATTGTTTGGGCGATCATGGATGCGTATTTCTACCCACCACGTATCAGCCTTTGAACAGACCACGGAGCAGCAAAGCTACTACTACTACTATTACGTTGAAATAGGTTAGTAACCTACAGTCCTAAGTACTTAACTTAATATAATAACTTACTTACTGTCCCAATAGCGAAGTAACTTAGTACAAAAATGATAACAATATAAACTCCTTCCCACAATAGCAAGTTTTCTAACATTGCGTGTTAAAGCATAGTAATGTATCAATGATGTTTTAACGTATGGATAGCGTTCTGATGGTTATTAGCCTACGTTATTAATTGAATTCGTCCCGTTTTGCAACTGAATTCGTCCCATTTTGCAACTGAATTTGTCCCTTTTGCAACTGCAGTGAAAGAATGGCAGCTGGAGAAAACACAAAAACATGGTGTAGCAGCTGCTACAAGAACTTGTTTAAGTACAACAGCAGTAAACAACTCTTTATAAGGCAATAATTCTTCCTCTACAGCCTATCCAGCAACATTCCAAACTTGCCATTCTATCAGCTTCACATACTACCAGCTCCAATTATCTTCTAGCTCCAATTACCTTCTAGCGTGTCTCAAGTGTAACTATCGATGGCGTAAATAATTCATCTCTTAATGAACGGTTGATTTCTTGGAGCCGTTTTGTTTATGATGAATTGTAATGCAAACGCGATGAATTCTATTGCAAAACCGACGAATTCAATTGCAAACGGGACAAATTCAATCACAAAGGCGACGAATTCAATTGCAAAAACCTGTAAAACCACAATCGATCTTCAAATGCTACTGTATAAAACAAACGGGATGAGTTCTCAGTAGTTCTTTCACCTATTAGGTGAGTACGCCCCAAGTTATATATATCACTAATACCACAGCTGCTTGGTATTTGCTGATAATATATACCCGCAGACCTCGGGCTTTGGGTGTATATATAAGAAAATCCCTCGTAGCCGTGGTATAACTATTAATTAAATTTATTTGCATTTCTTAGTACTTGGTTGTGTAATATTTACTCCATAATAGTGTCAAGCACTGAAGGTCTGACAGCAAGTTGTGCTGCAGCATTTCAGACCTTGACCTAGTAAGCACTTCAATTGCAATTTGCTGAACATTCTTACGAGCAAATCTCCATATCTTTTAATGGTCGACAAATGGCACTCTTGGAAACCCTGAGACACCTTGAATCCTCTGACTACAACTTCAAACAAGTATCTGTCTGGATACTCTAGTGCATACTCTATATCACATAAGTTTCCAACTGCTGTCTTGTATGACCTTGATTTGCAACACATTTAGGGTCAACAACATCTGTTTCCTTTAAGTGTTTGTAAATCCTATACATTGACACATCCAATCTCTCTATTTTAACAAAATTAATTAGAGAGACTGCCACACAATTCACGAACACATATCTTTACTGCAAGGTGTTGCTGGGCATGCACAGTTTGCTGACAGATACATAGATGCCATATAGCAGGTATTTATGTTCACATGACCTACACAGAAAATTTCATGGATATTAATTCTGCAATTGACTGTAGCTAGATAGTCTGGAGATACTTTCCCCTTCACATGAAGAATATTTGGTCATTCTATCATTGCTAACAATAAAATGTAATTTTAAAATGGTGTCACAACAATAACAGCGAGACTAGCATGCTCAACAAACATACAGCAGTTTCACCTTTTTATGCACTTAATAAACGTGTGGCAAAACCCCAATACCACAATACAAAATAGTTTCGTTTTGTGATCCTTTGCCACAATAGAATCATGGACAGCAACTTTACCACAGTAAAACAATCATTTATCATTGGGCATTAACATACTAAAAGGACGACAGTGTAGCTAGACGGCGACTTTCTATACCTCTTGCAAAATATCACAAATACATGGCTCTCAATACAATTTGTCTCGCAATTTGTTCACGTTATGTTCTTGGCAACTCCCAACCACATTTATCGAATTACGTTCTGTTAAATGCCCACCCTCATCTTTTTCTTAAGTCAATATCAGCTTATGCAAACACCATTCAGAGAATTTGCTGTACATATATTATTTACTGTAAACTCAATTCACTTCCTACCTTCATGTATAAATTTTATGCATATAAGTTCACATAGGCTATAAATAGTCACTGTCACACACACAAAAAAAATCGTACTTTTCTGAAAAAGTCATGTTTTCTGTTGAATTATAGGCTGAATCTACTTCTCTCACAGTGAAATCTACGCGTAAATTATTGTCAGCCATATTGACATACCTATTGCTATAGAAACTATTTTCAACCAATCACCATCGCGCAAACAGACGCTCTGTAAAATTTAAATATTTCCTTTTTAAAGCGCGTGGTCTCATAAAAGTAGTTTCTGCTGTTGATCTTATTATTCTGTGTGATTATTTGAAGTTGATCTAGAGTGATTTTTCAACCGCTAAAGAATGGCTACTCTTAGGGCTAGAAATTTACAAGTAAGACTATTGAGATGGTTGAAATTGAATACTTATGTTGTTGCATTCGTAGATGGAAGGTGAAACGAAGAAAGTCTTCAAGAAGCCAACTGCTCATCCTCGCCCAGCATTAGGAAACATCATCAACAAAGTTCGGGAGCCGCAGGCTGTAGAGGTAAGATTAATAACGACGCCTGTTCATTGCCGTACAGTGATGTTCTGTTCTAGAAGAAGAATCATTTGAAGATTGCAGAACCTCCAGCGGTTACCCACGATGTTCCAGACCCGATTACAGCGTCACCAGAAGCTATGGACATGGCAGAAGCTTTCTCAGAACTCAACATCGACGATATCGACAATAACGACTTCGACAACCCACAACTTTGCGCAGAATATGTCAAAGAAATCTACAAGTACATTAGGGAACAAGAGGTGATGTTTTTAAGATCAATCTCTGTAAACTAAATTGTTATTCATCCTTAGTTGAACTACCAAGTAGATCCAAACTACATGAAGAGACAACCTGAGATTAATGAAAAGATGAGAGCCATTTTGATTGATTGGCTCATCCAAGTTCACATCAGATTTGGTTTACTAGCAGAAACTCTCTACCTGACCGTGTCCATCATTGACAGATACTTATCAGTGTGTTACGTTCTGTGTGAGTTGAGGTTTCATCTTCCTTTTCCAGGTCCACGCAGTAAAGAAATGCGATCTACAGCTTGTTGGAGTTACAGCAATGCTCATAGCCAGCAAATATGAAGAGATGTATGCCCCAGAAGTTAGAGACTTTGTTTACATCACAGATAACACCTACTCAAGTGAAAGGATTAGGAAAATGGAAGTTGAGATGTTAAAGGAACTGAACTACATGTTTGGCAATCCACTATGCCTTCATTTTTTAAGAAGAAATTCCAAAGCTGGAGAGGTCAATTTGGTGATTCACATAAGAAAATACATTTTTTGTGTCTATTGTAGGTGACACCTGAAATTCACACGATGGCCAAGTTTCTCATGGAACTATGCCTAGTAGATTATTCAATGTTGAAATATCCACCATCAATGATAGCAGCAAGTGCTCTGTATCTGTCGATAAAGCTTTATGAGATCACGACATGGGTAAGCAGTGGTTAGGGCAGATAATTAATATAGTATTTTTCTTCAATTGGTAGACTCCTAACCTAAAGCACTACAGTACTTACAATGATACAGAACTGACAAGCTGCATAGAGAGAATGGCTGTGCTGGTGAGCAAGATGGAGGCATCAAAGCACAAAGCTGTTAAGGACAAGTACAGCTCAAGCAAGTTTTTGCGCATCTCAAAGGAGGCATCACTACGAGGAGATATTATTAAGAAGTTGGCAAGAGCAGAGAACTAACATTATAAACCACTAAATAAGTATCAATTTCTTTATTATCTACAAGATTTTAATTTGGCTGAATGTACTGGTTGCTATATAGTATGTGGCTCATATAATAGCCACCTTTGGGTAGTACCTGTAGGGTTTTACCTATGGTTATTAACCAGTCAATTAGGGTATCCTAGCTAGAGGTGTGGCTGTGATTACCCATGGAAGAGGTATCCATTCACTAGACTACCCTAGTTTTTGTTGTGCCTCTTAAAATAATTATCGTTTAGGCGTGGTTATGGGTTATGAGACTTTAACATGGGCGCGCCCCAACTCACGTGAGTTGTGTACCTCATGCTCAACCGTGTTTCTCCGCGTAACAAAACATACGAGTGACCTTTTGGTGATTATCAGTGATCAGGGATTACGATTTAACCATGGCCAGGATGGGTATCTAGATCACAAGATGGTATATATCTGTTTACCAGATAGCGCTGAGCTGGCTTGATAGTTTCAATATGGAAGGTACATAACTGGTTTATGTGAGGGTTTATGTCACTGGCACAGTACATGTGTGCACCAAGCAAGGGTCCGTCACGACCCTAGAATCCTGCACGAGATTCCGAATCCCATGAAATTTCAGGCAAGATTCCCCCAAGATTCCAGATTCCAAGCAAAATTCCAGTAGTCTCGTGCCCAGACCACTTTTTTTCTTTTTGTGTGGGGGCGAAGAAAAAAAGAGTCTGGTGGATCACCAATACGTTTTTTGTGCAGCCGGATCTACAACTTTTGGGGATCGTTGATTAGTGGTGATGAATAGCAAAGGCTTGTTAACGAAGCAACAATAGGAAATACAGCGTACGTACCCAAAGATGCAGCCTTGCCAAGCAAACGCGCGCCATATTCCTATTGTTGCTTTGTTAAAAGGCCTTTGCTATTCATCACCACAAATCAACCATCCCCAAAAGTTGTAGATCCGGCTACACAAAAAATGTATTGGAGATATCTTGTAACAAGCAAGTAACTATATAGATCTAATGTCGGCTTTACAAACTTTGTATAGGCCTACATGACGATCAATTCAATTCTAAACAGAATATTAAAATTCAATAATCATCAAGACACACGGTAGTATGTCGTGCGGCCCAAGAAGTCGGCGCGCCACACTGTGAGTATATTTACAGGAAGAAAGTAAACGTGATTTTCACACCTTTGTAGCTCCGTGATTCCTTATCCGATTGAAACCAAAGATGCTACAGAAGTGCCGGCTAGGTAGGGAAGTCAATGTGAAGAAAATCGCTCCAGCCATTTCCAAAATACAAGTGGCCAAACTTTGGGGTTTTTTTCTTCGTTTTTTTCTTCTTTTTGCACACTTTGCAAAATCCGCCGTAAAACACAAATGGGTGCTCCAATCGGGCTGAAATTTGGTATACGTAAAGGGCTCATTAAGGCGAATCTCAGTACCAAGTTTGGTAGGAATCCGATGAACATTCACAGAGTTATTACCAATTATTTGCGTAAAATAAGGTCGAAGGTCTGTCACTCCCACAGGGTAAACCGCTTGAAGGAATAAGCTGAAAATTGCTATGTAGATGGAGTAACTATCGTAGGAGTGCCTTTTTGTGGTTTGAAAGGAATCCAGTTAAGGGCCATCGAGATATGACACAAAATCCAACCTGTGTAACAATTACGCGATCGATTTTTATGAATAAAAAAACTATTAGTTTTCACGTCTACCAGGAAAACCGCTTAGAGTAATGAGCTGAAAATCGATGTGTAGCTGGAATAATTATAATAGAAAGTCCTTGCAGTAGTACAGAAGAATCGGATTACATACCACTGAGTTATGATTCCAAAGCCAACTACGTGTAGCATATGCGAGATCGAGATACTCTAATAGAACAGTCACCCTAATAGAGCATTCACCTACATTTATAACTTAGTCCAATATAGATTATTCTGTAGGGAGTTCAGCTACAACAGTTAATCTTATAGACAAATCACTACAAGCAAGTCACCCTGTAGAGAGTTCAGCTACAAATATGTCGCTGTAGAGATTCAGAACATTACAAGTCACACTGACGAGAATCCAGTTATAAACAAGCCATCCTGTACAGAATTCAGCTACAAACAAGTCACTGCGTAGAGGGTTCAGCTACAAAAAAAGCTAACCAGTAGAGAGTTCATCTAGATCAGCTAGCTACAAACAAGTTACTTTATACAATGTTCAGCTACAAGTAAGTCATTCTGTAGAGAGTTCAGCTACAACCAAGTCACTCTGTAGTCCTAACAAGTCACCGTGTAGCTGGAGAGTTCAGTAACCAATCAAAAAACCACTCTGTAAAGAGTTCAGCTATACAAACATGTTATAACTCTATAGAGAAAGTTATAACTCTATAGAGAGATCAGCTACAAGACATCACCTTATAGAGAGTTCAGTTACAAAGAAACCACCATGTAGAGAGTTCAGCTGCAAACAAATCACACTGTAGAGAGTTCAGCTATGAACAGATCACCCTATAGAGAGTTCAGTTAGTTAAAGTCATCCTTTAGAGAGATCAGCTAGAAGGATCACCTTGTAGAGAGTTCAACTGCAAATAAATCACCCTGCAGATAGTTCAGCTACAAACAAGTCACCCTGTAGAGAGATCAGCTACAAAAAGCCATCATATAAAGAGCTCAGATGCAAACAAATCACCCTGTAGAGAGTTCAGCTATGAACAGATCACCCTGTAGAGAGTTCAGCTAGAAAAGGTCATCCTGTAGAGAGATCAGCTACAAGGATCACCTTGTAGAGAGTTAAACTACAAATAAATCACCCTACAGATAGTTCAGCTACAAACAAGTCACCCTGTAGAGAGATTAGCTAGAAGAAGTTATCTTGTAGAGAGTTCAGCTACAAAAAACCATCATATAAAGAGCTCAGCTGCAAACAAATCACCCTGTAGAGAGTCCAGCTACGAACAGATCACTCTGTAGAGAGATCAGCTAGAAGAAATCACCTTGTAGAGAGTTCAGCTACAAAGAAACCACCATGTAGAGAGTTCAGCTGCAAAATAATCATCTGTAGTGAGTTCAACTCCAAACAAATCATCTGTAGACAGTTCAGCTGCAAACAAATCTGTAGAGAGTTCAGCCATAAACAAGTTCACCCTGTAGAGAGATCAGCTAGAAACAAGTCACCGTGTAGAGAGATCAGCTACAAAGAAACCATCCTGTAGAGAGTTCAATTACAAACAGATAACCCTATAGTGAGTTCAGCTAGAAACAAGTCACCGTGTAGAGATCAGCTAGAAACAAGTCACCGTGTAGAGATCAGCTAGAAACAAGTCACCGTGTAGAGAGGTCAACTACAAAGAAACCATCCTGTAGATAGTTCAATTACAAACAGATAACCCTATAGTGAGTTCAGCTAGAAACAAGTCACTGCGTGTAGAGAGATCAGCTAGAAACAAGTCACCCTGTAGAGAGATCAGCTATAAATAAACCATCCTGTAGAGAGTTCAGCTACAATCAAGTTACACTATAGAGAGATCAGCTAGAAACAAACCATCTTGTAGAGAGTTCAGTTGCAAAAAAAATTATCCTGTAGAGAATTCAGCCACCCTGTAGAGAGTTCAGCTAGAACAAGTTACCTTGTAGAGAGTTCAGCTACAAAGAAACCAGCATGTAGAGAGTTCGGCTACAAACAAATCATCTGTAGAGAGTTCAGTCAGAAACAAGTTCACCCTGTAGAGAGATCAGCTAGAAATAAGTCACCCTGTAGAGAGATCAGCTACAAAGAAACCATCCTGTAGAGAGTTCAATTACAAACAGATAACCCTATAGAGAGTTCAGATCAGCTAGAAACAAGTCACCGTAGAGAGATCAGCTAGAAACAAGTCATCCAGAGATCAGCTAGAAACAAGTCACCCTGTAGAGTGATCAGCTACAAAGAAACCATCCTGTAGAGAGTTCAATTACAAACAGATAACCCTATAGAGAGTTCAGATCAGCTAGAAACAAGTCACCGTAGAGAGATCAGCTAGAAATAAGTCATCCAGAGATCAGCTAGAAACAAGTCACCCTGTAGAGTGATCAGCTACAAAGAAACCATCCTGTAGAGAGTTCAATTACAAACAGATAACCTTATATAGAGAGTTCAGCTAGAAACAAGTCACCACGTAGAGAGATCAGCTAGAAGAAGTTACCTTGTAGAGAGTTCAGCTACAAAAAAAAATCGTCATACGGTGCGGGAAGTCATAAACCCCCGCGAATACATCTCGACTTCATTGATTAATAACTTTTTGATGCTGCACTTGAAATTTGGACTGCATAATCCCTGTATATTGATCATTTTTGGACATAAAAAGCTTTTATGTCTGTAATGATTGAAGACTATTGCTGGTAAATCAATAACAATGTCATGTTTTAACAATTTTTTTAATTTCTGATGTAAGAGTACTGAGATCTTGCTAGCTATTATGCTGGTCAATGGTATTGATACCCCCAACAAAATGGTAAGACAGAATTTTGATTTATGGTTGTTCTGGTGATTTATTCAAGTTTTTGGTAAAATCAAGTCGTTTTCTTCAAAATTAAATTTCTCACTAGTGGATACTTCAATAGCTCTACAAATTGGTATGCATGGAGATTAGATAATATATAAAAATTCCCTAAGACAGTTTTTTAATACTATTAAAAATGATGGATTTGGGTTGTTATGGATAACTGCGTGTAAATGACACAGCCCATCTTTATTATCTGCTTCTGTATTTTAGCACCTAAATGTTATCCCAATAAGGTTTGTGACATTTCTGATCTTTTAGGATGATTATCTGAAACTGTAGACTGTCACAGAGTGTTTAAGTTTCAACTCCCACAACACTTATATCCTTACACCTCAACACATGCAGCTACCCTATGATTAACTGGGTTGTGCCTCCACTGGGGGTTGGCTGTCATTATTAACAACTGATTACATTTCACACACAATCGACAAATCCTACCATACAATAAAAACTTGGAATAAAAAAATGGGGTGGGGGCTTGCAAATTCATAATAAACTAACAAAAAAATTCAGAGCAGTCCAGCCCAAAACTACTCTAGGAAAAATCTGGTGGCTTTTTTTTTTTTATTTTTAAACCACCAGGGAAAACCCCAAAAAGCACCACCCCAATGTATGCATAAAACACGTGACAATTTAAAAAAAAAAAAAAAAAAAAAACAAGTTATGTCCAATCACAATCAAGTCCATAATCTTTCCATCCAATTCATCATCATCTACCTAACAATCTGTTAAGGAAAATAAGGGAGGGAGGGGCCAACCTACTTATGTTGTACACGTGGCATAGATTGAATATAATGCACACTACACACACCTTGCGTCACGTGATGACATGACGCAATACCACACCCCATTCATGTGGGAGCTTATTTTCCTGCTCTTTCACTTTGTTCAGACGCTAGAAAATACACCTATGTGATGTTAAAATGTGTCATTGAAAGGCAGAAATTTAAGTGTAGGAAAAGTTGTTATTACTTTTTGGCCTTACACGGGCAGCCAAGTTAATTAACTTGGAAATCATATTTGCATCACTCAAAATATGTGCCTTCTTCGTCAGCAATCAGATCAAGAGATTAGAGGTAATTAGTTATACGCACTATCTACTGACAACATCAGAAATAGAGCTGGTAACGTCATTAACAGTAGCTAGCTATGTGTTGTTAACTGTTATCAGTAATTCTATTTGCTTTGCTTATTATTCCATGTTTTAATTGCTTCACTATCATTGAATCTTCTATTATACTACATGTTTAGCCCATAGTCCTAAAATATTACGTTTCAATCTTCTGTCAAGTGTATGCAAGGCACTAAATAGAATAGCATAATTATTCTATTTCAATTCATATGCAAAAACGAATCATAGCAAGTCTGTTTTGGACTTTTTAACACAATTACAATAGAATGGATTCATTTTCAATAAGGCTAGCTGCCTTCTGAAAATGTTCTAAGATACAAAAATGTTTGTTGCTGTGGTAACGATGATGTAATTTATGGTTGTGACCTGATGACCTTTTACTTCATGCCATCTTGTGCATTTTTAGGTGCTGAATTCAAATCTGTTTTTAGTTTCTTTGATTTGAGCAATTATTTGAAAGTTATGGATGAAAGTTTATACGGGGGTTTATGACTTCCTGCACTATATAAAGAGTTCAGCTGCAAACGAATCATCCTGTAGAGAGTCCAGCTACGAACAGATCACCCTGTAGAGAGATCAGCTAGAAGAAATCATCTTGTATAGAGTTCAGCTACAAAGAAACCACCATGTAGAGAGTTCAGCTGCAAACAAATCATCTGTAGAAAGTTCAGCCAGAAACAAGTTCACCCTGTAGAGAGATCAGCTAGAAACAAGTCACCCTGTAGAGAGATCAGCTATAAAGAAACCATCCTGTAGAGAGTTCAGCCACCCTGTAGAGAGTTCAGCTAGAACAAGTCACCTTGTAGAGAGTTCAGCTACAAAGAAACCAGCATGTAGAGAGTTCGGCTACAAAAAATCATCTGTAGAGAGTTCAGCCAGAAACAAGTTCACCCTGTAGAGAGATCAGCTAGAAATAAGTCACCCTGTAGAGAGATCAGCTACAAAGAAACCATCCTAGAGAGTTCAATTACAAACAGATAACCCTATAGAGAGTTCAGCTAGAAACAAGTCACCGTGTAGAAAGAAACAAGTCATCCAGAGATCAGCTAGAAATAAGTCACTCTGTAGAGAGATCAGCTACAAAGAAACCATCCTGTAGAGAGTTCAATTACAAACAGATAACTTTATAGAGAGAAACAAGTCACCATGTAGAGAGATCAGCTAGAAACAAGTCACCCTGTAGAGACATCAGCTACAAAGAAACCATCCTGTAGAGAGTTCAATTACAAACAGATGACCTTATAGAGAGTTCGGCTAGAAACAAGTCACCACGTAGCGAGATCAGCTAGAAACAAGTTACCCTGTAGAGAGATCAGCTAGAAACAAGTCACCCTGTGGAGAGATCAGCTACAAAGAAACCATCCTGTAGAGAGTTCAGCTACAATCAAGTTACACTATAGAGAGATTAGCTATAAACAAATCATCTTGCAGAGAGTTCAGTTACAAACAAATCACCCTGTAGAGAGTTCAGCTACCCTGTAGAGAATTCAGCTAGAACAAGTTCAGCTAGAACAAGTTACCTTGTAGAGAGTTCAGCTACAAAGAAACCACCAAGTAAAGAGCTCAGCTGCAAACAAATCACCCTGTAGAGAGTTCAGCTAGAAACAAATCATCCTGTAGAGAGTTCAACAAGAAATAAATCACCCTGAAAAGAGTTCAGCTACAAACAATGAGAGTTTCAGCTACGGTTCAGTTATGTAAGAAGTCACCTTATTAACTACAGTATGTGATAATCATCGTTCAATGTTAAATATACAAATATTATTTCATCAGACAAAAGGGTGGGGCCCACAAAAAGGGTGCGGTCCCTTTTTGGGGGCCGCACCCTTTTTTACAGCTTGGCTGTTTTGGTTTTGATATCACTTCTTTTTGTATTGCATACACTCCTTTCTTCCACAATTCCTGCAGTAAAGAAAAAAACAAGTTAAAAGGAAGCATCAAAGCCATATGGTCAGTTTTGTGGCTTGCAATACAAAAAGAAGTGATATCTAAACCAAAACAGCCAAGCTGTAAAAAAAAAGGTGCGGCCCCCAAAAAGGCCAAGGTGAAAAAGATGTGAAATCCAAGGTGGCGGCCAAGAAATGGCTGAGATTGTAGGTTAATGGCAAAAATTTTAATTACGACATATATCCTGGTAACTTTTCTTAGCAACTCGGGTGAAGAAACATCCTAGGCAAAATCATAATCACTACGAACAAAAAAGCCATCACAAAAAATGCTTAGTACAACTGCATGCATGGCCACTGAGCTGGCGAGGCTCTGAGTTAGCTATCGCGCTATTGCTCACTGCTTGCTAGCTACTGGTGTCTTTAGCTAATATAGACACAGCTACCTCGACAGCTACACAATCAACCACATCGCGGACCACGTTCTCACACATTCAATACTCTCTGAATCCGTAAAAAGTCAGCTCAAACACTTTGAAGTAACATCAAAGTGAGGTTCAAAGAACAACTCGGGCAGAACAGGCCCAGCGTGGCCCAAATGCAGAGTGGAGGCACGCGCTATTGAAGTATCCGGAAGTCTACTGAAATAAACGGACTTCTATCGAGCCAAAGATTCCTGATTCCATGTGGGATTCCCAGGGATTCCAAACGAGTTGTATGGGATTCCAGCTTGCCTCCCATTTTATAGAGTGTACAAAGATATTGAGGAGGGAAAGAAGAAGGAAAGGAACAAGGAAAGTCAAAAGCTTGTAAAACTCTTTACTTATACCAAGCGGAGTGACTGCCTGTGCTACTGAGAGGTTTGGGAGAGGAGAGGGCTGGTAGCTGTAATGACTATCTTGTGGCAGGTACTCCAACCTCTGACATAATATTAAGATTCCTTGCTTCCCTTGAAAACATTCAGTTTAATAGTGAGGGAGGTACTTGAATAAGGTAGTAGTAGATTCACTGCTAGTATTTGCCCAAATTCCATGCACTAAATAACATCAAAAAATCACATCAGAGTCTAGTCTACATCCTAATGACATGACCCACACAACTGAACTCTGTCAGTATTAATATTTAGGTTATGTGACTGTCAAATGCAATAATAAATCTGCATGTAGCTCTAAAATTACCATGTGGATGAGTAAAAGGAAACAAGGAATCTACAATAATATTGGTGGCCTAAAATAATGGTTATGGAAAGCTGAGTTTTATTGTTGCTGACTGCTCTATTAGAGTATATTGATGTTTAACACAACTAATAAATCTTAATTATAGTAACTAATGCAGAAGGGAAAGTGGCATGCAGGCGGGTAATGGGAAGCAAGTAATGGATAAGTATTGGCCATATTCTTGCACTTGTTTTTATATTTTTTAATGAATGTGCTTCAAATGCCATGCGCTTTCTGTTAAACACTTTAATCATTGCTTGTGACCACTGAAAAACGTTTACTGAGTAGCAGGTATTGTTGTATGTAATATAGTACAGTGGAACCTCAGTTATCTGGATTATAGGTTAACCAAATCACGGAAATGACTGCTCTATTAGAGAAGTGACTGTTCTATTAGGGTATTTGAAATACTAATATTTCTATTTTAAGGTTATTTATGCTTAAGTTTCAGAGATACGGACTTTTCAGACTTATGGACAATCCCTGGTCTCAAAGGTTTGGATAACTGAGGTTCCAATGTATTAGGGAAATGATCAGTTTTATGGTACCAGGCACTAGTTATCATTGTATGCTATAGATGATTATGGAAAGACTCTTTGATGTACAAGGCAGGGTGCTGGTGATCCAGGAGTACATCTTGAGCCATGCCGTCAGTTGACTGTGGTAGAAGAGAATGCCATTTACTATGCAGCAGGATATGTTGTCCATAAACTCATGAAGAAACACAGACGAGGCTCAAGTTGTCAATCCCCAGTTATTATAGGTGCTCTGTTAAATGTGGTTGGCCACAATACTATTGAAGATACACCACAGACTTCAGACTCATACTTAGACTATGTGAAGACTTGGACCATTGCTAATGATGATACGTACAGATTCTTTGTGGCCATGGAGATGATCGCCTACAAATTGCTGGAAGTAGGTGAAACAAAAGAGAAAGTGATGTGTGAAGTTACAGGAGATGAGAATGTGTTGTTTTTGTGGGAGCTAGCAACTGATTTGTCGGAAGACAATCTGTCAGTTACATTGTTACGAGAAACTGTACAGGAGGGTTCACTATTAAACGCTTTTCAGTTGCAAGTAAACTATTGGAACAGTACAAGTCTGCTACAAAAAAAAACAAAAAAACATTAAAGGGACAAAAGGTATACGTAAAGAATTACACTAGTAAAATTTAAACATGGAATTAAGTTTATTAAACAGGTACTACTGAATTTATTATTACATGTCACAGTAACGTAACATATACTATGATTATTGCATATAGTTCATACATGGTAGAGTCATAACAAGTATATAAATTCACTGTATTAGCTTTGCGTGTCTCCGCTTTGGCAATGGCCTGGATAGTGGAGACAATGAAACTGTACTCTTCCTCTTCTTAGCTATGTTGCTACTTCCACCATAAGCCAATGATTTTTGAACAAATATAGCCTGAGTGTTCTCTAAAAACTGATTCACAGAAGAGTTATTATTACGGCATCCTGTTGTCCAAAAAATCCTTCTAGGGAATCTTGGTTAAATCGTTCAGTCAAGATGTATTCTATCCCTTCGTGACTTAACAGAAATGGAACTAAATCATTCAGAAATGGAACTAAATCCTTTTTGTTTAATTCCCTTTTATTAACAGTTTCAGGACTTTTTGGTAGCACCTTTTTGTTTAATTATTATTTTTTACACACTCTGGACTTTTTGGTAGCACCTTTTTGTTTAATTACCTTATATTAACAGTTTCAGGACGTTTTGGTAGCACCTTTTTGTTTAATTACCTTTTATTAACAGTTTCAGGACCTTTTGGTATCACCTTTTTGTTTAATTACCTTTTATTAACAGTTTCAGGACTTTTTGGTAGCACCTTTTTGTTTAATTACTTTTATTAACAGTTTCAGGACCTTTTGGTAGCACCTTTTTGTTTAATTACCTGTTATTAACAGTTTCAGGACTTTTTGGTAGCACCTTTTTGTTTAATTACTTTTATTAACAGTTTCAGGACCTTTTGGTAGCACCTTTTTGTTTAATTACCTGTTATTAACAGTTTCAGGACTTTTTGGTAGCACCTTTTTGTTTAATTACCTTTTATTAACAGTTTCAACACTTTTTGATAGCAACTTTTGATTAATTATTTTTTACACACTGGTCTTTTTGGTAGCACCTGCTTTCTTAGTTATTATTTCTTTACAGAAATTGTAGATTAGAATGTGGTTTATAGCTATAATGAAAGAATCATACAGCAAGCTAGTGTTCTACTGTTCCATGGCACCATTGCTCATTTCCAATACACTACTTTAGTCCTTCGTGACTATCCTTGAATTGTTAATAGTCCATACAATTAGTTATAATTTGTTTAGCATCTAGAAGTGTTTGCAATAAATTGTCTTCGCATAGAGTAGTACCATGCAGAGTATACAGTAATAGCACAAGCATCAGCCTGTGATAAGTTCACTCACTCCGCAAAGGTATATATATTAATAACTGTTCTTAACTTGTTGATACTTCACACTAATAATTATTATTGTTTAGCATTAAACAAAAATCATTTATTTATCCCTTTAGTACAATACAAAATTAATGTCTGAGTCTTTAATATAACACACATGTACAGAGCACGTGGGATAGAAATATACTAATTGGTGTGCATTACAATTGTGGTCCTAATTGTTCAATGGTTACTGCATTGGGCTGCTCACCCGGAGGTCCATGGTACAGATCCAGTGTGGGGAACATTTAAAAAAATTTTTTTTTTAACTTCAATTTTATGTATTTAAATAGCACTTAAAATACCTCTCCATCAGTGCCTAGCTGATGGACCAGAGTGGTTGAAGGAGACCGCTTGGGAAACCCTGCGGGTGGTGCTGGCATCAGGGGTTCGATCCCCGGACCAGGAGCAGCCAGCTTCCTCCCTTATCCTAACAGCTTTCTTCTGGTAGGTTAGCTAGGCCAAGTCACTAGCAAAGCCGATGACCAAGTCCGCGTGTGGGCCATGTGGTGCTCCACTGGCTGTTCCCTGTATCTATGACCAAGTCCGTGTGTAGTTGGGGGGCAATCAGGATTGGGCCAACTTCCCAATGTGAAATGGCACCCACTAGTGACATTTTATTTTTTTTTTACATTTTCTGGACTTTTTGGTAGCACCTTTTTGTTTAATTACCTTTTATTAACAGTTTCAGGACCTTTTGGTAGCACCTTTTTGTTTAATTACCTGTTATTAACAGTTTCAGGACTTTTTGGTAGCACCTTTTTCTTTAATTACCTTTTATTAACAGTTTCAGCACTTTTTGATAGCAACTTTTGATTAATTATTTTTTACACACTCTGGTCTTTTTGATAGCACTTTTTTTTTTTATTACCTTATATTAACAGTTTCAGGACTTTTTGGTAGCACCTTTAGTTTAATTACCTTTTATTAACAGTTTCAGGACTTTTTGGTTGCACCTTTTGTTTAATTGCCTTTTATTAACAGTTTCAGGACTTTTTGGTAGCACCTTTTTGTTTAATTACCTTTTATTAACAGTTTCAGGACTTTTTGGTAGCACCTTTTGTTTAATTATTATTATTTTTTACTCTCTGGACGTTTTGGTAGCACCTTTTTGTTTAATTGCCTTTTATTAACAGTTTCAGGACCATTTGGTAACACCTTTTTGTTCAATTACCTGTTATTAATATTTTCAGGACTTTTTGGTAGCACCTTTTTGTTTAATTACCTTTTATTAACAGTTTCAGGACCTTTTGGTAGCACCTTTTTGTTTAATTACCTTTTATTAACAGTTTCAGGACCTTTTGGTAGCACCTTTTTGTTTAATTACCTGTTATTAACAGTTTCAGGAGTTTTTGGTAGCACCTTTTGTTTAATTATTATTATTTTTTACTCTCTGGACTTTTTGGTAGCACCTTTTTGTTTAATTACCTTTTATTAACAGTTTCAGGACCATTTGGTAGCACCTTTTTGTTCAATTACCTTTTGTTAACAGTTTCAGGACCTTTTGGTAGCACCTTTTTGTTTTATTACCTTATATTAACAGTTTCAGGACTTTTTGGTAGCACCTTTTTGTTTAATTACCTTTTATTAACAGTTTCAGCACTTTTTGATAGCAACTTTTGATTAATTATTTTTTTACACACTCTGGTCTTTTTGATAGCACTTTTTTGTTTTATTACCTTATATTAACAGTTTCAGGACTTTTTGGTAGCACCTTTTGTTTAATTACCTTTTATTAACAGTTTCAGGACATTTTGGTTGCACCTTTTGTTTAATTACCTTTTATTAACAGTTTCAGGACTTTTTGGTAGCACCTTTTTGTTTAATTGCCTTTTATTAACAGTTTCAGGACTTTTTGGTAGCACCTTTTTGTTTAATTACCTTTTATTAACAGTTTCAGGACTTTTTGGTAGCACCTTTTGTTTAATTATTATTATTTTTTACTCTCTGGACGTTGTGGTAGCACCTTTTTGTTTAATTACCTTTTATTAACAGTTTCAGGACCATTTGGTAGCACCTTTTTGTTCAATTACCTGTTATTAATATTTTCAGGACTTTTTGGTAGCACCTTTTTTTTAATTACCTTTTATTAACAGTTTCAGGACCTTTTGGTAGCACTTTTTGTTTAATTACCTGTTATTAACAGTTTCAGGACTTTTTGGTAGCACCTTTTGTTTAATTACCTTTTATTAACAGTTTCAGCACTTTTTGATAGCACCTTTTGATTTATTGTTTTTTACACACTGGACTTTTTGATAGCACCTTTTTGTTTGATTACCTTATATTAACAGTTTCAGGACTTTTTGGTAGCATCTTTTTGTTTAATTACCTTTTATTAACAGTTTCAGGACCATTTGGTAGCACCTGCTTTCTTAGTTATTATTTCTTTACAGAAATTGTAGATAAGAATGTGGTATATAGCTATAATGAAAGAATCATACAGCAAGCTAGTGTTCTACTGTTCCATGGCACCATTGCTCATTTCCAATACACTACTTTAGTCCTTCGTGACTATCCTTGAATTGTTAATAGTCCATACAATTAGTTATAATTTGTTCAGCATCTAGAAGTGTTTGCAATAAATTGTCTTCGCATAGAGTAGTACCATGCAGAGTATACAGTAATAGCACAAGCATCAGCCTGTGATAAGTACACTCACTCCACAAAGGTATATATATTAATAACTGTTCTTAACTTGTTGATACTTCACACTAATAATTATTATTGTTTAGCATTAAACAAAAATCATTTATTTATCCCTTTAGTACAATGCAAATTTAATGTCTGAGTCTTTAATATAACACACATGTACAGAGCACGTGGGATAGAAATATACTAATTGGTGTGCATTACAATTGTGGTCCTAATTGTTCAATGGTTACTGCATTGGGCTGCTCACCCGGAGGTCCATGGTACAGATCCAGTGTGGGGAACATTTAAAAAATTTTTTTTTTTAACTTCAATTTTATGTATTTAAATAGCACATAAAATACTACTCCATCAGTGCCTAGTTGATGGACCAGAGTGGTTGAAGGAGACCGCTTGGGAAACCCTGCGGGTGGTGCTGGCATCAGGGGCTCGATCCCCGGACTAGGAGCAGCCAGTTTCCTCCCTTATCCTAACAGCTTTCTTCTGGTAGGTTAGCTAGGCCAAGTCACTAGCAAAGCCGATGACCAAGTCCGCGTGTGGGCCATGTGGTGCTCCACTGGCTGTTCCCTGTATCTATGACCAAGTCCGTGTGTAGTTGGGGGGCAATCAGGATTGGGCCAACTTCCCAATGTGAAATGGCACCCACTAGTGACATTTTATTTTATTTTTACATTTTCTGGACTTTTTGGTAGCACCTTTTTGTTTAATTACCTTTTATTAACAGTTTCAGGACCTTTTGGTAGCACCTTTTTGTTTAATTACCTGTTATTAACAGTTTCAGGACTTTTTGGTAGCACCTTTTTCTTTAATTACCTTTTATTAACAGTTTCAGGACCATTTGGTAGCGCTAACCTTTTTGTTCAATTACCTGTTATTAATATTTTCAGGACTTTTTGGTAGCACCTTTTTGTTTAATTGCCTTTTATTAACAGTTTCAGGACCTTTTGGTAGCACCTTTTTGTTTAATTACCTTTTCTTAACAGTTTCAGGACCTTTTGGTAGCACCTTTTTGTTTAATTACCTTTTATTAACAGTTTCAGGACCATTTGGTTGCACCTGTTTGTTCAATTACTTGTTATTAATAGTTTCAGGACTTTTTGGTAGCACCTTTTTGTTTAATTACTTTTATTAACAGTTTCAGGACCTTTTGGTAGCACCTTTTTGTTTAATTACCTGTTATTAACAGTTTCAGGAGTTTTTGGTAGCACCTTTTGTTTAATTATTATTATTTTTTACTCTCTGGACTTTTTGGTAGCACCTTTTTGTTTAATTACCTTTTATTAACAGTTTCAGGACCATTTGGTAGCACCTTTTTGTTCAATTACCTTTTGTTAACAGTTTCAGGACCTTTTGGTAGCACCTTTTTGTTTTATTACCTTATATTAACAGTTTCAGGACTTTATGGTAGCACCTTTTGTTTAATTACCTTTGATTAACAGTTTCAGGACTTTTTGGTTGCACCTTTTTGTTTAATTGCCTTTTATTAACAGTTTCAGGACCTTTTGGTAGCACCCTTTTGTTTAATTACCTGTTATTAATAATTTCAGGACTTTTTGGTAGCACCTTTTTGTTTAATTAACTTTTATTAACAGTTTCAGGACTTTTTGGTAGCACCTGCTTTCTTAGTTATTATTTCTTTACAGAAATTGTAGATTAGAATGTGGTTTATAGCTATAATGAAAGAATCATACAGCAAGCTAGTGTTCTACTGTTCCATGGCACCATTGCTCATTTCCAATACACTACTTTAGTCCTTCGTGACTATCCTTGAATTGTTAATAGTCCATACAATTAGTTATAATTTGTTTAGCATCTAGAAGTGTTTGCAATAAATTGTCTTCGCATAGAGTAGTACCATGCAGAGTATACAGTAATAGCACAAGCATCAGCCTGTGATAAGTTCACTCACTCCGCAAAGGTATATATATTAATAACTGTTCTTAACTTGTTGATACTTCACACTAATAATTATTATTGTTTAGCATTAAACAAAAATCATTTATTTATCCCTTTAGTACAATACAAAATTAATGTCTGAGTCTTTAATATAACACACATGTACAGAGCACGTGGGATAGAAATATACTAATTGGTGTGCATTACAATTGTGGTCCTAATTGTTCAATGGTTACTGCATTGGGCTGCTCACCCGGAGGTCCATGGTACAGATCCAGTGTGGGGAACATTTAAAAATTTTTTTTTTTTTAACTTCAATTTTATGTATTTAAATAGCACTTAAAATACCTCTCCATCAGTGCCTAGCTGATGGACCAGAGTGGTTGAAGGAGACCGCTTGGGAAACCCTGCGGGTGGTGCTGGCATCAGGGGTTCGATCCCCGGACCAGGAGCAGCCAGCTTCCTCCCTTATCCTAACAGCTTTCTTCTGGTAGGTTAGCTAGGCCAAGTCACTAGCAAAGCCGATGACCAAGTCCGCGTGTGGGCCATGTGGTGCTCCACTGGCTGTTCCCTGTATCTATGACCAAGTCCGTGTGTAGTTGGGGGGCAATCAGGATTGGGCCAACTTCCCAATGTGAAATGGCACCCACTAGTGACATTTTATTTTTTTTTTACATTTTCTGGACTTTTTGGTAGCACCTTTTTGTTTAATTACCTTTTATTAACAGTTTCAGGACCTTTTGGTAGCACCTTTTTGTTTAATTACCTGTTATTAACAGTTTCAGGACTTTTTGGTAACACCTTTTTCTTTAATTACCTTTTATTAACAGTTTCAGCACTTTTTGATAGCAACTTTTGATTAATTATTTTTTACACACTCTGGTCTTTTTGATAGCACTTTTTTGTTTTATTACCTTATATTAACAGTTTCAGGACTTTTTGGTAGCACCTTTAGTTTAATTACCTTTTATTAACAGTTTCAGGACTTTTTGGTTGCACCTTTTGTTTAATTGCCTTTTATTAACAGTTTCAGGACTTTTTGGTAGCACCTTTTTGTTTAATTACCTTTTATTAACAGTTTCAGGACTTTTTGGTAGCACCTTTTGTTTAATTATTATGTTTTACTCTCTGGACGTTTTGGTAGCACCTTTTTGTTTAATTGCCTTTTATTAACAGTTTCAGGACCATTTGGTAACACCTTTTTGTTCAATTACCTGTTATTAATATTTTCAGGACTTTTTGGTAGCACCTTTTTGTTTAATTACCTTTTATTAACAGTTTCAGGACCTTTTGGTAGCACCTTTTTGTTTAATTACCTGTTATTAACAGTTTCAGGACTTTTTGGTAGCACCTTTTGTTTAATTACCTTTTATTAACAGTTTCAGCACTTTTTGATAGCACCTTTTGATTTATTATTTTTTACACACTGGACTTTTTGATAGCACCTTTTTGTTTAATTACCTTATATTAACAGTTTCAGGACTTTTTGGTAGCATCTTTTTGTTTAATTACCTTTTATTAACAGTTTCAGGACCATTTGGTAGCACCTGCTTTCTTAGTTATTATTTCTTTACAGAAATTGTAGATAAGAATGTGGTATATAGCTATAATGAAAGAATCATACAGCAAGCTAGTGTTCTACTGTTCCATGGCACCATTGCTCATTTCCAATACACTACTTTAGTCCTTCGTGACTATCCTTGAATTGTTAATAGTCCATACAATTAGTTATAATTTGTTCAGCATCTAGAAGTGTTTGCAATAAATTGTCTTCGCATAGAGTAGTACCATGCAGAGTATACAGTAATAGCACAAGCATCAGCCTGTGATAAGTACACTCACTCCACAAAGGTATATATATTAATAACTGTTCTTAACTTGTTGATACTTCACACTAATAATTATTATTGTTTAGCATTAAACAAAAATCATTTATTTATCCCTTTAGTACAATGCAAATTTAATGTCTGAGTCTTTAATATAACACACATGTACAGAGCACGTGGGATAGAAATATACTAATTGGTGTGCATTACAATTGTGGTCCTAATTGTTCAATGGTTACTGCATTGGGCTGCTCACCCGGAGGTCCATGGTACAGATCCAGTGTGGGGAACATTTAAAAAAATTTTTTTTTTAACTTCAATTTTATGTATTTAAATAGCACTTAAAATACCTCTACATCAGTGCCTAGCTGATGGACCAGAGTGGTTGAAGGAGACCGCTTGGGAAACCCTGCGGGTGGTGCTGGCATCAGGGGTTCGATCCCCGGACCAGGAGCAGCCAGCTTCCTCCCTTATCCTAACAGCTTTCTTCTGGTAGGTTAGCTAGGCCAAGTCACTAGCAAAGCCGATGACCAAGTCCGCGTGTGGGCCATGTGGTGCTCCACTGGCTGTTCCCTGTATCTATGACCAAGCCCGTGTGTAGTTGGGGGGCAATCAGGATTGGGCCAACTTCCCAATGTGAAATGGCACCCACTAGTGACATTTTATTTTTTTTTTACATTTTCTGGACTTTTTGGTAGCACCTTTTTGTTTAATTACCTTTTATTAACAGTTTCAGGACCATTTGGTAGCGCTAACCTTTTTGTTCAATTACCTGTTAATATTTTCAGGACTTTTTGGTAGCACCTTTTTGTTTAATTACCTTTTATTAACAGTTTCAGGACCTTTTGGTAGCACCTTTTTGTTTAATTACCTTTTATTAACAGTTTCAGGACCTTTTGGTAGCACCTTTTTGTTTAATTACCTGTTATTAACAGTTTCAGGAGTTTTTGGTAGCACCTTTTGTTTAATTATTATTATTTTTTACTCTCTGGACTTTTTGGTAGCACCTTTTTGTTTAATTACCTTTTATTAACAGTTTCAGGACCATTTGGTAGCACCTTTTTGTTCAATTACCTTTTGTTAACAGTTTCAGGACCTTTTGGTAGCACCTTTTTGTTTTATTACCTTATATTAACAGTTTCAGGACTTTATGGTAGCACCTTTTGTTTAATTACCTTTGATTAACAGTTTCAGGACTTTTTGGTTGCACCTTTTTGTTTAATTGCCTTTCATTAACAGTTTCAGGACCTTTTGGTAGCACCCTTTTGTTTAATTACCTGTTATTAATAATTTCAGGACTTTTTGGTAGCACCTTTTTGTTTAATTAACTTTTATTAACAGTTTCAGGACTTTTTGGTAGCACCTGCTTTCTTAGTTATTATTTCTTTACAGAAATTGTAGATTAGAATGTGGTTTATAGCTATAATGAAAGAATCATACAGCAAGCTAGTGTTCTACTGTTCCATGGCACCATTGCTCATTTCCAATACACTACTTTAGTCCTTCGTGACTATCCTTGAATTGTTAATAGTCCATACAATTAGTTATAATTTGTTTAGCATCTAGAAGTGTTTGCAATAAATTGTCTTCGCATAGAGTAGTACCATGCAGAGTATACAGTAATAGCACAAGCATCAGCCTGTGATAAGTTCACTCACTCCGCAAAGGTATATATATTAATAACTGTTCTTAACTTGTTGATACTTCACACTAATAATTATTATTGTTTAGCATTAAACAAAAATCATTTATTTATCCCTTTAGTACAATACAAAATTAATGTCTGAGTCTTTAATATAACACACATGTACAGAGCACGTGGGATAGAAATATACTAATTGGTGTGCATTACAATTGTGGTCCTAATTGTTCAATGGTTACTGCATTGGGCTGCTCACCCGGAGGTCCATGGTACAGATCCAGTGTGGGGAACATTTAAAAAAATTTTTTTTTTAACTTCAATTTTATGTATTTAAATAGCACTTAAAATACCTCTCCATCAGTGCCTAGCTGATGGACCAGAGTGGTTGAAGGAGACCGCTTGGGAAACCCTGCGGGTGGTGCTGGCATCAGGGGTTCGATCCCCGGACCAGGAGCAGCCAGCTTCCTCCCTTATCCTAACAGCTTTCTTCTGGTAGGTTAGCTAGGCCAAGTCACTAGCAAAGCCGATGACCAAGTCCGCGTGTGGGCCATGTGGTGCTCCACTGGCTGTTCCCTGCATCTATGACCAAGTCCGTGTGTAGTTGGGGGGCAATCAGGATTGGGCCAACTTCCCAATGTGAAATGGCACCCACTAGTGACATTTTAATTTTTTTTTACATTTTCTGGACTTTTTGGTAGCACCTTTTTGTTTAATTACCTTTTATTAACAGTTTCAGGACCTTTTGGTAGCACCTTTTTGTTTAATTACCTGTTATTAACAGTTTCAGGACTTTTTGGTAGCACCTTTTTCTTTAATTACCTTTTATTAACAGTTTCAGCACTTTTTGATAGCAACTTTTGATTAATTATTTTTTACACACTCTGGTCTTTTTGATAGCACTTTTTTTGTTTTATTACCTTATATTAACAGTTTCAGGACTTTTTGGTAGCACCTTTAGTTTAATTACCTTTTATTAACAGTTTCATTACTTTTTGGTTGCACCTTTTGTTTAATTGCCTTTTATTAACAGTTTCAGGACTTTTTGGTAGCACCTTTTTGTTTAATTACCTTTTATTAACAGTTTCAGGACTTTGTGGTAGCACCTTTTGTTTAATTATTATTATTTTTTACTCTCTGGACGTTTTGGTAGCACCTTTTTGTTTAATTGCCTTTTATTAACAGTTTCAGGACCATTTGGTAACACCTTTTTGTTCAATTACCTGTTATTAATATTTTCAGGACTTTTTGGTAGCACCTTTTTGTTTAATTACCTTTTATTAACAGTTTCAGGACCTTTTGGTAGCACCTTTTTGTTTAATTACCTTTTATTAACAGTTTCAGGACCTTTTGGTAGCACCTTTTTGTTTAATTACCTGTTATTAACAGTTTCAGGAGTTTTTGGTAGCACCTTTTGTTTAATTATTATTATTTTTTACTCTCTGGACTTTTTGGTAGCACCTTTTTGTTTAATTACCTTTTATTAACAGTTTCAGGACCATTTGGTAGCACCTTTTTGTTCAATTACCTTTTGTTAACAGTTTCAGGACCTTTTGGTAGCACCTTTTTGTTTTATTACCTTATATTAACAGTTTCAGGACTTTTTGGTAGCACCTTTTTGTTTAATTACCTTTTATTAACAGTTTCAGCACTTTTTGATAGCAACTTTTGATTAATTATTTTTTTACACACTCTGGTCTTTTTGATAGCACTTTTTTGTTTTATTACCTTATATTAACAGTTTCAGGACTTTTTGGTAGCACCTTTTGTTTAATTACCTTTTATTAACAGTTTCAGGACATTTTGGTTGCACCTTTTGTTTAATTACCTTTTATTAACAGTTTCAGGACTTTTTGGTTGCACCTTTTTGTTTAATTGCCTTTTATTAACAGTTTCAGGACTTTTTGGTAGCACCTTTTTGTTTAATTACCTTTTATTAACAGTTTCAGGACTTCTTGGTAGCACCTTTTGTTTAATTATTATTATTTTTTACTCTCTGGACGTTGTGGTAGCACCTTTTTGTTTAATTACCTTTTATTAACAGTTTCAGGACCATTTGGTAGCACCTTTTTGTTCAATTACCTGTTATTAATATTTTCAGGACTTTTTGGTAGCACCTTTTTTTTAATTACCTTTTATTAACAGTTTCAGGACCTTTTGGTAGCACTTTTTGTTTAATTACCTGTTATTAACAGTTTCAGGACTTTTTGGTAGCACCTTTTGTTTAATTACCTTTTATTAACAGTTTCAGCACTTTTTGATAGCACCTTTTGATTTATTGTTTTTTACACACTGGACTTTTTGATAGCACCTTTTTGTTTGATTACCTTATATTAACAGTTTCAGGACTTTTTGGTAGCATCTTTTTGTTTAATTACCTTTTATTAACAGTTTCAGGACCATTTGGTAGCACCTGCTTTCTTAGTTATTATTTCTTTACAGAAATTGTAGATAAGAATGTGGTATATAGCTATAATGAAAGAATCATACAGCAAGCTAGTGTTCTACTGTTCCATGGCACCATTGCTCATTTCCAATACACTACTTTAGTCCTTCGTGACTATCCTTGAATTGTTAATAGTCCATACAATTAGTTATAATTTGTTCAGCATCTAGAAGTGTTTGCAATAAATTGTCTTCGCATAGAGTAGTACCATGCAGAGTATACAGTAATAGCACAAGCATCAGCCTGTGATAAGTACACTCACTCCACAAAGGTATATATATTAATAACTGTTCTTAACTTGTTGATACTTCACACTAATAATTATTATTGTTTAGCATTAAACAAAAATCATTTATTTATCCCTTTAGTACAATGCAAATTTAATGTCTGAGTCTTTAATATAACACACATGTACAGAGCACGTGGGATAGAAATATACTAATTGGTGTGCATTACAATTGTGGTCCTAATTGTTCAATGGTTACTGCATTGGGCTGCTCACCCGGAGGTCCATGGTACAGATCCAGTGTGGGGAACATTTAAAAAAATTTTTTTTTTAACTTCAATTTTATGTATTTAAATAGCACTTAAAATACCTCTACATCAGTGCCTAGCTGATGGACCAGAGTGGTTGAAGGAGACCGCTTGGGAAACCCTGCGGGTGGTGCTGGCATCAGGGGTTCGATCCCCGGACCAGGAGCAGCCAGCTTCCTCCCTTATCCTAACAGCTTTCTTCTGGTAGGTTAGCTAGGCCAAGTCACTAGCAAAGCCGATGACCAAGTCCGCGTGTGGGCCATGTGGTGCTCCACTGGCTGTTCCCTGTATCTATGACCAAGCCCGTGTGTAGTTGGGGGGCAATCAGGATTGGGCCAACTTCCCAATGTGAAATGGCACCCACTAGTGACATTTTATTTTTTTTTTACATTTTCTGGACTTTTTGGTAGCACCTTTTTGTTTAATTACCTTTTATTAACAGTTTCAGGACCATTTGGTAGCGCTAACCTTTTTGTTCAATTACCTGTTAATATTTTCAGGACTTTTTGGTAGCACCTTTTTGTTTAATTACCTTTTATTAACAGTTTCAGGACCTTTTGGTAGCACCTTTTTGTTTAATTACCTTTTATTAACAGTTTCAGGACCTTTTGGTAGCACCTTTTTGTTTAATTACCTGTTATTAACAGTTTCAGGAGTTTTTGGTAGCACCTTTTGTTTAATTATTATTATTTTTTACTCTCTGGACTTTTTGGTAGCACCTTTTTGTTTAATTACCTTTTATTAACAGTTTCAGGACCATTTGGTAGCACCTTTTTGTTCAATTACCTTTTGTTAACAGTTTCAGGACCTTTTGGTAGCACCTTTTTGTTTTATTACCTTATATTAACAGTTTCAGGACTTTATGGTAGCACCTTTTGTTTAATTACCTTTGATTAACAGTTTCAGGACTTTTTGGTTGCACCTTTTTGTTTAATTGCCTTTCATTAACAGTTTCAGGACCTTTTGGTAGCACCCTTTTGTTTAATTACCTGTTATTAATAATTTCAGGACTTTTTGGTAGCACCTTTTTGTTTAATTAACTTTTATTAACAGTTTCAGGACTTTTTGGTAGCACCTGCTTTCTTAGTTATTATTTCTTTACAGAAATTGTAGATTAGAATGTGGTTTATAGCTATAATGAAAGAATCATACAGCAAGCTAGTGTTCTACTGTTCCATGGCACCATTGCTCATTTCCAATACACTACTTTAGTCCTTCGTGACTATCCTTGAATTGTTAATAGTCCATACAATTAGTTATAATTTGTTTAGCATCTAGAAGTGTTTGCAATAAATTGTCTTCGCATAGAGTAGTACCATGCAGAGTATACAGTAATAGCACAAGCATCAGCCTGTGATAAGTTCACTCACTCCGCAAAGGTATATATATTAATAACTGTTCTTAACTTGTTGATACTTCACACTAATAATTATTATTGTTTAGCATTAAACAAAAATCATTTATTTATCCCTTTAGTACAATACAAAATTAATGTCTGAGTCTTTAATATAACACACATGTACAGAGCACGTGGGATAGAAATATACTAATTGGTGTGCATTACAATTGTGGTCCTAATTGTTCAATGGTTACTGCATTGGGCTGCTCACCCGGAGGTCCATGGTACAGATCCAGTGTGGGGAACATTTAAAAAAATTTTTTTTTTAACTTCAATTTTATGTATTTAAATAGCACTTAAAATACCTCTCCATCAGTGCCTAGCTGATGGACCAGAGTGGTTGAAGGAGACCGCTTGGGAAACCCTGCGGGTGGTGCTGGCATCAGGGGCTCGATCCCCGGACCAGGAGCAGCCAGCTTCCTCCCTTATCCTAACAGCTTTCTTCTGGTAGGTTAGCTAGGCCAAGTCACTAGCAAAGCCGATGACCAAGTCCGCGTGTGGGCCATGTGGTGCTCCACTGGCTGTTCCCTGCATCTATGACCAAGTCCGTGTGTAGTTGGGGGGCAATCAGGATTGGGCCAACTTCCCAATGTGAAATGGCACCCACTAGTGACATTTTAATTTTTTTTTACATTTTCTGGACTTTTTGGTAGCACCTTTTTGTTTAATTACCTTTTATTAACAGTTTCAGGACCTTTTGGTAGCACCTTTTTGTTTAATTACCTGTTATTAACAGTTTCAGGACTTTTTGGTAGCACCTTTTTCTTTAATTACCTTTTATTAACAGTTTCAGCACTTTTTGATAGCAACTTTTGATTAATTATTTTTTACACACTCTGGTCTTTTTGATAGCACTTTTTTGTTTTATTACCTTATATTAACAGTTTCAGGACTTTTTGGTAGCACCTTTAGTTTAATTACCTTTTATTAACAGTTTCATTACTTTTTGGTTGCACCTTTTGTTTAATTGCCTTTTATTAACAGTTTCAGGACTTTTTGGTAGCACCTTTTTGTTTAATTACCTTTTATTAACAGTTTCAGGACTTTGTGGTAGCACCTTTTGTTTAATTATTATTATTTTTTACTCTCTGGACGTTTTGGTAGCACCTTTTTGTTTAATTGCCTTTTATTAACAGTTTCAGGACCATTTGGTAACACCTTTTTGTTCAATTACCTGTTATTAATATTTTCAGGACGTTTTGGTAGCACCTTTTTGTTTAATTACCTTTTATTAACAGTTTCAGGACCTTTTGGTAGCACCTTTTTGTTTAATTACCTTTTATTAACAGTTTCAGGACCTTTTGGTAGCACCTTTTTGTTTAATTACCTGTTATTAACAGTTTCAGGAGTTTTTGGTAGCACCTTTTGTTTAATTATTATTATTTTTTACTCTCTGGACTTTTTGGTAGCACCTTTTTGTTTAATTACCTTTTATTAACAGTTTCAGGACCATTTGGTAGCACCTTTTTGTTCAATTACCTTTTGTTAACAGTTTCAGGACCTTTTGGTAGCACCTTTTTGTTTTATTACCTTATATTAACAGTTTCAGGACTTTTTGGTAGCACCTTTTTGTTTAATTACCTTTTATTAACAGTTTCAGCACTTTTTGATAGCAACTTTTGATTAATTATTTTTTTACACACTCTGGTCTTTTTGATAGCACTTTTTTGTTTTATTACCTTATATTAACAGTTTCAGGACTTTTTGGTAGCACCTTTTGTTTAATTACCTTTTATTAACAGTTTCAGGACTTTTTGGTTGCACCTTTTGTTTAATTGCCTTTTATTAACAGTTTCAGGACTTTTTGGTAGCACCTTTTTGTTTAATTGCCTTTTATTAACAGTTTCAGGACTTTTTGGTAGCACCTTTTTGTTTAATTACCTTTTATTAACAGTTTCAGGACTTTTTGGTAGCACCTTTTGTTTAATTATTATTATTTTTTACTCTCTGGACGTTGTGGTAGCACCTTTTTGTTTAATTACCTTTTATTAACAGTTTCAGGACCATTTGGTAGCACCTTTTTGTTCAATTACCTGTTATTAATATTTTCAGGACTTTTTGGTAGCACCTTTTTGTTTAATTACCTGTTATTAACAGTTTCAGGACCTTTTGGTAGCACTTTTTGTTTAATTACCTGTTATTAACAGTTTCAGGACTTTTTGGTAGCACCTTTTGTTTAATTACCTTTTATTAACAGTTTCAGCACTTTTTGATAGCACCATTTGATTTATTATTTTTTACACACTGGACTTTTTGATAGCACCTTTTTGTTTGATTACCTTATATTAACAGTTTCAGGACTTTTTGGTAGCATCTTTTTGTTTAATTACCTTTTATTAACAGTTTCAGGACCATTTGGTAGCACCTGCTTTCTTAGTTATTATTTCTTTACAGAAATTGTAGATAAGAATGTGGTATATAGCTATAATGAAAGAATCATACAGCAAGCTAGTGTTCTACTGTTCCATGGCACCATTGCTCATTTCCAATACACTACTTTAGTCCTTCGTGACTATCCTTGAATTGTTAATAGTCCATACAATTAGTTATAATTTGTTCAGCATCTAGAAGTGTTTGCAATAAATTGTCTTCGCATAGAGTAGTACCATGCAGAGTATACAGTAATAGCACAAGCATCAGCCTGTGATAAGTACACTCACTCCACAAAGGTATATATATTAATAACTGTTCTTAACTTGTTGATACTTCACACTAATAATTATTATTGTTTAGCATTAAACAAAAATCATTTATTTATCCCTTTAGTACAATGCAAATTTAATGTCTGAGTCTTTAATATAACACACATGTACAGAGCACGTGGGATAGAAATATACTAATTGGTGTGCATTACAATTGTGGTCCTAATTGTTCAATGGTTACTGCATTGGGCTGCTCACCCGGAGGTCCATGGTACAGATCCAGTGTGGGGAACATTTAAAAAAAATTTTTTTTTAACTTCAATTTTATGTATTTAAATAGCACATAAAATACTACTCCATCAGTGCCTAGTTGATGGACCAGAGTGGTTGAAGGAGACCGCTTGGGAAACCCTGCGGGTGGTGCTGGCATCAGGGGTTCGATCCCCGGACTAGGAGCAGCCAGTTTCCTCCCTTATCCTAACAGCTTTCTTCTGGTAGGTTAGCTAGGCCAAGTCACTAGCAAAGCCGATGACCAAGTCCGCGTGTGGGCCATGTGGTGCTCCACTGGCTGTTCCCTGTATCTATGACCAAGTCCGTGTGTAGTTGGGGGGCAATCAGGATTGGGCCAACTTCCCAATGTGAAATGGCACCCACTAGTGACATTTTATTTTTTTTTACATTTTCTGGACTTTTTGGTAGCACCTTTTTGTTTAATTACCTTTTATTAACAGTTTCAGGACCATTTGGTAGCGCTAACCTTTTTGTTCAATTACCTGTTAATATTTTCAGGACTTTTTGGTAGCACCTTTTTGTTTAATTACCTTTTATTAACAGTTTCAGGACCTTTTGGTAGCACCTTTTTGTTTAATTACCTTTTATTAACAGTTTCAGGACCTTTTGGTAGCACCTTTTTGTTTAATTACCTGTTATTAACAGTTTCAGGAGTTTTTGGTAGCACCTTTTGTTTAATTATTATTATTTTTTACTCTCTGGACTTTTTGGTAGCACCTTTTTGTTTAATTACCTTTTATTAACAGTTTCAGGACCATTTGGTAGCACCTTTTTGTTCAATTACCTTTTGTTAACAGTTTCAGGACCTTTTGGTAGCACCTTTTTGTTTTATTACCTTATATTAACAGTTTCATGACTTTATGGTAGCACCTTTTGTTTAATTACCTTTGATTAACAGTTTCAGGACTTTTTGGTTGCACCTTTTTGTTTAATTGCCTTTCATTAACAGTTTCAGGACCTTTTGGTAGCACCCTTTTGTTTAATTACCTGTTATTAATAATTTCAGGACTTTTTGGTAGCACCTTTTTGTTTAATTAACTTTTATTAACAGTTTCAGGACTTTTTGGTAGCACCTGCTTTCTTAGTTATTATTTCTTTACAGAAATTGTAGATTAGAATGTGGTTTATAGCTATAATGAAAGAATCATACAGCAAGCTAGTGTTCTACTGTTCCATGGCACCATTGCTCATTTCCAATACACTACTTTAGTCCTTCGTGACTATCCTTGAATTGTTAATAGTCCATACAATTAGTTATAATTTGTTTAGCATCTAGAAGTGTTTGCAATAAATTGTCTTCGCATAGAGTAGTACCATGCAGAGTATACAGTAATAGCACAAGCATCAGCCTGTGATAAGTTCACTCACTCCGCAAAGGTATATATATTAATAACTGTTCTTAACTTGTTGATACTTCACACTAATAATTATTATTGTTTAGCATTAAACAAAAATCATTTATTTATCCCTTTAGTACAATACAAAATTAATGTCTGAGTCTTTAATATAACACACATGTACAGAGCACGTTGGATAGAAATATACTAATTGGTGTGCATTACAATTGTGGTCCTAATTGTTCAATGGTTACTGCATTGGGCTGCTCACCCGGAGGTCCATGGTACAGATCCAGTGTGGGGAACATTTAAAAAAATTTTTTTTTTAACTTCAATTTTATGTATTTAAATAGCACTTAAAATACCTCTCCATCAGTGCCTAGCTGATGGACCAGAGTGGTTGAAGGAGACCGCTTGGGAAACCCTGCGGGTGGTGCTGGCATCAGGGGTTCGATCCCCGGACCAGGAGCAGCCAGCTTCCTCCCTTATCCTAACAGCTTTCTTCTGGTAGGTTAGCTAGGCCAAGTCACTAGCAAAGCCGATGACCAAGTCCGCGTGTGGGCCATGTGGTGCTCCACTGGCTGTTCCCTGCATCTATGACCAAGTCCGTGTGTAGTTGGGGGGCAATCAGGATTGGGCCAACTTCCCAATGTGAAATGGCACCCACTAGTGACATTTTAATTTTCTTTTTACATTTTCTGGACTTTTTGGTAGCACCTTTTTGTTTAATTACCTTTTATTAACAGTTTCAGGACCTTTTGGTAGCACCTTTTTGTTTAATTACCTGTTATTAACAGTTTCAGGACTTTTTGGTAGCACCTTTTTCTTTAATTACCTTTTATTAACAGTTTCAGCACTTTTTGATAGCAACTTTTGATTAATTATTTTTTACACACTCTGGTCTTTTTGATAGCACTTTTTTGTTTTATTACCTTATATTAACAGTTTCAGGACTTTTTGGTAGCACCTTTAGTTTAATTACCTTTTATTAACAGTTTCATTACTTTTTGGTTGCACCTTTTGTTTAATTGCCTTTTATTAACAGTTTCAGGACTTTTTGGTAGCACCTTTTTGTTTAATTACCTTTTATTAACAGTTTCAGGACTTTGTGGTAGCACCTTTTGTTTAATTATTATTATTTTTTACTCTCTGGACGTTTTGGTAGCACCTTTTTGTTTAATTGCCTTTTATTAACAGTTTCAGGACCATTTGGTAACACCTTTTTGTTCTATTACCTGTTATTAATATTTTCAGGACATTTTGGTAGCACCTTTTTGTTTAATTACCTTTTATTAACAGTTTCAGGACCTTTTGGTAGCACCTTTTTGTTTAATGACCTTTTATTAACAGTTTCAGGACCTTTTGGTAGCACCTTTTTGTTTAATTACCTGTTATTAACAGTTTCAGGAGTTTTTGGTAGCACCTTTTGTTTAATTATTATTATTTTTTACTCTCTGGACTTTTTGGTAGCACCTTTTTGTTTAATTACCTTTTATTAACAGTTTCAGGACCATTTGGTAGCACCTTTTTGTTCAATTACCTTTTGTTAACAGTTTCAGGACCTTTTGGTAGCACCTTTTTGTTTTATTACCTTATATTAACAGTTTCAGGACTTTTTGGTAGCACCTTTTTGTTTAATTACCTTTTATTAACAGTTTCAGCACTTTTTGATAGCAACTTTTGATTAATTATTTTTTTACACACTCTGGTCTTTTTGATAGCACTTTTTTGTTTTATTACCTTATATTAACAGTTTCAGGACTTTTTGGTAGCACCTTTTGTTTAATTACCTTTTATTAACAGTTTCAGGACATTTTGGTTGCACCTTTTGTTTAATTACCTTTTATTAACAGTTTCAGGACTTTTTGGTTGCACCTTTTTGTTTAATTGCCTTTTATTAACAGTTTCAGGACTTTTTGGTAGCACCTTTTTGTTTAATTACCTTTTATTAACAGTTTCAGGACTTTTTGGTAGCACCTTTTGTTTAATTATTATTATTTTTTACTCTCTGGACGTTGTGGTAGCACCTTTTTGTTTAATTACCTTTTATTAACAGTTTCAGGACCATTTGGTAGCACCTTTTTGTTCAATTACCTGTTATTAATATTTTCAGGACTTTTTGGTAGCACCTTTTTTTTAATTACCTTTTATTAACAGTTTCAGGACCTTTTGGTAGCACTTTTTGTTTAATTACCTGTTATTAACAGTTTCAGGACTTTTTGGTAGCACCTTTTGTTTAATTACCTTTTATTAACAGTTTCAGCACTTTTTGATAGCACCTTTTGATTTATTGTTTTTTACACACTGGACTTTTTGATAGCACCTTTTTGTTTGATTACCTTATATTAACAGTTTCAGGACTTTTTGGTAGCATCTTTTTGTTTAATTACCTTTTATTAACAGTTTCAGGACCATTTGGTAGCACCTGCTTTCTTAGTTATTATTTCTTTACAGAAAGTGTAGATAAGAATGTGGTATATAGCTATAATGAAAGAATCATACAGCAAGCTAGTGTTCTACTGTTCCATGGCACCATTGCTCATTTCCAATACACTACTTTAGTCCTTCGTGACTATCCTTGAATTGTTAATAGTCCATACAATTAGTTATAATTTGTTCAGCATCTAGAAGTGTTTGCAATAAATTGTCTTCGCATAGAGTAGTACCATGCAGAGTATACAGTAATAGCACAAGCATCAGCCTGTGATAAGTACACTCACTCCACAAAGGTATATATATTAATAACTGTTCTTAACTTGTTGATACTTCACACTAATAATTATTATTGTTTAGCATTAAACAAAAATCATTTATTTATCCCTTTAGTACAATGCAAATTTAATGTCTGAGTCTTTAATATAACACACATGTACAGAGCACGTGGGATAGAAATATACTAATTGGTGTGCATTACAATTGTGGTCCTAATTGTTCAATGGTTACTGCATTGGGCTGCTCACCCGGAGGTCCATGGTACAGATCCAGTGTGGGGAACATTTAAAAAAATTTTTTTTTTAACTTCAATTTTATGTATTTAAATAGCACTTAAAATACCTCTACATCAGTGCCTAGCTGATGGACCAGAGTGGTTGAAGGAGACCGCTTGGGAAACCCTGCGGGTGGTGCTGGCATCAGGGGTTCGATCCCCGGACCAGGAGCAGCCAGCTTCCTCCCTTATCCTAACAGCTTTCTTCTGGTAGGTTAGCTAGGCCAAGTCACTAGCAAAGCCGATGACCAAGTCCGCGTGTGGGCCATGTGGTGCTCCACTGGCTGTTCCCTGTATCTATGACCAAGTCCGTGTGTAGTTGGGGGGCAATCAGGATTGGGCCAACTTCCCAATGTGAAATGGCACCCACTAGTGACATTTTATTTTTTTTTTACATTTTCTGGACTTTTTGGTAGCACCTTTTTGTTTAATTACCTTTTATTAACAGTTTCAGGACCTTTTGGTAGCACCTTTTTGTTTAATTACCTGTTATTAACAGTTTCAGCACTTTTTGATAGCAACTTTTGATTAATTATTTTTTACACACTCTGGTCTTTTTGATAGCACTTTTTTGTTTTATTACCTTATATTAACAGTTTCAGGACTTTTTGGTAGCACCTTTATTTTAATTACCTTTTATTAACAGTTTCAGGACTTTTTGGTTGCACCTTTTGTTTAATTGCCTTTTATTAACAGTTTCAGGACTTTTTGGTAGCACCTTTTTGTTTAATTACCTTTTATTAACAGTTTCAGGACTTTTTGGTAGCACCTTTTGTTTAATTATTATTATTTTTTACTCTCTGGACGTTTTGGTAGCACCTTTTTGTTTAATTGCCTTTTATTAACAGTTTCAGGACCATTTGGTAACACCTTTTTGTTCAATTACCTGTTATTAATATTTTCAGGACTTTTTGGTAGCACCTTTTTGTTTAATTACCTTTTATTAACAGTTTCAGGACCTTTTGGTAGCACCTTTTTGTTTAATTACCTGTTATTAACAGTTTCAGGAGTTTTTGGTAGCACCTTTTGTTTAATTATTATTATTTTTTACTCTCTGGACTTTTTGGTAGCACCTTTTTGTTTAATTACCTTTTATTAACAGTTTCAGGACCATTTGGTTGTACCTTTTTGTTCAATTACCTTTTGTTAACAGTTTCAGGACCTTTTGGTAGCACCTTTTTGTTTTATTACCTTATATTAACAGTTTCAGGACTTTATGGTAGCACCTTTTGTTTAATTACCTTTGATTAACAGTTTCAGGACTTTTTGGTTGCACCTTTTTGTTTAATTGCCTTTCATTAACAGTTTCAGGACCTTTTGGTAGCACCCTTTTGTTTAATTACCTGTTATTAATAATTTCAGGACTTTTTGGTAGCACCTTTTTGTTTAATTAACTTTTATTAACAGTTTCAGGACTTTTTGGTAGCACCTTTTGTTTCATTATTATTATTTTTTACACTCTGGACTTTTTGGTAGCACCTTTTTGTTTAATTACCTTTTATTAACAGTTTCAGGACCATTTGGTAGCGCTAACCTTTTTGTTCAATTACCTGTTATTAATATTTTCAGGACTTTTTGGTAGCACCTTTTTGTTTAATTGCCTTTTATTAAGTTTCAGGACCTTTTGGTAGCACCTTTTTGTTTTATTACCTTATATTAACAGTTTCAGGACTTTTTGGTAGCACCTTTTTGTTTAATTACCTTTTATTAACAGTTTCAGCACTTTTTGATAACAACTTTTGATTAATTATTTTTTACACACTCTGGTCTTTTTGATAGCACTTTTTAGTTTTATTACCTTATATTAACAGTTTCAGGACTTTTTGGTAGCACCTTTTGTTTAATTACCTTTTATTAACAGTTTCAGGACATTTTGGTTGCACCTTTTGTTTAATTACCTTTTATTAACAGTTTCAGGACTTTTTGGTTGCACCTTTTTGTTTAATTGCCTTTTATTAACAGTTTCAGGACTTTTTGATAGCACCTTTTTGTTTAATTACCTTTTATTAACAGTTTCAGGACTTTTTGGTAGCACCTTTTGTTTAATTATTATTATTTTTTACTCTCTGGACGTTGTGGTAGCACCTTTTTGTTTAATTACCTTTTATTAATATTTTCAGGACTTTTTGGTAGCACCTTTTTTTTAATTACCTTTTATTAACAGTTTCAGGACCTTTTGGTAGCACTTTTTGTTTAATTACCTGTTATTAACAGTTTCAGGACTTTTTGGTAGCACCTTTTGTTTAATTACCTTTTATTAACAGTTTCAGCACCTTTTGATTTATTATTTTTTACACACTGGACTTTTTGATAGCACCTTTTTGTTTGATTACCTTATATTAACAGTTTCAGGACTTTTTGGTAGCATCTTTTTGTTTAATTACCTTTTATTAACAGTTTCAGGACCATTTGGTAGCACCTGCTTTCTTAGTTATTATTTCTTTACAGAAATTGTAGATAAGAATGTGCTATATAGCTATAATGAAAGAATCATACAGCAAGCTAGTGTTCTACTGTTCCATGGCACCATTGCTCATTTCCAATACACTACTTTAGTCCTTCGTGACTATCCTTGAATTGTTAATAGTCCATACAATTAGTTATAATTTGTTCAGCATCTAGAAGTGTTTGCAATAAATGTGACTGGGCCTGCGAAAACAGGGCATGTGGGCACAAACTACATCCCATCACTCTTCAGGTGATATCTCAGTGCTGGAATAGTATTTTTTGCATTCTGTAACTTGCATCATGATGCCAATTAAATGCTGACTAAGAGCTGAAAATTGCAATACCATAGCATAATGGTACAAAATGTTACAAGCGATGAAAGTGTGAAAAAGTAGGCAAAAATCATGTGCCCACATGCCCTATTATCGCAGGCCCGGTCACAAATTGTCTTCGCATAGAGTAGTACCATGCAGAGTATACAGTAATAGCACAAGCATCAGCCTGTGATAAGTACACTCACTCCACAAAGGTATATATATTAATAACTGTTCTTAACTTGTTGATACTTCACACTAATAATTATTATTGTTTAGCATTAAACAAAAATCATTTATTTATCCCTTTAGTACAATGCAAATTTAATGTCTGAGTATTTAATATAACACACATGTACAGAGCACGTGGGATAGAAATATACTAATTGGTGTGCATTACAATTGTGGTCCTAATTGTTCAATGGTTACTGCATTGGGCTGCTCACCCGGAGGTCCATGGTACAGATCCAGTGTGGGGAACATTTAAAAAAAATTTTTTTTTAACTTCAATTTTATGTATTTAAATAGCACATAAAATACTACTCCATCAGTGCCTAGTTGATGGACCAGAGTGGTTGAAGGAGACCGCTTGGGAAACCCTGCGGGTGGTGCTGGCATCAGGGGTTCGATCCCCGGACCAGGAGCAGCCAGTTTCCTCCCTTATCCTAACAGCTTTCTTCTGGTAGGTTAGCTAGGCCAAGTCACTAGCAAAGCCGATGACCAAGTCCGCGTGTGGGCCATGTGGTGCTCCACTGGCTGTTCCCTGCATCTATGACCAAGTCCGTGTGTAGTTGGGGGGCAATCAGGATTGGGCCAACTTCCCAATGTGAAATGGCACCCACTAGTGACATTTTATTTTTTTTTTACATTTTCTGGACTTTTTGGTAGCACCTTTTTGTTTAATCACCTTTTATTAACAGTTTCAGGACCTTTTGGTAGCACCTTTTTGTTTAATTACCTTTTATTAACAGTTTCAGGACCATTTGGTAGCGCTAACCTTCTTGTTCAATCACCTGTTAATATTTTCAGGACATTTTGGTAGCACCTTTTTGTTTAATTACCTTTTATTAACAGTTTCAGGACCTTTTGGTAGCACCTTTTTGTTTAATTACCTTTTATTAACAGTTTCAGGACCTTTTGGTAGCACCTTTTTGTTTAATTACCTGTTATTAACAGTTTCAGGAGTTTTTGGTAGCACCTTTTGTTTAATTATTATTATTATTTACTCTCTGGACTTTTTGGTAGCACCTTTTTGTTTAATTACCTTTTATTAACAGTTTCAGGACCATTTGGTAGCACCTTTTTGTTCAATTACCTTTTGTTAACAGTTTCAGGACTTTTTGGTTGCACCTTTTTATTTAATTGCCTTTTATTAACAGTTTCAAGACCTTTTGGTAGCACCCTTTTGTTTAATTACCTGTTATTAATAATTTCAGGACTTTTTGGTAGCACCTTTTTGTTTAATTACCTTTTATTAACAGTTTCAGGACCTTTTGGTAGCACCTTTTTGTTTAATTACCTTTTATTAACAGTTTCAGGACCTTTTGGTAGCACCTTTTTGTTTAATTACCTGTTATTAACAGTTTCAGGAGTTTTTGGTAGCACCTTTTGTTTAATTACCTTTTATTAACAGTTTCAGGACCATTTGGTAGCACCTTTTTGTTCAATTACCTTTTGTTAACAGTTTCAGGACCTTTTGGTAGCACCTTTTTGTTTTATTACCTTATATTAACAGTTTCAGGACTTTATGGTAGCACCTTTTGTTTAATTACCTTTTATTAACAGTTTCAGGACCATTTGGTAGCACCTTTTTGTTCAATTACCTTTTGTTAACAGTTTCAGGACCTTTTGGTAGCACCTTTTTGTTTTATTACCTTATATTAACAGTTTCAGGACTTTATGGTAGCACCTTTTGTTTAATTACCTTTTATTAACAGTTTCAGGACCTTTTGGTAGCACCTTTTTGTTTAATTACCTTTTATTAACAGTTTCAGGACCTTTTGGTAGCACCTTTTTGTTTAATTACCTGTTATTAACAGTTTCAGGACCTTTTGGTAGCACCTTTTTGTGTTTAATTACCTTTTATTAACAGTTTCAGGACCATTTGGTTGCACATGTTTGTTCAATTACTTGTTATTAATAGTTTCAGGACTTTTTGGTAGCACCTTTTTGTTTAATTACTTTTATTAACAGTTTCAGCACCTTTTGGTAGCACCTTTTTGTTTAATTACCTGTTATTAACAGTTTCAGGACTTTTTGGTAGCACCTTTTGTTTAATTACCTTTTATTAACAGTTTCAGGACTTTTTGGTTGCACCTTTTTGTTTAATTGCCTTTTATTAACAGTTTCAGGACCTTTTGGTAGCACCCTTTTGTTTAATTACCTGTTATTAATAATTTCAGGACTTTTTGGTAGCACCTTTTTGTTTAATTAACTTTTATTAACAGTTTCAGGACTTTTTGGTAGCACCTGCTTTCTTAGTTATTATTTCTTTACAGAAATTGTAGATTAGAATGTGGTTTATAGCTATAATGAAAGAATCATACAGCAAGCTAGTGTTCTACTGTTCCATGGCACCATTGCTCATTTCCAATACACTACTTTAGTCCTTCGTGACTATCCTTGAATTGTTAATAGTCCATACAATTAGTTATAATTTGTTCAGCATCTAGAAGTGTTTGCAATAAATTGTCTTCGCATAGAGTAGTACCATGCAGAGTATACAGTAATAGCACAAGCATCAGCCTGTGATAAGTTCACTCACTCCGCAAAGGTATATATATTAATAACTGTTCTTAACTTGTTGATACTTCACACTAATAATTATTATTGTTTAGCATTAAACAAAAATCATTTATTTATCCCTTTAGTACAATGCAAAATTAATGTCTGAGTCTTTAATATAACACACATGTACAGAGCACGTGGGATAGAAATATACTAATTGGTGTGCATTACAATTGTGGTCCTAATTGTTCAATGGTTACTGCATTGGGCTGCTCACCCGGAGGTCCATGGTACAGATCCAGTGTGGGGAACATTTAAAAAAATTTTTTTTTTAACTTCAATTTTATGTATTTAAATAGCACTTAAAATACCTCTCCATCAGTGCCTAGCTGATGGACCAGAGTGGTTGAAGGAGACCGCTTGGGAAACCCTGCGGGTGGTGCTGGCATCAGGGGTTCGATCTCCGGACCAGGAGCAGCCAGCTTCCTCCCTTATCCTAACAGCTTTCTTCTGGTAGGTTAGCTAGGCCAAGTCACTAGCAAAGCCGATGACCAAGTCCGCGTGTGGGCCATGTGGTGCTCCACTGGCTGTTCCCTGTATCTATGACCAAGTCCGTGTGTAGTTGGGGGGCAATCAGGATTGGGCCAACTTCCCAATGTGAAAATGGCACCCACTAGTGACATTTTATTTTTTTTTTACATTTTCTGGACTTTTTGGTAGCACCTTTTTGTTTAATTACCTTTTATTAACAGTTTCAGGACCTTTTGGTAGCACCTTTTTGTTTAATTACCTGTTATTAACAGTTTCAGGACTTTTTGGTAGCACCATTTTCTTTAATTACCTTTTATTAACAGTTTCAGCACTTTTTGATAGCAACTTTTGATTAATTATTTTTTACACACTCTGGTCTTTTTGATAGCACTTTTTTGTTTTATTACCTTATATTAACAGTTTCAGGACTTTTTGGTAGCACCTTTAGTTTAATTACCTTTTATTAACAGTTTCAGGACTTTTTGGTTGCACCTTTTGTTTAATTGCCTTTTATTAACAGTTTCAGGACTTTTTGGTAGCACCTTTTTGTTTAATTACCTTTTATTAACAGTTTCAGGACTTTTTGGTAGCACCTTTTGTTTAATTATTATTATTTTTTACTCTCTGGACGTTTTGGTAGCACCTTTTTGTTTAATTGCCTTTTATTAACAGTTTCAGGACCATTTGATAACACCTTTTTGTTCAATTACCTGTTATTAATATTTTCAGGACTTTTTGGTAGCACCTTTTTGTTTAATTACCTTTTATTAACAGTTTCAGGACCTTTTGGTAGCACCTTTTTGTTTAATTACCTGTTATTAACAGTTTCAGGACTTTTTGGTAGCACCTTTTGTTTAATTACCTTTTATTAACAGTTTCAGCACTTTTTGATAGCACCTTTTGATTTATTATTTTTTACACACTGGACTTTTTGATAGCACCTTTTTGTTTCATTACCTTATATTAACAGTTTCAGGACTTTTTGATAGCATCTTTTTGTTTAATTACCTTTTATTAACAGTTTCAGGACCATTTGGTAGCACCTGCTTTCTTAGTTATTATTTCTTTACAGAAATTGTAGATAAGAATGTGGTATATAGCTATAATGAAAGAATCATACAGAAAGCTAGTGTTCTACTGTTCCATGGCACCATTGCTCATTTCCAATACACTACTTTAGTCCTTCGTGACTATCCTTGAATTGTTAATAGTCCATACAATTAGTTATAATTTGTTCAGCATCTAGAAGTGTTTGCAATAAATTGTCTTCGCATAGAGTAGTACCATGCAGAGTATACAGTAATAGCACAAGCATCAGCCTGTGATAAGTACACTCACTCCACAAAGGTATATATATTAATAACTGTTCTTAACTTTTTGATACTTCACACTAATAATTATTGTTTAGCATTAAACAAAAATCATTTATTTATCCCTTTAGTACAATGGAAAATTAATGTCTGAGTCTTTAATATAACACACATGTACAGAGCACGTGGGATAGAAATATACTAATTGGTGTGCATTACAATTGTGGTCCTAATTGTTCAATGGTTACTGCATTGGGCTGCTCACAGGGAGGTCCATGGTACAGATCCAGTGTGGGGAACATTTAAAAAAAATTTTTTTTTTAACTTCAATTTTATGTATTTAAATAGCACTTAAAATACCTCTCCATCAGTGCCTAGCTGATGGACCAGAGTGGTTGAAGGAGACCGCTTGGGAAACCCTGCGGGTGGTGCTGGCATCAGGGGTTCGATCCCCGGACTAGGAGCAGCCAGTTTCCTCCCTTATCCTAACAGCTTTCTTCTGGTAGGTTAGCTAGGCCAAGTCACTAGCAAAGCCGATGACCAAGTCCGCGTGTGGGCCATGTGGTGCTCCACTGGCTGTTCCCTGTATCTATGACCAAGTCCGTGTGTAGTTGGGGGGCAATCAGGATTGGGCCAACTTCCCAATGTGAAATGGCACCCACTAGTGACATTTTATTTTTTTTTTACATTTTCTGGACTTTTTGGTAGCACCTTTTTGTTTAATTACCTTTTATTAACAGTTTCAGGACCTTTTGGTAGCACCTTTTTGTTTAATTACCTGTTATTAACAGTTTCAGGACTTTTTGCTAGCACCTTTTGTATTATTATTATTTTTTACTCTCTGGACTTTTTGGTAGCACCTTTTTGTTTAATTACCTTTTATTAACAGTTTGAGGACCATTTGGTTGCGCTAACCTTTTTGTTCAATTACCTGTTATTAATATTTTCAGGACTTTTTGGTAGCACCTTTTTGTTTAATTACCTTTTATTAACAGTTTCAGGACCTTTTGGTAGCACCTTTTTGTTTAATTACCTTTTATTAACAGTTTCAGGACCTTTTGGTAGCACCTTTTTGTTTAATTACCTGTTATTAACAGTTTCAGGAGTTTTTGGTAGCACCTTTTGTTTAATTATTATTATTTTTTACTCTCTGGACTTTATGGTAGCGCCTTTTTGTTTAATTACCTTTTATTAACAGTTTCAGGACCATTTGGTAGCACCTTTTTGTTCAATTACCTTTTGTTAACAGTTTCAGGACCTTTTGGTAGCACCTTTTTGTTTTATTACCTTATATTAACAGTTTCAGGACTTTATGGTAGCACCTTTTGTTTAATTACCTTTGATTAACAGTTTCAGGACTTTTTGGTTGCACATTTTTGTTTAATTGCCTTTTATTAACAGTTTCAGGACCTTTTGGTAGCACCCTTTTGTTTAATTACCTGTTATTAATAATTTCAGGACTTTTTGGTAGCACCTTTTTGTTTAATTAACTTTTATTAACAGTTTCAGGACTTTTTGGTAGCACCTGCTTTCTTAGTTATTGTTTCTTTACAGAAATTGTAGATTAGAATGTGGTTTATAGCTATAATGAAAGAATCATACAGCAAGCTAGTGTTCTACTGTTCCATGGCACCATTGCTCATTTCCAATACACTACTTTAGTCCTTCGTGACTATCCTTGAATTGTTAATAGTCCATACAATTAGTTATAATTTGTTTAGCATCTAGAAGTGTTTGCAATAAATTGTCTTCGCATAGAGTAGTACCATGCAGAGTATACAGTAATAGCACAAGCATCAGCCTGTGATAAGTTCACTCACTCCGCAAAGGTATATATATTAATAACTGTTCTTAACTTTTTGATACTTCACACTAATAATTATTGTTTAGCATTAAACAAAAATCATTTATTTATCCCTTTAGTACAATGGAAAATTAATGTCTGAGTCTTTAATATAACACACATGTACAGAGCACGTGGGATAGAAATATACTAATTGGTGTGCATTACAATTGTGGTCCTAATTGTTCAATGGTTACTGCATTGGGCTGCTCACTGGGAGGTCCATGGTACAGATCCAGTGTGGGGAACATTTAAAAAAAATTTTTTTTTTAACTTCAATTTTATGTATTTAAATAGCACTTAAAATACCTCTCCATCAGTGCCTTGCTGATGGACCAGAGTGGTTGAAGGAGACCGCTTGGGAAACCCTGCGGGTGGTGCTGGCATCAGGGGTTCGATCCCCGGACCAGGAGCAGCCAGCTTCCTCCCTTATCCTAACAGCTTTCTTCTGGTAGGTTAGCTAGGCCAAGTCACTAGCAAAGCCGATGACCAAGTCCGCGTGTGGGCCATGTGGTGCTCCACTGGCTGTTCCCTGTATCTATGACCAAGCCCGTGTGTAGTTGGGGGGCAATCAGGATTGGGCCAACTTCCCAATGTGAAATGGCACCCACTAGTGACATTTTATTTTTTTTTACATTTTCTGGACTTTTTGGTAGCACCTTTTTGTTTAATTACCTTTTATTAACAGTTTCAGGACCTTTTGGTAGCACCTTTTTGTTTAATTACCTGTTATTAACAGTTTCAGGACTTTTTGGTAGCACCTTTTTCTTTAATTACCTTTTATTAACAGTTTCAGCACTTTTTGATAGCAACTTTTGATTAATTATTTTTTACACACTCTGGTCTTTTTGATAGCACTTTTTTGTTTTATTAACAGTTTCAGGACTTTTTGGTAGCACCTTTAGTTTAATTACCTTTTATTAACAGTTTCAGGACTTTTTGGTTGCACCTTTTGTTTAATTGCCTTTTATTAACAGTTTCAGGACTTTTTGGTAGCACCTTTTTGTTTAATTACCTTTTATTAACAGTTTCAGGACTTTTTGGTAGCACCTTTTTGTTTAATTACCTGTTATTAACAGTTTCAGGACTTTTTGGTAGCACCTTTTTGTTTAATTACCTGTTATTAACAGTTTCAGGACTTTTTGGTAACACCTTTTTGTTCAATTACCTGTTATTAATATTTTCAGGACTTTTTGGTAGCACCTTTTTGTTTAATTACCTTTTATTAACAGTTTCAGGACCTTTTGGTAGCACCTTTTTGTTTAATTACCTGTTATTAACAGTTTCAGGACTTTTTGGTAGCACCTTTTGTTTAATTACCTTTTATTAACAGTTTCAGGACTTTTTGGTAGCACCTGCTTTCTTAGTTATTATTTCTTTACAGAAATTGTAGATTAGAATGTGGTTTATAGCTATAATGAAAGAATCATACAGCAAGCTAGTGTTCTACTGTTCCATGGCACCATTGCTCATTTCCAATACACTACTTTAGTCCTTCGTGACTATCCTTGAATTGTTAATAGTCCATACAATTAGTTATAATTTGTTTAGCATCTAGAAGTGTTTGCAATAAATTGTCTTCGCATAGAGTAGTACCATGCAGAGTATACAGTAATAGCACAAGCATCAGCCTGTGATAAGTTCACTCACTCCGCAAAGGTATATATATTAATAACTGTTCTTAACTTGTTGATACTTCACACTAATAATTATTATTGTTTAGCATTAAACAAAAATCATTTATTTATCCCTTTAGTACAATGCAAAATTAATGTCTGAGTCTTTAATATAACACACATGTACAGAGCACGTGGGATAGAAATATACTAATTGGTGTGCATTACAATTGTGGTCCTAATTGTTCAATGGTTACTGCATTGGGCTGCTCACCCGGAGGTCCATGGTACAGATCCAGTGTGGGGAACATTTAAAAAAATTTTTCTTTTTAACTTCAATTTTATGTATTTAAATAGCACTTAAAATACCTCTCCATCAGTGCCTAGCTGATGGACCAGAGTGGTTGAAGGAGACCGCTTGGGAAACCCTGCGGGTGGTGCTGGCATCAGGGGTTCGATCCCCGGACCAGGAGCAGCCAGCTTCCTCCCTTATCCTAACAGCTTTCTTCTGGTAGGTTAGCTAGGCCAAGTCACTAGCAAAGCCGATGACCAAGTCCGCGTGTGGGCCATGTGGTGCTCCACTGGCTGTTCCCTGTATCTATGACCAAGTCCGTGTGTAGTTGGGGGCAATCAGGATTGGGCCAACTTCCCAATGTGAAATGGCACCCACTAGTGACATTTTATTTTTTTTTACATTTTCTGGACTTTTTGGTAGCACCTTTTTGTTTAATTACCTTTTATTAACAGTTTCAGGACCTTTTGGTAGCACCTTTTTGTTTAATTACCTGTTATTAACAGTTTCAGGACTTTTTGGTAGCACCTTTTTCTTTAATTCCCTTTTATTAACAGTTTCAGCACTTTTTGATAGCAACTTTTGATTAATTATTTTTTACACACTCTGGTCTTTTTGATAGCACTTTTTGTTTTATTACCTTATATTAACAGTTTCAGGACTTTTTGGTAGCACCTTTAGTTTAATTACCTTTTATTAACAGTTTCAGGACTTTTTGGTTGCACCTTTTGTTTAATTGCCTTTTATTAACAGTTTCAGGACTTTTTGGTAGCACCTTTTTGTTTAATTGCCTTTTATTAACAGTTTCAGGACTTTTTGGTAGCACCTTTTTGTTTAATTACCTTTTATTAACAGTTTCAGGACCATTTGGTAGCGCTAACCTTTTTGTTCAATTACCTGTTAATATTTTCAGGACTTTTTGGTAGCACCTTTTTGTTTAATTACCTTTTATTAACAGTTTCAGGACCTTTTGGTAGCACCTTTTTGTTTAATTACCTTTTATTAACAGTTTCAGGACCTTTTGGTAGCACCTTTTTGTTTAATTACCTGTTATTAACAGTTTCAGGAGTTTTTGGTAGCACCTTTTGTTTAATTATTATTATTTTTTACTCTCTGGACTTTTTGGTAGCACCTTTTTGTTTAATTACCTTTTATTAACAGTTTCAGGACCATTTGGTAGCACCTTTTTGTTCAATTACCTTTTGTTAACAGTTTCAGGACCTTTTGGTAGCACCTTTTTGTTTTATTACCTTATATTAACAGTTTCAGGACTTTATGGTAGCACCTTTTGTTTAATTACCTTTGATTAACAGTTTCAGGACCTTTTGGTAGCACCCTTTTGTTTAATTACCTGTTATTAATAATTTCAGGACTTTTTGGTAGCACCTTTTTGTTTAATTAACTTTTATTAACAGTTTCAGGACTTTTTGGTAGCACCTGCTTTCTTAGTTATTATTTCTTTACAGAAATTGTAGATTAGAATGTGGTTTATAGCTATAATGAAAGAATCATACAGCAAGCTAGTGTTCTACTGTTCCATGGCACCATTGCTCATTTCCAATACACTACTTTAGTCCTTCGTGACTATCCTTGAATTGTTAATAGTCCATACAATTAGTTATAATTTGTTTAGCATCTAGAAGTGTTTGCAATAAATTGTCTTCGCATAGAGTAGTACCATGCAGAGTATACAGTAATAGCACAAGCATCAGCCTGTGATAAGTTCACTCACTCCGCAAAGGTATATATATTAATAACTGTTCTTAACTTGTTGATACTTCACACTAATAATTATTATTGTTTAGCATTAAACAAAAATCATTTATTTATCCCTTTAGTACAATACAAAATTAATGTCTGAGTCTTTAATATAACACACATGTACAGAGCACGTGGGATAGAAATATACTAATTGGTGTGCATTACAATTGTGGTCCTAATTGTTCAATGGTTACTGCATTGGGCTGCTCACCCGGAGGTCCATGGTACAGATCCAGTGTGGGGAACATTTAAAAAAATTTTTTTTTTAACTTCAATTTTATGTATTTAAATAGCACTTAAAATACCTCTCCATCAGTGCCTAGCTGATGGACCAGAGTGGTTGAAGGAGACCGCTTGGGAAACCCTGCGGGTGGTGCTGGCATCAGGGGTTCGATCCCCGGACCAGGAGCAGCCAGCTTCCTCCCTTATCCTAACAGCTTTCTTCTGGTAGGTTAGCTAGGCCAAGTCACTAGCAAAGCCGATGACCAAGTCCGCGTGTGGGCCATGTGGTGCTCCACTGGCTGTTCCCTGCATCTATGACCAAGTCCGTGTGTAGTTGGGGGGCAATCAGGATTGGGCCAACTTCCCAATGTGAAATGGCACCCACTAGTGACATTTTAATTTTTTTTTACATTTTCTGGACTTTTTGGTAGCACCTTTTTGTTTAATTACCTTTTATTAACAGTTTCAGGACCTTTTGGTAGCACCTTTTTGTTTAATTACCTGTTATTAACAGTTTCAGGACTTTTTGGTAGCACCTTTTTCTTTAATTACCTTTTATTAACAGTTTCAGCACTTTTTGATAGCAACTTTTGATTAATTATTTTTTACACACTCTGGTCTTTTTGATAGCACTTTTTTGTTTTATTACCTTATATTAACAGTTTCAGGACTTTTTGGTAGCACCTTTAGTTTAATTACCTTTTATTAACAGTTTCAGGACTTTTTGGTTGCACCTTTTGTTTAATTGCCTTTTATTAACAGTTTCAGGACTTTTTGGTAGCACCTTTTTGTTTAATTGCCTTTTATTAACAGTTTCAGGACTTTTTGGTAGCACCTTTTTGTTTAATTACCTTTTATTAACAGTTTCAGGACTTTTTGGTAGCACCTTTTGTTTAATTATTATTATTTTTTACTCTCTGGACGTTGTGGTAGCACCTTTTTGTTTAATTACCTTTTATTAACAGTTTCAGGACCATTTGGTAGCACCTTTTTGTTCAATTACCTGTTATTAATATTTTCAGGACTTTTTGGTAGCACCTTTTTGTTTAATTACCTGTTATTAACAGTTTCAGGACCTTTTGGTAGCACTTTTTGTTTAATTACCTGTTATTAACAGTTTCAGGACTTTTTGGTAGCACCTTTTGTTTAATTACCTTTTATTAACAGTTTCAGCACTTTTTGATAGCACCATTTGATTTATTATTTTTTACACACTGGACTTTTTGATAGCACCTTTTTGTTTGATTACCTTATATTAACAGTTTCAGGACTTTTTGGTAGCATCTTTTTGTTTAATTACCTTTTATTAACAGTTTCAGGACCATTTGGTAGCACCTGCTTTCTTAGTTATTATTTCTTTACAGAAATTGTAGATAAGAATGTGGTATATAGCTATAATGAAAGAATCATACAGCAAGCTAGTGTTCTACTGTTCCATGGCACCATTGCTCATTTCCAATACACTACTTTAGTCCTTCGTGACTATCCTTGAATTGTTAATAGTCCATACAATTAGTTATAATTTGTTCAGCATCTAGAAGTGTTTGCAATAAATTGTCTTCGCATAGAGTAGTACCATGCAGAGTATACAGTAATAGCACAAGCATCAGCCTGTGATAAGTACACTCACTCCACAAAGGTATATATATTAATAACTGTTCTTAACTTGTTGATACTTCACACTAATAATTATTATTGTTTAGCATTAAACAAAAATCATTTATTTATCCCTTTAGTACAATGCAAATTTAATGTCTGAGTCTTTAATATAACACACATGTACAGAGCACGTGGGATAGAAATATACTAATTGGTGTGCATTACAATTGTGGTCCTAATTGTTCAATGGTTACTGCATTGGGCTGCTCACCCGGAGGTCCATGGTACAGATCCAGTGTGGGGAACATTTAAAAAAAATTTTTTTTTAACTTCAATTTTATGTATTTAAATAGCACATAAAATACTACTCCATCAGTGCCTAGTTGATGGACCAGAGTGGTTGAAGGAGACCGCTTGGGAAACCCTGCGGGTGGTGCTGGCATCAGGGGTTCGATCCCCGGACAAGGAGCAGCCAGTTTCCTCCCTTATCCTAACAGCTTTCTTCTGGTAGGTTAGCTAGGCCAAGTCACTAGCAAAGCCGATGACCAAGTCCGCGTGTGGGCCATGTGGTGCTCCACTGGCTGTTCCCTGTATCTATGACCAAGTCCGTGTGTAGTTGGGGGGCAATCAGGATTGGGCCAACTTCCCAATGTGAAATGGCACCCACTAGTGACATTTTATTTTTTTTTACATTTTCTGGACTTTTTGGTAGCACCTTTTTGTTTAATTACCTTTTATTAACAGTTTCAGGACCATTTGGTAGCGCTAACCTTTTTGTTCAATTACCTGTTAATATTTTCAGGACTTTTTGGTAGCACCTTTTTGTTTAATTACCTTTTATTAACAGTTTCAGGACCTTTTGGTAGCACCTTTTTGTTTAATTACCTTTTATTAACAGTTTCAGGACCTTTTGGTAGCACCTTTTTGTTTAATTACCTGTTATTAACAGTTTAAGGAGTTTTTGGTAGCACCTTTTGTTTAATTATTATTATTTTTTACTCTCTGGACTTTTTGGTAGCACCTTTTTGTTTAATTACCTTTTATTAACAGTTTCAGGACCATTTGGTAGCACCTTTTTGTTCAATTACCTTTTGTTAACAGTTTCAGGACCTTTTGGTAGCACCTTTTTGTTTTATTACCTTATATTAACAGTTTCAGGACTTTTTGGTAGCACCTTTTTGTTTAATTACCTTTTATTAACAGTTTCAGCACTTTTTGATAGCAACTTTTGATTAATTATTTTTTTACACACTCTGGTCTTTTTGATAGCACTTTTTTGTTTTATTACCTTATATTAACAGTTTCAGGACTTTTTGGTAGCACCTTTTGTTTAATTACCTTTTATTAACAGTTTCAGGACATTTTGGTTGCACCTTTTGTTTAATTACCTTATATTAACAGTTTCAGGACTTTTTGGTTGCACCTTTTTGTTTAATTGCCTTTTATTAACAGTTTCAGGACTTTTTGGTAGCACCTTTTTGTTTAATTACCTTTTATTAACAGTTTCAGGACTTTTTGGTAGCACCTTTTGTTTAATTATTATTATTTTTTACTCTCTGGACGTTGTGGTAGCACCTTTTTGTTTAATTACCTTTTATTAACAGTTTCAGGACCATTTGGTAGCACCTTTTTGTTCAATTACCTGTTATTAATATTTTCAGGACTTTTTGGTAGCACCTTTTTTTTAATTACCTTTTATTAACAGTTTCAGGACCTTTTGGTAGCACTTTTTGTTTAATTACCTGTTATTAACAGTTTCAGGACTTTTTGGTAGCACCTTTTGTTTAATTACCTTTTATTAACAGTTTCAGCACTTTTTGATAGCACCTTTTGATTTATTGTTTTTTACACACTGGACTTTTTGATAGCACCTTTTTGTTTGATTACCTTATATTAACAGTTTCAGGACTTTTTGGTAGCATCTTTTTGTTTAATTACCTTTTATTAACAGTTTCAGGACCTTTTGGTAGCACCTTTTTGTTTAATTACCTTTTATTAACAGTTTCAGGACCTTTTGGTAGCACTTTTTTGTTTAATTACCTGTTATTAACAGTTTCAGGACCTTTTGGTAGCACCTTTTTGTTTAATTACCTGTTATTAACAGTTTCAGGAGTTTTTGGTAGCACCTTTTGTTTAATTATTATTATTTTTTACTCTCTGGACTTTTTGGTAGCACCTTTTTGTTTAATTACCTTTTATTAACAGTTTCAGGACCATTTGGTAGCACCTTTTTGTTCAATTACCTTTTGTTAACAGTTTCAGGACCTTTTGGTAGCACCTTTTTGTTTTATTACCTTATATTAACAGTTTCATGACTTTATGGTAGCACCTTTTGTTTAATTACCTTTGATTAACAGTTTCAGGACTTTTTGGTTGCACCTTTTTGTTTAATTGCCTTTCATTAACAGTTTCAGGACCTTTTGGTAGCACCCTTTTGTTTAATTACCTGTTATTAATAATTTCAGGACTTTTTGGTAGCACCTTTTTGTTTAATTAACTTTTATTAACAGTTTCAGGACTTTTTGGTAGCACCTGCTTTCTTAGTTATTATTTCTTTACAGAAATTGTAGATTAGAATGTGGTTTATAGCTATAATGAAAGAATCATACAGCAAGCTAGTGTTCTACTGTTCCATGGCACCATTGCTCATTTCCAATACACTACTTTAGTCCTTCGTGACTATCCTTGAATTGTTAATAGTCCATACAATTAGTTATAATTTGTTTAGCATCTAGAAGTGTTTGCAATAAATTGTCTTCGCATAGAGTAGTACCATGCAGAGTATACAGTAATAGCACAAGCATCAGCCTGTGATAAGTTCACTCACTCCGCAAAGGTATATATATTAATAACTGTTCTTAACTTGTTGATACTTCACACTAATAATTATTATTGTTTAGCATTAAACAAAAATCATTTATTTATCCCTTTAGTACAATACAAAATTAATGTCTGAGTCTTTAATATAACACACATGTACAGAGCACGTGGGATAGAAATATACTAATTGGTGTGCATTACAATTGTGGTCCTAATTGTTCAATGGTTACTGCATTGGGCTGCTCACCCGGAGGTCCATGGTACAGATCCAGTGTGGGGAACATTTAAAAAAATTTTTTTTTTAACTTCAATTTTATGTATTTAAATAGCACTTAAAATACCTCTCCATCAGTGCCTAGCTGATGGACCAGAGTGGTTGAAGGAGACCGCTTGGGAAACCCTGCGGGTGGTGCTGGCATCAGGGGTTCGATCCCCGGACCAGGAGCAGCCAGCTTCCTCCCTTATCCTAACAGCTTTCTTCTGGTAGGTTAGCTAGGCCAAGTCACTAGCAAAGCCGATGACCAAGTCCGCGTGTGGGCCATGTGGTGCTCCACTGGCTGTTCCCTGCATCTATGACCAAGTCCGTGTGTAGTTGGGGGGCAATCAGGATTGGGCCAACTTCCCAATGTGAAATGGCACCCACTAGTGACATTTTAATTTTTTTTTACATTTTCTGGACTTTTTGGTAGCACCTTTTTGTTTAATTACCTTTTATTAACAGTTTCAGGACCTTTTGGTAGCACCTTTTTGTTTAATTACCTGTTATTAACAGTTTCAGGACTTTTTGGTAGCACCTTTTTCTTTAATTACCTTTTATTAACAGTTTCAGCACTTTTTGATAGCAACTTTTGATTAATTATTTTTTACACACTCTGGTCTTTTTGATAGCACTTTTTTGTTTTATTACCTTATATTAACAGTTTCAGGACTTTTTGGTAGCACCTTTAGTTTAATTACCTTTTATTAACAGTTTCAGGACTTTTTGGTAGCACCTTTTTGTTTAATTACCTTTTATTAACAGTTTCAGGACTTTGTGGTAGCACCTTTTGTTTAATTATTATTATTTTTTACTCTCTGGACGTTTTGGTAGCACCTTTTTGTTTAATTGCCTTTTATTAACAGTTTCAGGACCATTTGGTAACACCTTTTTGTTCAATTACCTGTTATTAATATTTTCAGGACATTTTGGTAGCACCTTTTTGTTTAATTACCTTTTATTAACAGTTTCAGGACCTTTTGGTAGCACCTTTTTGTTTAATTACCTTTTATTAACAGTTTCAGGACCTTTTGGTAGCACCTTTTTGTTTAATTACCTGTTATTAACAGTTTCAGGAGTTTTTGGTAGCACCTTTTGTTTAATTATTATTATTTTTTACTCTCTGGACTTTTTGGTAGCACCTTTTTGTTTAATTACCTTTTATTAACAGTTTCAGGACCATTTGGTAGCACCTTTTTGTTTTATTACCTTATATTAACAGTTTCAGGACTTTTTGGTAGCACCTTTTTGTTTAATTACCTTTTATTAACAGTTTCAGCACTTTTTGATAGCAACTTTTGATTAATTATTTTTTTACACACTCTGGTCTTTTTGATAGCACTTTTTTGTTTTATTACCTTATATTAACAGTTTCAGGACTTTTTGGTAGCACCTTTTGTTTAATTACCTTTTATTAACAGTTTCAGGACTTTTTGGTTGCACCTTTTTGTTTAATTGCCTTTTATTAACAGTTTCAGGACTTTTTGGTAGCACCTTTTTGTTTAATTACCTTTTATTAACAGTTTCAGGACTTTTTGGTAGCACCTTTTGTTTAATTATTATTATTTTTTACTCTCTGGACGTTGTGGTAGCACCTTTTTGTTTAATTACCTTTTATTAACAGTTTCAGGACCATTTGGTAGCACCTTTTTGTTCAATTACCTGTTATTAATATTTTCAGGACTTTTTGGTAGCACCTTTTTTTTAATTACCTTTTATTAACAGTTTCAGGACCTTTTGGTAGCACTTTTTGTTTAATTACCTGTTATTAACAGTTTCAGGACTTTTTGGTAGCACCTTTTGTTTAATTACCTTTTATTAACAGTTTCAGCACTTTTTGATAGCACCTTTTGATTTATTGTTTTTTACACACTGGACTTTTTGATAGCACCTTTTTGTTTGATTACCTTATATTAACAGTTTCAGGACTTTTTGGTAGCATCTTTTTGTTTAATTACCTTTTATTAACAGTTTCAGGACCATTTGGTAGCACCTGCTTTCTTAGTTATTATTTCTTTACAGAAATTGTAGATAAGAATGTGGTATATAGCTATAATGAAAGAATCATACAGCAAGCTAGTGTTCTACTGTTCCATGGCACCATTGCTCATTTCCAATACACTACTTTAGTCCTTCGTGACTATCCTTGAATTGTTAATAGTCCATACAATTAGTTATAATTTGTTCAGCATCTAGAAGTGTTTGCAATAAATTGTCTTCGCATAGAGTAGTACCATGCAGAGTATACAGTAATAGCACAAGCATCAGCCTGTGATAAGTACACTCACTCCACAAAGGTATATATATTAATAACTGTTCTTAACTTGTTGATACTTCACACTAATAATTATTATTGTTTAGCATTAAACAAAAATCATTTATTTATCCCTTTAGTACAATGCAAATTTAATGTCTGAGTCTTTAATATAACACACATGTACAGAGCACGTGGGATAGAAATATACTAATTGGTGTGCATTACAATTGTGGTCCTAATTGTTCAATGGTTACTGCATTGGGCTGCTCACCCGGAGGTCCATGGTACAGATCCAGTGTGGGGAACATTTAAAAATTTTTTTTTTTTAACTTCAATTTTATGTATTTAAATAGCACTTAAAATACCTCTACATCAGTGCCTAGCTGATGGACCAGAGTGGTTGAAGGAGACCGCTTGGGAAACCCTGCGGGTGGTGCTGGCATCAGGGGTTCGATCCCCGGACCAGGAGCAGCCAGCTTCCTCCCTTATCCTAACAGCTTTCTTCTGGTAGGTTAGCTAGGCCAAGTCACTAGCAAAGCCGATGACCAAGTCCGCGTGTGGGCCATGTGGTGCTCCACTGGCTGTTCCCTGTATCTATGACCAAGTCCGTGTGTAGTTGGGGGGCAATCAGGATTGGGCCAACTTCCCAATGTGAAATGGCACCCACTAGTGACATTTTATTTTTTTTTTACATTTTCTGGACTTTTTGGTAGCACCTTTTTGTTTAATTACCTTTTATTAACAGTTTCAGGACCATTTGGTAGCGCTAACCTTTTTGTTCAATTACCTGTTAATATTTTCAGGACTTTTTGGTAGCACCTTTTTGTTTAATTACCTTTTATTAACAGTTTCAGGACCTTTTGGTAGCACCTTTTTGTTTAATTACCTTTTATTAACAGTTTCAGGACCTTTTGGTAGCACCTTTTTGTTTAATTACCTGTTATTAACAGTTTCAGGAGTTTTTGGTAGCACCTTTTGTTTAATTACCTTTGATTAACAGTTTCAGGACTTTTTGGTTGCACCTTTTTGTTTAATTGCCTTTCATTAACAGTTTCAGGACCTTTTGGTAGCACCCTTTTGTTTAATTACCTGTTATTAATAATTTCAGGACTTTTTGGTAGCACCTTTTTGTTTAATTAACTTTTATTAACAGTTTCAGGACTTTTTGGTAGCACCTGCTTTCTTAGTTATTATTTCTTTACAGAAATTGTAGATTAGAATGTGGTTTATAGCTATAATGAAAGAATCATACAGCAAGCTAGTGTTCTACTGTTCCATGGCACCATTGCTCATTTCCAATACACTACTTTAGTCCTTCGTGACTATCCTTGAATTGTTAATAGTCCATACAATTAGTTATAATTTGTTCAGCATCTAGAAGTGTTTGCAATAAATTGTCTTCGCATAGAGTAGTACCATGCAGAGTATACAGTAATAGCACAAGCATCAGCCTGTGATAAGTTCACTCACTCCGCAAAGGTATATATATTAATAACTGTTCTTAACTTGTTGATACTTCACACTAATAATTATTATTGTTTAGCATTAAACAAAAATCATTTATTTATCCCTTTAGTACAATACAAAATTAATGTCTGAGTCTTTAATATAACACACATGTACAGAGCACGTGGGATAGAAATATACTAATTGGTGTGCATTACAATTGTGGTCCTAATTGTTCAATGGTTACTGCATTGGGCTGCTCACCCGGAGGTCCATGGTACAGATCCAGTGTGGGGAACATTTAAAAAAATTTTTTTTTTAACTTCAATTTTATGTATTTAAATAGCACTTAAAATACCTCTCCATCAGTGCCTAGCTGATGGACCAGAGTGGTTGAAGGAGACCGCTTGGGAAACCCTGCGGGTGGTGCTGGCATCAGGGGTTCGATCCCCGGACCAGGAGCAGCCAGCTTCCTCCCTTATCCTAACAGCTTTCTTCTGGTAGGTTAGCTAGGCCAAGTCACTAGCAAAGCCGATGACCAAGTCCGCGTGTGGGCCATGTGGTGCTCCACTGGCTGTTCCCTGCATCTATGACCAAGTCCGTGTGTAGTTGGGGGGCAATCAGGATTGGGCCAACTTCCCAATGTGAAATGGCACCCACTAGTGACATTTTAATTTTTTTTTACATTTTCTGGACTTTTTGGTAGCACCTTTTTGTTTAATTACCTTTTATTAACAGTTTCAGGACCTTTTGGTAGCACCTTTTTGTTTAATTACCTGTTATTAACAGTTTCAGGACTTTTTGGTAGCACCTTTTTCTTTAATTACCTTTTATTAACAGTTTCAGCACTTTTTGATAGCAACTTTTGATTAATTATTTTTTACACACTCTGGTCTTTTTGATAGCACTTTTTTGTTTTATTACCTTATATTAACAGTTTCAGGACTTTTTGGTAGCACCTTTAGTTTAATTACCTTTTATTAACAGTTTCAGGACTTTTTGGTTGCACCTTTTGTTTAATTGCCTTTTATTAACAGTTTCAGGACTTTTTGGTAGCACCTTTTTGTTTAATTGCCTTTTATTAACAGTTTCAGGACTTTTTGGTAGCACCTTTTTGTTTAATTACCTTTTATTAACAGTTTCAGGACTTTTTGGTAGCACCTTTTGTTTAATTATTATTATTTTTTACTCTCTGGACGTTGTGGTAGCACCTTTTTGTTTAATTACCTTTTATTAACAGTTTCAGGACCATTTGGTAGCACCTTTTTGTTCAATTACCTGTTATTAATATTTTCAGGACTTTTTGGTAGCACCTTTTTGTTTAATTACCTGTTATTAACAGTTTCAGGACCTTTTGGTAGCACTTTTTGTTTAATTACCTGTTATTAACAGTTTCAGGACTTTTTGGTAGCACCTTTTGTTTAATTACCTTTTATTAACAGTTTCAGCACTTTTTGATAGCACCATTTGATTTATTATTTTTTACACACTGGACTTTTTGATAGCACCTTTTTGTTTGATTACCTTATATTAACAGTTTCAGGACTTTTTGGTAGCATCTTTTTGTTTAATTACCTTTTATTAACAGTTTCAGGACCATTTGGTAGCACCTGCTTTCTTAGTTATTATTTCTTTACAGAAATTGTAGATAAGAATGTGGTATATAGCTATAATGAAAGAATCATACAGCAAGCTAGTGTTCTACTGTTCCATGGCACCATTGCTCATTTCCAATACACTACTTTAGTCCTTCGTGACTATCCTTGAATTGTTAATAGTCCATACAATTAGTTATAATTTGTTCAGCATCTAGAAGTGTTTGCAATAAATTGTCTTCGCATAGAGTAGTACCATGCAGAGTATACAGTAATAGCACAAGCATCAGCCTGTGATAAGTACACTCACTCCACAAAGGTATATATATTAATAACTGTTCTTAACTTGTTGATACTTCACACTAATAATTATTATTGTTTAGCATTAAACAAAAATCATTTATTTATCCCTTTAGTACAATGCAAATTTAATGTCTGAGTCTTTAATATAACACACATGTACAGAGCACGTGGGATAGAAATATACTAATTGGTGTGCATTACAATTGTGGTCCTAATTGTTCAATGGTTACTGCATTGGGCTGCTCACCCGGAGGTCCATGGTACAGATCCAGTGTGGGGAACATTTAAAAAAAATTTTTTTTTAACTTCAATTTTATGTATTTAAATAGCACATAAAATACTACTCCATCAGTGCCTAGTTGATGGACCAGAGTGGTTGAAGGAGACCGCTTGGGAAACCCTGCGGGTGGTGCTGGCATCAGGGGTTCGATCCCCGGACAAGGAGCAGCCAGTTTCCTCCCTTATCCTAACAGCTTTCTTCTGGTAGGTTAGCTAGGCCAAGTCACTAGCAAAGCCGATGACCAAGTCCGCGTGTGGGCCATGTGGTGCTCCACTGGCTGTTCCCTGTATCTATGACCAAGTCCGTGTGTAGTTGGGGGGCAATCAGGATTGGGCCAACTTCCCAATGTGAAATGGCACCCACTAGTGACATTTTATTTTTTTTTACATTTTCTGGACTTTTTGGTAGCACCTTTTTGTTTAATTACCTTTTATTAACAGTTTCAGGACCATTTGGTAGCGCTAACCTTTTTGTTCAATTACCTGTTAATATTTTCAGGACTTTTTGGTAGCACCTTTTTGTTTAATTACCTTTTATTAACAGTTTCAGGACCTTTTGGTAGCACCTTTTTGTTTAATTACCTTTTATTAACAGTTTCAGGACCTTTTGGTAGCACCTTTTTGTTTAATTACCTGTTATTAACAGTTTAAGGAGTTTTTGGTAGCACCTTTTGTTTAATTATTATTATTTTTTACTCTCTGGACTTTTTGGTAGCACCTTTTTGTTTAATTACCTTTTATTAACAGTTTCAGGACCATTTGGTAGCACCTTTTTGTTCAATTACCTTTTGTTAACAGTTTCAGGACCTTTTGGTAGCACCTTTTTGTTTTATTACCTTATATTAACAGTTTCAGGACTTTTTGGTAGCACCTTTTTGTTTAATTACCTTTTATTAACAGTTTCAGCACTTTTTGATAGCAACTTTTGATTAATTATTTTTTTACACACTCTGGTCTTTTTGATAGCACTTTTTTGTTTTATTACCTTATATTAACAGTTTCAGGACTTTTTGGTAGCACCTTTTGTTTAATTACCTTTTATTAACAGTTTCAGGACATTTTGGTTGCACCTTTTGTTTAATTACCTTATATTAACAGTTTCAGGACTTTTTGGTTGCACCTTTTTGTTTAATTGCCTTTTATTAACAGTTTCAGGACTTTTTGGTAGCACCTTTTTGTTTAATTACCTTTTATTAACAGTTTCAGGACTTTTTGGTAGCACCTTTTGTTTAATTATTATTATTTTTTACTCTCTGGACGTTGTGGTAGCACCTTTTTGTTTAATTACCTTTTATTAACAGTTTCAGGACCATTTGGTAGCACCTTTTTGTTCAATTACCTGTTATTAATATTTTCAGGACTTTTTGGTAGCACCTTTTTTTTAATTACCTTTTATTAACAGTTTCAGGACCTTTTGGTAGCACTTTTTGTTTAATTACCTGTTATTAACAGTTTCAGGACTTTTTGGTAGCACCTTTTGTTTAATTACCTTTTATTAACAGTTTCAGCACTTTTTGATAGCACCTTTTGATTTATTGTTTTTTACACACTGGACTTTTTGATAGCACCTTTTTGTTTGATTACCTTATATTAACAGTTTCAGGACTTTTTGGTAGCATCTTTTTGTTTAATTACCTTTTATTAACAGTTTCAGGACCTTTTGGTAGCACCTTTTTGTTTAATTACCTTTTATTAACAGTTTCAGGACCTTTTGGTAGCACCTTTTTGTTTAATTACCTGTTATTAACAGTTTCAGGACCTTTTGGTAGCACCTTTTTGTTTAATTACCTGTTATTAACAGTTTCAGGAGTTTTTGGTAGCACCTTTTGTTTAATTATTATTATTTTTTACTCTCTGGACTTTTTGGTAGCACCTTTTTGTTTAATTACCTTTTATTAACAGTTTCAGGACCATTTGGTAGCACCTTTTTGTTCAATTACCTTTTGTTAACAGTTTCAGGACCTTTTGGTAGCACCTTTTTGTTTTATTACCTTATATTAACAGTTTCATGACTTTATGGTAGCACCTTTTGTTTAATTACCTTTGATTAACAGTTTCAGGACTTTTTGGTTGCACCTTTTTGTTTAATTGCCTTTCATTAACAGTTTCAGGACCTTTTGGTAGCACCCTTTTGTTTAATTACCTGTTATTAATAATTTCAGGACTTTTTGGTAGCACCTTTTTGTTTAATTAACTTTTATTAACAGTTTCAGGACTTTTTGGTAGCACCTGCTTTCTTAGTTATTATTTCTTTACAGAAATTGTAGATTAGAATGTGGTTTATAGCTATAATGAAAGAATCATACAGCAAGCTAGTGTTCTACTGTTCCATGGCACCATTGCTCATTTCCAATACACTACTTTAGTCCTTCGTGACTATCCTTGAATTGTTAATAGTCCATACAATTAGTTATAATTTGTTTAGCATCTAGAAGTGTTTGCAATAAATTGTCTTCGCATAGAGTAGTACCATGCAGAGTATACAGTAATAGCACAAGCATCAGCCTGTGATAAGTTCACTCACTCCGCAAAGGTATATATATTAATAACTGTTCTTAACTTGTTGATACTTCACACTAATAATTATTATTGTTTAGCATTAAACAAAAATCATTTATTTATCCCTTTAGTACAATACAAAATTAATGTCTGAGTCTTTAATATAACACACATGTACAGAGCACGTGGGATAGAAATATACTAATTGGTGTGCATTACAATTGTGGTCCTAATTGTTCAATGGTTACTGCATTGGGCTGCTCACCCGGAGGTCCATGGTACAGATCCAGTGTGGGGAACATTTAAAAAAATTTTTTTTTTAACTTCAATTTTATGTATTTAAATAGCACTTAAAATACCTCTCCATCAGTGCCTAGCTGATGGACCAGAGTGGTTGAAGGAGACCGCTTGGGAAACCCTGCGGGTGGTGCTGGCATCAGGGGTTCGATCCCCGGACCAGGAGCAGCCAGCTTCCTCCCTTATCCTAACAGCTTTCTTCTGGTAGGTTAGCTAGGCCAAGTCACTAGCAAAGCCGATGACCAAGTCCGCGTGTGGGCCATGTGGTGCTCCACTGGCTGTTCCCTGCATCTATGACCAAGTCCGTGTGTAGTTGGGGGGCAATCAGGATTGGGCCAACTTCCCAATGTGAAATGGCACCCACTAGTGACATTTTAATTTTTTTTTACATTTTCTGGACTTTTTGGTAGCACCTTTTTGTTTAATTACCTTTTATTAACAGTTTCAGGACCTTTTGGTAGCACCTTTTTGTTTAATTACCTGTTATTAACAGTTTCAGGACTTTTTGGTAGCACCTTTTTCTTTAATTACCTTTTATTAACAGTTTCAGCACTTTTTGATAGCAACTTTTGATTAATTATTTTTTACACACTCTGGTCTTTTTGATAGCACTTTTTTGTTTTATTACCTTATATTAACAGTTTCAGGACTTTTTGGTAGCACCTTTAGTTTAATTACCTTTTATTAACAGTTTCAGGACTTTTTGGTTGCACCTTTTGTTTAATTGCCTTTTATTAACAGTTTCAGGACTTTTTGGTAGCACCTTTTTGTTTAATTACCTTTTATTAACAGTTTCAGGACTTTGTGGTAGCACCTTTTGTTTAATTATTATTATTTTTTACTCTCTGGACGTTTTGGTAGCACCTTTTTGTTTAATTGCCTTTTATTAACAGTTTCAGGACCATTTGGTAACACCTTTTTGTTCAATTACCTGTTATTAATATTTTCAGGACATTTTGGTAGCACCTTTTTGTTTAATTACCTTTTATTAACAGTTTCAGGACCTTTTGGTAGCACCTTTTTGTTTAATTACCTTTTATTAACAGTTTCAGGACCTTTTGGTAGCACCTTTTTGTTTAATTACCTGTTATTAACAGTTTCAGGAGTTTTTGGTAGCACCTTTTGTTTAATTATTATTATTTTTTACTCTCTGGACTTTTTGGTAGCACCTTTTTGTTTAATTACCTTTTATTAACAGTTTCAGGACCATTTGGTAGCACCTTTTTGTTCAATTACCTTTTGTTAACAGTTTCAGGACCTTTTGGTAGCACCTTTTTGTTTTATTACCTTATATTAACAGTTTCAGGACTTTTTGGTAGCACCTTTTTGTTTAATTACCTTTTATTAACAGTTTCAGCACTTTTTGATAGCAACTTTTGATTAATTATTTTTTTACACACTCTGGTCTTTTTGATAGCACTTTTTTGTTTTATTACCTTATATTAACAGTTTCAGGACTTTTTGGTAGCACCTTTTGTTTAATTACCTTTTATTAACAGTTTCAGGACTTTTTGGTTGCACCTTTTTGTTTAATTGCCTTTTATTAACAGTTTCAGGACTTTTTGGTAGCACCTTTTTGTTTAATTACCTTTTATTAACAGTTTCAGGACTTTTTGGTAGCACCTTTTGTTTAATTATTATTATTTTTTACTCTCTGGACGTTGTGGTAGCACCTTTTTGTTTAATTACCTTTTATTAACAGTTTCAGGACCATTTGGTAGCACCTTTTTGTTCAATTACCTGTTATTAATATTTTCAGGACTTTTTGGTAGCACCTTTTTTTTAATTACCTTTTATTAACAGTTTCAGGACCTTTTGGTAGCACTTTTTGTTTAATTACCTGTTATTAACAGTTTCAGGACTTTTTGGTAGCACCTTTTGTTTAATTACCTTTTATTAACAGTTTCAGCACTTTTTGATAGCACCTTTTGATTTATTGTTTTTTACACACTGGACTTTTTGATAGCACCTTTTTGTTTGATTACCTTATATTAACAGTTTCAGGACTTTTTGGTAGCATCTTTTTGTTTAATTACCTTTTATTAACAGTTTCAGGACCATTTGGTAGCACCTGCTTTCTTAGTTATTATTTCTTTACAGAAATTGTAGATAAGAATGTGGTATATAGCTATAATGAAAGAATCATACAGCAAGCTAGTGTTCTACTGTTCCATGGCACCATTGCTCATTTCCAATACACTACTTTAGTCCTTCGTGACTATCCTTGAATTGTTAATAGTCCATACAATTAGTTATAATTTGTTCAGCATCTAGAAGTGTTTGCAATAAATTGTCTTCGCATAGAGTAGTACCATGCAGAGTATACAGTAATAGCACAAGCATCAGCCTGTGATAAGTACACTCACTCCACAAAGGTATATATATTAATAACTGTTCTTAACTTGTTGATACTTCACACTAATAATTATTATTGTTTAGCATTAAACAAAAATCATTTATTTATCCCTTTAGTACAATGCAAATTTAATGTCTGAGTCTTTAATATAACACACATGTACAGAGCACGTGGGATAGAAATATACTAATTGGTGTGCATTACAATTGTGGTCCTAATTGTTCAATGGTTACTGCATTGGGCTGCTCACCCGGAGGTCCATGGTACAGATCCAGTGTGGGGAACATTTAAAAATTTTTTTTTTTTAACTTCAATTTTATGTATTTAAATAGCACTTAAAATACCTCTACATCAGTGCCTAGCTGATGGACCAGAGTGGTTGAAGGAGACCGCTTGGGAAACCCTGCGGGTGGTGCTGGCATCAGGGGTTCGATCCCCGGACCAGGAGCAGCCAGCTTCCTCCCTTATCCTAACAGCTTTCTTCTGGTAGGTTAGCTAGGCCAAGTCACTAGCAAAGCCGATGACCAAGTCCGCGTGTGGGCCATGTGGTGCTCCACTGGCTGTTCCCTGTATCTATGACCAAGTCCGTGTGTAGTTGGGGGGCAATCAGGATTGGGCCAACTTCCCAATGTGAAATGGCACCCACTAGTGACATTTTATTTTTTTTTTACATTTTCTGGACTTTTTGGTAGCACCTTTTTGTTTAATTACCTTTTATTAACAGTTTCAGGACCATTTGGTAGCGCTAACCTTTTTGTTCAATTACCTGTTAATATTTCAGGACTTTTTGGTAGCACCTTTTTGTTTAATTACCTTTTATTAACAGTTTCAGGACCTTTTGGTAGCACCTTTTTGTTTAATTACCTTTTATTAACAGTTTCAGGACCTTTTGGTAGCACCTTTTTGTTTAATTACCTGTTATTAACAGTTTCAGGAGTTTTTGGTAGCACCTTTTGTTTAATTACCTTTGATTAACAGTTTCAGGACTTTTTGGTTGCACCTTTTTGTTTAATTGCCTTTCATTAACAGTTTCAGGACCTTTTGGTAGCACCCTTTTGTTTAATTACCTGTTATTAATAATTTCAGGACTTTTTGGTAGCACCTTTTTGTTTAATTAACTTTTATTAACAGTTTCAGGACTTTTTGGTAGCACCTGCTTTCTTAGTTATTATTTCTTTACAGAAATTGTAGATTAGAATGTGGTTTATAGCTATAATGAAAGAATCATACAGCAAGCTAGTGTTCTACTGTTCCATGGCACCATTGCTCATTTCCAATACACTACTTTAGTCCTTCGTGACTATCCTTGAATTGTTAATAGTCCATACAATTAGTTATAATTTGTTCAGCATCTAGAAGTGTTTGCAATAAATTGTCTTCGCATAGAGTAGTACCATGCAGAGTATACAGTAATAGCACAAGCATCAGCCTGTGATAAGTTCACTCACTCCGCAAAGGTATATATATTAATAACTGTTCTTAACTTGTTGATACTTCACACTAATAATTATTATTGTTTAGCATTAAACAAAAATCATTTATTTATCCCTTTAGTACAATACAAAATTAATGTCTGAGTCTTTAATATAACACACATGTACAGAGCACGTGGGATAGAAATATACTAATTGGTGTGCATTACAATTGTGGTCCTAATTGTTCAATGGTTACTGCATTGGGCTGCTCACCCGGAGGTCCATGGTACAGATCCAGTGTGGGGAACATTTAAAAAAATTTTTTTTTTAACTTCAATTTTATGTATTTAAATAGCACTTAAAATACCTCTCCATCAGTGCCTAGCTGATGGACCAGAGTGGTTGAAGGAGACCGCTTGGGAAACCCTGCGGGTGGTGCTGGCATCAGGGGTTCGATCCCCGGACCAGGAGCAGCCAGCTTCCTCCCTTATCCTAACAGCTTTCTTCTGGTAGGTTAGCTAGGCCAAGTCACTAGCAAAGCCGATGACCAAGTCCGCGTGTGGGCCATGTGGTGCTCCACTGGCTGTTCCCTGCATCTATGACCAAGTCCGTGTGTAGTTGGGGGGCAATCAGGATTGGGCCAACTTCCCAATGTGAAATGGCACCCACTAGTGACATTTTAATTTTTTTTTACATTTTCTGGACTTTTTGGTAGCACCTTTTTGTTTAATTACCTTTTATTAACAGTTTCAGGACCTTTTGGTAGCACCTTTTTGTTTAATTACCTGTTATTAACAGTTTCAGGACTTTTTGGTAGCACCTTTTTCTTTAATTACCTTTTATTAACAGTTTCAGCACTTTTTGATAGCAACTTTTGATTAATTATTTTTTACACACTCTGGTCTTTTTGATAGCACTTTTTTGTTTTATTACCTTATATTAACAGTTTCAGGACTTTTTGGTAGCACCTTTAGTTTAATTACCTTTTATTAACAGTTTCAGGACTTTTTGGTTGCACCTTTTGTTTAATTGCCTTTTATTAACAGTTTCAGGAATTTTTGGTAGCACCTTTTTGTTTAATTACCTTTTATTAACAGTTTCAGGACTTTGTGGTAGCACCTTTTGTTTAATTATTATTATTTTTTACTCTCTGGACGTTTTGGTAGCACCTTTTTGTTTAATTGCCTTTTATTAACAGTTTCAGGACCATTTGGTAACACCTTTTTGTTCAATTACCTGTTATTAATATTTTCAGGACTTTTTGGTAGCACCTTTTTGTTTAATTACCTTTTATTAACAGTTTCAGGACCTTTTGGTAGCACCTTTTTGTTTAATTACCTTTTATTAACAGTTTCAGGACCTTTTGGTAGCACCTTTTTGTTTAATTACCTGTTATTAACAGTTTCAGGAGTTTTTGGTAGCACCTTTTGTTTAATTGCCTTTTATTAACAGTTTCAGGACTTTTTGGTAGCACCTTTTTGTTTAATTACCTTTTATTAACAGTTTCAGGACTTTGTGGTAGCACCTTTTGTTTAATTATTATTATTTTTTACTCTCTGGACGTTTTGGTAGCACCTTTTTGTTTAATTACCTTTTATTAACAGTTTCAGGACCATTTGGTAACACCTTTTTGTTTTATTACCTTATATTAACAGTTTCAGGACTTTTTGGTAGCACCTTTTGTTTAATTACCTTTGATTAAGTTTCAGGACCTTTTGGTAGCACCTTTTTGTTTTATTACCTTATATTAACAGTTTCAGGACTTTTTGGTAGCACCTTTTGTTTAATTACCTTTGATTAACAGTTTCAGGACATTTTGGTTGCACCTTTTTGTTTAATTGCCTTTTATTAACAGTTTCAGGACCTTTTGGTAGCACCTTTTTGTTTAATTACCTGTTATTAACAGTTTCAGGACTTTTTGGTAGCACCTTTTGTTTCATTATTATTATTTTTTACACTCTGGACTTTTTGGTAGCACCTTTTTGTTTAATTACCTTTTATTAACAGTTTCAGGACCATTTGGTAGCGCTAACCTTTTTGTTCAATTACCTGTTATTAATATTTTCAGGACTTTTTGGTAGCACCTTTTTGTTTAATTGCCTTTTATTAAGTTTCAGGACCTTTTGGTAGCACCTTTTTGTTTTATTACCTTATATTAACAGTTTCAGGACTTTTTGGTAGCACCTTTTTGTTTAATTACCTTTTATTAACAGTTTCAGCACTTTTTGATAACAACTTTTGATTAATTATTTTTTACACACTCTGGTCTTTTTGATAGCACTTTTTAGTTTTATTACCTTATATTAACAGTTTCAGGACTTTTTGGTAGCACCTTTTGTTTAATTACCTTTGATTAACAGTTTCAGGACTTTTTGGTTGCACCTTTTTGTTTAATTGCCTTTCATTAACAGTTTCAGGACCTTTTGGTAGCACCCTTTTGTTTAATTACCTGTTATTAATAATTTCAGGACTTTTTGGTAGCACCTTTTTGTTTAATTAACTTTTATTAACAGTTTCAGGACTTTTTGGTAGCACCTGCTTTCTTAGTTATTATTTCTTTACAGAAATTGTAGATTAGAATGTGGTATATAGCTATAATGAAAGAATCATACAGCAAGCTAGTGTTCTACTGTTCCATGGCACCATTGCTCATTTCCAATACACTACTTTAGTCCTTCGTGACTATCCTTGAATTGTTAATAGTCCATACAATTAGTTATAATTTGTTCAGCATCTAGAAGTGTTTGCAATAAATTGTCTTCGCATAGAGTAGTACCATGCAGAGTATACAGTAATAGCACAAGCATCAGCCTGTGATAAGTACACTCACTCCACAAAGGTATATATATTAATAACTGTTCTTAACTTGTTGATACTTCACACTAATAATTATTATTGTTTAGCATTAAACAAAAATCATTTATTTATCCCTTTAGTACAATGCAAATTTAATGTCTGAGTCTTTAATATAACACACATGTACAGAGCACGTGGGATAGAAATATACTAATTGGTGTGCATTACAATTGTGGTCCTAATTGTTCAATGGTTACTGCATTGGGCTGCTCACCCGGAGGTCCATGGTACAGATCCAGTGTGGGGAACATTTAAAAAAAATTTTTTTTTAACTTCAATTTTATGTATTTAAATAGCACATAAAATACTACTCCATCAGTGCCTAGTTGATGGACCAGAGTGGTTGAAGGAGACCGCTTGGGAAACCCTGCGGGTGGTGCTGGCATCAGGGGTTCGATCCCCGGACTAGGAGCAGCCAGTTTCCTCCCTTATCCTAACAGCTTTCTTCTGGTAGGTTAGCTAGGCGAAGTCACTAGCAAAGCCGATGACCAAGTCCGCGTGTGGGCCATGTTGTGCTCCACTGGCTGTTCCCTGTATCTATGACCAAGTCCGTGTGTAGTTGGGGGGCAATCAGGATTGGGCCAACTTCCCAATGTGAAATGGCACCCACTAGTGACATTTTATTTTTTTTTACATTTTCTGGACTTTTTGGTAGCACCTTTTTGTTTAATTACCTTTTATTAACAGTTTCAGGACCATTTGGTAGCGCTAACCTTTTTGTTCAATTACCTGTTAATATTTTCAGGACTTTTTGGTAGCACCTTTTTGTTTAATTACCTTTTATTAACAGTTTCAGGACCTTTTGGTAGCACCTTTTTGTTTAATTACCTTTTATTAACAGTTTCAGGACCTTTTGGTAGCACCTTTTTGTTCAATTACCTTTTGTTAACAGTTTCAGGACCTTTTGGTAGCACCTTTCTGTTTTATTACCTTATATTAACAGTTTCAGGACTTTATGGTAGCACCTTTTGTTTAATTACCTTTGATTAACAGTTTCAGGACTTTTTGGTTGCACTTTTTTGTTTAATTGCCTTTTATTAACAGTTTCAGGACCTTTTGGTAGCACCTTTTTGTTTAATTACCTTTTATTAACAGTTTCAGGACCTTTTGGTAGCACCTTTTTGTTTAATTACCTGTTATTAACAGTTTCAGGAGTTTTTGGTAGCACCTTTTGTTTAATTATTATTTTTTACTCTCTGGACTTTTTGGTAGCACCTTTTTGTTTAATTACCTTTTATTAACAGTTTCAGGACCATTTGGTAGCACCTTTTTGTTCAATTACCTTTTGTTAACAGTTTCAGGACCTTTTGGTAGCACCTTTTTGTTTTATTACCTTATATTAACAGTTTCAGGACTTTATGGTAGCACCTTTTGTTTAATTACCTTTGATTAACAGTTTCAGGACTTTTTGGTTGCACCTTTTTGTTTAATTGCCTTTTATTAACAGTTTCAGGACCTTTTGGTAGCACCCTTTTGTTTAATTACCTGTTATTAATAATTTCAGGACTTTTTGGTAGCACCTTTTTGTTTAATTAACTTTTATTAACAGTTTCAGGACTTTTTGGTAGCACCTGCTTTCTTAGTTATTATTTCTTTACAGAAATTGTAGATTAGAATGTGGTTTATAGCTATAATGAAAGAATCATACAGCAAGCTAGTGTTCTACTGTTCCATGGCACCATTGCTCATTTCCAATACACTACTTTAGTCCTTCGTGACTATCCTTGAATTGTTAATAGTCCATACAATTAGTTATAATTTGTTTAGCATCTAGAAGTGTTTGCAATAAATTGTCTTCGCATAGAGTAGTACCATGCAGAGTATACAGTAATAGCACAAGCATCAGCCTGTGATAAGTTCACTCACTCCGCAAAGGTATATATATTAATAACTGTTCTTAACTTGTTGATACTTCACACTAATAATTATTATTGTTTAGCATTAAACAAAAATCATTTATTTATCCCTTTAGTACAATACAAAATTAATGTCTGAGTCTTTAATATAACACACATGTACAGAGCACGTGGGATAGAAATATACTAATTGGTGTGCATTACAATTGTGGTCCTAATTGTTCAATGGTTACTGCATTGGGCTGCTCACCCGGAGGTCCATGGTACAGATCCAGTGTGGGGAACATTTAAAAAAATTTTTCTTTTTAACTTCAATTTTATGTATTTAAATAGCACTTAAAATACCTCTCCATCAGTGCCTAGCTGATGGACCAGAGTGGTTGAAGGAGACCGCTTGGGAAACCCTGCGGGTGGTGCTGGCATCAGGGGTTCGATCCCCGGACCAGGAGCAGCCAGCTTCCTCCCTTATCCTAACAGCTTTCTTCTGGTAGGTTAGCTAGGCCAAGTCACTAGCAAAGCCGATGACCAAGTCCGCGTGTGGGCCATGTGGTGCTCCACTGGCTGTTCCCTGTATCTATGACCAAGTCCGTGTGTAGTTGGGGGCAATCAGGATTGGGCCAACTTCCCAATGTGAAATGGCACCCACTAGTGACATTTTATTTTTTTTTACATTTTCTGGACTTTTTGGTAGCACCTTTTTGTTTAATTACCTTTTATTAACAGTTTCAGGACCTTTTGGTAGCACCTTTTTGTTTAATTACCTGTTATTAACAGTTTCAGGACTTTTTGGTAGCACCTTTTTCTTTAATTCCCTTTTATTAACAGTTTCAGCACTTTTTGATAGCAACTTTTGATTAATTATTTTTTACACACTCTGGTCTTTTTGATAGCACTTTTTGTTTTATTACCTTATATTAACAGTTTCAGGACTTTTTGGTAGCACCTTTAGTTTAATTACCTTTTATTAACAGTTTCAGGACTTTTTGGTTGCACCTTTTGTTTAATTGCCTTTTATTAACAGTTTCAGGACTTTTTGGTAGCACCTTTTTGTTTAATTGCCTTTTATTAACAGTTTCAGGACTTTTTGGTAGCACCTTTTTGTTTAATTACCTTTTATTAACAGTTTCAGGACCATTTGGTAGCGCTAACCTTTTTGTTCAATTACCTGTTAATATTTTCAGGACTTTTTGGTAGCACCTTTTTGTTTAATTACCTTTTATTAACAGTTTCAGGACCTTTTGGTAGCACCTTTTTGTTTAATTACCTTTTATTAACAGTTTCAGGACCTTTTGGTAGCACCTTTTTGTTTAATTACCTGTTATTAACAGTTTCAGGAGTTTTTGGTAGCACCTTTTGTTTAATTATTATTATTTTTTACTCTCTGGACTTTTTGGTAGCACCTTTTTGTTTAATTACCTTTTATTAACAGTTTCAGGACCATTTGGTAGCACCTTTTTGTTCAATTACCTTTTGTTAACAGTTTCAGGACCTTTTGGTAGCACCTTTTTGTTTTATTACCTTATATTAACAGTTTCAGGACTTTATGGTAGCACCTTTTGTTTAATTACCTTTGATTAACAGTTTCAGGACCTTTTGGTAGCACCCTTTTGTTTAATTACCTGTTATTAATAATTTCAGGACTTTTTGGTAGCACCTTTTTGTTTAATTAACTTTTATTAACAGTTTCAGGACTTTTTGGTAGCACCTGCTTTCTTAGTTATTATTTCTTTACAGAAATTGTAGATTAGAATGTGGTTTATAGCTATAATGAAAGAATCATACAGCAAGCTAGTGTTCTACTGTTCCATGGCACCATTGCTCATTTCCAATACACTACTTTAGTCCTTCGTGACTATCCTTGAATTGTTAATAGTCCATACAATTAGTTATAATTTGTTTAGCATCTAGAAGTGTTTGCAATAAATTGTCTTCGCATAGAGTAGTACCATGCAGAGTATACAGTAATAGCACAAGCATCAGCCTGTGATAAGTTCACTCACTCCGCAAAGGTATATATATTAATAACTGTTCTTAACTTGTTGATACTTCACACTAATAATTATTATTGTTTAGCATTAAACAAAAATCATTTATTTATCCCTTTAGTACAATACAAAATTAATGTCTGAGTCTTTAATATAACACACATGTACAGAGCACGTGGGATAGAAATATACTAATTGGTGTGCATTACAATTGTGGTCCTAATTGTTCAATGGTTACTGCATTGGGCTGCTCACCCGGAGGTCCATGGTACAGATCCAGTGTGGGGAACATTTAAAAAAATTTTTTTTTTAACTTCAATTTTATGTATTTAAATAGCACTTAAAATACCTCTCCATCAGTGCCTAGCTGATGGACCAGAGTGGTTGAAGGAGACCGCTTGGGAAACCCTGCGGGTGGTGCTGGCATCAGGGGTTCGATCCCCGGACCAGGAGCAGCCAGCTTCCTCCCTTATCCTAACAGCTTTCTTCTGGTAGGTTAGCTAGGCCAAGTCACTAGCAAAGCCGATGACCAAGTCCGCGTGTGGGCCATGTGGTGCTCCACTGGCTGTTCCCTGCATCTATGACCAAGTCCGTGTGTAGTTGGGGGGCAATCAGGATTGGGCCAACTTCCCAATGTGAAATGGCACCCACTAGTGACATTTTAATTTTTTTTTACATTTTCTGGACTTTTTGGTAGCACCTTTTTGTTTAATTACCTTTTATTAACAGTTTCAGGACCTTTTGGTAGCACCTTTTTGTTTAATTACCTGTTATTAACAGTTTCAGGACTTTTTGGTAGCACCTTTTTCTTTAATTACCTTTTATTAACAGTTTCAGCACTTTTTGATAGCAACTTTTGATTAATTATTTTTTACACACTCTGGTCTTTTTGATAGCACTTTTTTGTTTTATTACCTTATATTAACAGTTTCAGGACTTTTTGGTAGCACCTTTAGTTTAATTACCTTTTATTAACAGTTTCAGGACTTTTTGGTTGCACCTTTTGTTTAATTGCCTTTTATTAACAGTTTCAGGACTTTTTGGTAGCACCTTTTTGTTTAATTGCCTTTTATTAACAGTTTCAGGACTTTTTGGTAGCACCTTTTTGTTTAATTACCTTTTATTAACAGTTTCAGGACTTTTTGGTAGCACCTTTTGTTTAATTATTATTATTTTTTACTCTCTGGACGTTGTGGTAGCACCTTTTTGTTTAATTACCTTTTATTAACAGTTTCAGGACCATTTGGTAGCACCTTTTTGTTCAATTACCTGTTATTAATATTTTCAGGACTTTTTGGTAGCACCTTTTTGTTTAATTACCTGTTATTAACAGTTTCAGGACCTTTTGGTAGCACTTTTTGTTTAATTACCTGTTATTAACAGTTTCAGGACTTTTTGGTAGCACCTTTTGTTTAATTACCTTTTATTAACAGTTTCAGCACTTTTTGATAGCACCATTTGATTTATTATTTTTTACACACTGGACTTTTTGATAGCACCTTTTTGTTTGATTACCTTATATTAACAGTTTCAGGACTTTTTGGTAGCATCTTTTTGTTTAATTACCTTTTATTAACAGTTTCAGGACCATTTGGTAGCACCTGCTTTCTTAGTTATTATTTCTTTACAGAAATTGTAGATAAGAATGTGGTATATAGCTATAATGAAAGAATCATACAGCAAGCTAGTGTTCTACTGTTCCATGGCACCATTGCTCATTTCCAATACACTACTTTAGTCCTTCGTGACTATCCTTGAATTGTTAATAGTCCATACAATTAGTTATAATTTGTTCAGCATCTAGAAGTGTTTGCAATAAATTGTCTTCGCATAGAGTAGTACCATGCAGAGTATACAGTAATAGCACAAGCATCAGCCTGTGATAAGTACACTCACTCCACAAAGGTATATATATTAATAACTGTTCTTAACTTGTTGATACTTCACACTAATAATTATTATTGTTTAGCATTAAACAAAAATCATTTATTTATCCCTTTAGTACAATGCAAATTTAATGTCTGAGTCTTTAATATAACACACATGTACAGAGCACGTGGGATAGAAATATACTAATTGGTGTGCATTACAATTGTGGTCCTAATTGTTCAATGGTTACTGCATTGGGCTGCTCACCCGGAGGTCCATGGTACAGATCCAGTGTGGGGAACATTTAAAAAAAATTTTTTTTTAACTTCAATTTTATGTATTTAAATAGCACATAAAATACTACTCCATCAGTGCCTAGTTGATGGACCAGAGTGGTTGAAGGAGACCGCTTGGGAAACCCTGCGGGTGGTGCTGGCATCAGGGGTTCGATCCCCGGACAAGGAGCAGCCAGTTTCCTCCCTTATCCTAACAGCTTTCTTCTGGTAGGTTAGCTAGGCCAAGTCACTAGCAAAGCCGATGACCAAGTCCGCGTGTGGGCCATGTGGTGCTCCACTGGCTGTTCCCTGTATCTATGACCAAGTCCGTGTGTAGTTGGGGGGCAATCAGGATTGGGCCAACTTCCCAATGTGAAATGGCACCCACTAGTGACATTTTATTTTTTTTTACATTTTCTGGACTTTTTGGTAGCACCTTTTTGTTTAATTACCTTTTATTAACAGTTTCAGGACCATTTGGTAGCGCTAACCTTTTTGTTCAATTACCTGTTAATATTTTCAGGACTTTTTGGTAGCACCTTTTTGTTTAATTACCTTTTATTAACAGTTTCAGGACCTTTTGGTAGCACCTTTTTGTTTAATTACCTTTTATTAACAGTTTCAGGACCTTTTGGTAGCACCTTTTTGTTTAATTACCTGTTATTAACAGTTTAAGGAGTTTTTGGTAGCACCTTTTGTTTAATTATTATTATTTTTTACTCTCTGGACTTTTTGGTAGCACCTTTTTGTTTAATTACCTTTTATTAACAGTTTCAGGACCATTTGGTAGCACCTTTTTGTTCAATTACCTTTTGTTAACAGTTTCAGGACCTTTTGGTAGCACCTTTTTGTTTTATTACCTTATATTAACAGTTTCAGGACTTTTTGGTAGCACCTTTTTGTTTAATTACCTTTTATTAACAGTTTCAGCACTTTTTGATAGCAACTTTTGATTAATTATTTTTTTACACACTCTGGTCTTTTTGATAGCACTTTTTTGTTTTATTACCTTATATTAACAGTTTCAGGACTTTTTGGTAGCACCTTTTGTTTAATTACCTTTTATTAACAGTTTCAGGACATTTTGGTTGCACCTTTTGTTTAATTACCTTATATTAACAGTTTCAGGACTTTTTGGTTGCACCTTTTTGTTTAATTGCCTTTTATTAACAGTTTCAGGACTTTTTGGTAGCACCTTTTTGTTTAATTACCTTTTATTAACAGTTTCAGGACTTTTTGGTAGCACCTTTTGTTTAATTATTATTATTTTTTACTCTCTGGACGTTGTGGTAGCACCTTTTTGTTTAATTACCTTTTATTAACAGTTTCAGGACCATTTGGTAGCACCTTTTTGTTCAATTACCTGTTATTAATATTTTCAGGACTTTTTGGTAGCACCTTTTTTTTAATTACCTTTTATTAACAGTTTCAGGACCTTTTGGTAGCACTTTTTGTTTAATTACCTGTTATTAACAGTTTCAGGACTTTTTGGTAGCACCTTTTGTTTAATTACCTTTTATTAACAGTTTCAGCACTTTTTGATAGCACCTTTTGATTTATTGTTTTTTACACACTGGACTTTTTGATAGCACCTTTTTGTTTGATTACCTTATATTAACAGTTTCAGGACTTTTTGGTAGCATCTTTTTGTTTAATTACCTTTTATTAACAGTTTCAGGACCTTTTGGTAGCACCTTTTTGTTTAATTACCTTTTATTAACAGTTTCAGGACCTTTTGGTAGCACTTTTTTGTTTAATTACCTGTTATTAACAGTTTCAGGACCTTTTGGTAGCACCTTTTTGTTTAATTACCTGTTATTAACAGTTTCAGGAGTTTTTGGTAGCACCTTTTGTTTAATTATTATTATTTTTTACTCTCTGGACTTTTTGGTAGCACCTTTTTGTTTAATTACCTTTTATTAACAGTTTCAGGACCATTTGGTAGCACCTTTTTGTTCAATTACCTTTTGTTAACAGTTTCAGGACCTTTTGGTAGCACCTTTTTGTTTTATTACCTTATATTAACAGTTTCATGACTTTATGGTAGCACCTTTTGTTTAATTACCTTTGATTAACAGTTTCAGGACTTTTTGGTTGCACCTTTTTGTTTAATTGCCTTTCATTAACAGTTTCAGGACCTTTTGGTAGCACCCTTTTGTTTAATTACCTGTTATTAATAATTTCAGGACTTTTTGGTAGCACCTTTTTGTTTAATTAACTTTTATTAACAGTTTCAGGACTTTTTGGTAGCACCTGCTTTCTTAGTTATTATTTCTTTACAGAAATTGTAGATTAGAATGTGGTTTATAGCTATAATGAAAGAATCATACAGCAAGCTAGTGTTCTACTGTTCCATGGCACCATTGCTCATTTCCAATACACTACTTTAGTCCTTCGTGACTATCCTTGAATTGTTAATAGTCCATACAATTAGTTATAATTTGTTTAGCATCTAGAAGTGTTTGCAATAAATTGTCTTCGCATAGAGTAGTACCATGCAGAGTATACAGTAATAGCACAAGCATCAGCCTGTGATAAGTTCACTCACTCCGCAAAGGTATATATATTAATAACTGTTCTTAACTTGTTGATACTTCACACTAATAATTATTATTGTTTAGCATTAAACAAAAATCATTTATTTATCCCTTTAGTACAATACAAAATTAATGTCTGAGTCTTTAATATAACACACATGTACAGAGCACGTGGGATAGAAATATACTAATTGGTGTGCATTACAATTGTGGTCCTAATTGTTCAATGGTTACTGCATTGGGCTGCTCACCCGGAGGTCCATGGTACAGATCCAGTGTGGGGAACATTTAAAAAAATTTTTTTTTTAACTTCAATTTTATGTATTTAAATAGCACTTAAAATACCTCTCCATCAGTGCCTAGCTGATGGACCAGAGTGGTTGAAGGAGACCGCTTGGGAAACCCTGCGGGTGGTGCTGGCATCAGGGGTTCGATCCCCGGACCAGGAGCAGCCAGCTTCCTCCCTTATCCTAACAGCTTTCTTCTGGTAGGTTAGCTAGGCCAAGTCACTAGCAAAGCCGATGACCAAGTCCGCGTGTGGGCCATGTGGTGCTCCACTGGCTGTTCCCTGCATCTATGACCAAGTCCGTGTGTAGTTGGGGGGCAATCAGGATTGGGCCAACTTCCCAATGTGAAATGGCACCCACTAGTGACATTTTAATTTTTTTTTACATTTTCTGGACTTTTTGGTAGCACCTTTTTGTTTAATTACCTTTTATTAACAGTTTCAGGACCTTTTGGTAGCACCTTTTTGTTTAATTACCTGTTATTAACAGTTTCAGGACTTTTTGGTAGCACCTTTTTCTTTAATTACCTTTTATTAACAGTTTCAGCACTTTTTGATAGCAACTTTTGATTAATTATTTTTTACACACTCTGGTCTTTTTGATAGCACTTTTTTGTTTTATTACCTTATATTAACAGTTTCAGGACTTTTTGGTAGCACCTTTAGTTTAATTACCTTTTATTAACAGTTTCAGGACTTTTTGGTAGCACCTTTTTGTTTAATTACCTTTTATTAACAGTTTCAGGACTTTGTGGTAGCACCTTTTGTTTAATTATTATTATTTTTTACTCTCTGGACGTTTTGGTAGCACCTTTTTGTTTAATTGCCTTTTATTAACAGTTTCAGGACCATTTGGTAACACCTTTTTGTTCAATTACCTGTTATTAATATTTTCAGGACATTTTGGTAGCACCTTTTTGTTTAATTACCTTTTATTAACAGTTTCAGGACCTTTTGGTAGCACCTTTTTGTTTAATTACCTTTTATTAACAGTTTCAGGACCTTTTGGTAGCACCTTTTTGTTTAATTACCTGTTATTAACAGTTTCAGGAGTTTTTGGTAGCACCTTTTGTTTAATTATTATTATTTTTTACTCTCTGGACTTTTTGGTAGCACCTTTTTGTTTAATTACCTTTTATTAACAGTTTCAGGACCATTTGGTAGCACCTTTTTGTTTTATTACCTTATATTAACAGTTTCAGGACTTTTTGGTAGCACCTTTTTGTTTAATTACCTTTTATTAACAGTTTCAGCACTTTTTGATAGCAACTTTTGATTAATTATTTTTTTACACACTCTGGTCTTTTTGATAGCACTTTTTTGTTTTATTACCTTATATTAACAGTTTCAGGACTTTTTGGTAGCACCTTTTGTTTAATTACCTTTTATTAACAGTTTCAGGACTTTTTGGTTGCACCTTTTTGTTTAATTGCCTTTTATTAACAGTTTCAGGACTTTTTGGTAGCACCTTTTTGTTTAATTACCTTTTATTAACAGTTTCAGGACTTTTTGGTAGCACCTTTTGTTTAATTATTATTATTTTTTACTCTCTGGACGTTGTGGTAGCACCTTTTTGTTTAATTACCTTTTATTAACAGTTTCAGGACCATTTGGTAGCACCTTTTTGTTCAATTACCTGTTATTAATATTTTCAGGACTTTTTGGTAGCACCTTTTTTTTAATTACCTTTTATTAACAGTTTCAGGACCTTTTGGTAGCACTTTTTGTTTAATTACCTGTTATTAACAGTTTCAGGACTTTTTGGTAGCACCTTTTGTTTAATTACCTTTTATTAACAGTTTCAGCACTTTTTGATAGCACCTTTTGATTTATTGTTTTTTACACACTGGACTTTTTGATAGCACCTTTTTGTTTGATTACCTTATATTAACAGTTTCAGGACTTTTTGGTAGCATCTTTTTGTTTAATTACCTTTTATTAACAGTTTCAGGACCATTTGGTAGCACCTGCTTTCTTAGTTATTATTTCTTTACAGAAATTGTAGATAAGAATGTGGTATATAGCTATAATGAAAGAATCATACAGCAAGCTAGTGTTCTACTGTTCCATGGCACCATTGCTCATTTCCAATACACTACTTTAGTCCTTCGTGACTATCCTTGAATTGTTAATAGTCCATACAATTAGTTATAATTTGTTCAGCATCTAGAAGTGTTTGCAATAAATTGTCTTCGCATAGAGTAGTACCATGCAGAGTATACAGTAATAGCACAAGCATCAGCCTGTGATAAGTACACTCACTCCACAAAGGTATATATATTAATAACTGTTCTTAACTTGTTGATACTTCACACTAATAATTATTATTGTTTAGCATTAAACAAAAATCATTTATTTATCCCTTTAGTACAATGCAAATTTAATGTCTGAGTCTTTAATATAACACACATGTACAGAGCACGTGGGATAGAAATATACTAATTGGTGTGCATTACAATTGTGGTCCTAATTGTTCAATGGTTACTGCATTGGGCTGCTCACCCGGAGGTCCATGGTACAGATCCAGTGTGGGGAACATTTAAAAATTTTTTTTTTTTAACTTCAATTTTATGTATTTAAATAGCACTTAAAATACCTCTACATCAGTGCCTAGCTGATGGACCAGAGTGGTTGAAGGAGACCGCTTGGGAAACCCTGCGGGTGGTGCTGGCATCAGGGGTTCGATCCCCGGACCAGGAGCAGCCAGCTTCCTCCCTTATCCTAACAGCTTTCTTCTGGTAGGTTAGCTAGGCCAAGTCACTAGCAAAGCCGATGACCAAGTCCGCGTGTGGGCCATGTGGTGCTCCACTGGCTGTTCCCTGTATCTATGACCAAGTCCGTGTGTAGTTGGGGGGCAATCAGGATTGGGCCAACTTCCCAATGTGAAATGGCACCCACTAGTGACATTTTATTTTTTTTTTACATTTTCTGGACTTTTTGGTAGCACCTTTTTGTTTAATTACCTTTTATTAACAGTTTCAGGACCATTTGGTAGCGCTAACCTTTTTGTTCAATTACCTGTTAATATTTTCAGGACTTTTTGGTAGCACCTTTTTGTTTAATTACCTTTTATTAACAGTTTCAGGACCTTTTGGTAGCACCTTTTTGTTTAATTACCTTTTATTAACAGTTTCAGGACCTTTTGGTAGCACCTTTTTGTTTAATTACCTGTTATTAACAGTTTCAGGAGTTTTTGGTAGCACCTTTTGTTTAATTACCTTTGATTAACAGTTTCAGGACTTTTTGGTTGCACCTTTTTGTTTAATTGCCTTTCATTAACAGTTTCAGGACCTTTTGGTAGCACCCTTTTGTTTAATTACCTGTTATTAATAATTTCAGGACTTTTTGGTAGCACCTTTTTGTTTAATTAACTTTTATTAACAGTTTCAGGACTTTTTGGTAGCACCTGCTTTCTTAGTTATTATTTCTTTACAGAAATTGTAGATTAGAATGTGGTTTATAGCTATAATGAAAGAATCATACAGCAAGCTAGTGTTCTACTGTTCCATGGCACCATTGCTCATTTCCAATACACTACTTTAGTCCTTCGTGACTATCCTTGAATTGTTAATAGTCCATACAATTAGTTATAATTTGTTCAGCATCTAGAAGTGTTTGCAATAAATTGTCTTCGCATAGAGTAGTACCATGCAGAGTATACAGTAATAGCACAAGCATCAGCCTGTGATAAGTTCACTCACTCCGCAAAGGTATATATATTAATAACTGTTCTTAACTTGTTGATACTTCACACTAATAATTATTATTGTTTAGCATTAAACAAAAATCATTTATTTATCCCTTTAGTACAATACAAAATTAATGTCTGAGTCTTTAATATAACACACATGTACAGAGCACGTGGGATAGAAATATACTAATTGGTGTGCATTACAATTGTGGTCCTAATTGTTCAATGGTTACTGCATTGGGCTGCTCACCCGGAGGTCCATGGTACAGATCCAGTGTGGGGAACATTTAAAAAAATTTTTTTTTTAACTTCAATTTTATGTATTTAAATAGCACTTAAAATACCTCTCCATCAGTGCCTAGCTGATGGACCAGAGTGGTTGAAGGAGACCGCTTGGGAAACCCTGCGGGTGGTGCTGGCATCAGGGGTTCGATCCCCGGACCAGGAGCAGCCAGCTTCCTCCCTTATCCTAACAGCTTTCTTCTGGTAGGTTAGCTAGGCCAAGTCACTAGCAAAGCCGATGACCAAGTCCGCGTGTGGGCCATGTGGTGCTCCACTGGCTGTTCCCTGCATCTATGACCAAGTCCGTGTGTAGTTGGGGGGCAATCAGGATTGGGCCAACTTCCCAATGTGAAATGGCACCCACTAGTGACATTTTAATTTTTTTTTACATTTTCTGGACTTTTTGGTAGCACCTTTTTGTTTAATTACCTTTTATTAACAGTTTCAGGACCTTTTGGTAGCACCTTTTTGTTTAATTACCTGTTATTAACAGTTTCAGGACTTTTTGGTAGCACCTTTTTCTTTAATTACCTTTTATTAACAGTTTCAGCACTTTTTGATAGCAACTTTTGATTAATTATTTTTTACACACTCTGGTCTTTTTGATAGCACTTTTTTGTTTTATTACCTTATATTAACAGTTTCAGGACTTTTTGGTAGCACCTTTAGTTTAATTACCTTTTATTAACAGTTTCAGGACTTTTTGGTTGCACCTTTTGTTTAATTGCCTTTTATTAACAGTTTCAGGACTTTTTGGTAGCACCTTTTTGTTTAATTGCCTTTTATTAACAGTTTCAGGACTTTTTGGTAGCACCTTTTTGTTTAATTACCTTTTATTAACAGTTTCAGGACTTTTTGGTAGCACCTTTTGTTTAATTATTATTATTTTTTACTCTCTGGACGTTGTGGTAGCACCTTTTTGTTTAATTACCTTTTATTAACAGTTTCAGGACCATTTGGTAGCACCTTTTTGTTCAATTACCTGTTATTAATATTTTCAGGACTTTTTGGTAGCACCTTTTTGTTTAATTACCTGTTATTAACAGTTTCAGGACCTTTTGGTAGCACTTTTTGTTTAATTACCTGTTATTAACAGTTTCAGGACTTTTTGGTAGCACCTTTTGTTTAATTACCTTTTATTAACAGTTTCAGCACTTTTTGATAGCACCATTTGATTTATTATTTTTTACACACTGGACTTTTTGATAGCACCTTTTTGTTTGATTACCTTATATTAACAGTTTCAGGACTTTTTGGTAGCATCTTTTTGTTTAATTACCTTTTATTAACAGTTTCAGGACCATTTGGTAGCACCTGCTTTCTTAGTTATTATTTCTTTACAGAAATTGTAGATAAGAATGTGGTATATAGCTATAATGAAAGAATCATACAGCAAGCTAGTGTTCTACTGTTCCATGGCACCATTGCTCATTTCCAATACACTACTTTAGTCCTTCGTGACTATCCTTGAATTGTTAATAGTCCATACAATTAGTTATAATTTGTTCAGCATCTAGAAGTGTTTGCAATAAATTGTCTTCGCATAGAGTAGTACCATGCAGAGTATACAGTAATAGCACAAGCATCAGCCTGTGATAAGTACACTCACTCCACAAAGGTATATATATTAATAACTGTTCTTAACTTGTTGATACTTCACACTAATAATTATTATTGTTTAGCATTAAACAAAAATCATTTATTTATCCCTTTAGTACAATGCAAATTTAATGTCTGAGTCTTTAATATAACACACATGTACAGAGCACGTGGGATAGAAATATACTAATTGGTGTGCATTACAATTGTGGTCCTAATTGTTCAATGGTTACTGCATTGGGCTGCTCACCCGGAGGTCCATGGTACAGATCCAGTGTGGGGAACATTTAAAAAAAATTTTTTTTTAACTTCAATTTTATGTATTTAAATAGCACATAAAATACTACTCCATCAGTGCCTAGTTGATGGACCAGAGTGGTTGAAGGAGACCGCTTGGGAAACCCTGCGGGTGGTGCTGGCATCAGGGGTTCGATCCCCGGACAAGGAGCAGCCAGTTTCCTCCCTTATCCTAACAGCTTTCTTCTGGTAGGTTAGCTAGGCCAAGTCACTAGCAAAGCCGATGACCAAGTCCGCGTGTGGGCCATGTGGTGCTCCACTGGCTGTTCCCTGTATCTATGACCAAGTCCGTGTGTAGTTGGGGGGCAATCAGGATTGGGCCAACTTCCCAATGTGAAATGGCACCCACTAGTGACATTTTATTTTTTTTTACATTTTCTGGACTTTTTGGTAGCACCTTTTTGTTTAATTACCTTTTATTAACAGTTTCAGGACCATTTGGTAGCGCTAACCTTTTTGTTCAATTACCTGTTAATATTTTCAGGACTTTTTGGTAGCACCTTTTTGTTTAATTACCTTTTATTAACAGTTTCAGGACCTTTTGGTAGCACCTTTTTGTTTAATTACCTTTTATTAACAGTTTCAGGACCTTTTGGTAGCACCTTTTTGTTTAATTACCTGTTATTAACAGTTTAAGGAGTTTTTGGTAGCACCTTTTGTTTAATTATTATTATTTTTTACTCTCTGGACTTTTTGGTAGCACCTTTTTGTTTAATTACCTTTTATTAACAGTTTCAGGACCATTTGGTAGCACCTTTTTGTTCAATTACCTTTTGTTAACAGTTTCAGGACCTTTTGGTAGCACCTTTTTGTTTTATTACCTTATATTAACAGTTTCAGGACTTTTTGGTAGCACCTTTTTGTTTAATTACCTTTTATTAACAGTTTCAGCACTTTTTGATAGCAACTTTTGATTAATTATTTTTTTACACACTCTGGTCTTTTTGATAGCACTTTTTTGTTTTATTACCTTATATTAACAGTTTCAGGACTTTTTGGTAGCACCTTTTGTTTAATTACCTTTTATTAACAGTTTCAGGACATTTTGGTTGCACCTTTTGTTTAATTACCTTATATTAACAGTTTCAGGACTTTTTGGTTGCACCTTTTTGTTTAATTGCCTTTTATTAACAGTTTCAGGACTTTTTGGTAGCACCTTTTTGTTTAATTACCTTTTATTAACAGTTTCAGGACTTTTTGGTAGCACCTTTTGTTTAATTATTATTATTTTTTACTCTCTGGACGTTGTGGTAGCACCTTTTTGTTTAATTACCTTTTATTAACAGTTTCAGGACCATTTGGTAGCACCTTTTTGTTCAATTACCTGTTATTAATATTTTCAGGACTTTTTGGTAGCACCTTTTTTTTAATTACCTTTTATTAACAGTTTCAGGACCTTTTGGTAGCACTTTTTGTTTAATTACCTGTTATTAACAGTTTCAGGACTTTTTGGTAGCACCTTTTGTTTAATTACCTTTTATTAACAGTTTCAGCACTTTTTGATAGCACCTTTTGATTTATTGTTTTTTACACACTGGACTTTTTGATAGCACCTTTTTGTTTGATTACCTTATATTAACAGTTTCAGGACTTTTTGGTAGCATCTTTTTGTTTAATTACCTTTTATTAACAGTTTCAGGACCTTTTGGTAGCACCTTTTTGTTTAATTACCTTTTATTAACAGTTTCAGGACCTTTTGGTAGCACCTTTTTGTTTAATTACCTGTTATTAACAGTTTCAGGACCTTTTGGTAGCACCTTTTTGTTTAATTACCTGTTATTAACAGTTTCAGGAGTTTTTGGTAGCACCTTTTGTTTAATTATTATTATTTTTTACTCTCTGGACTTTTTGGTAGCACCTTTTTGTTTAATTACCTTTTATTAACAGTTTCAGGACCATTTGGTAGCACCTTTTTGTTCAATTACCTTTTGTTAACAGTTTCAGGACCTTTTGGTAGCACCTTTTTGTTTTATTACCTTATATTAACAGTTTCATGACTTTATGGTAGCACCTTTTGTTTAATTACCTTTGATTAACAGTTTCAGGACTTTTTGGTTGCACCTTTTTGTTTAATTGCCTTTCATTAACAGTTTCAGGACCTTTTGGTAGCACCCTTTTGTTTAATTACCTGTTATTAATAATTTCAGGACTTTTTGGTAGCACCTTTTTGTTTAATTAACTTTTATTAACAGTTTCAGGACTTTTTGGTAGCACCTGCTTTCTTAGTTATTATTTCTTTACAGAAATTGTAGATTAGAATGTGGTTTATAGCTATAATGAAAGAATCATACAGCAAGCTAGTGTTCTACTGTTCCATGGCACCATTGCTCATTTCCAATACACTACTTTAGTCCTTCGTGACTATCCTTGAATTGTTAATAGTCCATACAATTAGTTATAATTTGTTTAGCATCTAGAAGTGTTTGCAATAAATTGTCTTCGCATAGAGTAGTACCATGCAGAGTATACAGTAATAGCACAAGCATCAGCCTGTGATAAGTTCACTCACTCCGCAAAGGTATATATATTAATAACTGTTCTTAACTTGTTGATACTTCACACTAATAATTATTATTGTTTAGCATTAAACAAAAATCATTTATTTATCCCTTTAGTACAATACAAAATTAATGTCTGAGTCTTTAATATAACACACATGTACAGAGCACGTGGGATAGAAATATACTAATTGGTGTGCATTACAATTGTGGTCCTAATTGTTCAATGGTTACTGCATTGGGCTGCTCACCCGGAGGTCCATGGTACAGATCCAGTGTGGGGAACATTTAAAAAAATTTTTTTTTTAACTTCAATTTTATGTATTTAAATAGCACTTAAAATACCTCTCCATCAGTGCCTAGCTGATGGACCAGAGTGGTTGAAGGAGACCGCTTGGGAAACCCTGCGGGTGGTGCTGGCATCAGGGGTTCGATCCCCGGACCAGGAGCAGCCAGCTTCCTCCCTTATCCTAACAGCTTTCTTCTGGTAGGTTAGCTAGGCCAAGTCACTAGCAAAGCCGATGACCAAGTCCGCGTGTGGGCCATGTGGTGCTCCACTGGCTGTTCCCTGCATCTATGACCAAGTCCGTGTGTAGTTGGGGGGCAATCAGGATTGGGCCAACTTCCCAATGTGAAATGGCACCCACTAGTGACATTTTAATTTTTTTTTACATTTTCTGGACTTTTTGGTAGCACCTTTTTGTTTAATTACCTTTTATTAACAGTTTCAGGACCTTTTGGTAGCACCTTTTTGTTTAATTACCTGTTATTAACAGTTTCAGGACTTTTTGGTAGCACCTTTTTCTTTAATTACCTTTTATTAACAGTTTCAGCACTTTTTGATAGCAACTTTTGATTAATTATTTTTTACACACTCTGGTCTTTTTGATAGCACTTTTTTGTTTTATTACCTTATATTAACAGTTTCAGGACTTTTTGGTAGCACCTTTAGTTTAATTACCTTTTATTAACAGTTTCAGGACTTTTTGGTTGCACCTTTTGTTTAATTGCCTTTTATTAACAGTTTCAGGACTTTTTGGTAGCACCTTTTTGTTTAATTACCTTTTATTAACAGTTTCAGGACTTTGTGGTAGCACCTTTTGTTTAATTATTATTATTTTTTACTCTCTGGACGTTTTGGTAGCACCTTTTTGTTTAATTGCCTTTTATTAACAGTTTCAGGACCATTTGGTAACACCTTTTTGTTCAATTACCTGTTATTAATATTTTCAGGACATTTTGGTAGCACCTTTTTGTTTAATTACCTTTTATTAACAGTTTCAGGACCTTTTGGTAGCACCTTTTTGTTTAATTACCTTTTATTAACAGTTTCAGGACCTTTTGGTAGCACCTTTTTGTTTAATTACCTGTTATTAACAGTTTCAGGAGTTTTTGGTAGCACCTTTTGTTTAATTATTATTATTTTTTACTCTCTGGACTTTTTGGTAGCACCTTTTTGTTTAATTACCTTTTATTAACAGTTTCAGGACCATTTGGTAGCACCTTTTTGTTCAATTACCTTTTGTTAACAGTTTCAGGACCTTTTGGTAGCACCTTTTTGTTTTATTACCTTATATTAACAGTTTCAGGACTTTTTGGTAGCACCTTTTTGTTTAATTACCTTTTATTAACAGTTTCAGCACTTTTTGATAGCAACTTTTGATTAATTATTTTTTTACACACTCTGGTCTTTTTGATAGCACTTTTTTGTTTTATTACCTTATATTAACAGTTTCAGGACTTTTTGGTAGCACCTTTTGTTTAATTACCTTTTATTAACAGTTTCAGGACTTTTTGGTTGCACCTTTTTGTTTAATTGCCTTTTATTAACAGTTTCAGGACTTTTTGGTAGCACCTTTTTGTTTAATTACCTTTTATTAACAGTTTCAGGACTTTTTGGTAGCACCTTTTGTTTAATTATTATTATTTTTTACTCTCTGGACGTTGTGGTAGCACCTTTTTGTTTAATTACCTTTTATTAACAGTTTCAGGACCATTTGGTAGCACCTTTTTGTTCAATTACCTGTTATTAATATTTTCAGGACTTTTTGGTAGCACCTTTTTTTTAATTACCTTTTATTAACAGTTTCAGGACCTTTTGGTAGCACTTTTTGTTTAATTACCTGTTATTAACAGTTTCAGGACTTTTTGGTAGCACCTTTTGTTTAATTACCTTTTATTAACAGTTTCAGCACTTTTTGATAGCACCTTTTGATTTATTGTTTTTTACACACTGGACTTTTTGATAGCACCTTTTTGTTTGATTACCTTATATTAACAGTTTCAGGACTTTTTGGTAGCATCTTTTTGTTTAATTACCTTTTATTAACAGTTTCAGGACCATTTGGTAGCACCTGCTTTCTTAGTTATTATTTCTTTACAGAAATTGTAGATAAGAATGTGGTATATAGCTATAATGAAAGAATCATACAGCAAGCTAGTGTTCTACTGTTCCATGGCACCATTGCTCATTTCCAATACACTACTTTAGTCCTTCGTGACTATCCTTGAATTGTTAATAGTCCATACAATTAGTTATAATTTGTTCAGCATCTAGAAGTGTTTGCAATAAATTGTCTTCGCATAGAGTAGTACCATGCAGAGTATACAGTAATAGCACAAGCATCAGCCTGTGATAAGTACACTCACTCCACAAAGGTATATATATTAATAACTGTTCTTAACTTGTTGATACTTCACACTAATAATTATTATTGTTTAGCATTAAACAAAAATCATTTATTTATCCCTTTAGTACAATGCAAATTTAATGTCTGAGTCTTTAATATAACACACATGTACAGAGCACGTGGGATAGAAATATACTAATTGGTGTGCATTACAATTGTGGTCCTAATTGTTCAATGGTTACTGCATTGGGCTGCTCACCCGGAGGTCCATGGTACAGATCCAGTGTGGGGAACATTTAAAAATTTTTTTTTTTTAACTTCAATTTTATGTATTTAAATAGCACTTAAAATACCTCTACATCAGTGCCTAGCTGATGGACCAGAGTGGTTGAAGGAGACCGCTTGGGAAACCCTGCGGGTGGTGCTGGCATCAGGGGTTCGATCCCCGGACCAGGAGCAGCCAGCTTCCTCCCTTATCCTAACAGCTTTCTTCTGGTAGGTTAGCTAGGCCAAGTCACTAGCAAAGCCGATGACCAAGTCCGCGTGTGGGCCATGTGGTGCTCCACTGGCTGTTCCCTGTATCTATGACCAAGTCCGTGTGTAGTTGGGGGGCAATCAGGATTGGGCCAACTTCCCAATGTGAAATGGCACCCACTAGTGACATTTTATTTTTTTTTTACATTTTCTGGACTTTTTGGTAGCACCTTTTTGTTTAATTACCTTTTATTAACAGTTTCAGGACCATTTGGTAGCGCTAACCTTTTTGTTCAATTACCTGTTAATATTTCAGGACTTTTTGGTAGCACCTTTTTGTTTAATTACCTTTTATTAACAGTTTCAGGACCTTTTGGTAGCACCTTTTTGTTTAATTACCTTTTATTAACAGTTTCAGGACCTTTTGGTAGCACCTTTTTGTTTAATTACCTGTTATTAACAGTTTCAGGAGTTTTTGGTAGCACCTTTTGTTTAATTACCTTTGATTAACAGTTTCAGGACTTTTTGGTTGCACCTTTTTGTTTAATTGCCTTTCATTAACAGTTTCAGGACCTTTTGGTAGCACCCTTTTGTTTAATTACCTGTTATTAATAATTTCAGGACTTTTTGGTAGCACCTTTTTGTTTAATTAACTTTTATTAACAGTTTCAGGACTTTTTGGTAGCACCTGCTTTCTTAGTTATTATTTCTTTACAGAAATTGTAGATTAGAATGTGGTTTATAGCTATAATGAAAGAATCATACAGCAAGCTAGTGTTCTACTGTTCCATGGCACCATTGCTCATTTCCAATACACTACTTTAGTCCTTCGTGACTATCCTTGAATTGTTAATAGTCCATACAATTAGTTATAATTTGTTCAGCATCTAGAAGTGTTTGCAATAAATTGTCTTCGCATAGAGTAGTACCATGCAGAGTATACAGTAATAGCACAAGCATCAGCCTGTGATAAGTTCACTCACTCCGCAAAGGTATATATATTAATAACTGTTCTTAACTTGTTGATACTTCACACTAATAATTATTATTGTTTAGCATTAAACAAAAATCATTTATTTATCCCTTTAGTACAATACAAAATTAATGTCTGAGTCTTTAATATAACACACATGTACAGAGCACGTGGGATAGAAATATACTAATTGGTGTGCATTACAATTGTGGTCCTAATTGTTCAATGGTTACTGCATTGGGCTGCTCACCCGGAGGTCCATGGTACAGATCCAGTGTGGGGAACATTTAAAAAAATTTTTTTTTTAACTTCAATTTTATGTATTTAAATAGCACTTAAAATACCTCTCCATCAGTGCCTAGCTGATGGACCAGAGTGGTTGAAGGAGACCGCTTGGGAAACCCTGCGGGTGGTGCTGGCATCAGGGGTTCGATCCCCGGACCAGGAGCAGCCAGCTTCCTCCCTTATCCTAACAGCTTTCTTCTGGTAGGTTAGCTAGGCCAAGTCACTAGCAAAGCCGATGACCAAGTCCGCGTGTGGGCCATGTGGTGCTCCACTGGCTGTTCCCTGCATCTATGACCAAGTCCGTGTGTAGTTGGGGGGCAATCAGGATTGGGCCAACTTCCCAATGTGAAATGGCACCCACTAGTGACATTTTAATTTTTTTTTACATTTTCTGGACTTTTTGGTAGCACCTTTTTGTTTAATTACCTTTTATTAACAGTTTCAGGACCTTTTGGTAGCACCTTTTTGTTTAATTACCTGTTATTAACAGTTTCAGGACTTTTTGGTAGCACCTTTTTCTTTAATTACCTTTTATTAACAGTTTCAGCACTTTTTGATAGCAACTTTTGATTAATTATTTTTTACACACTCTGGTCTTTTTGATAGCACTTTTTTGTTTTATTACCTTATATTAACAGTTTCAGGACTTTTTGGTAGCACCTTTAGTTTAATTACCTTTTATTAACAGTTTCAGGACTTTTTGGTTGCACCTTTTGTTTAATTGCCTTTTATTAACAGTTTCAGGAATTTTTGGTAGCACCTTTTTGTTTAATTACCTTTTATTAACAGTTTCAGGACTTTGTGGTAGCACCTTTTGTTTAATTATTATTATTTTTTACTCTCTGGACGTTTTGGTAGCACCTTTTTGTTTAATTGCCTTTTATTAACAGTTTCAGGACCATTTGGTAACACCTTTTTGTTCAATTACCTGTTATTAATATTTTCAGGACTTTTTGGTAGCACCTTTTTGTTTAATTACCTTTTATTAACAGTTTCAGGACCTTTTGGTAGCACCTTTTTGTTTAATTACCTTTTATTAACAGTTTCAGGACCTTTTGGTAGCACCTTTTTGTTTAATTACCTGTTATTAACAGTTTCAGGAGTTTTTGGTAGCACCTTTTGTTTAATTGCCTTTTATTAACAGTTTCAGGACTTTTTGGTAGCACCTTTTTGTTTAATTACCTTTTATTAACAGTTTCAGGACTTTGTGGTAGCACCTTTTGTTTAATTATTATTATTTTTTACTCTCTGGACGTTTTGGTAGCACCTTTTTGTTTAATTACCTTTTATTAACAGTTTCAGGACCATTTGGTAACACCTTTTTGTTTTATTACCTTATATTAACAGTTTCAGGACTTTTTGGTAGCACCTTTTGTTTAATTACCTTTGATTAAGTTTCAGGACCTTTTGGTAGCACCTTTTTGTTTTATTACCTTATATTAACAGTTTCAGGACTTTTTGGTAGCACCTTTTGTTTAATTACCTTTGATTAACAGTTTCAGGACATTTTGGTTGCACCTTTTTGTTTAATTGCCTTTTATTAACAGTTTCAGGACCTTTTGGTAGCACCTTTTTGTTTAATTACCTGTTATTAACAGTTTCAGGACTTTTTGGTAGCACCTTTTGTTTCATTATTATTATTTTTTACACTCTGGACTTTTTGGTAGCACCTTTTTGTTTAATTACCTTTTATTAACAGTTTCAGGACCATTTGGTAGCGCTAACCTTTTTGTTCAATTACCTGTTATTAATATTTTCAGGACTTTTTGGTAGCACCTTTTTGTTTAATTGCCTTTTATTAAGTTTCAGGACCTTTTGGTAGCACCTTTTTGTTTTATTACCTTATATTAACAGTTTCAGGACTTTTTGGTAGCACCTTTTTGTTTAATTACCTTTTATTAACAGTTTCAGCACTTTTTGATAACAACTTTTGATTAATTATTTTTTACACACTCTGGTCTTTTTGATAGCACTTTTTAGTTTTATTACCTTATATTAACAGTTTCAGGACTTTTTGGTAGCACCTTTTGTTTAATTACCTTTGATTAACAGTTTCAGGACTTTTTGGTTGCACCTTTTTGTTTAATTGCCTTTCATTAACAGTTTCAGGACCTTTTGGTAGCACCCTTTTGTTTAATTACCTGTTATTAATAATTTCAGGACTTTTTGGTAGCACCTTTTTGTTTAATTAACTTTTATTAACAGTTTCAGGACTTTTTGGTAGCACCTGCTTTCTTAGTTATTATTTCTTTACAGAAATTGTAGATTAGAATGTGGTATATAGCTATAATGAAAGAATCATACAGCAAGCTAGTGTTCTACTGTTCCATGGCACCATTGCTCATTTCCAATACACTACTTTAGTCCTTCGTGACTATCCTTGAATTGTTAATAGTCCATACAATTAGTTATAATTTGTTCAGCATCTAGAAGTGTTTGCAATAAATTGTCTTCGCATAGAGTAGTACCATGCAGAGTATACAGTAATAGCACAAGCATCAGCCTGTGATAAGTACACTCACTCCACAAAGGTATATATATTAATAACTGTTCTTAACTTGTTGATACTTCACACTAATAATTATTATTGTTTAGCATTAAACAAAAATCATTTATTTATCCCTTTAGTACAATGCAAATTTAATGTCTGAGTCTTTAATATAACACACATGTACAGAGCACGTGGGATAGAAATATACTAATTGGTGTGCATTACAATTGTGGTCCTAATTGTTCAATGGTTACTGCATTGGGCTGCTCACCCGGAGGTCCATGGTACAGATCCAGTGTGGGGAACATTTAAAAAAAATTTTTTTTTAACTTCAATTTTATGTATTTAAATAGCACATAAAATACTACTCCATCAGTGCCTAGTTGATGGACCAGAGTGGTTGAAGGAGACCGCTTGGGAAACCCTGCGGGTGGTGCTGGCATCAGGGGTTCGATCCCCGGACTAGGAGCAGCCAGTTTCCTCCCTTATCCTAACAGCTTTCTTCTGGTAGGTTAGCTAGGCGAAGTCACTAGCAAAGCCGATGACCAAGTCCGCGTGTGGGCCATGTTGTGCTCCACTGGCTGTTCCCTGTATCTATGACCAAGTCCGTGTGTAGTTGGGGGGCAATCAGGATTGGGCCAACTTCCCAATGTGAAATGGCACCCACTAGTGACATTTTATTTTTTTTTACATTTTCTGGACTTTTTGGTAGCACCTTTTTGTTTAATTACCTTTTATTAACAGTTTCAGGACCATTTGGTAGCGCTAACCTTTTTGTTCAATTACCTGTTAATATTTTCAGGACTTTTTGGTAGCACCTTTTTGTTTAATTACCTTTTATTAACAGTTTCAGGACCTTTTGGTAGCACCTTTTTGTTTAATTACCTTTTATTAACAGTTTCAGGACCTTTTGGTAGCACCTTTTTGTTCAATTACCTTTTGTTAACAGTTTCAGGACCTTTTGGTAGCACCTTTCTGTTTTATTACCTTATATTAACAGTTTCAGGACTTTATGGTAGCACCTTTTGTTTAATTACCTTTGATTAACAGTTTCAGGACTTTTTGGTTGCACTTTTTTGTTTAATTGCCTTTTATTAACAGTTTCAGGACCTTTTGGTAGCACCTTTTTGTTTAATTACCTTTTATTAACAGTTTCAGGACCTTTTGGTAGCACCTTTTTGTTTAATTACCTGTTATTAACAGTTTCAGGAGTTTTTGGTAGCACCTTTTGTTTAATTATTATTTTTTACTCTCTGGACTTTTTGGTAGCACCTTTTTGTTTAATTACCTTTTATTAACAGTTTCAGGACCATTTGGTAGCACCTTTTTGTTCAATTACCTTTTGTTAACAGTTTCAGGACCTTTTGGTAGCACCTTTTTGTTTTATTACCTTATATTAACAGTTTCAGGACTTTATGGTAGCACCTTTTGTTTAATTACCTTTGATTAACAGTTTCAGGACTTTTTGGTTGCACCTTTTTGTTTAATTGCCTTTTATTAACAGTTTCAGGACCTTTTGGTAGCACCCTTTTGTTTAATTACCTGTTATTAATAATTTCAGGACTTTTTGGTAGCACCTTTTTGTTTAATTAACTTTTATTAACAGTTTCAGGACTTTTTGGTAGCACCTGCTTTCTTAGTTATTATTTCTTTACAGAAATTGTAGATTAGAATGTGGTTTATAGCTATAATGAAAGAATCATACAGCAAGCTAGTGTTCTACTGTTCCATGGCACCATTGCTCATTTCCAATACACTACTTTAGTCCTTCGTGACTATCCTTGAATTGTTAATAGTCCATACAATTAGTTATAATTTGTTTAGCATCTAGAAGTGTTTGCAATAAATTGTCTTCGCATAGAGTAGTACCATGCAGAGTATACAGTAATAGCACAAGCATCAGCCTGTGATAAGTTCACTCACTCCGCAAAGGTATATATATTAATAACTGTTCTTAACTTGTTGATACTTCACACTAATAATTATTATTGTTTAGCATTAAACAAAAATCATTTATTTATCCCTTTAGTACAATACAAAATTAATGTCTGAGTCTTTAATATAACACACATGTACAGAGCACGTGGGATAGAAATATACTAATTGGTGTGCATTACAATTGTGGTCCTAATTGTTCAATGGTTACTGCATTGGGCTGCTCACCCGGAGGTCCATGGTACAGATCCAGTGTGGGGAACATTTAAAAAAATTTTTTTTTTAACTTCAATTTTATGTATTTAAATAGCACTTAAAATACCTCTCCATCAGTGCCTAGCTGATGGACCAGAGTGGTTGAAGGAGACCGCTTGGGAAACCCTGCGGGTGGTGCTGGCATCAGGGGTTCGATCCCCGGACCAGGAGCAGCCAGCTTCCTCCCTTATCCTAACAGCTTTCTTCTGGTAGGTTAGCTAGGCCAAGTCACTAGCAAAGCCGATGACCAAGTCCGCGTGTGGGCCATGTGGTGCTCCACTGGCTGTTCCCTGCATCTATGACCAAGTCCGTGTGTAGTTGGGGGGCAATCAGGATTGGGCCAACTTCCCAATGTGAAATGGCACCCACTAGTGACATTTTAATTTTTTTTTACATTTTCTGGACTTTTTGGTAGCACCTTTTTGTTTAATTACCTTTTATTAACAGTTTCAGGACCTTTTGGTAGCACCTTTTTGTTTAATTACCTGTTATTAACAGTTTCAGGACTTTTTGGTAGCACCTTTTTCTTTAATTACCTTTTATTAACAGTTTCAGCACTTTTTGATAGCAACTTTTGATTAATTATTTTTTACACACTCTGGTCTTTTTGATAGCACTTTTTTGTTTTATTACCTTATATTAACAGTTTCAGGACTTTTTGGTAGCACCTTTAGTTTAATTACCTTTTATTAACAGTTTCAGGACTTTTTGGTTGCACCTTTTGTTTAATTGCCTTTTATTAACAGTTTCAGGACTTTTTGGTAGCACCTTTTTGTTTAATTACCTTTTATTAACAGTTTCAGGACTTTGTGGTAGCACCTTTTGTTTAATTATTATTATTTTTTACTCTCTGGACGTTTTGGTAGCACCTTTTTGTTTAATTGCCTTTTATTAACAGTTTCAGGACCATTTGGTAACACCTTTTTGTTCAATTACCTGTTATTAATATTTTCAGGACATTTTGGTAGCACCTTTTTGTTTAATTACCTTTTATTAACAGTTTCAGGACCTTTTGGTAGCACCTTTTTGTTTAATTACCTTTTATTAACAGTTTCAGGACCTTTTGGTAGCACCTTTTTGTTTAATTACCTGTTATTAACAGTTTCAGGAGTTTTTGGTAGCACCTTTTGTTTAATTATTATTATTTTTTACTCTCTGGACTTTTTGGTAGCACCTTTTTGTTTAATTACCTTTTATTAACAGTTTCAGGACCATTTGGTAGCACCTTTTTGTTCAATTACCTTTTGTTAACAGTTTCAGGACCTTTTGGTAGCACCTTTTTGTTTTATTACCTTATATTAACAGTTTCAGGACTTTTTGGTAGCACCTTTTTGTTTAATTACCTTTTATTAACAGTTTCAGCACTTTTTGATAGCAACTTTTGATTAATTATTTTTTTACACACTCTGGTCTTTTTGATAGCACTTTTTTGTTTTATTACCTTATATTAACAGTTTCAGGACTTTTTGGTAGCACCTTTTGTTTAATTACCTTTTATTAACAGTTTCAGGACATTTTGGTTGCACCTTTTGTTTAATTACCTTATATTAACAGTTTCAGGACTTTTTGGTTGCACCTTTTTGTTTAATTGCCTTTTATTAACAGTTTCAGGACTTTTTGGTAGCACCTTTTTGTTTAATTACCTTTTATTAACAGTTTCAGGACTTTTTGGTAGAACCTTTTGTTTAATTATTATTATTTTTTACTCTCTGGACGTTGTGGTAGCACCTTTTTGTTTAATTACCTTTTATTAACAGTTTCAGGACCATTTGGTAGCACCTTTTTGTTCAATTACCTGTTATTAATATTTTCAGGACTTTTTGGTAGCACCTTTTTTTTAATTACCTTTTATTAACAGTTTCAGGACCTTTTGGTAGCACTTTTTGTTTAATTACCTGTTATTAACAGTTTCAGGACTTTTTGGTAGCACCTTTTGTTTAATTACCTTTTATTAACAGTTTCAGCACTTTTTGATAGCACCTTTTGATTTATTGTTTTTTACACACTGGACTTTTTGATAGCACCTTTTTGTTTGATTACCTTATATTAACAGTTTCAGGACTTTTTGGTAGCATCTTTTTGTTTAATTACCTTTTATTAACAGTTTCAGGACCATTTGGTAGCACCTGCTTTCTTAGTTATTATTTCTTTACAGAAATTGTAGATAAGAATGTGGTATATAGCTATAATGAAAGAATCATACAGCAAGCTAGTGTTCTACTGTTCCATGGCACCATTGCTCATTTCCAATACACTACTTTAGTCCTTCGTGACTATCCTTGAATTGTTAATAGTCCATACAATTAGTTATAATTTGTTCAGCATCTAGAAGTGTTTGCAATAAATTGTCTTCGCATAGAGTAGTACCATGCAGAGTATACAGTAATAGCACAAGCATCAGCCTGTGATAAGTACACTCACTCCACAAAGGTATATATATTAATAACTGTTCTTAACTTGTTGATACTTCACACTAATAATTATTATTGTTTAGCATTAAACAAAAATCATTTATTTATCCCTTTAGTACAATGCAAATTTAATGTCTGAGTCTTTAATATAACACACATGTACAGAGCACGTGGGATAGAAATATACTAATTGGTGTGCATTACAATTGTGGTCCTAATTGTTCAATGGTTACTGCATTGGGCTGCTCACCCGGAGGTCCATGGTACAGATCCAGTGTGGGGAACATTTAAAAAAAATTTTTTTTTAACTTCAATTTTATGTATTTAAATAGCACTTAAAATACCTCTACATCAGTGCCTAGCTGATGGACCAGAGTGGTTGAAGGAGACCGCTTGGGAAACCCTGCGGGTGGTGCTGGCATCAGGGGTTCGATCCCCGGACCAGGAGCAGCCAGCTTCCTCCCTTATCCTAACAGCTTTCTTCTGGTAGGTTAGCTAGGCCAAGTCACTAGCAAAGCCGATGACCAAGTCCGCGTGTGGGCCATGTGGTGCTCCACTGGCTGTTCCCTGTATCTATGACCAAGCCCGTGTGTAGTTGGGGGGCAATCAGGATTGGGCCAACTTCCCAATGTGAAATGGCACCCACTAGTGACATTTTATTTTTTTTTTACATTTTCTGGACTTTTTGGTAGCACCTTTTTGTTTAATTACCTTTTATTAACAGTTTCAGGACCATTTGGTAGCGCTAACCTTTTTGTTCAATTACCTGTTAATATTTTCAGGACTTTTTGGTAGCACCTTTTTGTTTAATTACCTTTTATTAACAGTTTCAGGACCTTTTGGTAGCACCTTTTTGTTTAATTACCTTTTATTAACAGTTTCAGGACCTTTTGGTAGCACCTTTTTGTTTAATTACCTGTTATTAACAGTTTCAGGAGTTTTTGGTAGCACCTTTTGTTTAATTATTATTATTTTTTACTCTCTGGACTTTTTGGTAGCACCTTTTTGTTTAATTACCTTTTATTAACAGTTTCAGGACCATTTGGTAGCACCTTTTTGTTTTATTACCTTATATTAACAGTTTGAGGACTTTATGGTAGCACCTTTTGTTTAATTACCTTTGATTAACAGTTTCAGGACTTTTTGGTTGTACCTTTTTGTTTAATTGCCTTTCATTAACAGTTTCAGGACCTTTTGGTAGCACCCTTTTGTTTAATTACCTGTTATTAATAATTTCAGGACTTTTTGGTAGCACCTTTTTGTTTAATTAACTTTTATTAACAGTTTCAGGACTTTTTGGTAGCACCTGCTTTCTTAGTTATTATTTCTTTACAGAAATTGTAGATTAGAATGTGGTTTATAGCTATAATGAAAGAATCATACAGCAAGCTAGTGTTCTACTGTTCCATGGCACCATTGCTCATTTCCAATACACTACTTTAGTCCTTCGTGACTATCCTTGAATTGTTAATAGTCCATACAATTAGTTATAATTTGTTTAGCATCTAGAAGTGTTTGCAATAAATTGTCTTCGCATAGAGTAGTACCATGCAGAGTATACAGTAATAGCACAAGCATCAGCCTGTGATAAGTTCACTCACTCCGCAAAGGTATATATATTAATAACTGTTCTTAACTTGTTGATACTTCACACTAATAATTATTATTGTTTAGCATTAAACAAAAATCATTTATTTATCCCTTTAGTACAATACAAAATTAATGTCTGAGTCTTTAATATAACACACATGTACAGAGCACGTGGGATAGAAATATACTAATTGGTGTGCATTACAATTGTGGTCCTAATTGTTCAATGGTTACTGCATTGGGCTGCTCACCCGGAGGTCCATGGTACAGATCCAGTGTGGGGAACATTTAAAAAAATTTTTTTTTTAACTTCAATTTTATGTATTTAAATAGCACTTAAAATACCTCTCCATCAGTGCCTAGCTGATGGACCAGAGTGGTTGAAGGAGACCGCTTGGGAAACCCTGCGGGTGGTGCTGGCATCAGGGGTTCGATCCCCGGACCAGGAGCAGCCAGCTTCCTCCCTTATCCTAACAGCTTTCTTCTGGTAGGTTAGCTAGGCCAAGTCACTAGCAAAGCCGATGACCAAGTCCGCGTGTGGGCCATGTGGTGCTCCACTGGCTGTTCCCTGCATCTATGACCAAGTCCGTGTGTAGTTGGGGGGCAATCAGGATTGGGCCAACTTCCCAATGTGAAATGGCACCCACTAGTGACATTTTAATTTTTTTTTACATTTTCTGGACTTTTTGGTAGCACCTTTTTGTTTAATTACCTTTTATTAACAGTTTCAGGACCTTTTGGTAGCACCTTTTTGTTTAATTACCTGTTATTAACAGTTTCAGGACTTTTTGGTAGCACCTTTTTCTTTAATTACCTTTTATTAACAGTTTCAGCACTTTTTGATAGCAACTTTTGATTAATTATTTTTTACACACTCTGGTCTTTTTGATAGCACTTTTTTGTTTTATTACCTTATATTAACAGTTTCAGGACTTTTTGGTAGCACCTTTAGTTTAATTACCTTTTATTAACAGTTTCAGGACTTTTTGGTTGCACCTTTTGTTTAATTGCCTTTTATTAACAGTTTCAGGACTTTTTGGTAGCACCTTTTTGTTTAATTACCTTTTATTAACAGTTTCAGGACTTTGTGGTAGCACCTTTTGTTTAATTATTATTATTTTTTACTCTCTGGACGTTTTGGTAGCACCTTTTTGTTTAATTGCCTTTTATTAACAGTTTCAGGACCATTTGGTAACACCTTTTTGTTCAATTACCTGTTATTAATATTTTCAGGACTTTTTGGTAGCACCTTTTTGTTTAATTACCTTTTATTAACAGTTTCAGGACCTTTTGGTAGCACCTTTTTGTTTAATTACCTTTTATTAACAGTTTCAGGACCTTTTGGTAGCACCTTTTTGTTTAATTACCTGTTATTAACAGTTTCAGGAGTTTTTGGTAGCACCTTTTGTTTAATTATTATTATTTTTTACTCTCTGGACTTTTTGGTAGCACCTTTTTGTTTAATTACCTTTTATTAACAGTTTCAGGACCATTTGGTAGCACCTTTTTGTTCAATTACCTTTTGTTAACAGTTTCAGGACCTTTTGGTAGCACCTTTTTGTTTTATTACCTTATATTAACAGTTTCAGGACTTTTTGGTAGCACCTTTTTGTTTAATTACCTTTTATTAACAGTTTCAGCACTTTTTGATAGCAACTTTTGATTAATTATTTTTTTACACACTCTGGTCTTTTTGATAGCACTTTTTTGTTTTATTACCTTATATTAACAGTTTCAGGACTTTTTGGTAGCACCTTTTGTTTAATTACCTTTTATTAACAGTTTCAGGACATTTTGGTTGCACCTTTTGTTTAATTACCTTTTATTAACAGTTTCAGGACTTTTTGGTTGCACCTTTTTGTTTAATTGCCTTTTATTAACAGTTTCAGGACTTTTTGGTAGCACCTTTTTGTTTAATTACCTTTTATTAACAGTTTCAGGACTTCTTGGTAGCACCTTTTGTTTAATTATTATTATTTTTTACTCTCTGGACGTTGTGGTAGCACCTTTTTGTTTAATTACCTTTTATTAACAGTTTCAGGACCATTTGGTAGCACCTTTTTGTTCAATTACCTGTTATTAATATTTTCAGGACTTTTTGGTAGCACCTTTTTTTTAATTACCTTTTATTAACAGTTTCAGGACCTTTTGGTAGCACTTTTTGTTTAATTACCTGTTATTAACAGTTTCAGGACTTTTTGGTAGCACCTTTTGTTTAATTACCTTTTATTAACAGTTTCAGCACTTTTTGATAGCACCTTTTGATTTATTGTTTTTTACACACTGGACTTTTTGATAGCACCTTTTTGTTTGATTACCTTATATTAACAGTTTCAGGACTTTTTGGTAGCATCTTTTTGTTTAATTACCTTTTATTAACAGTTTCAGGACCATTTGGTAGCACCTGCTTTCTTAGTTATTATTTCTTTACAGAAATTGTAGATAAGAATGTGGTATATAGCTATAATGAAAGAATCATACAGCAAGCTAGTGTTCTACTGTTCCATGGCACCATTGCTCATTTCCAATACACTACTTTAGTCCTTCGTGACTATCCTTGAATTGTTAATAGTCCATACAATTAGTTATAATTTGTTCAGCATCTAGAAGTGTTTGCAATAAATTGTCTTCGCATAGAGTAGTACCATGCAGAGTATACAGTAATAGCACAAGCATCAGCCTGTGATAAGTACACTCACTCCACAAAGGTATATATATTAATAACTGTTCTTAACTTGTTGATACTTCACACTAATAATTATTATTGTTTAGCATTAAACAAAAATCATTTATTTATCCCTTTAGTACAATGCAAATTTAATGTCTGAGTCTTTAATATAACACACATGTACAGAGCACGTGGGATAGAAATATACTAATTGGTGTGCATTACAATTGTGGTCCTAATTGTTCAATGGTTACTGCATTGGGCTGCTCACCCGGAGGTCCATGGTACAGATCCAGTGTGGGGAACATTTAAAAAAATTTTTTTTTTAACTTCAATTTTATGTATTTAAATAGCACTTAAAATACCTCTACATCAGTGCCTAGCTGATGGACCAGAGTGGTTGAAGGAGACCGCTTGGGAAACCCTGCGGGTGGTGCTGGCATCAGGGGTTCGATCCCCGGACCAGGAGCAGCCAGCTTCCTCCCTTATCCTAACAGCTTTCTTCTGGTAGGTTAGCTAGGCCAAGTCACTAGCAAAGCCGATGACCAAGTCCGCGTGTGGGCCATGTGGTGCTCCACTGGCTGTTCCCTGCATCTATGACCAAGTCCGTGTGTAGTTGGGGGGCAATCAGGATTGGGCCAACTTCCCAATGTGAAATGGCACCCACTAGTGACATTTTATTTTTTTTTACATTTTCTGGACTTTTTGGTAGCACCTTTTTGTTTAATTACCTTTTATTAACAGTTTCAGGACCATTTGGTAGCGCTAACCTTTTTGTTCAATTACCTGTTAATATTTTCAGGACTTTTTGGTAGCACCTTTTTGTTTAATTACCTTTTATTAACAGTTTCAGGACCTTTTGGTAGCACCTTTTTGTTTAATTACCTTTTATTAACAGTTTCAGGACCTTTTGGTAGCACCTTTTTGTTTTAATAACAGTTTCAGCAGTTTTTGGTAGCACCTTTTGTTTAATTATTATTATTTTTTACTCTCTGGACTTTTTGGTAGCACCTTTTTGTTTAATTACCTTTTATTAACAGTTTCAGGACCATTTGGTAGCACCTTTTTGTTCAATTACCTTTTGTTAACAGTTTCAGGACCTTTTGGTAGCACCTTTTTGTTTTATTACCTTATATTAACAGTTTCAGGACTTTATGGTAGCACCTTTTGTTTAATTACCTTTGATTAACAGTTTCAGGACTTTTTGGTTGCACCTTTTTGTTTAATTGCCTTTTATTAACAGTTTCAGGACCTTTTGGTAGCACCCTTTTGTTTAATTACCTGTTATTAATAATTTCAGGACTTTTTGGTAGCACCTTTTTGTTTAATTAACTTTTATTAACAGTTTCAGGACTTTTTGGTAGCACCTGCTTTCTTAGTTATTATTTCTTTACAGAAATTGTAGATTAGAATGTGGTTTATAGCTATAATGAAAGAATCATACAGCAAGCTAGTGTTCTACTGTTCCATGGCACCATTGCTCATTTCCAATACACTACTTTAGTCCTTCGTGACTATCCTTGAATTGTTAATAGTCCATACAATTAGTTATAATTTGTTTAGCATCTAGAAGTGTTTGCAATAAATTGTCTTCGCATAGAGTAGTACCATGCAGAGTATACAGTAATAGCACAAGCATCAGCCTGTGATAAGTTCACTCACTCCGCAAAGGTATATATATTAATAACTGTTCTTAACTTGTTGATACTTCACACTAATAATTATTATTGTTTAGCATTAAACAAAAATCATTTATTTATCCCTTTAGTACAATACAAAATTAATGTCTGAGTCTTTAATATAACACACATGTACAGAGCACGTGGGATAGAAATATACTAATTGGTGTGCATTACAATTGTGGTCCTAATTGTTCAATGGTTACTGCATTGGGCTGCTCACCCGGAGGTCCATGGTACAGATCCAGTGTGGGGAACATTTAAAAAAATTTTTTTTTTAACTTCAATTTTATGTATTTAAATAGCACTTAAAATACCTCTCCATCAGTGCCTAGCTGATGGACCAGAGTGGTTGAAGGAGACCGCTTGGGAAACCCTGCGGGTGGTGCTGGCATCAGGGGTTCGATCCCCGGACCAGGAGCAGCCAGCTTCCTCCCTTATCCTAACAGCTTTCTTCTGGTAGGTTAGCTAGGCCAAGTCACTAGCAAAGCCGATGACCAAGTCCGCGTGTGGGCCATGTGGTGCTCCACTGGCTGTTCCCTGCATCTATGACCAAGCCCGTGTGTAGTTGGGGGGCAATCAGGATTGGGCCAACTTCCCAATGTGAAATGGCACCCACTAGTGACATTTTAATTTTTTTTTACATTTTCTGGACTTTTTGGTAGCACCTTTTTGTTTAATTACCTTTTATTAACAGTTTCAGGACCTTTTGGTAGCACCTTTTTGTTTAATTACCTGTTATTAACAGTTTCAGGACTTTTTGGTAGCACCTTTTTCTTTAATTACCTTTTATTAACAGTTTCAGCACTTTTTGATAGCAACTTTTGATTAATTATTTTTTACACACTCTGGTCTTTTTGATAGCACTTTTTTGTTTTATTACCTTATATTAACAGTTTCAGGACTTTTTGGTAGCACCTTTAGTTTAATTACCTTTTATTAACAGTTTCAGGACTTTTTGGTTGCACCTTTTGTTTAATTGCCTTTTATTAACAGTTTCAGGACTTTTTGGTAGCACCTTTTTGTTTAATTACCTTTTATTAACAGTTTCAGGACTTTGTGGTAGCACCTTTTGTTTAATTATTATTATTTTTTACTCTCTGGACGTTTTGGTAGCACCTTTTTGTTTAATTGCCTTTTATTAACAGTTTCAGGACCATTTGGTAACACCTTTTTGTTCAATTACCTGTTATTAATATTTTCAGGACTTTTTGGTAGCACCTTTTTGTTTAATTACCTTTTATTAACAGTTTCAGGACCTTTTGGTAGCACCTTTTTGTTTAATTACCTTTTATTAACAGTTTCAGGACCTTTTGGTAGCACCTTTTTGTTTAATTACCTGTTATTAACAGTTTCAGGAGTTTTTGGTAGCACCTTTTGTTTAATTATTATTATTTTTTACTCTCTGGACTTTTTGGTAGCACCTTTTTGTTTAATTACCTTTTATTAACAGTTTCAGGACCATTTGGTAGCACCTTTTTGTTCAATTACCTTTTGTTAACAGTTTCAGGACCTTTTGGTAGCACCTTTTTGTTTTATTACCTTATATTAACAGTTTCAGGACTTTTTGGTAGCACCTTTTTGTTTAATTACCTTTTATTAACAGTTTCAGCACTTTTTGATAGCAACTTTTGATTAATTATTTTTTTACACACTCTGGTCTTTTTGATAGCACTTTTTTGTTTTATTACCTTATATTAACAGTTTCAGGACTTTTTGGTAGCACCTTTTGTTTAATTACCTTTTATTAACAGTTTCAGGACATTTTGGTTGCACCTTTTGTTTAATTACCTTTTATTAACAGTTTCAGGACTTTTTGGTTGCACCTTTTTGTTTAATTGCCTTTTATTAACAGTTTCAGGACTTTTTGGTAGCACCTTTTTGTTTAATTACCTTTTATTAACAGTTTCAGGACTTCTTGGTAGCACCTTTTGTTTAATTATTATTATTTTTTACTCTCTGGACGTTGTGGTAGCACCTTTTTGTTTAATTACCTTTTATTAACAGTTTCAGGACCATTTGGTAGCACCTTTTTGTTCAATTACCTGTTATTAATATTTTCAGGACTTTTTGGTAGCACCTTTTTTTTAATTACCTTTTATTAACAGTTTCAGGACCTTTTGGTAGCACTTTTTGTTTAATTACCTGTTATTAACAGTTTCAGGACTTTTTGGTAGCACCTTTTGTTTAATTACCTTTTATTAACAGTTTCAGCACTTTTTGATAGCACCTTTTGATTTATTGTTTTTTACACACTGGACTTTTTGATAGCACCTTTTTGTTTGATTACCTTATATTAACAGTTTCAGGACTTTTTGGTAGCATCTTTTTGTTTAATTACCTTTTATTAACAGTTTCAGGACCATTTGGTAGCACCTGCTTTCTTAGTTATTATTTCTTTACAGAAATTGTAGATAAGAATGTGGTATATAGCTATAATAAAAGAATCATACAGCAAGCTAGTGTTCTACTGTTCCATGGCACCATTGCTCATTTCCAATACACTACTTTAGTCCTTCGTGACTATCCTTGAATTGTTAATAGTCCATACAATTAGTTATAATTTGTTCAGCATCTAGAAGTGTTTGCAATAAATTGTCTTCGCATAGAGTAGTACCATGCAGAGTATACAGTAATAGCACAAGCATCAGCCTATGATAAGTACACTCACTCCACAAAGGTATATATATATTAATAACTGTTCTTAACTTGTTGATACTTCACACTAATAATTATTATTGTTTAGCATTAAACAAAAATCATTTATTTATCCCTTTAGTACAATGCAAATTTAATGTCTGAGTCTTTAATATAACACACATGTACAGAGCACGTGGGATAGAAATATACTAATTGGTGTGCATTACAATTGTGGTCCTAATTGTTCAATGGTTACTGCATTGGGCTGCTCACCCGGAGGTCCATGGTACAGATCCAGTGTGGGGAACATTTAAAAAAAATTTTTTTTTAACTTCAATTTTATGTATTTAAATAGCACATAAAATACTACTCCATCAGTGCCTAGTTGATGGACCAGAGTGGTTGAAGGAGACCGCTTGGGAAACCCTGCGGGTGGTGCTGGCATCAGGGGTTCGATCCCCGGACTAGGAGCAGCCAGTTTCCTCCCTTATCCTAACAGCTTTCTTCTGGTAGGTTAGCTAGGCCAAGTCACTAGCAAAGCCGATGACCAAGTCCGCGTGTGGGCCATGTGGTGCTCCACTGGCTGTTCCCTGTATCTATGACCAAGTCCGTGTGTAGTTGGGGGGCAATCAGGATTGGGCCAACTTCCCAATGTGAAATGGCACCCACTAGTGACATTTTATTTTTTTTTACATTTTCTGGACTTTTTGGTAGCACCTTTTTGTTTAATTACCTTTTATTAACAGTTTCAGGACCATTTGGTAGCGCTAACCTTTTTGTTCAATTACCTGTTAATATTTTCAGGACTTTTTGGTAGCACCTTTTTGTTTAATTACCTTTTATTAACAGTTTCAGGACCTTTTGGTAGCACCTTTTTGTTTAATTACCTTTTATTAACAGTTTCAGGACCTTTTGGTAGCACCTTTTTGTTTAATTACCTGTTATTAACAGTTTCAGGAGTTTTTGGTAGCACCTTTTGTTTAATTATTATTATTTTTTACTCTCTGGACTTTTTGGTAGCACCTTTTTGTTTAATTACCTTTTATTAACAGTTTCAGGACCATTTGGTAGCACCTTTTTGTTCAATTACCTTTTGTTAACAGTTTCAGGACCTTTTGGTAGCACCTTTCTGTTTTATTACCTTATATTAACAGTTTCAGGACTTTATGGTAGCACCTTTTGTTTAATTACCTTTGATTAACAGTTTCAGGACTTTTTGGTTGCACCTTTTTGTTTAATTGCCTTTTATTAACAGTTTCAGGACCTTTTGGTAGCACCCTTTTGTTTAATTACCTGTTATTAATAATTTCAGGACTTTTTGGTAGCACCTTTTTGTTTAATTAACTTTTATTAACAGTTTCAGGACTTTTTGGTAGCACCTGCTTTCTTAGTTATTATTTCTTTACAGAAATTGTAGATTAGAATGTGGTTTATAGCTATAATGAAAGAATCATACAGCAAGCTAGTGTTCTACTGTTCCATGGCACCATTGCTCATTTCCAATACACTACTTTAGTCCTTCGTGACTATCCTTGAATTGTTAATAGTCCATACAATTAGTTATAATTTGTTCAGCATCTAGAAGTGTTTGCAATAAATTGTCTTCGCATAGAGTAGTACCATGCAGAGTATACAGTAATAGCACAAGCATCAGCCTGTGATAAGTTCACTCACTCCGCAAAGGTATATATATTAATAACTGTTCTTAACTTGTTGATACTTCACACTAATAATTATTATTGTTTAGCATTAAACAAAAATCATTTATTTATCCCTTTAGTACAATACAAAATTAATGTCTGAGTCTTTAATATAACACACATGTACAGAGCACGTGGGATAGAAATATACTAATTGGTGTGCATTACAATTGTGGTCCTAATTGTTCAATGGTTACTGCATTGGGCTGCTCACCCGGAGGTCCATGGTACAGATCCAGTGTGGGGAACATTTAAAAAAATTTTTTTTTTAACTTCAATTTTATGTATTTAAATAGCACTTAAAATACCTCTCCATCAGTGCCTAGCTGATGGACCAGAGTGGTTGAAGGAGACCGCTTGGGAAACCCTGCGGGTGGTGCTGGCATCAGGGGTTCGATCCCCGGACCAGGAGCAGCCAGCTTCCTCCCTTATCCTAACAGCTTTCTTCTGGTAGGTTAGCTAGGCCAAGTCACTAGCAAAGCCGATGACCAAGTCCGCGTGTGGGCCATGTGGTGCTCCACTGGCTGTTCCCTGCATCTATGACCAAGTCCGTGTGTAGTTGGGGGGCAATCAGGATTGGGCCAACTTCCCAATGTGAAATGGCACCCACTAGTGACATTTTAATTTTTTTTTACATTTTCTGGACTTTTTGGTAGCACCTTTTTGTTTAATTACCTTTTATTAACAGTTTCAGGACCATTTGGTAGCGCTAACCTTTTTGTTCAATTACCTGTTAATATTTTCAGGACTTTTTGGTAGCACCTTTTTGTTTAATTACCTTTTATTAACAGTTTCAGGACCTTTTGGTAGCACCTTTTTGTTTAATTACCTTTTATTAACAGTTTCAGGACCTTTTGGTAGCACCTTTTTGTTTAATTACCTGTTATTAACAGTTTCAGGAGTTTTTGGTAGCACCTTTTGTTTAATTACCTTTGATTAACAGTTTCAGGACTTTTTGGTTGCACCTTTTTGTTTAATTGCCTTTCATTAACAGTTTCAGGACCTTTTGGTAGCACCCTTTTGTTTAATTACCTGTTATTAATAATTTCAGGACTTTTTGGTAGCACCTTTTTGTTTAATTAACTTTTATTAACAGTTTCAGGACTTTTTGGTAGCACCTGCTTTCTTAGTTATTATTTCTTTACAGAAATTGTAGATTAGAATGTGGTTTATAGCTATAATGAAAGAATCATACAGCAAGCTAGTGTTCTACTGTTCCATGGCACCATTGCTCATTTCCAATACACTACTTTAGTCCTTCGTGACTATCCTTGAATTGTTAATAGTCCATACAATTAGTTATAATTTGTTTAGCATCTAGAAGTGTTTGCAATAAATTGTCTTCGCATAGAGTAGTACCATGCAGAGTATACAGTAATAGCACAAGCATCAGCCTGTGATAAGTTCACTCACTCCGCAAAGGTATATATATTAATAACTGTTCTTAACTTGTTGATACTTCACACTAATAATTATTATTGTTTAGCATTAAACAAAAATCATTTATTTATCCCTTTAGTACAATACAAATTAATGTCTGAGTCTTTAATATAACACACATGTACAGAGCACGTGGGATAGAAATATACTAATTGGTGTGCATTACAATTGTGGTCCTAATTGTTCAATGGTTACTGCATTGGGCTGCTCACCCGGAGGTCCATGGTACAGATCCAGTGTGGGGAACATTTAAAAAAATTTTTTTTTAACTTCAATTTTATGTATTTAAATAGCACTTAAAATACCTCTCCATCAGTGCCTAGCTGATGGACCAGAGTGGTTGAAGGAGACCGCTTGGGAAACCCTGCGGGTGGTGCTGGCATCAGGGGTTCGATCCCCGGACCAGGAGCAGCCAGCTTCCTCCCTTATCCTAACAGCTTTCTTCTGGTAGGTTAGCTAGGCCAAGTCACTAGCAAAGCCGATGACCAAGTCCGCGTGTGGGCCATGTGGTGCTCCACTGGCTGTTCCCTGCATCTATGACCAAGTCCGTGTGTAGTTGGGGGGCAATCAGGATTGGGCCAACTTCCCAATGTGAAATGGCACCCACTAGTGACATTTTAATTTTTTTTTACATTTTCTGGACTTTTTGGTAGCACCTTTTTGTTTAATTACCTTTTATTAACAGTTTCAGGACCTTTTGGTAGCACCTTTTTGTTTAATTACCTGTTATTAACAGTTTCAGGACTTTTTGGTAGCACCTTTTTCTTTAATTACCTTTTATTAACAGTTTCAGCACTTTTTGATAGCAACTTTTGATTAATTATTTTTTACACACTCTGGTCTTTTTGATAGCACTTTTTTGTTTTATTACCTTATATTAACAGTTTCAGGACTTTTTGGTAGCACCTTTAGTTTAATTACCTTTTATTAACAGTTTCAGGACTTTTTGGTTGCACCTTTTGTTTAATTGCCTTTTATTAACAGTTTCAGGACTTTTTGGTAGCACCTTTTTGTTTAATTACCTTTTATTAACAGTTTCAGGACTTTGTGGTAGCACCTTTTGTTTAATTATTATTATTTTTTACTCTCTGGACGTTTTGGTAGCACCTTTTTGTTTAATTGCCTTTTATTAACAGTTTCAGGACCATTTGGTAACACCTTTTTGTTCAATTACCTGTTATTAATATTTTCAGGACTTTTTGGTAGCACCTTTTTGTTTAATTACCTTTTATTAACAGTTTCAGGACCTTTTGGTAGCACCTTTTTGTTTAATTACCTTTTATTAACAGTTTCAGGACCTTTTGGTAGCACCTTTTTGTTTAATTACCTGTTATTAACAGTTTCAGGAGTTTTTGGTAGCACCTTTTGTTTAATTATTATTATTTTTTACTCTCTGGACTTTTTGGTAGCACCTTTTTGTTTAATTACCTTTTATTAACAGTTTCAGGACCATTTGGTAGCACCTTTTTGTTCAATTACCTTTTGTTAACAGTTTCAGGACCTTTTGGTAGCACCTTTTTGTTTTATTACCTTATATTAACAGTTTCAGGACTTTTTGGTAGCACCTTTTTGTTTAATTACCTTTTATTAACAGTTTCAGCACTTTTTGATAGCAACTTTTGATTAATTATTTTTTTACACACTCTGGTCTTTTTGATAGCACTTTTTTGTTTTATTACCTTATATTAACAGTTTCAGGACTTTTTGGTAGCACCTTTTGTTTAATTACCTTTTATTAACAGTTTCAGGACATTTTGGTTGCACCTTTTGTTTAATTACCTTTTATTAACAGTTTCAGGACTTTTTGGTTGCACCTTTTTGTTTAATTGCCTTTTATTAACAGTTTCAGGACTTTTTGGTAGCACCTTTTTGTTTAATTACCTTTTATTAACAGTTTCAGGACTTCTTGGTAGCACCTTTTGTTTAATTATTATTATTTTTTACTCTCTGGACGTTGTGGTAGCACCTTTTTGTTTAATTACCTTTTATTAACAGTTTCAGGACCATTTGGTAGCACCTTTTTGTTCAATTACCTGTTATTAATATTTTCAGGACTTTTTGGTAGCACCTTTTTTTTAATTACCTTTTATTAACAGTTTCAGGACCTTTTGGTAGCACTTTTTGTTTAATTACCTGTTATTAACAGTTTCAGGACTTTTTGGTAGCACCTTTTGTTTAATTACCTTTTATTAACAGTTTCAGCACTTTTTGATAGCACCTTTTGATTTATTGTTTTTTACACACTGGACTTTTTGATAGCACCTTTTTGTTTGATTACCTTATATTAACAGTTTCAGGACTTTTTGGTAGCATCTTTTTGTTTAATTACCTTTTATTAACAGTTTCAGGACCATTTGGTAGCACCTGCTTTCTTAGTTATTATTTCTTTACAGAAATTGTAGATAAGAATGTGGTATATAGCTATAATGAAAGAATCATACAGCAAGCTAGTGTTCTACTGTTCCATGGCACCATTGCTCATTTCCAATACACTACTTTAGTCCTTCGTGACTATCCTTGAATTGTTAATAGTCCATACAATTAGTTATAATTTGTTCAGCATCTAGAAGTGTTTGCAATAAATTGTCTTCGCATAGAGTAGTACCATGCAGAGTATACAGTAATAGCACAAGCATCAGCCTGTGATAAGTACACTCACTCCACAAAGGTATATATATTAATAACTGTTCTTAACTTGTTGATACTTCACACTAATAATTATTATTGTTTAGCATTAAACAAAAATCATTTATTTATCCCTTTAGTACAATGCAAATTTAATGTCTGAGTCTTTAATATAACACACATGTACAGAGCACGTGGGATAGAAATATACTAATTGGTGTGCATTACAATTGTGGTCCTAATTGTTCAATGGTTACTGCATTGGGCTGCTCACCCGGAGGTCCATGGTACAGATCCAGTGTGGGGAACATTAAAAAAAATTTTTTTTTTAACTTCAATTTTATGTATTTAAATAGCACATAAAATACCTCTACATCAGTGCCTAGCTGATGGACCAGAGTGGTTGAAGGAGACCGCTTGGGAAACCCTGCGGGTGGTGCTGGCATCAGGGGTTCGATCCCCGGACCAGGAGCAGCCAGCTTCCTCCCTTATCCTAACAGCTTTCTTCTGGTAGGTTAGCTAGGCCAAGTCACTAGCAAAGCCGATGACCAAGTCCGCGTGTGGGCCATGTGGTGCTCCACTGGCTGTTCCCTGTATCTATGACCAAGCCCGTGTGTAGTTGGGGGGCAATCAGGATTGGGCCAACTTCCCAATGTGAAATGGCACCCACTAGTGACATTTTATTTTTTTTTACATTTTCTGGACTTTTTGGTAGCACCTTTTTGTTTAATTACCTTTTATTAACAGTTTCAGGACCATTTGGTAGCGCTAACCTTTTTGTTCAATTACCTGTTAATATTTTCAGGACTTTTTGGTAGCACCTTTTTGTTTAATTACCTTTTATTAACAGTTTCAGGACCTTTTGGTAGCACCTTTTTGTTTAATTACCTTTTATTAACAGTTTCAGGACCTTTTGGTAGCACCTTTTTGTTTAATTACCTGTTATTAACAGTTTCAGGAGTTTTTGGTAGCACCTTTTGTTTAATTATTATTATTTTTTACTCTCTGGACTTTTTGGTAGCACCTTTTTGCTTAATTACCTTTTATTAACAGTTTCAGGACCATTTGGTAGCACCTTTTTGTTCAATTACCTTTTGTTAACAGTTTCAGGACCTTTTGGTAGCACCTTTCTGTTTTATTACCTTATATTAACAGTTTCAGGACTTTATGGTAGCACCTTTCGTTTAATTACCTTTGATTAACAGTTTCAGGACTTTTTGGTTGCACCTTTTTGTTTAATTACCTGTTATTAACAGTTTCAGGACCATTTGGTTGTACCTTTTTGTTCAATTACCTTTTGTTAACAGTTTCAGGACCTTTTGGTAGCACCTTTTTGTTTTATTACCTTATATTAACAGTTTCAGGACTTTATGGTAGCAACTTTTGTTTAATTACCTTTGATTAACAGTTTCAGGACCATTTGGTTGTACCTTTTTGTTCAATTACCTTTTGTTAACAGTTTCAGGACCTTTTGGTAGCACCTTTTTGTTTTATTACCTTATATTAACAGTTTCAGGACTTTATGGTAGCACCTTTTGTTTAATTACCTTTGATTAACAGTTTCAGGACTTTTTGGTAGCACCTGCTTTCTTAGTTATTATTTCTTTACAGAAATTGTAGATTAGAATGTGGTTTATAGCTATAATGAAAGAATCATACAGCAAGCTAGTGTTCTACTGTTCCATGGCACCATTGCTCATTTCCAATACACTACTTTAGTCCTTCGTGACTATCCTTGAATTGTTAATAGTCCATACAATTAGTTATAATTTGTTTAGCATCTAGAAGTGTTTGCAATAAATTGTCTTCGCATAGAGTAGTACCATGCAGAGTATACAGTAATAGCACAAGCATCAGCCTGTGATAAGTTCACTCACTCCGCAAAGGTATATATATTAATAACTGTTCTTAACTTGTTGATACTTCACACTAATAATTATTATTGTTTAGCATTAAACAAAAATCATTTATTTATCCCTTTAGTACAATACAAATTAATGTCTGAGTCTTTAATATAACACACATGTACAGAGCACGTGGGATAGAAATATACTAATTGGTGTGCATTACAATTGTGGTCCTAATTGTTCAATGGTTACTGCATTGGGCTGCTCACCCGGAGGTCCATGGTACAGATCCAGTGTGGGGAACATTTAAAAAAATTTTTTTTTAACTTCAATTTTATGTATTTAAATAGCACTTAAAATACCTCTCCATCAGTGCCTAGCTGATGGACCAGAGTGGTTGAAGGAGACCGCTTGGGAAACCCTGCGGGTGGTGCTGGCATCAGGGGTTCGATCCCCGGACCAGGAGCAGCCAGCTTCCTCCCTTATCCTAACAGCTTTCTTCTGGTAGGTTAGCTAGGCCAAGTCACTAGCAAAGCCGATGACCAAGTCCGCGTGTGGGCCATGTGGTGCTCCACTGGCTGTTCCCTGCATCTATGACCAAGTCCGTGTGTAGTTGGGGGGCAATCAGGATTGGGCCAACTTCCCAATGTGAAATGGCACCCACTAGTGACATTTTAATTTTTTTTTACATTTTCTGGACTTTTTGGTAGCACCTTTTTGTTTAATTACCTTTTATTAACAGTTTCAGGACCTTTTGGTAGCACCTTTTTGTTTAATTACCTGTTATTAACAGTTTCAGGACTTTTTGGTAGCACCTTTTTCTTTAATTACCTTTTATTAACAGTTTCAGCACTTTTTGATAGCAACTTTTGATTAATTATTTTTTACACACTCTGGTCTTTTTGATAGCACTTTTTTGTTTTATTACCTTATATTAACAGTTTCAGGACTTTTTGGTAGCACCTTTAGTTTAATTACCTTTTATTAACAGTTTCAGGACTTTTTGGTTGCACCTTTTGTTTAATTGCCTTTTATTAACAGTTTCAGGACTTTTTGGTAGCACCTTTTTGTTTAATTACCTTTTATTAACAGTTTCAGGACTTTGTGGTAGCACCTTTTGTTTAATTATTATTATTTTTTACTCTCTGGACGTTTTGGTAGCACCTTTTTGTTTAATTGCCTTTTATTAACAGTTTCAGGACCATTTGGTAACACCTTTTTGTTCAATTACCTGTTATTAATATTTTCAGGACTTTTTGGTAGCACCTTTTTGTTTAATTACCTTTTATTAACAGTTTCAGGACCTTTTGGTAGCACCTTTTTGTTTAATTACCTTTTATTAACAGTTTCAGGACCTTTTGGTAGCACCTTTTTGTTTAATTACCTGTTATTAACAGTTTCAGGAGTTTTTGGTAGCACCTTTTGTTTAATTATTATTATTTTTTACTCTCTGGACTTTTTGGTAGCACCTTTTTGTTTAATTACCTTTTATTAACAGTTTCAGGACCATTTGGTAGCACCTTTTTGTTCAATTACCTTTTGTTAACAGTTTCAGGACCTTTTGGTAGCACCTTTTTGTTTTATTACCTTATATTAACAGTTTCAGGACTTTTTGGTAGCACCTTTTTGTTTAATTACCTTTTATTAACAGTTTCAGCACTTTTTGATAGCAACTTTTGATTAATTATTTTTTTACACACTCTGGTCTTTTTGATAGCACTTTTTTGTTTTATTACCTTATATTAACAGTTTCAGGACTTTTTGGTAGCACCTTTTGTTTAATTACCTTTTATTAACAGTTTCAGGACATTTTGGTTGCACCTTTTGTTTAATTACCTTTTATTAACAGTTTCAGGACTTTTTGGTTGCACCTTTTTGTTTAATTGCCTTTTATTAACAGTTTCAGGACTTTTTGGTAGCACCTTTTTGTTTAATTACCTTTTATTAACAGTTTCAGGACTTCTTGGTAGCACCTTTTGTTTAATTATTATTATTTTTTACTCTCTGGACGTTGTGGTAGCACCTTTTTGTTTAATTACCTTTTATTAACAGTTTCAGGACCATTTGGTAGCACCTTTTTGTTCAATTACCTGTTATTAATATTTTCAGGACTTTTTGGTAGCACCTTTTTTTTAATTACCTTTTATTAACAGTTTCAGGACCTTTTGGTAGCACTTTTTGTTTAATTACCTGTTATTAACAGTTTCAGGACTTTTTGGTAGCACCTTTTGTTTAATTACCTTTTATTAACAGTTTCAGCACTTTTTGATAGCACCTTTTGATTTATTGTTTTTTACACACTGGACTTTTTGATAGCACCTTTTTGTTTGATTACCTTATATTAACAGTTTCAGGACTTTTTGGTAGCATCTTTTTGTTTAATTACCTTTTATTAACAGTTTCAGGACCATTTGGTAGCACCTGCTTTCTTAGTTATTATTTCTTTACAGAAATTGTAGATAAGAATGTGGTATATAGCTATAATGAAAGAATCATACAGCAAGCTAGTGTTCTACTGTTCCATGGCACCATTGCTCATTTCCAATACACTACTTTAGTCCTTCGTGACTATCCTTGAATTGTTAATAGTCCATACAATTAGTTATAATTTGTTCAGCATCTAGAAGTGTTTGCAATAAATTGTCTTCGCATAGAGTAGTACCATGCAGAGTATACAGTAATAGCACAAGCATCAGCCTGTGATAAGTACACTCACTCCACAAAGGTATATATATTAATAACTGTTCTTAACTTGTTGATACTTCACACTAATAATTATTATTGTTTAGCATTAAACAAAAATCATTTATTTATCCCTTTAGTACAATGCAAATTTAATGTCTGAGTCTTTAATATAACACACATGTACAGAGCACGTGGGATAGAAATATACTAATTGGTGTGCATTACAATTGTGGTCCTAATTGTTCAATGGTTACTGCATTGGGCTGCTCACCCGGAGGTCCATGGTACAGATCCAGTGTGGGGAACATTAAAAAAAATTTTTTTTTTAACTTCAATTTTATGTATTTAAATAGCACTTAAAATACCTCTACATCAGTGCCTAGCTGATGGACCAGAGTGGTTGAAGGAGACCGCTTGGGAAACCCTGCGGGTGGTGCTGGCATCAGGGGTTCGATCCCCGGACCAGGAGCAGCCAGCTTCCTCCCTTATCCTAACAGCTTTCTTCTGGTAGGTTAGCTAGGCCAAGTCACTAGCAAAGCCGATGACCAAGTCCGCGTGTGGGCCATGTGGTGCTCCACTGGCTGTTCCCTGTATCTATGACCAAGCCCGTGTGTAGTTGGGGGGCAATCAGGATTGGGCCAACTTCCCAATGTGAAATGGCACCCACTAGTGACATTTTATTTTTTTTTACATTTTCTGGACTTTTTGGTAGCACCTTTTTGTTTAATTACCTTTTATTAACAGTTTCAGGACCATTTGGTAGCGCTAACCTTTTTGTTCAATTACCTGTTAATATTTTCAGGACTTTTTGGTAGCACCTTTTTGTTTAATTACCTTTTATTAACAGTTTCAGGACCTTTTGGTAGCACCTTTTTGTTTAATTACCTTTTATTAACAGTTTCAGGACCTTTTGGTAGCACCTTTTTGTTTAATTACCTGTTATTAACAGTTTCAGGAGTTTTTGGTAGCACCTTTTGTTTAATTATTATTATTTTTTACTCTCTGGACTTTTTGGTAGCACCTTTTTGCTTAATTACCTTTTATTAACAGTTTCAGGACCATTTGGTAGCACCTTTTTGTTCAATTACCTTTTGTTAACAGTTTCAGGACCTTTTGGTAGCACCTTTCTGTTTTATTACCTTATATTAACAGTTTCAGGACTTTATGGTAGCACCTTTCGTTTAATTACCTTTGATTAACAGTTTCAGGACTTTTTGGTTGCACCTTTTTGTTTAATTACCTGTTATTAACAGTTTCAGGACCATTTGGTTGTACCTTTTTGTTCAATTACCTTTTGTTAACAGTTTCAGGACCTTTTGGTAGCACCTTTTTGTTTTATTACCTTATATTAACAGTTTCAGGACTTTATGGTAGCAACTTTTGTTTAATTACCTTTGATTAACAGTTTCAGGACCATTTGGTTGTACCTTTTTGTTCAATTACCTTTTGTTAACAGTTTCAGGACCTTTTGGTAGCACCTTTTTGTTTTATTACCTTATATTAACAGTTTCAGGACTTTATGGTAGCACCTTTTGTTTAATTACCTTTGATTAACAGTTTCAGGACTTTTTGGTAGCACCTGCTTTCTTAGTTATTATTTCTTTACAGAAATTGTAGATTAGAATGTGGTTTATAGCTATAATGAAAGAATCATACAGCAAGCTAGTGTTCTACTGTTCCATGGCACCATTGCTCATTTCCAATACACTACTTTAGTCCTTCGTGACTATCCTTGAATTGTTAATAGTCCATACAATTAGTTATAATTTGTTTAGCATCTAGAAGTGTTTGCAATAAATTGTCTTCGCATAGAGTAGTACCATGCAGAGTATACAGTAATAGCACAAGCATCAGCCTGTGATAAGTTCACTCACTCCGCAAAGGTATATATATTAATAACTGTTCTTAACTTGTTGATACTTCACACTAATAATTATTATTGTTTAGCATTAAACAAAAATCATTTATTTATCCCTTTAGTACAATACAAAATTAATGTCTGAGTCTTTAATATAACACACATGTACAGAGCACGTGGGATAGAAATATACTAATTGGTGTGCATTACAATTGTGGTCCTAATTGTTCAATGGTTACTGCATTGGGCTGCTCACCCGGAGGTCCATGGTACAGATCCAGTGTGGGGAACATTTAAAAATTTTTTTTTTTTTAACTTCAATTTTATGTATTTAAATAGCACTTAAAATACCTCTCCATCAGTGCCTAGCTGATGGACCAGAGTGGTTGAAGGAGACCGCTTGGGAAACCCTGCGGGTGGTGCTGGCATCAGGGGTTCGATCCCCGGACCAGGAGCAGCCAGCCTCCTCCCTTATCCTAACAGCTTTCTTCTGGTAGGTTAGCTAGGCCAAGTCACTAGCAAAGCCGATGACCAAGTCCGCGTGTGGGCCATGTGGTGCTCCACTGGCTGCTCCCTGTATCTATGACCAAGTCCGTGTGTAGTTGGGGGGCAATCAGGATTGGGCCAACTTCCCAATGTGAAATGGCACCCACTAGTGACATTTTATTTTTTTTTTACATTTTCTGGACTTTTTGGTAGCACCTTTTTGTTTAATTACCTTTTATTAACAGTTTCAGGACCTTTTGGTAGCACCTTTTTGTTTAATTACCTGTTATTAACAGTTTCAGGACTTTTTGGTAGCACCTTTTTCTTTAATTACCTTTTATTAACAGTTTCAGCACTTTTTGATAGCAACTTTTGATTAATTATTTTTTACACACTCTGGTCTTTTTGATAGCACTTTTTTGTTTTATTACCTTATATTAACAGTTTCAGGACTTTTTGGTAGCACCTTTAGTTTAATTACCTTTTATTAACAGTTTCAGGACTTTTTGGTTGCACCTTTTGTTTAATTGCCTTTTATTAACAGTTTCAGGACTTTTTGGTAGCACCTTTTTGTTTAATTACCTTTTATTAACAGTTTCAGGACTTTTTGGTAGCACCTTTTGTTTAATTATTATTTTTTACTCTCTGGACGTTTTGGTAGCACCTTTTTGTTTAATTGCCTTTTATTAACAGTTTCAGGACCATTTGGTAGCACCTTTTTGTTCAATTACCTGTTATTAATATTTTCAGGACTTTTTGGTAGCTCCTTTTTTTAATTACCTTTTATTAACAGTTTCAGGACCTTTTGGTAGCACTTTTTGTTTAATTACCTGTTATTAACAGTTTCAGGACTTTTTGGTAGCACCTTTTTCTTTAATTACCTTTTATTAACAGTTTCAGCACTTTTTGATAGCAACTTTTGATTAATTATTTTTTACACACTCTGGTCTTTTTGATAGCACTTTTTTGTTTTATTACCTTATATTAACAGTTTCAGGACTTTTTGGTAGCACCTTTAGTTTAATTACCTTTTATTAACAGTTTCAGGACTTTTTGGTTGCACCTTTTGTTTAATTGCCTTTTATTAACAGTTTCAGGACTTTTTGGTAGCACCTTTTTGTTTAATTACCTTTTATTAACAGTTTCAGGACTTTGTGGTAGCACCTTTTGTTTAATTATTATTATTTTTTACTCTCTGGACGTTTTGGTAGCACCTTTTTGTTTAATTGCCTTTTATTAACAGTTTCAGGACCATTTGGTAACACCTTTTTGTTCAATTACCTGTTATTAATATTTTCAGGACTTTTTGGTAGCACCTTTTTGTTTAATTACCTTTTATTAACAGTTTCAGGACCTTTTGGTAGCACCTTTTTGTTTAATTACCTTTTATTAACAGTTTCAGGACCTTTTGGTAGCACCTTTTTGTTTAATTACCTGTTATTAACAGTTTCAGGAGTTTTTGGTAGCACCTTTTGTTTAATTATTATTATTTTTTACTCTCTGGACTTTTTGGTAGCACCTTTTTGTTTAATTACCTTTTATTAACAGTTTCAGGACCATTTGGTAGCACCTTTTTGTTCAATTACCTTTTGTTAACAGTTTCAGGACCTTTTGGTAGCACCTTTTTGTTTTATTACCTTATATTAACAGTTTCAGGACTTTTTGGTAGCACCTTTTTGTTTAATTACCTTTTATTAACAGTTTCAGCACTTTTTGATAGCAACTTTTGATTAATTATTTTTTTACACACTCTGGTCTTTTTGATAGCACTTTTTTGTTTTATTACCTTATATTAACAGTTTCAGGACTTTTTGGTAGCACCTTTTGTTTAATTACCTTTTATTAACAGTTTCAGGACATTTTGGTTGCACCTTTTGTTTAATTACCTTTTATTAACAGTTTCAGGACTTTTTGGTTGCACCTTTTTGTTTAATTGCCTTTTATTAACAGTTTCAGGACTTTTTGGTAGCACCTTTTTGTTTAATTACCTTTTATTAACAGTTTCAGGACTTCTTGGTAGCACCTTTTGTTTAATTATTATTATTTTTTACTCTCTGGACGTTGTGGTAGCACCTTTTTGTTTAATTACCTTTTATTAACAGTTTCAGGACCATTTGGTAGCACCTTTTTGTTCAATTACCTGTTATTAATATTTTCAGGACTTTTTGGTAGCACCTTTTTTTTAATTACCTTTTATTAACAGTTTCAGGACCTTTTGGTAGCACTTTTTGTTTAATTACCTGTTATTAACAGTTTCAGGACTTTTTGGTAGCACCTTTTGTTTAATTACCTTTTATTAACAGTTTCAGCACTTTTTGATAGCACCTTTTGATTTATTGTTTTTTACACACTGGACTTTTTGATAGCACCTTTTTGTTTGATTACCTTATATTAACAGTTTCAGGACTTTTTGGTAGCATCTTTTTGTTTAATTACCTTTTATTAACAGTTTCAGGACCATTTGGTAGCACCTGCTTTCTTAGTTATTATTTCTTTACAGAAATTGTAGATTAGAATGTGGTTTATAGCTATAATGAAAGAATCATACAGCAAGCTAGTGTTCTACTGTTCCATGGCACCATTGCTCATTTCCAATACACTACTTTAGTCCTTCGTGACTATCCTTGAATTGTTAATAGTCCATACAATTAGTTATAATTTGTTTAGCATCTAGAAGTGTTTGCAATAAATTGTCTTCGCATAGAGTAGTACCATGCAGAGTATACAGTAATAGCACAAGCATCAGCCTGTGATAAGTTCACTCACTCCGCAAAGGTATATATATTAATAACTGTTCTTAACTTGTTGATACTTCACACTAATAATTATTATTGTTTAGCATTAAACAAAAATCATTTATTTATCCCTTTAGTACAATACAAATTAATGTCTGAGTCTTTAATATAACACACATGTACAGAGCACGTGGGATAGAAATATACTAATTGGTGTGCATTACAATTGTGGTCCTAATTGTTCAATGGTTACTGCATTGGGCTGCTCACCCGGAGGTCCATGGTACAGATCCAGTGTGGGGAACATTTAAAAAAATTTTTTTTTAACTTCAATTTTATGTATTTAAATAGCACTTAAAATACCTCTCCATCAGTGCCTAGCTGATGGACCAGAGTGGTTGAAGGAGACCGCTTGGGAAACCCTGCGGGTGGTGCTGGCATCAGGGGTTCGATCCCCGGACCAGGAGCAGCCAGCTTCCTCCCTTATCCTAACAGCTTTCTTCTGGTAGGTTAGCTAGGCCAAGTCACTAGCAAAGCCGATGACCAAGTCCGCGTGTGGGCCATGTGGTGCTCCACTGGCTGTTCCCTGCATCTATGACCAAGTCCGTGTGTAGTTGGGGGGCAATCAGGATTGGGCCAACTTCCCAATGTGAAATGGCACCCACTAGTGACATTTTAATTTTTTTTTACATTTTCTGGACTTTTTGGTAGCACCTTTTTGTTTAATTACCTTTTATTAACAGTTTCAGGACCTTTTGGTAGCACCTTTTTGTTTAATTACCTGTTATTAACAGTTTCAGGACTTTTTGGTAGCACCTTTTTCTTTAATTACCTTTTATTAACAGTTTCAGCACTTTTTGATAGCAACTTTTGATTAATTATTTTTTACACACTCTGGTCTTTTTGATAGCACTTTTTTGTTTTATTACCTTATATTAACAGTTTCAGGACTTTTTGGTAGCACCTTTAGTTTAATTACCTTTTATTAACAGTTTCAGGACTTTTTGGTTGCACCTTTTGTTTAATTGCCTTTTATTAACAGTTTCAGGACTTTTTGGTAGCACCTTTTTGTTTAATTACCTTTTATTAACAGTTTCAGGACTTTGTGGTAGCACCTTTTGTTTAATTATTATTATTTTTTACTCTCTGGACGTTTTGGTAGCACCTTTTTGTTTAATTGCCTTTTATTAACAGTTTCAGGACCATTTGGTAACACCTTTTTGTTCAATTACCTGTTATTAATATTTTCAGGACTTTTTGGTAGCACCTTTTTGTTTAATTACCTTTTATTAACAGTTTCAGGACCTTTTGGTAGCACCTTTTTGTTTAATTACCTTTTATTAACAGTTTCAGGACCTTTTGGTAGCACCTTTTTGTTTAATTACCTGTTATTAACAGTTTCAGGAGTTTTTGGTAGCACCTTTTGTTTAATTATTATTATTTTTTACTCTCTGGACTTTTTGGTAGCACCTTTTTGTTTAATTACCTTTTATTAACAGTTTCAGGACCATTTGGTAGCACCTTTTTGTTCAATTACCTTTTGTTAACAGTTTCAGGACCTTTTGGTAGCACCTTTTTGTTTTATTACCTTATATTAACAGTTTCAGGACTTTTTGGTAGCACCTTTTTGTTTAATTACCTTTTATTAACAGTTTCAGCACTTTTTGATAGCAACTTTTGATTAATTATTTTTTTACACACTCTGGTCTTTTTGATAGCACTTTTTTGTTTTATTACCTTATATTAACAGTTTCAGGACTTTTTGGTAGCACCTTTTGTTTAATTACCTTTTATTAACAGTTTCAGGACATTTTGGTTGCACCTTTTGTTTAATTACCTTTTATTAACAGTTTCAGGACTTTTTGGTTGCACCTTTTTGTTTAATTGCCTTTTATTAACAGTTTCAGGACTTTTTGGTAGCACCTTTTTGTTTAATTACCTTTTATTAACAGTTTCAGGACTTCTTGGTAGCACCTTTTGTTTAATTATTATTATTTTTTACTCTCTGGACGTTGTGGTAGCACCTTTTTGTTTAATTACCTTTTATTAACAGTTTCAGGACCATTTGGTAGCACCTTTTTGTTCAATTACCTGTTATTAATATTTTCAGGACTTTTTGGTAGCACCTTTTTTTTAATTACCTTTTATTAACAGTTTCAGGACCTTTTGGTAGCACTTTTTGTTTAATTACCTGTTATTAACAGTTTCAGGACTTTTTGGTAGCACCTTTTGTTTAATTACCTTTTATTAACAGTTTCAGCACTTTTTGATAGCACCTTTTGATTTATTGTTTTTTACACACTGGACTTTTTGATAGCACCTTTTTGTTTGATTACCTTATATTAACAGTTTCAGGACTTTTTGGTAGCATCTTTTTGTTTAATTACCTTTTATTAACAGTTTCAGGACCATTTGGTAGCACCTGCTTTCTTAGTTATTATTTCTTTACAGAAATTGTAGATAAGAATGTGGTATATAGCTATAATGAAAGAATCATACAGCAAGCTAGTGTTCTACTGTTCCATGGCACCATTGCTCATTTCCAATACACTACTTTAGTCCTTCGTGACTATCCTTGAATTGTTAATAGTCCATACAATTAGTTATAATTTGTTCAGCATCTAGAAGTGTTTGCAATAAATTGTCTTCGCATAGAGTAGTACCATGCAGAGTATACAGTAATAGCACAAGCATCAGCCTGTGATAAGTACACTCACTCCACAAAGGTATATATATTAATAACTGTTCTTAACTTGTTGATACTTCACACTAATAATTATTATTGTTTAGCATTAAACAAAAATCATTTATTTATCCCTTTAGTACAATGCAAATTTAATGTCTGAGTCTTTAATATAACACACATGTACAGAGCACGTGGGATAGAAATATACTAATTGGTGTGCATTACAATTGTGGTCCTAATTGTTCAATGGTTACTGCATTGGGCTGCTCACCCGGAGGTCCATGGTACAGATCCAGTGTGGGGAACATTAAAAAAAATTTTTTTTTTAACTTCAATTTTATGTATTTAAATAGCACTTAAAATACCTCTACATCAGTGCCTAGCTGATGGACCAGAGTGGTTGAAGGAGACCGCTTGGGAAACCCTGCGGGTGGTGCTGGCATCAGGGGTTCGATCCCCGGACCAGGAGCAGCCAGCTTCCTCCCTTATCCTAACAGCTTTCTTCTGGTAGGTTAGCTAGGCCAAGTCACTAGCAAAGCCGATGACCAAGTCCGCGTGTGGGCCATGTGGTGCTCCACTGGCTGTTCCCTGTATCTATGACCAAGCCCGTGTGTAGTTGGGGGGCAATCAGGATTGGGCCAACTTCCCAATGTGAAATGGCACCCACTAGTGACATTTTATTTTTTTTTACATTTTCTGGACTTTTTGGTAGCACCTTTTTGTTTAATTACCTTTTATTAACAGTTTCAGGACCATTTGGTAGCGCTAACCTTTTTGTTCAATTACCTGTTAATATTTTCAGGACTTTTTGGTAGCACCTTTTTGTTTAATTACCTTTTATTAACAGTTTCAGGACCTTTTGGTAGCACCTTTTTGTTTAATTACCTTTTATTAACAGTTTCAGGACCTTTTGGTAGCACCTTTTTGTTTAATTACCTGTTATTAACAGTTTCAGGAGTTTTTGGTAGCACCTTTTGTTTAATTATTATTATTTTTTACTCTCTGGACTTTTTGGTAGCACCTTTTTGCTTAATTACCTTTTATTAACAGTTTCAGGACCATTTGGTAGCACCTTTTTGTTCAATTACCTTTTGTTAACAGTTTCAGGACCTTTTGGTAGCACCTTTCTGTTTTATTACCTTATATTAACAGTTTCAGGACTTTATGGTAGCACCTTTCGTTTAATTACCTTTGATTAACAGTTTCAGGACTTTTTGGTTGCACCTTTTTGTTTAATTACCTGTTATTAACAGTTTCAGGACCATTTGGTTGTACCTTTTTGTTCAATTACCTTTTGTTAACAGTTTCAGGACCTTTTGGTAGCACCTTTTTGTTTTATTACCTTATATTAACAGTTTCAGGACTTTATGGTAGCAACTTTTGTTTAATTACCTTTGATTAACAGTTTCAGGACCATTTGGTTGTACCTTTTTGTTCAATTACCTTTTGTTAACAGTTTCAGGACCTTTTGGTAGCACCTTTTTGTTTTATTACCTTATATTAACAGTTTCAGGACTTTATGGTAGCACCTTTTGTTTAATTACCTTTGATTAACAGTTTCAGGACTTTTTGGTAGCACCTGCTTTCTTAGTTATTATTTCTTTACAGAAATTGTAGATTAGAATGTGGTTTATAGCTATAATGAAAGAATCATACAGCAAGCTAGTGTTCTACTGTTCCATGGCACCATTGCTCATTTCCAATACACTACTTTAGTCCTTCGTGACTATCCTTGAATTGTTAATAGTCCATACAATTAGTTATAATTTGTTTAGCATCTAGAAGTGTTTGCAATAAATTGTCTTCGCATAGAGTAGTACCATGCAGAGTATACAGTAATAGCACAAGCATCAGCCTGTGATAAGTTCACTCACTCCGCAAAGGTATATATATTAATAACTGTTCTTAACTTGTTGATACTTCACACTAATAATTATTATTGTTTAGCATTAAACAAAAATCATTTATTTATCCCTTTAGTACAATACAAAATTAATGTCTGAGTCTTTAATATAACACACATGTACAGAGCACGTGGGATAGAAATATACTAATTGGTGTGCATTACAATTGTGGTCCTAATTGTTCAATGGTTACTGCATTGGGCTGCTCACCCGGAGGTCCATGGTACAGATCCAGTGTGGGGAACATTTAAAAATTTTTTTTTTTTTAACTTCAATTTTATGTATTTAAATAGCACTTAAAATACCTCTCCATCAGTGCCTAGCTGATGGACCAGAGTGGTTGAAGGAGACCGCTTGGGAAACCCTGCGGGTGGTGCTGGCATCAGGGGTTCGATCCCCGGACCAGGAGCAGCCAGCCTCCTCCCTTATCCTAACAGCTTTCTTCTGGTAGGTTAGCTAGGCCAAGTCACTAGCAAAGCCGATGACCAAGTCCGCGTGTGGGCCATGTGGTGCTCCACTGGCTGTTCCCTGTATCTATGACCAAGTCCGTGTGTAGTTGGGGGGCAATCAGGATTGGGCCAACTTCCCAATGTGAAATGGCACCCACTAGTGACATTTTATTTTTTTTTTACATTTTCTGGACTTTTTGGTAGCACCTTTTTGTTTAATTACCTTTTATTAACAGTTTCAGGACCTTTTGGTAGCACCTTTTTGTTTAATTACCTGTTATTAACAGTTTCAGGACTTTTTGGTAGCACCTTTTTCTTTAATTACCTTTTATTAACAGTTTCAGCACTTTTTGATAGCAACTTTTGATTAATTATTTTTTACACACTCTGGTCTTTTTGATAGCACTTTTTTGTTTTATTACCTTATATTAACAGTTTCAGGACTTTTTGGTAGCACCTTTAGTTTAATTACCTTTTATTAACAGTTTCAGGACTTTTTGGTTGCACCTTTTGTTTAATTGCCTTTTATTAACAGTTTCAGGACTTTTTGGTAGCACCTTTTTGTTTAATTACCTTTTATTAACAGTTTCAGGACTTTTTGGTAGCACCTTTTGTTTAATTATTATTTTTTACTCTCTGGACGTTTTGGTAGCACCTTTTTGTTTAATTGCCTTTTATTAACAGTTTCAGGACCATTTGGTAGCACCTTTTTGTTCAATTACCTGTTATTAATATTTTCAGGACTTTTTGGTAGCTCCTTTTTTTAATTACCTTTTATTAACAGTTTCAGGACCTTTTGGTAGCACTTTTTGTTTAATTACCTGTTATTAACAGTTTCAGGACTTTTTGGTAGCACCTTTTGTTTAATTACCTTTTATTAACAGTTTCAGCACTTTTTGATAGCACCTTTTGATTTATTGTTTATTACACACTGGACTTTTTGATAGCACCTTTTTGTTTGATTACCTTATATTAACAGTTTCAGGACTTTTTGGTAGCATCTTTTTGTTTAATTACCTTTTATTAACAGTTTCAGGACCATTTGGTAGCACCTGCTTTCTTAGTTATTATTTCTTTACAGAAATTGTAGATAAGAATGTGGTATATAGCTATAATGAAAGAATCATACAGCAAGCTAGTGTTCTACTGTTCCATGGCACCATTGCTCATTTCCAATACACTACTTTAGTCCTTCGTGACTATCCTTGAATTGTTAATAGTCCATACAATTAGTTATAATTTGTTTAGCATCTAGAAGTGTTTGCAATAAATTGTCTTCGCATAGAGTAGTACCATGCAGAGTATACAGTAATAGCACAAGCATCAGCCTGTGATAAGTTCACTCACTCCGCAAAGGTATATATATTAATAACTGTTCTTAACTTGTTGATACTTCACACTAATAATTATTATTGTTTAGCATTAAACAAAAATCATTTATTTATCCCTTTAGTACAATACAAAATTAATGTCTGAGTCTTTAATATAACACACATGTACAGAGCACGTGGGATAGAAATATACTAATTGGTGTGCATTACAATTGTGGTCCTAATTGTTCAATGGTTACTGCATTGGGCTGCTCACCCGGAGGTCCATGGTACAGATCCAGTGTGGGGAACATTTAAAAATTTTTTTTTTTTTAACTTCAATTTTATGTATTTAAATAGCACTTAAAATACCTCTCCATCAGTGCCTAGCTGATGGACCAGAGTGGTTGAAGGAGACCGCTTGGGAAACCCTGCGGGTGGTGCTGGCATCAGGGGTTCGATCCCCGGACCAGGAGCAGCCAGCCTCCTCCCTTATCCTAACAGCTTTCTTCTGGTAGGTTAGCTAGGCCAAGTCACTAGCAAAGCCGATGACCAAGTCCGCGTGTGGGCCATGTGGTGCTCCACTGGCTGTTCCCTGTATCTATGACCAAGTCCGTGTGTAGTTGGGGGGCAATCAGGATTGGGCCAACTTCCCAATGTGAAATGGCACCCACTAGTGACATTTTATTTTTTTTTTACATTTTCTGGACTTTTTGGTAGCACCTTTTTGTTTAATTACCTTTTATTAACAGTTTCAGGACCTTTTGGTAGCACCTTTTTGTTTAATTACCTGTTATTAACAGTTTCAGGACTTTTTGGTAGCACCTTTTTCTTTAATTACCTTTTATTAACAGTTTCAGCACTTTTTGATAGCAACTTTTGATTAATTATTTTTTACACACTCTGGTCTTTTTGATAGCACTTTTTTGTTTTATTACCTTATATTAACAGTTTCAGGACTTTTTGGTAGCACCTTTAGTTTAATTACCTTTTATTAACAGTTTCAGGACTTTTTGGTTGCACCTTTTGTTTAATTGCCTTTTATTAACAGTTTCAGGACTTTTTGGTAGCACCTTTTTGTTTAATTACCTTTTATTAACAGTTTCAGGACTTTTTGGTAGCACCTTTTGTTTAATTATTATTTTTTACTCTCTGGACGTTTTGGTAGCACCTTTTTGTTTAATTGCCTTTTATTAACAGTTTCAGGACCATTTGGTAGCACCTTTTTGTTCAATTACCTGTTATTAATATTTTCAGGACTTTTTGGTAGCTCCTTTTTTTAATTACCTTTTATTAACAGTTTCAGGACCTTTTGGTAGCACTTTTTGTTTAATTACCTGTTATTAACAGTTTCAGGACTTTTTGGTAGCACCTTTTGTTTAATTACCTTTTATTAACAGTTTCAGCACTTTTTGATAGCACCTTTTGATTTATTGTTTATTACACACTGGACTTTTTGATAGCACCTTTTTGTTTGATTACCTTATATTAACAGTTTCAGGACTTTTTGGTAGCATCTTTTTGTTTAATTACCTTTTATTAACAGTTTCAGGACCATTTGGTAGCACCTGCTTTCTTAGTTATTATTTCTTTACAGAAATTGTAGATAAGAATGTGGTATATAGCTATAATGAAAGAATCATACAGCAAGCTAGTGTTCTACTGTTCCATGGCACCATTGCTCATTTCCAATACACTACTTTAGTCCTTCGTGACTATCCTTGAATTGTTAATAGTCCATACAATTAGTTATAATTTGTTCAGCATCTAGAAGTGTTTGCAATAAATTGTCTTCGCATAGAGTAGTACCATGCAGAGTATACAGTAATAGCACAAGCATCAGCCTGTGATAAGTACACTCACTCCACAAAGGTATATATATTAATAACTGTTCTTAACTTGTTGATACTTCACACTAATAATTATTATTGTTTAGCATTAAACAAAAATCATTTATTTATCCCTTTAGTACAATGCAAATTTAATGTCTGAGTCTTTAATATAACACACATGTACAGAGCACGTGGGATAGAAATATACTAATTGGTGTGCATTACAATTGTGGTCCTAATTGTTCAATGGTTACTGCATTGGGCTGCTCACCCGGAGGTCCATGGTACAGATCCAGTGTGGGGAACATTTAAAAAAATTTTTTTTTTAACTTCAATTTTATGTATTTAAATAGCACATAAAATACTACTCCATCAGTGCCTAGTTGATGGACCAGAGTGGTTGAAGGAGACCGCTTGGGAAACCCTGCGGGTGGTGCTGGCATCAGGGGTTCGATCCCCGGACTAGGAGCAGCCAGTTTCCTCCCTTATCCTAACAGCTTTCTTCTGGTAGGTTAGCTAGGCCAAGTCACTAGCAAAGCCGATGACCAAGTCCGCGTGTGGGCCATGTGGTGCTCCACTGGCTGTTCCCTGTATCTATGACCAAGTCCGTGTGTAGTTGGGGGGCAATCAGGATTGGGCCAACTTCCCAATGTGAAATGGCACCCACTAGTGACATTTTTTTTTTTTTTACATTTTCTGGACTTTTTGGTAGCACCTTTTTGTTTAATTACCTTTTATTAACAGTTTCAGGACCATTTGGTAGCGCTAACCTTTTTGTTCAATTACCTGTTAATATTTTCAGGACTTTTTGGTAGCACCTTTTTGTTTAATTACCTTTTATTAACAGTTTCAGGACCTTTTGGTAGCACCTTTTTGTTTAATTACCTTTTATTTACAGTTTCAGGACCTTTTGGTAGCACCTTTTTGTTTAATTACCTGTTATTAACAGTTTCAGGACTTTTTGGTAGCACCTTTTGTTTAATTATTATTATTTTTTACTCTCTGGACGTTTTGGTAGCAACTTTTTGTTTAATTGCCTTTTATTAACAGTTTCAGGACCATTTGGTAACACCTTTTTGTTCAATTACCTGTTATTAATATTTTCAGGACTTTTTGGTAGCACCTTTTTGTTTAATTACCTTTTATTAACAGTTTTAGGACCTTTTGGTAGCACCTTTTTGTTTAATTACCTGTTATTAACAGTTTCAGGACTTTTTGGTAGCACCTTTTGTTTAATTACCTTTTATTAACAGTTTCAGCACTTTTTGATAGCACCTTTTGATTTATTATTTTTAACACACTGGACTTTTTGATAGCATCTTTTTGTTTAATTACCTTTTATTAACAGTTTCAGGACTTTTTGGTAGAACCTTTTTGTTTAATTACCTTTTATTAACAGTTTCAGGACTTTTTGGTAGCACCTTTTGTTTAATTATTATTATTTTTTACTCTCTGGACGTTTTGGTAGCACTTTTTTGTTTAATTACCTTTTATTAACAGTTTCAGGACCATTTGGTAACACCTTTTTGTTCAATTACCTGTTATTAATATTTTCAGGACTTTTTGGTAGCACCTTTTTGTTTAATTACCTTTTATTAAGTTTCAGGACCTTTTGGTAGCACCTTTTTGTTTTATTACCTTATATTAACAGTTTCAGGACTTTTTGGTAGCACCTTTTGTTTAATTACCTTTGATTAACAGTTTCAGGACATTTTGGTTGCACCTTTTTGTTTAATTGCCTTTTATTAACAGTTTCAGGACCTTTTGGTAGCACCTTTTTGTTTAATTACCTGTTATTAACAGTTTCAGGACTTTTTGGTAGCACCTTTTGTTTCATTATTATTATTTTTTACACTCTGGACTTTTTGGTAGCACCTTTTTGTTTAATTACCTTTTATTAACAGTTTCAGGACCATTTGGTAGCGCTAACCTTTTTGTTCAATTACCTGTTATTAATATTTTCAGGACTTTTTGGTAGCACCTTTTTGTTTAATTGCCTTTTATTAAGTTTCAGGACCTTTTGGTAGCACCTTTTTGTTTTATTACCTTATATTAACAGTTTCAGGACTTTTTGGTAGCACCTTTTTGTTTAATTACCTTTTATTAACAGTTTCAGCACTTTTTGATAACAACTTTTGATTAATTATTTTTTACACACTCTGGTCTTTTTGATAGCACTTTTTAGTTTTATTACCTTATATTAACAGTTTCAGGACTTTTTGGTAGCACCTTTTGTTTAATTACCTTTTATTAACAGTTTCAGGACATTTTGGTTGCACCTTTTGTTTAATTACCTTTTATTAACAGTTTCAGGACTTTTTGGTTGCACCTTTTTGTTTAATTGCCTTTTATTAACAGTTTCAGGACTTTTTGATAGCACCTTTTTGTTTAATTACCTTTTATTAACAGTTTCAGGACTTTTTGGTAGCACCTTTTGTTTAATTATTATTATTTTTTACTCTCTGGACGTTGTGGTAGCACCTTTTTGTTTAATTACCTTTTATTAACAGTTTCAGGACCATTTGGAAGCATCTTTTTGTTCAATTACCTGTTATTAATATTTTCAGGACTTTTTGGTAGCACCTTTTTTTTAATTACCTTTTATTAACAGTTTCAGGACCTTTTGGTAGCACTTTTTGTTTAATTACCTGTTATTAACAGTTTCAGGACTTTTTGGTAGCACCTTTTGTTTAATTACCTTTTATTAACAGTTTCAGCACTTTTTGATAGCACCTTTTGATTTATTATTTTTTACACACTGGACTTTTTGATAGCACCTCTTTGTTTGATTACCTTATATTAACAGTTTCAGGACTTTTTGGTAGCATCTTTTTGTTTAATTACCTTTTATTAACAGTTTCAGGACCATTTGGTAGCACCTGCTTTCTTAGTTATTATTTCTTTACAGAAATTGTAGATAAGAATGTGCTATATAGCTATAATGAAAGAATCATACAGCAAGCTAGTGTTCTACTGTTCCATGGCACCATTGCTCATTTCCAATACACTACTTTAGTCCTTCGTGACTATCCTTGAATTGTTAATAGTCCATACAATTAGTTATAATTTGTTCAGCATCTAGAAGTGTTTGCAATAAATGTGACTGGGCCTGCGAAAACAGGGCATGTGGGCACAAACTACATCCCATCACTCTTCAGGTGATATCTCAGTGCTGGAATAGTATTTTTTGCATTCTGTAACTTGCATCATGATGCCAATTAAATGCTGACTAAGAGCTGAAAATTGCAATACCATAGCATAATGGTACAAAATGTTACAAGCGATGAAAGTGTGAAAAAGTAGGCAAAAATCATGTGCCCACATGCCCTATTATCGCAGGCCCGGTCACAAATTGTCTTCGCATAGAGTAGTACCATGCAGAGTATACAGTAATAGCACAAGCATCAGCCTGTGATAAGTACACTCACTCCACAAAGGTATATATATTAATAACTGTTCTTAACTTGTTGATACTTCACACTAATAATTATTATTGTTTAGCATTAAACAAAAATCATTTATTTATCCCTTTAGTACAATGCAAATTTAATGTCTGAGTCTTTAATATAACACACATGTACAGAGCACGTGGGATAGAAATATACTAATTGGTGTGCATTACAATTGTGGTCCTAATTGTTCAATGGTTACTGCATTGGGCTGCTCACCCGGAGGTCCATGGTACAGATCCAGTGTGGGGAACATTTAAAAAAATTTTTTTTTTAACTTCAATTTTATGTATTTAAATAGCACATAAAATACTACTCCATCAGTGCCTAGCTGATGGACAAGAGTGGTTGAAGGAGACCGCTTGGGAAACCCTGCGGGTGGTGCTGGCATCAGGGGTTCGATCCCCGGACCAGGAGCAGCCAGTTTCCTCCCTTATCCTAACAGCTTTCTTCTGGTAGGTTAGCTAGGCCAAGTCACTAGCAAAGCCGATGACCAAGTCCGCGTGTGGGCCATGTGGTGCTCCACTGGCTGTTCCCTGCATCTATGACCAAGTCCGTGTGTAGTTGGGGGGCAATCAGGATTGGGCCAACTTCCCAATGTGAAATGGCACCCACTAGTGACATTTTATTTTTTTTTACATTTTCTGGACTTTTTGGTAGCACCTTTTTGTTTAATCACCTTTTATTAACAGTTTCAGGACCTTTTGGTAGCACCTTTTTGTTTAATTACCTGTTATTAATATTTTCAGGACTTTTTGCTAGCACCTTTTGTATTATTATTATTTTTTACTCTCTGGACTTTTTGGTAGCACCTTTTTGTTTAATTACCTTTTATTAACAGTTTGAGGACCATTTGGTAGCGCTAACCTTCTTGTTCAATCACCTGTTAATATTTTCAGGACATTTTGGTAGCACCTTTTTGTTTAATTACCTTTTATTAACAGTTTCAGGACCTTTTGGTAGCACCTTTTTGTTTAATTACCTTTTATTAACAGTTTCAGGACCTTTTGGTAGCACCTTTTTGTTTAATTACCTGTTATTAACAGTTTCAGGAGTTTTTGGTAGCACCTTTTGTTTAATTATTATTATTATTTACTCTCTGGACTTTTTGGTAGCACCTTTTTGTTTAATTACCTTTGATTAACAGTTTCAGGACTTTTTGGTAGCACCTGCTTTCTTAGTTATTATTTCTTTACAGAAATTGTAGATTAGAATGTGGTTTATAGCTATAATGAAAGAATCATACAGCAAGCTAGTGTTCTACTGTTCCATGGCACCATTGCTCATTTCCAATACACTACTTTAGTCCTTCGTGACTATCCTTGAATTGTTAATAGTCCATACAATTAGTTATAATTTGTTTAGCATCTAGAAGTGTTTGCAATAAATTGTCTTCGCATAGAGTAGTACCATGCAGAGTATACAGTAATAGCACAAGCATCAGCCTGTGATAAGTTCACTCACTCCGCAAAGGTATATATATTAATAACTGTTCTTAACTTGTTGATACTTCACACTAATAATTATTATTGTTTAGCATTAAACAAAAATCATTTATTTATCCCTTTAGTACAATACAAAATTAATGTCTGAGTCTTTAATATAACACACATGTACAGAGCACGTGGGATAGAAATATACTAATTGGTGTGCATTACAATTGTGGTCCTAATTGTTCAATGGTTACTGCATTGGGCTGCTCACCCGGAGGTCCATGGTACAGATCCAGTGTGGGGAACATTTAAAAATTTTTTTTTTTTAACTTCAATTTTATGTATTTAAATAGCACTTAAAATACCTCTACATCAGTGCCTAGCTGATGGACCAGAGTGGTTGAAGGAGACCGCTTGGGAAACCCTGCGGGTGGTGCTGGCATCAGGGGTTCGATCCCCGGACCAGGAGCAGCCAGCTTCCTCCCTTATCCTAACAGCTTTCTTCTGGTAGGTTAGCTAGGCCAAGTCACTAGCAAAGCCGATGACCAAGTCCGCGTGTGGGCCATGTGGTGCTCCACTGGCTGTTCCCTGTATCTATGACCAAGTCCGTGTGTAGTTGGGGGGCAATCAGGATTGGGCCAACTTCCCAATGTGAAATGGCACCCACTAGTGACATTTTATTTTTTTTTTACATTTTCTGGACTTTTTGGTAGCACCTTTTTGTTTAATTACCTTTTATTAACAGTTTCAGGACCATTTGGTAGCGCTAACCTTTTTGTTCAATTACCTGTTAATATTTCAGGACTTTTTGGTAGCACCTTTTTGTTTAATTACCTTTTATTAACAGTTTCAGGACCTTTTGGTAGCACCTTTTTGTTTAATTACCTTTTATTAACAGTTTCAGGACCTTTTGGTAGCACCTTTTTGTTTAATTACCTGTTATTAACAGTTTCAGGAGTTTTTGGTAGCACCTTTTGTTTAATTACCTTTGATTAACAGTTTCAGGACTTTTTGGTTGCACCTTTTTGTTTAATTGCCTTTCATTAACAGTTTCAGGACCTTTTGGTAGCACCCTTTTGTTTAATTACCTGTTATTAATAATTTCAGGACTTTTTGGTAGCACCTTTTTGTTTAATTAACTTTTATTAACAGTTTCAGGACTTTTTGGTAGCACCTGCTTTCTTAGTTATTATTTCTTTACAGAAATTGTAGATTAGAATGTGGTTTATAGCTATAATGAAAGAATCATACAGCAAGCTAGTGTTCTACTGTTCCATGGCACCATTGCTCATTTCCAATACACTACTTTAGTCCTTCGTGACTATCCTTGAATTGTTAATAGTCCATACAATTAGTTATAATTTGTTCAGCATCTAGAAGTGTTTGCAATAAATTGTCTTCGCATAGAGTAGTACCATGCAGAGTATACAGTAATAGCACAAGCATCAGCCTGTGATAAGTTCACTCACTCCGCAAAGGTATATATATTAATAACTGTTCTTAACTTGTTGATACTTCACACTAATAATTATTATTGTTTAGCATTAAACAAAAATCATTTATTTATCCCTTTAGTACAATACAAAATTAATGTCTGAGTCTTTAATATAACACACATGTACAGAGCACGTGGGATAGAAATATACTAATTGGTGTGCATTACAATTGTGGTCCTAATTGTTCAATGGTTACTGCATTGGGCTGCTCACCCGGAGGTCCATGGTACAGATCCAGTGTGGGGAACATTTAAAAAAATTTTTTTTTTAACTTCAATTTTATGTATTTAAATAGCACTTAAAATACCTCTCCATCAGTGCCTAGCTGATGGACCAGAGTGGTTGAAGGAGACCGCTTGGGAAACCCTGCGGGTGGTGCTGGCATCAGGGGTTCGATCCCCGGACCAGGAGCAGCCAGCTTCCTCCCTTATCCTAACAGCTTTCTTCTGGTAGGTTAGCTAGGCCAAGTCACTAGCAAAGCCGATGACCAAGTCCGCGTGTGGGCCATGTGGTGCTCCACTGGCTGTTCCCTGCATCTATGACCAAGTCCGTGTGTAGTTGGGGGGCAATCAGGATTGGGCCAACTTCCCAATGTGAAATGGCACCCACTAGTGACATTTTAATTTTTTTTTACATTTTCTGGACTTTTTGGTAGCACCTTTTTGTTTAATTACCTTTTATTAACAGTTTCAGGACCTTTTGGTAGCACCTTTTTGTTTAATTACCTGTTATTAACAGTTTCAGGACTTTTTGGTAGCACCTTTTTCTTTAATTACCTTTTATTAACAGTTTCAGCACTTTTTGATAGCAACTTTTGATTAATTATTTTTTACACACTCTGGTCTTTTTGATAGCACTTTTTTGTTTTATTACCTTATATTAACAGTTTCAGGACTTTTTGGTAGCACCTTTAGTTTAATTACCTTTTATTAACAGTTTCAGGACTTTTTGGTTGCACCTTTTGTTTAATTGCCTTTTATTAACAGTTTCAGGAATTTTTGGTAGCACCTTTTTGTTTAATTACCTTTTATTAACAGTTTCAGGACTTTGTGGTAGCACCTTTTGTTTAATTATTATTATTTTTTACTCTCTGGACGTTTTGGTAGCACCTTTTTGTTTAATTGCCTTTTATTAACAGTTTCAGGACCATTTGGTAACACCTTTTTGTTCAATTACCTGTTATTAATATTTTCAGGACTTTTTGGTAGCACCTTTTTGTTTAATTACCTTTTATTAACAGTTTCAGGACCTTTTGGTAGCACCTTTTTGTTTAATTACCTTTTATTAACAGTTTCAGGACCTTTTGGTAGCACCTTTTTGTTTAATTACCTGTTATTAACAGTTTCAGGAGTTTTTGGTAGCACCTTTTGTTTAATTGCCTTTTATTAACAGTTTCAGGACTTTTTGGTAGCACCTTTTTGTTTAATTACCTTTTATTAACAGTTTCAGGACTTTGTGGTAGCACCTTTTGTTTAATTATTATTATTTTTTACTCTCTGGACGTTTTGGTAGCACCTTTTTGTTTAATTACCTTTTATTAACAGTTTCAGGACCATTTGGTAACACCTTTTTGTTTTATTACCTTATATTAACAGTTTCAGGACTTTTTGGTAGCACCTTTTGTTTAATTACCTTTGATTAAGTTTCAGGACCTTTTGGTAGCACCTTTTTGTTTTATTACCTTATATTAACAGTTTCAGGACTTTTTGGTAGCACCTTTTGTTTAATTACCTTTGATTAACAGTTTCAGGACATTTTGGTTGCACCTTTTTGTTTAATTGCCTTTTATTAACAGTTTCAGGACCTTTTGGTAGCACCTTTTTGTTTAATTACCTGTTATTAACAGTTTCAGGACTTTTTGGTAGCACCTTTTGTTTCATTATTATTATTTTTTACACTCTGGACTTTTTGGTAGCACCTTTTTGTTTAATTACCTTTTATTAACAGTTTCAGGACCATTTGGTAGCGCTAACCTTTTTGTTCAATTACCTGTTATTAATATTTTCAGGACTTTTTGGTAGCACCTTTTTGTTTAATTGCCTTTTATTAAGTTTCAGGACCTTTTGGTAGCACCTTTTTGTTTTATTACCTTATATTAACAGTTTCAGGACTTTTTGGTAGCACCTTTTTGTTTAATTACCTTTTATTAACAGTTTCAGCACTTTTTGATAACAACTTTTGATTAATTATTTTTTACACACTCTGGTCTTTTTGATAGCACTTTTTAGTTTTATTACCTTATATTAACAGTTTCAGGACTTTTTGGTAGCACCTTTTGTTTAATTACCTTTGATTAACAGTTTCAGGACTTTTTGGTTGCACCTTTTTGTTTAATTGCCTTTCATTAACAGTTTCAGGACCTTTTGGTAGCACCCTTTTGTTTAATTACCTGTTATTAATAATTTCAGGACTTTTTGGTAGCACCTTTTTGTTTAATTAACTTTTATTAACAGTTTCAGGACTTTTTGGTAGCACCTGCTTTCTTAGTTATTATTTCTTTACAGAAATTGTAGATTAGAATGTGGTATATAGCTATAATGAAAGAATCATACAGCAAGCTAGTGTTCTACTGTTCCATGGCACCATTGCTCATTTCCAATACACTACTTTAGTCCTTCGTGACTATCCTTGAATTGTTAATAGTCCATACAATTAGTTATAATTTGTTCAGCATCTAGAAGTGTTTGCAATAAATTGTCTTCGCATAGAGTAGTACCATGCAGAGTATACAGTAATAGCACAAGCATCAGCCTGTGATAAGTACACTCACTCCACAAAGGTATATATATTAATAACTGTTCTTAACTTGTTGATACTTCACACTAATAATTATTATTGTTTAGCATTAAACAAAAATCATTTATTTATCCCTTTAGTACAATGCAAATTTAATGTCTGAGTCTTTAATATAACACACATGTACAGAGCACGTGGGATAGAAATATACTAATTGGTGTGCATTACAATTGTGGTCCTAATTGTTCAATGGTTACTGCATTGGGCTGCTCACCCGGAGGTCCATGGTACAGATCCAGTGTGGGGAACATTTAAAAAAAATTTTTTTTTAACTTCAATTTTATGTATTTAAATAGCACATAAAATACTACTCCATCAGTGCCTAGTTGATGGACCAGAGTGGTTGAAGGAGACCGCTTGGGAAACCCTGCGGGTGGTGCTGGCATCAGGGGTTCGATCCCCGGACTAGGAGCAGCCAGTTTCCTCCCTTATCCTAACAGCTTTCTTCTGGTAGGTTAGCTAGGCAAAGTCACTAGCAAAGCCGATGACCAAGTCCGCGTGTGGGCCATGTTGTGCTCCACTGGCTGTTCCCTGTATCTATGACCAAGTCCGTGTGTAGTTGGGGGGCAATCAGGATTGGGCCAACTTCCCAATGTGAAATGGCACCCACTAGTGACATTTTATTTTTTTTTACATTTTCTGGACTTTTTGGTAGCACCTTTTTGTTTAATTACCTTTTATTAACAGTTTCAGGACCATTTGGTAGCGCTAACCTTTTTGTTCAATTACCTGTTAATATTTTCAGGACTTTTTGGTAGCACCTTTTTGTTTAATTACCTTTTATTAACAGTTTCAGGACCTTTTGGTAGCACCTTTTTGTTTAATTACCTTTTATTAACAGTTTCAGGACCTTTTGGTAGCACCTTTTTGTTCAATTACCTTTTGTTAACAGTTTCAGGACCTTTTGGTAGCACCTTTCTGTTTTATTACCTTATATTAACAGTTTCAGGACTTTATGGTAGCACCTTTTGTTTAATTACCTTTGATTAACAGTTTCAGGACTTTTTGGTTGCACTTTTTTGTTTAATTGCCTTTTATTAACAGTTTCAGGACCTTTTGGTAGCACCTTTTTGTTTAATTACCTTTTATTAACAGTTTCAGGACCTTTTGGTAGCACCTTTTTGTTTAATTACCTGTTATTAACAGTTTCAGGAGTTTTTGGTAGCACCTTTTGTTTAATTATTATTTTTTACTCTCTGGACTTTTTGGTAGCACCTTTTTGTTTAATTACCTTTTATTAACAGTTTCAGGACCATTTGGTAGCACCTTTTTGTTCAATTACCTTTTGTTAACAGTTTCAGGACCTTTTGGTAGCACCTTTTTGTTTTATTACCTTATATTAACAGTTTCAGGACTTTATGGTAGCACCTTTTGTTTAATTACCTTTGATTAACAGTTTCAGGACTTTTTGGTTGCACCTTTTTGTTTAATTGCCTTTTATTAACAGTTTCAGGACCTTTTGGTAGCACCCTTTTGTTTAATTACCTGTTATTAATAATTTCAGGACTTTTTGGTAGCACCTTTTTGTTTAATTAACTTTTATTAACAGTTTCAGGACTTTTTGGTAGCACCTTTTGTTTCATTATTATTATTTTTTACACTCTGGACTTTTTGGTAGCACCTTTTTGTTTAATTACCTTTTATTAACAGTTTCAGGACCATTTGGTAGCGCTAACCTTTTTGTTCAATTACCTGTTATTAATATTTTCAGGACTTTTTGGTAGCACCTTTTTGTTTAATTGCCTTTTATTAAGTTTCAGGACCTTTTGGTAGCACCTTTTTGTTTTATTACCTTATATTAACAGTTTCAGGACTTTTTGGTAGCACCTTTTTGTTTAATTACCTTTTATTAACAGTTTCAGCACTTTTTGATAACAACTTTTGATTAATTATTTTTTACACACTCTGGTCTTTTTGATAGCACTTTTTAGTTTTATTACCTTATATTAACAGTTTCAGGACTTTTTGGTAGCACCTTTTGTTTAATTACCTTTTATTAACAGTTTCAGGACATTTTGGTTGCACCTTTTGTTTAATTACCTTTTATTAACAGTTTCAGGACCATTTGGTAGCACCTTTTTGTTCAATTACCTTTTGTTAACAGTTTCAGGACCTTTTGGTAGCACCTTTTTGTTTTATTACCTTATATTAACAGTTTCAGGACTTTTTGGTAGCACCTTTTTGTTTAATTACCTTTTATTAACAGTTTCAGCACTTTTTGATAGCAACTTTTGATTAATTATTTTTTTACACACTCTGGTCTTTTTGATAGCACTTTTTTGTTTTATTACCTTATATTAACAGTTTCAGGACTTTTTGGTAGCACCTTTTGTTTAATTACCTTTTATTAACAGTTTCAGGACATTTTGGTTGCACCTTTTGTTTAATTACCTTTTATTAACAGTTTCAGGACTTTTTGGTTGCACCTTTTTGTTTAATTGCCTTTTATTAACAGTTTCAGGACTTTTTGGTAGCACCTTTTTGTTTAATTACCTTTTATTAACAGTTTCAGGACTTCTTGGTAGCACCTTTTGTTTAATTATTATTATTTTTTACTCTCTGGACGTTGTGGTAGCACCTTTTTGTTTAATTACCTTTTATTAACAGTTTCAGGACCATTTGGTAGCACCTTTTTGTTCAATTACCTGTTATTAATATTTTCAGGACTTTTTGGTAGCACCTTTTTTTTAATTACCTTTTATTAACAGTTTCAGGACCTTTTGGTAGCACTTTTTGTTTAATTACCTGTTATTAACAGTTTCAGGACTTTTTGGTAGCACCTTTTGTTTAATTACCTTTTATTAACAGTTTCAGCACTTTTTGATAGCACCTTTTGATTTATTGTTTTTTACACACTGGACTTTTTGATAGCACCTTTTTGTTTGATTACCTTATATTAACAGTTTCAGGACTTTTTGGTAGCATCTTTTTGTTTAATTACCTTTTATTAACAGTTTCAGGACCATTTGGTAGCACCTGCTTTCTTAGTTATTATTTCTTTACAGAAATTGTAGATAAGAATGTGGTATATAGCTATAATAAAAGAATCATACAGCAAGCTAGTGTTCTACTGTTCCATGGCACCATTGCTCATTTCCAATACACTACTTTAGTCCTTCGTGACTATCCTTGAATTGTTAATAGTCCATACAATTAGTTATAATTTGTTCAGCATCTAGAAGTGTTTGCAATAAATTGTCTTCGCATAGAGTAGTACCATGCAGAGTATACAGTAATAGCACAAGCATCAGCCTATGATAAGTACACTCACTCCACAAAGGTATATATATATTAATAACTGTTCTTAACTTGTTGATACTTCACACTAATAATTATTATTGTTTAGCATTAAACAAAAATCATTTATTTATCCCTTTAGTACAATGCAAATTTAATGTCTGAGTCTTTAATATAACACACATGTACAGAGCACGTGGGATAGAAATATACTAATTGGTGTGCATTACAATTGTGGTCCTAATTGTTCAATGGTTACTGCATTGGGCTGCTCACCCGGAGGTCCATGGTACAGATCCAGTGTGGGGAACATTTAAAAAAAATTTTTTTTTAACTTCAATTTTATGTATTTAAATAGCACATAAAATACTACTCCATCAGTGCCTAGTTGATGGACCAGAGTGGTTGAAGGAGACCGCTTGGGAAACCCTGCGGGTGGTGCTGGCATCAGGGGTTCGATCCCCGGACTAGGAGCAGCCAGTTTCCTCCCTTATCCTAACAGCTTTCTTCTGGTAGGTTAGCTAGGCCAAGTCACTAGCAAAGCCGATGACCAAGTCCGCGTGTGGGCCATGTGGTGCTCCACTGGCTGTTCCCTGTATCTATGACCAAGTCCGTGTGTAGTTGGGGGGCAATCAGGATTGGGCCAACTTCCCAATGTGAAATGGCACCCACTAGTGACATTTTATTTTTTTTTACATTTTCTGGACTTTTTGGTAGCACCTTTTTGTTTAATTACCTTTTATTAACAGTTTCAGGACCATTTGGTAGCGCTAACCTTTTTGTTCAATTACCTGTTAATATTTTCAGGACTTTTTGGTAGCACCTTTTTGTTTAATTACCTTTTATTAACAGTTTCAGGACCTTTTGGTAGCACCTTTTTGTTTAATTACCTTTTATTAACAGTTTCAGGACCTTTTGGTAGCACCTTTTTGTTTAATTACCTGTTATTAACAGTTTCAGGAGTTTTTGGTAGCACCTTTTGTTTAATTATTATTATTTTTTACTCTCTGGACTTTTTGGTAGCACCTTTTTGTTTAATTACCTTTTATTAACAGTTTCAGGACCATTTGGTAGCACCTTTTTGTTCAATTACCTTTTGTTAACAGTTTCAGGACCTTTTGGTAGCACCTTTCTGTTTTATTACCTTATATTAACAGTTTCAGGACTTTATGGTAGCACCTTTTGTTTAATTACCTTTGATTAACAGTTTCAGGACTTTTTGGTTGCACCTTTTTGTTTAATTGCCTTTTATTAACAGTTTCAGGACCTTTTGGTAGCACCCTTTTGTTTAATTACCTGTTATTAATAATTTCAGGACTTTTTGGTAGCACCTTTTTGTTTAATTAACTTTTATTAACAGTTTCAGGACTTTTTGGTAGCACCTGCTTTCTTAGTTATTATTTCTTTACAGAAATTGTAGATTAGAATGTGGTTTATAGCTATAATGAAAGAATCATACAGCAAGCTAGTGTTCTACTGTTCCATGGCACCATTGCTCATTTCCAATACACTACTTTAGTCCTTCGTGACTATCCTTGAATTGTTAATAGTCCATACAATTAGTTATAATTTGTTCAGCATCTAGAAGTGTTTGCAATAAATTGTCTTCGCATAGAGTAGTACCATGCAGAGTATACAGTAATAGCACAAGCATCAGCCTGTGATAAGTTCACTCACTCCGCAAAGGTATATATATTAATAACTGTTCTTAACTTGTTGATACTTCACACTAATAATTATTATTGTTTAGCATTAAACAAAAATCATTTATTTATCCCTTTAGTACAATACAAAATTAATGTCTGAGTCTTTAATATAACACACATGTACAGAGCACGTGGGATAGAAATATACTAATTGGTGTGCATTACAATTGTGGTCCTAATTGTTCAATGGTTACTGCATTGGGCTGCTCACCCGGAGGTCCATGGTACAGATCCAGTGTGGGGAACATTTAAAAAAATTTTTTTTTTAACTTCAATTTTATGTATTTAAATAGCACTTAAAATACCTCTCCATCAGTGCCTAGCTGATGGACCAGAGTGGTTGAAGGAGACCGCTTGGGAAACCCTGCGGGTGGTGCTGGCATCAGGGGTTCGATCCCCGGACCAGGAGCAGCCAGCTTCCTCCCTTATCCTAACAGCTTTCTTCTGGTAGGTTAGCTAGGCCAAGTCACTAGCAAAGCCGATGACCAAGTCCGCGTGTGGGCCATGTGGTGCTCCACTGGCTGTTCCCTGCATCTATGACCAAGTCCGTGTGTAGTTGGGGGGCAATCAGGATTGGGCCAACTTCCCAATGTGAAATGGCACCCACTAGTGACATTTTAATTTTTTTTTACATTTTCTGGACTTTTTGGTAGCACCTTTTTGTTTAATTACCTTTTATTAACAGTTTCAGGACCATTTGGTAGCGCTAACCTTTTTGTTCAATTACCTGTTAATATTTTCAGGACTTTTTGGTAGCACCTTTTTGTTTAATTACCTTTTATTAACAGTTTCAGGACCTTTTGGTAGCACCTTTTTGTTTAATTACCTTTTATTAACAGTTTCAGGACCTTTTGGTAGCACCTTTTTGTTTAATTACCTGTTATTAACAGTTTCAGGAGTTTTTGGTAGCACCTTTTGTTTAATTACCTTTGATTAACAGTTTCAGGACTTTTTGGTTGCACCTTTTTGTTTAATTGCCTTTCATTAACAGTTTCAGGACCTTTTGGTAGCACCCTTTTGTTTAATTACCTGTTATTAATAATTTCAGGACTTTTTGGTAGCACCTTTTTGTTTAATTAACTTTTATTAACAGTTTCAGGACTTTTTGGTAGCACCTGCTTTCTTAGTTATTATTTCTTTACAGAAATTGTAGATTAGAATGTGGTTTATAGCTATAATGAAAGAATCATACAGCAAGCTAGTGTTCTACTGTTCCATGGCACCATTGCTCATTTCCAATACACTACTTTAGTCCTTCGTGACTATCCTTGAATTGTTAATAGTCCATACAATTAGTTATAATTTGTTTAGCATCTAGAAGTGTTTGCAATAAATTGTCTTCGCATAGAGTAGTACCATGCAGAGTATACAGTAATAGCACAAGCATCAGCCTGTGATAAGTTCACTCACTCCGCAAAGGTATATATATTAATAACTGTTCTTAACTTGTTGATACTTCACACTAATAATTATTATTGTTTAGCATTAAACAAAAATCATTTATTTATCCCTTTAGTACAATACAAATTAATGTCTGAGTCTTTAATATAACACACATGTACAGAGCACGTGGGATAGAAATATACTAATTGGTGTGCATTACAATTGTGGTCCTAATTGTTCAATGGTTACTGCATTGGGCTGCTCACCCGGAGGTCCATGGTACAGATCCAGTGTGGGGAACATTTAAAAAAATTTTTTTTTAACTTCAATTTTATGTATTTAAATAGCACTTAAAATACCTCTCCATCAGTGCCTAGCTGATGGACCAGAGTGGTTGAAGGAGACCGCTTGGGAAACCCTGCGGGTGGTGCTGGCATCAGGGGTTCGATCCCCGGACCAGGAGCAGCCAGCTTCCTCCCTTATCCTAACAGCTTTCTTCTGGTAGGTTAGCTAGGCCAAGTCACTAGCAAAGCCGATGACCAAGTCCGCGTGTGGGCCATGTGGTGCTCCACTGGCTGTTCCCTGCATCTATGACCAAGTCCGTGTGTAGTTGGGGGGCAATCAGGATTGGGCCAACTTCCCAATGTGAAATGGCACCCACTAGTGACATTTTAATTTTTTTTTACATTTTCTGGACTTTTTGGTAGCACCTTTTTGTTTAATTACCTTTTATTAACAGTTTCAGGACCTTTTGGTAGCACCTTTTTGTTTAATTACCTGTTATTAACAGTTTCAGGACTTTTTGGTAGCACCTTTTTCTTTAATTACCTTTTATTAACAGTTTCAGCACTTTTTGATAGCAACTTTTGATTAATTATTTTTTACACACTCTGGTCTTTTTGATAGCACTTTTTTGTTTTATTACCTTATATTAACAGTTTCAGGACTTTTTGGTAGCACCTTTAGTTTAATTACCTTTTATTAACAGTTTCAGGACTTTTTGGTTGCACCTTTTGTTTAATTGCCTTTTATTAACAGTTTCAGGACTTTTTGGTAGCACCTTTTTGTTTAATTACCTTTTATTAACAGTTTCAGGACTTTGTGGTAGCACCTTTTGTTTAATTATTATTATTTTTTACTCTCTGGACGTTTTGGTAGCACCTTTTTGTTTAATTGCCTTTTATTAACAGTTTCAGGACCATTTGGTAACACCTTTTTGTTCAATTACCTGTTATTAATATTTTCAGGACTTTTTGGTAGCACCTTTTTGTTTAATTACCTTTTATTAACAGTTTCAGGACCTTTTGGTAGCACCTTTTTGTTTAATTACCTTTTATTAACAGTTTCAGGACCTTTTGGTAGCACCTTTTTGTTTAATTACCTGTTATTAACAGTTTCAGGAGTTTTTGGTAGCACCTTTTGTTTAATTATTATTATTTTTTACTCTCTGGACTTTTTGGTAGCACCTTTTTGTTTAATTACCTTTTATTAACAGTTTCAGGACCATTTGGTAGCACCTTTTTGTTCAATTACCTTTTGTTAACAGTTTCAGGACCTTTTGGTAGCACCTTTTTGTTTTATTACCTTATATTAACAGTTTCAGGACTTTTTGGTAGCACCTTTTTGTTTAATTACCTTTTATTAACAGTTTCAGCACTTTTTGATAGCAACTTTTGATTAATTATTTTTTTACACACTCTGGTCTTTTTGATAGCACTTTTTTGTTTTATTACCTTATATTAACAGTTTCAGGACTTTTTGGTAGCACCTTTTGTTTAATTACCTTTTATTAACAGTTTCAGGACATTTTGGTTGCACCTTTTGTTTAATTACCTTTTATTAACAGTTTCAGGACTTTTTGGTTGCACCTTTTTGTTTAATTGCCTTTTATTAACAGTTTCAGGACTTTTTGGTAGCACCTTTTTGTTTAATTACCTTTTATTAACAGTTTCAGGACTTCTTGGTAGCACCTTTTGTTTAATTATTATTATTTTTTACTCTCTGGACGTTGTGGTAGCACCTTTTTGTTTAATTACCTTTTATTAACAGTTTCAGGACCATTTGGTAGCACCTTTTTGTTCAATTACCTGTTATTAATATTTTCAGGACTTTTTGGTAGCACCTTTTTTTTAATTACCTTTTATTAACAGTTTCAGGACCTTTTGGTAGCACTTTTTGTTTAATTACCTGTTATTAACAGTTTCAGGACTTTTTGGTAGCACCTTTTGTTTAATTACCTTTTATTAACAGTTTCAGCACTTTTTGATAGCACCTTTTGATTTATTGTTTTTTACACACTGGACTTTTTGATAGCACCTTTTTGTTTGATTACCTTATATTAACAGTTTCAGGACTTTTTGGTAGCATCTTTTTGTTTAATTACCTTTTATTAACAGTTTCAGGACCATTTGGTAGCACCTGCTTTCTTAGTTATTATTTCTTTACAGAAATTGTAGATAAGAATGTGGTATATAGCTATAATGAAAGAATCATACAGCAAGCTAGTGTTCTACTGTTCCATGGCACCATTGCTCATTTCCAATACACTACTTTAGTCCTTCGTGACTATCCTTGAATTGTTAATAGTCCATACAATTAGTTATAATTTGTTCAGCATCTAGAAGTGTTTGCAATAAATTGTCTTCGCATAGAGTAGTACCATGCAGAGTATACAGTAATAGCACAAGCATCAGCCTGTGATAAGTACACTCACTCCACAAAGGTATATATATTAATAACTGTTCTTAACTTGTTGATACTTCACACTAATAATTATTATTGTTTAGCATTAAACAAAAATCATTTATTTATCCCTTTAGTACAATGCAAATTTAATGTCTGAGTCTTTAATATAACACACATGTACAGAGCACGTGGGATAGAAATATACTAATTGGTGTGCATTACAATTGTGGTCCTAATTGTTCAATGGTTACTGCATTGGGCTGCTCACCCGGAGGTCCATGGTACAGATCCAGTGTGGGGAACATTAAAAAAAATTTTTTTTTTAACTTCAATTTTATGTATTTAAATAGCACTTAAAATACCTCTACATCAGTGCCTAGCTGATGGACCAGAGTGGTTGAAGGAGACCGCTTGGGAAACCCTGCGGGTGGTGCTGGCATCAGGGGTTCGATCCCCGGACCAGGAGCAGCCAGCTTCCTCCCTTATCCTAACAGCTTTCTTCTGGTAGGTTAGCTAGGCCAAGTCACTAGCAAAGCCGATGACCAAGTCCGCGTGTGGGCCATGTGGTGCTCCACTGGCTGTTCCCTGTATCTATGACCAAGCCCGTGTGTAGTTGGGGGGCAATCAGGATTGGGCCAACTTCCCAATGTGAAATGGCACCCACTAGTGACATTTTATTTTTTTTTACATTTTCTGGACTTTTTGGTAGCACCTTTTTGTTTAATTACCTTTTATTAACAGTTTCAGGACCATTTGGTAGCGCTAACCTTTTTGTTCAATTACCTGTTAATATTTTCAGGACTTTTTGGTAGCACCTTTTTGTTTAATTACCTTTTATTAACAGTTTCAGGACCTTTTGGTAGCACCTTTTTGTTTAATTACCTTTTATTAACAGTTTCAGGACCTTTTGGTAGCACCTTTTTGTTTAATTACCTGTTATTAACAGTTTCAGGAGTTTTTGGTAGCACCTTTTGTTTAATTATTATTATTTTTTACTCTCTGGACTTTTTGGTAGCACCTTTTTGTTTAATTACCTTTTATTAACAGTTTCAGGACCATTTGGTAGCACCTTTTTGTTCAATTACCTTTTGTTAACAGTTTCAGGACCTTTTGGTAGCACCTTTCTGTTTTATTACCTTATATTAACAGTTTCAGGACTTTATGGTAGCACCTTTCGTTTAATTACCTTTGATTAACAGTTTCAGGACTTTTTGGTTGCACCTTTTTGTTTAATTACCTGTTATTAACAGTTTCAGGACCATTTGGTTGTACCTTTTTGTTCAATTACCTTTTGTTAACAGTTTCAGGACCTTTTGGTAGCACCTTTTTGTTTTATTACCTTATATTAACAGTTTCAGGACTTTATGGTAGCAACTTTTGTTTAATTACCTTTGATTAACAGTTTCAGGACCATTTGGTTGTACCTTTTTGTTCAATTACCTTTTGTTAACAGTTTCAGGACCTTTTGGTAGCACCTTTTTGTTTTATTACCTTATATTAACAGTTTCAGGACTTTATGGTAGCACCTTTTGTTTAATTACCTTTGATTAACAGTTTCAGGACTTTTTGGTAGCACCTGCTTTCTTAGTTATTATTTCTTTACAGAAATTGTAGATTAGAATGTGGTTTATAGCTATAATGAAAGAATCATACAGCAAGCTAGTGTTCTACTGTTCCATGGCACCATTGCTCATTTCCAATACACTACTTTAGTCCTTCGTGACTATCCTTGAATTGTTAATAGTCCATACAATTAGTTATAATTTGTTTAGCATCTAGAAGTGTTTGCAATAAATTGTCTTCGCATAGAGTAGTACCATGCAGAGTATACAGTAATAGCACAAGCATCAGCCTGTGATAAGTTCACTCACTCCGCAAAGGTATATATATTAATAACTGTTCTTAACTTGTTGATACTTCACACTAATAATTATTATTGTTTAGCATTAAACAAAAATCATTTATTTATCCCTTTAGTACAATACAAATTAATGTCTGAGTCTTTAATATAACACACATGTACAGAGCACGTGGGATAGAAATATACTAATTGGTGTGCATTACAATTGTGGTCCTAATTGTTCAATGGTTACTGCATTGGGCTGCTCACCCGGAGGTCCATGGTACAGATCCAGTGTGGGGAACATTTAAAAAAATTTTTTTTTAACTTCAATTTTATGTATTTAAATAGCACTTAAAATACCTCTCCATCAGTGCCTAGCTGATGGACCAGAGTGGTTGAAGGAGACCGCTTGGGAAACCCTGCGGGTGGTGCTGGCATCAGGGGTTCGATCCCCGGACCAGGAGCAGCCAGCTTCCTCCCTTATCCTAACAGCTTTCTTCTGGTAGGTTAGCTAGGCCAAGTCACTAGCAAAGCCGATGACCAAGTCCGCGTGTGGGCCATGTGGTGCTCCACTGGCTGTTCCCTGCATCTATGACCAAGTCCGTGTGTAGTTGGGGGGCAATCAGGATTGGGCCAACTTCCCAATGTGAAATGGCACCCACTAGTGACATTTTAATTTTTTTTTACATTTTCTGGACTTTTTGGTAGCACCTTTTTGTTTAATTACCTTTTATTAACAGTTTCAGGACCTTTTGGTAGCACCTTTTTGTTTAATTACCTGTTATTAACAGTTTCAGGACTTTTTGGTAGCACCTTTTTCTTTAATTACCTTTTATTAACAGTTTCAGCACTTTTTGATAGCAACTTTTGATTAATTATTTTTTACACACTCTGGTCTTTTTGATAGCACTTTTTTGTTTTATTACCTTATATTAACAGTTTCAGGACTTTTTGGTAGCACCTTTAGTTTAATTACCTTTTATTAACAGTTTCAGGACTTTTTGGTTGCACCTTTTGTTTAATTGCCTTTTATTAACAGTTTCAGGACTTTTTGGTAGCACCTTTTTGTTTAATTACCTTTTATTAACAGTTTCAGGACTTTGTGGTAGCACCTTTTGTTTAATTATTATTATTTTTTACTCTCTGGACGTTTTGGTAGCACCTTTTTGTTTAATTGCCTTTTATTAACAGTTTCAGGACCATTTGGTAACACCTTTTTGTTCAATTACCTGTTATTAATATTTTCAGGACTTTTTGGTAGCACCTTTTTGTTTAATTACCTTTTATTAACAGTTTCAGGACCTTTTGGTAGCACCTTTTTGTTTAATTACCTTTTATTAACAGTTTCAGGACCTTTTGGTAGCACCTTTTTGTTTAATTACCTGTTATTAACAGTTTCAGGAGTTTTTGGTAGCACCTTTTGTTTAATTATTATTATTTTTTACTCTCTGGACTTTTTGGTAGCACCTTTTTGTTTAATTACCTTTTATTAACAGTTTCAGGACCATTTGGTAGCACCTTTTTGTTCAATTACCTTTTGTTAACAGTTTCAGGACCTTTTGGTAGCACCTTTTTGTTTTATTACCTTATATTAACAGTTTCAGGACTTTTTGGTAGCACCTTTTTGTTTAATTACCTTTTATTAACAGTTTCAGCACTTTTTGATAGCAACTTTTGATTAATTATTTTTTTACACACTCTGGTCTTTTTGATAGCACTTTTTTGTTTTATTACCTTATATTAACAGTTTCAGGACTTTTTGGTAGCACCTTTTGTTTAATTACCTTTTATTAACAGTTTCAGGACATTTTGGTTGCACCTTTTGTTTAATTACCTTTTATTAACAGTTTCAGGACTTTTTGGTTGCACCTTTTTGTTTAATTGCCTTTTATTAACAGTTTCAGGACTTTTTGGTAGCACCTTTTTGTTTAATTACCTTTTATTAACAGTTTCAGGACTTCTTGGTAGCACCTTTTGTTTAATTATTATTATTTTTTACTCTCTGGACGTTGTGGTAGCACCTTTTTGTTTAATTACCTTTTATTAACAGTTTCAGGACCATTTGGTAGCACCTTTTTGTTCAATTACCTGTTATTAATATTTTCAGGACTTTTTGGTAGCACCTTTTTTTTAATTACCTTTTATTAACAGTTTCAGGACCTTTTGGTAGCACTTTTTGTTTAATTACCTGTTATTAACAGTTTCAGGACTTTTTGGTAGCACCTTTTGTTTAATTACCTTTTATTAACAGTTTCAGCACTTTTTGATAGCACCTTTTGATTTATTGTTTTTTACACACTGGACTTTTTGATAGCACCTTTTTGTTTGATTACCTTATATTAACAGTTTCAGGACTTTTTGGTAGCATCTTTTTGTTTAATTACCTTTTATTAACAGTTTCAGGACCATTTGGTAGCACCTGCTTTCTTAGTTATTATTTCTTTACAGAAATTGTAGATAAGAATGTGGTATATAGCTATAATGAAAGAATCATACAGCAAGCTAGTGTTCTACTGTTCCATGGCACCATTGCTCATTTCCAATACACTACTTTAGTCCTTCGTGACTATCCTTGAATTGTTAATAGTCCATACAATTAGTTATAATTTGTTCAGCATCTAGAAGTGTTTGCAATAAATTGTCTTCGCATAGAGTAGTACCATGCAGAGTATACAGTAATAGCACAAGCATCAGCCTGTGATAAGTACACTCACTCCACAAAGGTATATATATTAATAACTGTTCTTAACTTGTTGATACTTCACACTAATAATTATTATTGTTTAGCATTAAACAAAAATCATTTATTTATCCCTTTAGTACAATGCAAATTTAATGTCTGAGTCTTTAATATAACACACATGTACAGAGCACGTGGGATAGAAATATACTAATTGGTGTGCATTACAATTGTGGTCCTAATTGTTCAATGGTTACTGCATTGGGCTGCTCACCCGGAGGTCCATGGTACAGATCCAGTGTGGGGAACATTAAAAAAAATTTTTTTTTTAACTTCAATTTTATGTATTTAAATAGCACTTAAAATACCTCTACATCAGTGCCTAGCTGATGGACCAGAGTGGTTGAAGGAGACCGCTTGGGAAACCCTGCGGGTGGTGCTGGCATCAGGGGTTCGATCCCCGGACCAGGAGCAGCCAGCTTCCTCCCTTATCCTAACAGCTTTCTTCTGGTAGGTTAGCTAGGCCAAGTCACTAGCAAAGCCGATGACCAAGTCCGCGTGTGGGCCATGTGGTGCTCCACTGGCTGTTCCCTGTATCTATGACCAAGCCCGTGTGTAGTTGGGGGGCAATCAGGATTGGGCCAACTTCCCAATGTGAAATGGCACCCACTAGTGACATTTTATTTTTTTTTACATTTTCTGGACTTTTTGGTAGCACCTTTTTGTTTAATTACCTTTTATTAACAGTTTCAGGACCATTTGGTAGCGCTAACCTTTTTGTTCAATTACCTGTTAATATTTTCAGGACTTTTTGGTAGCACCTTTTTGTTTAATTACCTTTTATTAACAGTTTCAGGACCTTTTGGTAGCACCTTTTTGTTTAATTACCTTTTATTAACAGTTTCAGGACCTTTTGGTAGCACCTTTTTGTTTAATTACCTGTTATTAACAGTTTCAGGAGTTTTTGGTAGCACCTTTTGTTTAATTATTATTATTTTTTACTCTCTGGACTTTTTGGTAGCACCTTTTTGCTTAATTACCTTTTATTAACAGTTTCAGGACCATTTGGTAGCACCTTTTTGTTCAATTACCTTTTGTTAACAGTTTCAGGACCTTTTGGTAGCACCTTTCTGTTTTATTACCTTATATTAACAGTTTCAGGACTTTATGGTAGCACCTTTCGTTTAATTACCTTTGATTAACAGTTTCAGGACTTTTTGGTTGCACCTTTTTGTTTAATTACCTGTTATTAACAGTTTCAGGACCATTTGGTTGTACCTTTTTGTTCAATTACCTTTTGTTAACAGTTTCAGGACCTTTTGGTAGCACCTTTTTGTTTTATTACCTTATATTAACAGTTTCAGGACTTTATGGTAGCAACTTTTGTTTAATTACCTTTGATTAACAGTTTCAGGACCATTTGGTTGTACCTTTTTGTTCAATTACCTTTTGTTAACAGTTTCAGGACCTTTTGGTAGCACCTTTTTGTTTTATTACCTTATATTAACAGTTTCAGGACTTTATGGTAGCACCTTTTGTTTAATTACCTTTGATTAACAGTTTCAGGACTTTTTGGTAGCACCTGCTTTCTTAGTTATTATTTCTTTACAGAAATTGTAGATTAGAATGTGGTTTATAGCTATAATGAAAGAATCATACAGCAAGCTAGTGTTCTACTGTTCCATGGCACCATTGCTCATTTCCAATACACTACTTTAGTCCTTCGTGACTATCCTTGAATTGTTAATAGTCCATACAATTAGTTATAATTTGTTTAGCATCTAGAAGTGTTTGCAATAAATTGTCTTCGCATAGAGTAGTACCATGCAGAGTATACAGTAATAGCACAAGCATCAGCCTGTGATAAGTTCACTCACTCCGCAAAGGTATATATATTAATAACTGTTCTTAACTTGTTGATACTTCACACTAATAATTATTATTGTTTAGCATTAAACAAAAATCATTTATTTATCCCTTTAGTACAATACAAAATTAATGTCTGAGTCTTTAATATAACACACATGTACAGAGCACGTGGGATAGAAATATACTAATTGGTGTGCATTACAATTGTGGTCCTAATTGTTCAATGGTTACTGCATTGGGCTGCTCACCCGGAGGTCCATGGTACAGATCCAGTGTGGGGAACATTTAAAAATTTTTTTTTTTTAACTTCAATTTTATGTATTTAAATAGCACTTAAAATACCTCTCCATCAGTGCCTAGCTGATGGACCAGAGTGGTTGAAGGAGACCGCTTGGGAAACCCTGCGGGTGGTGCTGGCATCAGGGGTTCGATCCCCGGACCAGGAGCAGCCAGCCTCCTCCCTTATCCTAACAGCTTTCTTCTGGTAGGTTAGCTAGGCCAAGTCACTAGCAAAGCCGATGACCAAGTCCGCGTGTGGGCCATGTGGTGCTCCACTGGCTGTTCCCTGTATCTATGACCAAGTCCGTGTGTAGTTGGGGGGCAATCAGGATTGGGCCAACTTCCCAATGTGAAATGGCACCCACTAGTGACATTTTATTTTTTTTTTACATTTTCTGGACTTTTTGGTAGCACCTTTTTGTTTAATTACCTTTTATTAACAGTTTCAGGACCTTTTGGTAGCACCTTTTTGTTTAATTACCTGTTATTAACAGTTTCAGGACTTTTTGGTAGCACCTTTTTCTTTAATTACCTTTTATTAACAGTTTCAGCACTTTTTGATAGCAACTTTTGATTAATTATTTTTTACACACTCTGGTCTTTTTGATAGCACTTTTTTGTTTTATTACCTTATATTAACAGTTTCAGGACTTTTTGGTAGCACCTTTAGTTTAATTACCTTTTATTAACAGTTTCAGGACTTTTTGGTTGCACCTTTTGTTTAATTGCCTTTTATTAACAGTTTCAGGACTTTTTGGTAGCACCTTTTTGTTTAATTACCTTTTATTAACAGTTTCAGGACTTTTTGGTAGCACCTTTTGTTTAATTATTATTTTTTACTCTCTGGACGTTTTGGTAGCACCTTTTTGTTTAATTGCCTTTTATTAACAGTTTCAGGACCATTTGGTAGCACCTTTTTGTTCAATTACCTGTTATTAATATTTTCAGGACTTTTTGGTAGCTCCTTTTTTTAATTACCTTTTATTAACAGTTTCAGGACCTTTTGGTAGCACTTTTTGTTTAATTACCTGTTATTAACAGTTTCAGGACTTTTTGGTAGCACCTTTTTCTTTAATTACCTTTTATTAACAGTTTCAGCACTTTTTGATAGCAACTTTTGATTAATTATTTTTTACACACTCTGGTCTTTTTGATAGCACTTTTTTGTTTTATTACCTTATATTAACAGTTTCAGGACTTTTTGGTAGCACCTTTAGTTTAATTACCTTTTATTAACAGTTTCAGGACTTTTTGGTTGCACCTTTTGTTTAATTGCCTTTTATTAACAGTTTCAGGACTTTTTGGTAGCACCTTTTTGTTTAATTACCTTTTATTAACAGTTTCAGGACTTTGTGGTAGCACCTTTTGTTTAATTATTATTATTTTTTACTCTCTGGACGTTTTGGTAGCACCTTTTTGTTTAATTGCCTTTTATTAACAGTTTCAGGACCATTTGGTAACACCTTTTTGTTCAATTACCTGTTATTAATATTTTCAGGACTTTTTGGTAGCACCTTTTTGTTTAATTACCTTTTATTAACAGTTTCAGGACCTTTTGGTAGCACCTTTTTGTTTAATTACCTTTTATTAACAGTTTCAGGACCTTTTGGTAGCACCTTTTTGTTTAATTACCTGTTATTAACAGTTTCAGGAGTTTTTGGTAGCACCTTTTGTTTAATTATTATTATTTTTTACTCTCTGGACTTTTTGGTAGCACCTTTTTGTTTAATTACCTTTTATTAACAGTTTCAGGACCATTTGGTAGCACCTTTTTGTTCAATTACCTTTTGTTAACAGTTTCAGGACCTTTTGGTAGCACCTTTTTGTTTTATTACCTTATATTAACAGTTTCAGGACTTTTTGGTAGCACCTTTTTGTTTAATTACCTTTTATTAACAGTTTCAGCACTTTTTGATAGCAACTTTTGATTAATTATTTTTTTACACACTCTGGTCTTTTTGATAGCACTTTTTTGTTTTATTACCTTATATTAACAGTTTCAGGACTTTTTGGTAGCACCTTTTGTTTAATTACCTTTTATTAACAGTTTCAGGACATTTTGGTTGCACCTTTTGTTTAATTACCTTTTATTAACAGTTTCAGGACTTTTTGGTTGCACCTTTTTGTTTAATTGCCTTTTATTAACAGTTTCAGGACTTTTTGGTAGCACCTTTTTGTTTAATTACCTTTTATTAACAGTTTCAGGACTTCTTGGTAGCACCTTTTGTTTAATTATTATTATTTTTTACTCTCTGGACGTTGTGGTAGCACCTTTTTGTTTAATTACCTTTTATTAACAGTTTCAGGACCATTTGGTAGCACCTTTTTGTTCAATTACCTGTTATTAATATTTTCAGGACTTTTTGGTAGCACCTTTTTTTTAATTACCTTTTATTAACAGTTTCAGGACCTTTTGGTAGCACTTTTTGTTTAATTACCTGTTATTAACAGTTTCAGGACTTTTTGGTAGCACCTTTTGTTTAATTACCTTTTATTAACAGTTTCAGCACTTTTTGATAGCACCTTTTGATTTATTGTTTTTTACACACTGGACTTTTTGATAGCACCTTTTTGTTTGATTACCTTATATTAACAGTTTCAGGACTTTTTGGTAGCATCTTTTTGTTTAATTACCTTTTATTAACAGTTTCAGGACCATTTGGTAGCACCTGCTTTCTTAGTTATTATTTCTTTACAGAAATTGTAGATTAGAATGTGGTTTATAGCTATAATGAAAGAATCATACAGCAAGCTAGTGTTCTACTGTTCCATGGCACCATTGCTCATTTCCAATACACTACTTTAGTCCTTCGTGACTATCCTTGAATTGTTAATAGTCCATACAATTAGTTATAATTTGTTTAGCATCTAGAAGTGTTTGCAATAAATTGTCTTCGCATAGAGTAGTACCATGCAGAGTATACAGTAATAGCACAAGCATCAGCCTGTGATAAGTTCACTCACTCCGCAAAGGTATATATATTAATAACTGTTCTTAACTTGTTGATACTTCACACTAATAATTATTATTGTTTAGCATTAAACAAAAATCATTTATTTATCCCTTTAGTACAATACAAATTAATGTCTGAGTCTTTAATATAACACACATGTACAGAGCACGTGGGATAGAAATATACTAATTGGTGTGCATTACAATTGTGGTCCTAATTGTTCAATGGTTACTGCATTGGGCTGCTCACCCGGAGGTCCATGGTACAGATCCAGTGTGGGGAACATTTAAAAAATTTTTTTTTTAACTTCAATTTTATGTATTTAAATAGCACTTAAAATACCTCTCCATCAGTGCCTAGCTGATGGACCAGAGTGGTTGAAGGAGACCGCTTGGGAAACCCTGCGGGTGGTGCTGGCATCAGGGGTTCGATCCCCGGACCAGGAGCAGCCAGCTTCCTCCCTTATCCTAACAGCTTTCTTCTGGTAGGTTAGCTAGGCCAAGTCACTAGCAAAGCCGATGACCAAGTCCGCGTGTGGGCCATGTGGTGCTCCACTGGCTGTTCCCTGCATCTATGACCAAGTCCGTGTGTAGTTGGGGGGCAATCAGGATTGGGCCAACTTCCCAATGTGAAATGGCACCCACTAGTGACATTTTAATTTTTTTTTACATTTTCTGGACTTTTTGGTAGCACCTTTTTGTTTAATTACCTTTTATTAACAGTTTCAGGACCTTTTGGTAGCACCTTTTTGTTTAATTACCTGTTATTAACAGTTTCAGGACTTTTTGGTAGCACCTTTTTCTTTAATTACCTTTTATTAACAGTTTCAGCACTTTTTGATAGCAACTTTTGATTAATTATTTTTTACACACTCTGGTCTTTTTGATAGCACTTTTTTGTTTTATTACCTTATATTAACAGTTTCAGGACTTTTTGGTAGCACCTTTAGTTTAATTACCTTTTATTAACAGTTTCAGGACTTTTTGGTTGCACCTTTTGTTTAATTGCCTTTTATTAACAGTTTCAGGACTTTTTGGTAGCACCTTTTTGTTTAATTACCTTTTATTAACAGTTTCAGGACTTTGTGGTAGCACCTTTTGTTTAATTATTATTATTTTTTACTCTCTGGACGTTTTGGTAGCACCTTTTTGTTTAATTGCCTTTTATTAACAGTTTCAGGACCATTTGGTAACACCTTTTTGTTCAATTACCTGTTATTAATATTTTCAGGACTTTTTGGTAGCACCTTTTTGTTTAATTACCTTTTATTAACAGTTTCAGGACCTTTTGGTAGCACCTTTTTGTTTAATTACCTTTTATTAACAGTTTCAGGACCTTTTGGTAGCACCTTTTTGTTTAATTACCTGTTATTAACAGTTTCAGGAGTTTTTGGTAGCACCTTTTGTTTAATTATTATTATTTTTTACTCTCTGGACTTTTTGGTAGCACCTTTTTGTTTAATTACCTTTTATTAACAGTTTCAGGACCATTTGGTAGCACCTTTTTGTTCAATTACCTTTTGTTAACAGTTTCAGGACCTTTTGGTAGCACCTTTTTGTTTTATTACCTTATATTAACAGTTTCAGGACTTTTTGGTAGCACCTTTTTGTTTAATTACCTTTTATTAACAGTTTCAGCACTTTTTGATAGCAACTTTTGATTAATTATTTTTTTACACACTCTGGTCTTTTTGATAGCACTTTTTTGTTTTATTACCTTATATTAACAGTTTCAGGACTTTTTGGTAGCACCTTTTGTTTAATTACCTTTTATTAACAGTTTCAGGACATTTTGGTTGCACCTTTTGTTTAATTACCTTTTATTAACAGTTTCAGGACTTTTTGGTTGCACCTTTTTGTTTAATTGCCTTTTATTAACAGTTTCAGGACTTTTTGGTAGCACCTTTTTGTTTAATTACCTTTTATTAACAGTTTCAGGACTTCTTGGTAGCACCTTTTGTTTAATTATTATTATTTTTTACTCTCTGGACGTTGTGGTAGCACCTTTTTGTTTAATTACCTTTTATTAACAGTTTCAGGACCATTTGGTAGCACCTTTTTGTTCAATTACCTGTTATTAATATTTTCAGGACTTTTTGGTAGCACCTTTTTTTTAATTACCTTTTATTAACAGTTTCAGGACCTTTTGGTAGCACTTTTTGTTTAATTACCTGTTATTAACAGTTTCAGGACTTTTTGGTAGCACCTTTTGTTTAATTACCTTTTATTAACAGTTTCAGCACTTTTTGATAGCACCTTTTGATTTATTGTTTTTTACACACTGGACTTTTTGATAGCACCTTTTTGTTTGATTACCTTATATTAACAGTTTCAGGACTTTTTGGTAGCATCTTTTTGTTTAATTACCTTTTATTAACAGTTTCAGGACCATTTGGTAGCACCTGCTTTCTTAGTTATTATTTCTTTACAGAAATTGTAGATAAGAATGTGGTATATAGCTATAATGAAAGAATCATACAGCAAGCTAGTGTTCTACTGTTCCATGGCACCATTGCTCATTTCCAATACACTACTTTAGTCCTTCGTGACTATCCTTGAATTGTTAATAGTCCATACAATTAGTTATAATTTGTTCAGCATCTAGAAGTGTTTGCAATAAATTGTCTTCGCATAGAGTAGTACCATGCAGAGTATACAGTAATAGCACAAGCATCAGCCTGTGATAAGTACACTCACTCCACAAAGGTATATATATTAATAACTGTTCTTAACTTGTTGATACTTCACACTAATAATTATTATTGTTTAGCATTAAACAAAAATCATTTATTTATCCCTTTAGTACAATGCAAATTTAATGTCTGAGTCTTTAATATAACACACATGTACAGAGCACGTGGGATAGAAATATACTAATTGGTGTGCATTACAATTGTGGTCCTAATTGTTCAATGGTTACTGCATTGGGCTGCTCACCCGGAGGTCCATGGTACAGATCCAGTGTGGGGAACATTAAAAAAAATTTTTTTTTTAACTTCAATTTTATGTATTTAAATAGCACTTAAAATACCTCTACATCAGTGCCTAGCTGATGGACCAGAGTGGTTGAAGGAGACCGCTTGGGAAACCCTGCGGGTGGTGCTGGCATCAGGGGTTCGATCCCCGGACCAGGAGCAGCCAGCTTCCTCCCTTATCCTAACAGCTTTCTTCTGGTAGGTTAGCTAGGCCAAGTCACTAGCAAAGCCGATGACCAAGTCCGCGTGTGGGCCATGTGGTGCTCCACTGGCTGTTCCCTGTATCTATGACCAAGCCCGTGTGTAGTTGGGGGGCAATCAGGATTGGGCCAACTTCCCAATGTGAAATGGCACCCACTAGTGACATTTTATTTTTTTTTACATTTTCTGGACTTTTTGGTAGCACCTTTTTGTTTAATTACCTTTTATTAACAGTTTCAGGACCATTTGGTAGCGCTAACCTTTTTGTTCAATTACCTGTTAATATTTTCAGGACTTTTTGGTAGCACCTTTTTGTTTAATTACCTTTTATTAACAGTTTCAGGACCTTTTGGTAGCACCTTTTTGTTTAATTACCTTTTATTAACAGTTTCAGGACCTTTTGGTAGCACCTTTTTGTTTAATTACCTGTTATTAACAGTTTCAGGAGTTTTTGGTAGCACCTTTTGTTTAATTATTATTATTTTTTACTCTCTGGACTTTTTGGTAGCACCTTTTTGCTTAATTACCTTTTATTAACAGTTTCAGGACCATTTGGTAGCACCTTTTTGTTCAATTACCTTTTGTTAACAGTTTCAGGACCTTTTGGTAGCACCTTTCTGTTTTATTACCTTATATTAACAGTTTCAGGACTTTATGGTAGCACCTTTCGTTTAATTACCTTTGATTAACAGTTTCAGGACTTTTTGGTTGCACCTTTTTGTTTAATTACCTGTTATTAACAGTTTCAGGACCATTTGGTTGTACCTTTTTGTTCAATTACCTTTTGTTAACAGTTTCAGGACCTTTTGGTAGCACCTTTTTGTTTTATTACCTTATATTAACAGTTTCAGGACTTTATGGTAGCAACTTTTGTTTAATTACCTTTGATTAACAGTTTCAGGACCATTTGGTTGTACCTTTTTGTTCAATTACCTTTTGTTAACAGTTTCAGGACCTTTTGGTAGCACCTTTTTGTTTTATTACCTTATATTAACAGTTTCAGGACTTTATGGTAGCACCTTTTGTTTAATTACCTTTGATTAACAGTTTCAGGACTTTTTGGTAGCACCTGCTTTCTTAGTTATTATTTCTTTACAGAAATTGTAGATTAGAATGTGGTTTATAGCTATAATGAAAGAATCATACAGCAAGCTAGTGTTCTACTGTTCCATGGCACCATTGCTCATTTCCAATACACTACTTTAGTCCTTCGTGACTATCCTTGAATTGTTAATAGTCCATACAATTAGTTATAATTTGTTTAGCATCTAGAAGTGTTTGCAATAAATTGTCTTCGCATAGAGTAGTACCATGCAGAGTATACAGTAATAGCACAAGCATCAGCCTGTGATAAGTTCACTCACTCCGCAAAGGTATATATATTAATAACTGTTCTTAACTTGTTGATACTTCACACTAATAATTATTATTGTTTAGCATTAAACAAAAATCATTTATTTATCCCTTTAGTACAATACAAAATTAATGTCTGAGTCTTTAATATAACACACATGTACAGAGCACGTGGGATAGAAATATACTAATTGGTGTGCATTACAATTGTGGTCCTAATTGTTCAATGGTTACTGCATTGGGCTGCTCACCCGGAGGTCCATGGTACAGATCCAGTGTGGGGAACATTTAAAAATTTTTTTTTTTTTAACTTCAATTTTATGTATTTAAATAGCACTTAAAATACCTCTCCATCAGTGCCTAGCTGATGGACCAGAGTGGTTGAAGGAGACCGCTTGGGAAACCCTGCGGGTGGTGCTGGCATCAGGGGTTCGATCCCCGGACCAGGAGCAGCCAGCCTCCTCCCTTATCCTAACAGCTTTCTTCTGGTAGGTTAGCTAGGCCAAGTCACTAGCAAAGCCGATGACCAAGTCCGCGTGTGGGCCATGTGGTGCTCCACTGGCTGTTCCCTGTATCTATGACCAAGTCCGTGTGTAGTTGGGGGGCAATCAGGATTGGGCCAACTTCCCAATGTGAAATGGCACCCACTAGTGACATTTTATTTTTTTTTTACATTTTCTGGACTTTTTGGTAGCACCTTTTTGTTTAATTACCTTTTATTAACAGTTTCAGGACCTTTTGGTAGCACCTTTTTGTTTAATTACCTGTTATTAACAGTTTCAGGACTTTTTGGTAGCACCTTTTTCTTTAATTACCTTTTATTAACAGTTTCAGCACTTTTTGATAGCAACTTTTGATTAATTATTTTTTACACACTCTGGTCTTTTTGATAGCACTTTTTTGTTTTATTACCTTATATTAACAGTTTCAGGACTTTTTGGTAGCACCTTTAGTTTAATTACCTTTTATTAACAGTTTCAGGACTTTTTGGTTGCACCTTTTGTTTAATTGCCTTTTATTAACAGTTTCAGGACTTTTTGGTAGCACCTTTTTGTTTAATTACCTTTTATTAACAGTTTCAGGACTTTTTGGTAGCACCTTTTGTTTAATTATTATTTTTTACTCTCTGGACGTTTTGGTAGCACCTTTTTGTTTAATTGCCTTTTATTAACAGTTTCAGGACCATTTGGTAGCACCTTTTTGTTCAATTACCTGTTATTAATATTTTCAGGACTTTTTGGTAGCTCCTTTTTTTAATTACCTTTTATTAACAGTTTCAGGACCTTTTGGTAGCACTTTTTGTTTAATTACCTGTTATTAACAGTTTCAGGACTTTTTGGTAGCACCTTTTGTTTAATTACCTTTTATTAACAGTTTCAGCACTTTTTGATAGCACCTTTTGATTTATTGTTTATTACACACTGGACTTTTTGATAGCACCTTTTTGTTTGATTACCTTATATTAACAGTTTCAGGACTTTTTGGTAGCATCTTTTTGTTTAATTACCTTTTATTAACAGTTTCAGGACCATTTGGTAGCACCTGCTTTCTTAGTTATTATTTCTTTACAGAAATTGTAGATAAGAATGTGGTATATAGCTATAATGAAAGAATCATACAGCAAGCTAGTGTTCTACTGTTCCATGGCACCATTGCTCATTTCCAATACACTACTTTAGTCCTTCGTGACTATCCTTGAATTGTTAATAGTCCATACAATTAGTTATAATTTGTTCAGCATCTAGAAGTGTTTGCAATAAATTGTCTTCGCATAGAGTAGTACCATGCAGAGTATACAGTAATAGCACAAGCATCAGCCTGTGATAAGTACACTCACTCCACAAAGGTATATATATTAATAACTGTTCTTAACTTGTTGATACTTCACACTAATAATTATTATTGTTTAGCATTAAACAAAAATCATTTATTTATCCCTTTAGTACAATGCAAATTTAATGTCTGAGTCTTTAATATAACACACATGTACAGAGCACGTGGGATAGAAATATACTAATTGGTGTGCATTACAATTGTGGTCCTAATTGTTCAATGGTTACTGCATTGGGCTGCTCACCCGGAGGTCCATGGTACAGATCCAGTGTGGGGAACATTTAAAAAAATTTTTTTTTTAACTTCAATTTTATGTATTTAAATAGCACATAAAATACTACTCCATCAGTGCCTAGTTGATGGACCAGAGTGGTTGAAGGAGACCGCTTGGGAAACCCTGCGGGTGGTGCTGGCATCAGGGGTTCGATCCCCGGACTAGGAGCAGCCAGTTTCCTCCCTTATCCTAACAGCTTTCTTCTGGTAGGTTAGCTAGGCCAAGTCACTAGCAAAGCCGATGACCAAGTCCGCGTGTGGGCCATGTGGTGCTCCACTGGCTGTTCCCTGTATCTATGACCAAGTCCGTGTGTAGTTGGGGGGCAATCAGGATTGGGCCAACTTCCCAATGTGAAATGGCACCCACTAGTGACATTTTTTTTTTTTTTACATTTTCTGGACTTTTTGGTAGCACCTTTTTGTTTAATTACCTTTTATTAACAGTTTCAGGACCATTTGGTAGCGCTAACCTTTTTGTTCAATTACCTGTTAATATTTTCAGGACTTTTTGGTAGCACCTTTTTGTTTAATTACCTTTTATTAACAGTTTCAGGACCTTTTGGTAGCACCTTTTTGTTTAATTACCTTTTATTTACAGTTTCAGGACCTTTTGGTAGCACCTTTTTGTTTAATTACCTGTTATTAACAGTTTCAGGACTTTTTGGTAGCACCTTTTGTTTAATTATTATTATTTTTTACTCTCTGGACGTTTTGGTAGCAACTTTTTGTTTAATTGCCTTTTATTAACAGTTTCAGGACCATTTGGTAACACCTTTTTGTTCAATTACCTGTTATTAATATTTTCAGGACTTTTTGGTAGCACCTTTTTGTTTAATTACCTTTTATTAACAGTTTTAGGACCTTTTGGTAGCACCTTTTTGTTTAATTACCTGTTATTAACAGTTTCAGGACTTTTTGGTAGCACCTTTTGTTTAATTACCTTTTATTAACAGTTTCAGCACTTTTTGATAGCACCTTTTGATTTATTATTTTTAACACACTGGACTTTTTGATAGCATCTTTTTGTTTAATTACCTTTTATTAACAGTTTCAGGACTTTTTGGTAGAACCTTTTTGTTTAATTACCTTTTATTAACAGTTTCAGGACTTTTTGGTAGCACCTTTTGTTTAATTATTATTATTTTTTACTCTCTGGACGTTTTGGTAGCACTTTTTTGTTTAATTACCTTTTATTAACAGTTTCAGGACCATTTGGTAACACCTTTTTGTTCAATTACCTGTTATTAATATTTTCAGGACTTTTTGGTAGCACCTTTTTGTTTAATTACCTTTTATTAAGTTTCAGGACCTTTTGGTAGCACCTTTTTGTTTTATTACCTTATATTAACAGTTTCAGGACTTTTTGGTAGCACCTTTTGTTTAATTACCTTTGATTAACAGTTTCAGGACATTTTGGTTGCACCTTTTTGTTTAATTGCCTTTTATTAACAGTTTCAGGACCTTTTGGTAGCACCTTTTTGTTTAATTACCTGTTATTAACAGTTTCAGGACTTTTTGGTAGCACCTTTTGTTTCATTATTATTATTTTTTACACTCTGGACTTTTTGGTAGCACCTTTTTGTTTAATTACCTTTTATTAACAGTTTCAGGACCATTTGGTAGCGCTAACCTTTTTGTTCAATTACCTGTTATTAATATTTTCAGGACTTTTTGGTAGCACCTTTTTGTTTAATTGCCTTTTATTAAGTTTCAGGACCTTTTGGTAGCACCTTTTTGTTTTATTACCTTATATTAACAGTTTCAGGACTTTTTGGTAGCACCTTTTTGTTTAATTACCTTTTATTAACAGTTTCAGCACTTTTTGATAACAACTTTTGATTAATTATTTTTTACACACTCTGGTCTTTTTGATAGCACTTTTTAGTTTTATTACCTTATATTAACAGTTTCAGGACTTTTTGGTAGCACCTTTTGTTTAATTACCTTTTATTAACAGTTTCAGGACATTTTGGTTGCACCTTTTGTTTAATTACCTTTTATTAACAGTTTCAGGACTTTTTGGTTGCACCTTTTTGTTTAATTGCCTTTTATTAACAGTTTCAGGACTTTTTGATAGCACCTTTTTGTTTAATTACCTTTTATTAACAGTTTCAGGACTTTTTGGTAGCACCTTTTGTTTAATTATTATTATTTTTTACTCTCTGGACGTTGTGGTAGCACCTTTTTGTTTAATTACCTTTTATTAACAGTTTCAGGACCATTTGGAAGCATCTTTTTGTTCAATTACCTGTTATTAATATTTTCAGGACTTTTTGGTAGCACCTTTTTTTTAATTACCTTTTATTAACAGTTTCAGGACCTTTTGGTAGCACTTTTTGTTTAATTACCTGTTATTAACAGTTTCAGGACTTTTTGGTAGCACCTTTTGTTTAATTATTATTTTTTACTCTCTGGACTTTTTGGTAGCACCTTTTTGTTTAATTACCTTTTATTAACAGTTTCAGGACCATTTGGTAGCACCTTTTTGTTCAATTACCTTTTGTTAACAGTTTCAGGACCTTTTGGTAGCACCTTTTTGTTTAATTACCTTTTATTAACAGTTTCAGGACCTTTTGGTAGCACCTTTTTGTTTAATTACCTTTTATTAACAGTTTCAGGACCTTTTGGTAGCACCTTTTTGTTTAATTACCTGTTATTAACAGTTTCAGGAGTTTTTGGTAGCACCTTTTGTTTAATTATTATTTTTTACTCTCTGGACTTTTTGGTAGCACCTTTTTGTTTAATTACCTTTTATTAACAGTTTCAGGACCATTTGGTAGCACCTTTTTGTTCAATTACCTTTTGTTAACAGTTTCAGGACCTTTTGGTAGCACCTTTTTGTTTTATTACCTTATATTAACAGTTTCAGGACTTTATGGTAGCACCTTTTGTTTAATTACCTTTGATTAACAGTTTCAGGACTTTTTGGTTGCACCTTTTTGTTTAATTGCCTTTTATTAACAGTTTCAGGACCTTTTGGTAGCACCCTTTTGTTTAATTACCTGTTATTAATAATTTCAGGACTTTTTGGTAGCACCTTTTTGTTTAATTAACTTTTATTAACAGTTTCAGGACTTTTTGGTAGCACCTTTTGTTTCATTATTATTATTTTTTACACTCTGGACTTTTTGGTAGCACCTTTTTGTTTAATTACCTTTTATTAACAGTTTCAGGACCATTTGGTAGCGCTAACCTTTTTGTTCAATTACCTGTTATTAATATTTTCAGGACTTTTTGGTAGCACCTTTTTGTTTAATTGCCTTTTATTAAGTTTCAGGACCTTTTGGTAGCACCTTTTTGTTTTATTACCTTATATTAACAGTTTCAGGACTTTTTGGTAGCACCTTTTTGTTTAATTACCTTTTATTAACAGTTTCAGCACTTTTTGATAACAACTTTTGATTAATTATTTTTTACACACTCTGGTCTTTTTGATAGCACTTTTTAGTTTTATTACCTTATATTAACAGTTTCAGGACTTTTTGGTAGCACCTTTTGTTTAATTACCTTTTATTAACAGTTTCAGGACATTTTGGTTGCACCTTTTGTTTAATTACCTTTTATTAACAGTTTCAGGACTTTTTGGTTGCACCTTTTTGTTTAATTGCCTTTTATTAACAGTTTCAGGACTTTTTGATAGCACCTTTTTGTTTAATTACCTTTTATTAACAGTTTCAGGACTTTTTGGTAGCACCTTTTGTTTAATTATTATTATTTTTTACTCTCTGGACGTTGTGGTAGCACCTTTTTGTTTAATTACCTTTTATTAACAGTTTCAGGACCATTTGGAAGCATCTTTTTGTTCAATTACCTGTTATTAATATTTTCAGGACTTTTTGGTAGCACCTTTTTTTTAATTACCTTTTATTAACAGTTTCAGGACCTTTTGGTAGCACTTTTTGTTTAATTACCTGTTATTAACAGTTTCAGGACTTTTTGGTAGCACCTTTTGTTTAATTACCTTTTATTAACAGTTTCAGCACTTTTTGATAGCACCTTTTGATTTATTATTTTTTACACACTGGACTTTTTGATAGCACCTCTTTGTTTGATTACCTTATATTAACAGTTTCAGGACTTTTTGGTAGCATCTTTTTGTTTAATTACCTTTTATTAACAGTTTCAGGACCATTTGGTAGCACCTGCTTTCTTAGTTATTATTTCTTTACAGAAATTGTAGATAAGAATGTGCTATATAGCTATAATGAAAGAATCATACAGCAAGCTAGTGTTCTACTGTTCCATGGCACCATTGCTCATTTCCAATACACTACTTTAGTCCTTCGTGACTATCCTTGAATTGTTAATAGTCCATACAATTAGTTATAATTTGTTCAGCATCTAGAAGTGTTTGCAATAAATGTGACTGGGCCTGCGAAAACAGGGCATGTGGGCACAAACTACATCCCATCACTCTTCAGGTGATATCTCAGTGCTGGAATAGTATTTTTTGCATTCTGTAACTTGCATCATGATGCCAATTAAATGCTGACTAAGAGCTGAAAATTGCAATACCATAGCATAATGGTACAAAATGTTACAAGCGATGAAAGTGTGAAAAAGTAGGCAAAAATCATGTGCCCACATGCCCTATTATCGCAGGCCCGGTCACAAATTGTCTTCGCATAGAGTAGTACCATGCAGAGTATACAGTAATAGCACAAGCATCAGCCTGTGATAAGTACACTCACTCCACAAAGGTATATATATTAATAACTGTTCTTAACTTGTTGATACTTCACACTAATAATTATTATTGTTTAGCATTAAACAAAAATCATTTATTTATCCCTTTAGTACAATGCAAATTTAATGTCTGAGTCTTTAATATAACACACATGTACAGAGCACGTGGGATAGAAATATACTAATTGGTGTGCATTACAATTGTGGTCCTAATTGTTCAATGGTTACTGCATTGGGCTGCTCACCCGGAGGTCCATGGTACAGATCCAGTGTGGGGAACATTTAAAAAAATTTTTTTTTTAACTTCAATTTTATGTATTTAAATAGCACATAAAATACTACTCCATCAGTGCCTAGCTGATGGACAAGAGTGGTTGAAGGAGACCGCTTGGGAAACCCTGCGGGTGGTGCTGGCATCAGGGGTTCGATCCCCGGACCAGGAGCAGCCAGTTTCCTCCCTTATCCTAACAGCTTTCTTCTGGTAGGTTAGCTAGGCCAAGTCACTAGCAAAGCCGATGACCAAGTCCGCGTGTGGGCCATGTGGTGCTCCACTGGCTGTTCCCTGCATCTATGACCAAGTCCGTGTGTAGTTGGGGGGCAATCAGGATTGGGCCAACTTCCCAATGTGAAATGGCACCCACTAGTGACATTTTATTTTTTTTTACATTTTCTGGACTTTTTGGTAGCACCTTTTTGTTTAATCACCTTTTATTAACAGTTTCAGGACCTTTTGGTAGCACCTTTTTGTTTAATTACCTGTTATTAATATTTTCAGGACTTTTTGCTAGCACCTTTTGTATTATTATTATTTTTTACTCTCTGGACTTTTTGGTAGCACCTTTTTGTTTAATTACCTTTTATTAACAGTTTGAGGACCATTTGGTAGCGCTAACCTTCTTGTTCAATCACCTGTTAATATTTTCAGGACATTTTGGTAGCACCTTTTTGTTTAATTACCTTTTATTAACAGTTTCAGGACCTTTTGGTAGCACCTTTTTGTTTAATTACCTTTTATTAACAGTTTCAGGACCTTTTGGTAGCACCTTTTTGTTTAATTACCTGTTATTAACAGTTTCAGGAGTTTTTGGTAGCACCTTTTGTTTAATTATTATTATTATTTACTCTCTGGACTTTTTGGTAGCACCTTTTTGTTTAATTACCTTTGATTAACAGTTTCAGGACTTTTTGGTAGCACCTGCTTTCTTAGTTATTATTTCTTTACAGAAATTGTAGATTAGAATGTGGTTTATAGCTATAATGAAAGAATCATACAGCAAGCTAGTGTTCTACTGTTCCATGGCACCATTGCTCATTTCCAATACACTACTTTAGTCCTTCGTGACTATCCTTGAATTGTTAATAGTCCATACAATTAGTTATAATTTGTTTAGCATCTAGAAGTGTTTGCAATAAATTGTCTTCGCATAGAGTAGTACCATGCAGAGTATACAGTAATAGCACAAGCATCAGCCTGTGATAAGTTCACTCACTCCGCAAAGGTATATATATTAATAACTGTTCTTAACTTGTTGATACTTCACACTAATAATTATTATTGTTTAGCATTAAACAAAAATCATTTATTTATCCCTTTAGTACAATACAAAATTAATGTCTGAGTCTTTAATATAACACACATGTACAGAGCACGTGGGATAGAAATATACTAATTGGTGTGCATTACAATTGTGGTCCTAATTGTTCAATGGTTACTGCATTGGGCTGCTCACCCGGAGGTCCATGGTACAGATCCAGTGTGGGGAACATTTAAAAATTTTTTTTTTTTAACTTCAATTTTATGTATTTAAATAGCACTTAAAATACCTCTACATCAGTGCCTAGCTGATGGACCAGAGTGGTTGAAGGAGACCGCTTGGGAAACCCTGCGGGTGGTGCTGGCATCAGGGGTTCGATCCCCGGACCAGGAGCAGCCAGCTTCCTCCCTTATCCTAACAGCTTTCTTCTGGTAGGTTAGCTAGGCCAAGTCACTAGCAAAGCCGATGACCAAGTCCGCGTGTGGGCCATGTGGTGCTCCACTGGCTGTTCCCTGTATCTATGACCAAGTCCGTGTGTAGTTGGGGGGCAATCAGGATTGGGCCAACTTCCCAATGTGAAATGGCACCCACTAGTGACATTTTATTTTTTTTTTACATTTTCTGGACTTTTTGGTAGCACCTTTTTGTTTAATTACCTTTTATTAACAGTTTCAGGACCATTTGGTAGCGCTAACCTTTTTGTTCAATTACCTGTTAATATTTCAGGACTTTTTGGTAGCACCTTTTTGTTTAATTACCTTTTATTAACAGTTTCAGGACCTTTTGGTAGCACCTTTTTGTTTAATTACCTTTTATTAACAGTTTCAGGACCTTTTGGTAGCACCTTTTTGTTTAATTACCTGTTATTAACAGTTTCAGGAGTTTTTGGTAGCACCTTTTGTTTAATTACCTTTGATTAACAGTTTCAGGACTTTTTGGTTGCACCTTTTTGTTTAATTGCCTTTCATTAACAGTTTCAGGACCTTTTGGTAGCACCCTTTTGTTTAATTACCTGTTATTAATAATTTCAGGACTTTTTGGTAGCACCTTTTTGTTTAATTAACTTTTATTAACAGTTTCAGGACTTTTTGGTAGCACCTGCTTTCTTAGTTATTATTTCTTTACAGAAATTGTAGATTAGAATGTGGTTTATAGCTATAATGAAAGAATCATACAGCAAGCTAGTGTTCTACTGTTCCATGGCACCATTGCTCATTTCCAATACACTACTTTAGTCCTTCGTGACTATCCTTGAATTGTTAATAGTCCATACAATTAGTTATAATTTGTTCAGCATCTAGAAGTGTTTGCAATAAATTGTCTTCGCATAGAGTAGTACCATGCAGAGTATACAGTAATAGCACAAGCATCAGCCTGTGATAAGTTCACTCACTCCGCAAAGGTATATATATTAATAACTGTTCTTAACTTGTTGATACTTCACACTAATAATTATTATTGTTTAGCATTAAACAAAAATCATTTATTTATCCCTTTAGTACAATACAAAATTAATGTCTGAGTCTTTAATATAACACACATGTACAGAGCACGTGGGATAGAAATATACTAATTGGTGTGCATTACAATTGTGGTCCTAATTGTTCAATGGTTACTGCATTGGGCTGCTCACCCGGAGGTCCATGGTACAGATCCAGTGTGGGGAACATTTAAAAAAATTTTTTTTTTAACTTCAATTTTATGTATTTAAATAGCACTTAAAATACCTCTCCATCAGTGCCTAGCTGATGGACCAGAGTGGTTGAAGGAGACCGCTTGGGAAACCCTGCGGGTGGTGCTGGCATCAGGGGTTCGATCCCCGGACCAGGAGCAGCCAGCTTCCTCCCTTATCCTAACAGCTTTCTTCTGGTAGGTTAGCTAGGCCAAGTCACTAGCAAAGCCGATGACCAAGTCCGCGTGTGGGCCATGTGGTGCTCCACTGGCTGTTCCCTGCATCTATGACCAAGTCCGTGTGTAGTTGGGGGGCAATCAGGATTGGGCCAACTTCCCAATGTGAAATGGCACCCACTAGTGACATTTTAATTTTTTTTTACATTTTCTGGACTTTTTGGTAGCACCTTTTTGTTTAATTACCTTTTATTAACAGTTTCAGGACCTTTTGGTAGCACCTTTTTGTTTAATTACCTGTTATTAACAGTTTCAGGACTTTTTGGTAGCACCTTTTTCTTTAATTACCTTTTATTAACAGTTTCAGCACTTTTTGATAGCAACTTTTGATTAATTATTTTTTACACACTCTGGTCTTTTTGATAGCACTTTTTTGTTTTATTACCTTATATTAACAGTTTCAGGACTTTTTGGTAGCACCTTTAGTTTAATTACCTTTTATTAACAGTTTCAGGACTTTTTGGTTGCACCTTTTGTTTAATTGCCTTTTATTAACAGTTTCAGGAATTTTTGGTAGCACCTTTTTGTTTAATTACCTTTTATTAACAGTTTCAGGACTTTGTGGTAGCACCTTTTGTTTAATTATTATTATTTTTTACTCTCTGGACGTTTTGGTAGCACCTTTTTGTTTAATTGCCTTTTATTAACAGTTTCAGGACCATTTGGTAACACCTTTTTGTTCAATTACCTGTTATTAATATTTTCAGGACTTTTTGGTAGCACCTTTTTGTTTAATTACCTTTTATTAACAGTTTCAGGACCTTTTGGTAGCACCTTTTTGTTTAATTACCTTTTATTAACAGTTTCAGGACCTTTTGGTAGCACCTTTTTGTTTAATTACCTGTTATTAACAGTTTCAGGAGTTTTTGGTAGCACCTTTTGTTTAATTGCCTTTTATTAACAGTTTCAGGACTTTTTGGTAGCACCTTTTTGTTTAATTACCTTTTATTAACAGTTTCAGGACTTTGTGGTAGCACCTTTTGTTTAATTATTATTATTTTTTACTCTCTGGACGTTTTGGTAGCACCTTTTTGTTTAATTACCTTTTATTAACAGTTTCAGGACCATTTGGTAACACCTTTTTGTTTTATTACCTTATATTAACAGTTTCAGGACTTTTTGGTAGCACCTTTTGTTTAATTACCTTTGATTAAGTTTCAGGACCTTTTGGTAGCACCTTTTTGTTTTATTACCTTATATTAACAGTTTCAGGACTTTTTGGTAGCACCTTTTGTTTAATTACCTTTGATTAACAGTTTCAGGACATTTTGGTTGCACCTTTTTGTTTAATTGCCTTTTATTAACAGTTTCAGGACCTTTTGGTAGCACCTTTTTGTTTAATTACCTGTTATTAACAGTTTCAGGACTTTTTGGTAGCACCTTTTGTTTCATTATTATTATTTTTTACACTCTGGACTTTTTGGTAGCACCTTTTTGTTTAATTACCTTTTATTAACAGTTTCAGGACCATTTGGTAGCGCTAACCTTTTTGTTCAATTACCTGTTATTAATATTTTCAGGACTTTTTGGTAGCACCTTTTTGTTTAATTGCCTTTTATTAAGTTTCAGGACCTTTTGGTAGCACCTTTTTGTTTTATTACCTTATATTAACAGTTTCAGGACTTTTTGGTAGCACCTTTTTGTTTAATTACCTTTTATTAACAGTTTCAGCACTTTTTGATAACAACTTTTGATTAATTATTTTTTACACACTCTGGTCTTTTTGATAGCACTTTTTAGTTTTATTACCTTATATTAACAGTTTCAGGACTTTTTGGTAGCACCTTTTGTTTAATTACCTTTGATTAACAGTTTCAGGACTTTTTGGTTGCACCTTTTTGTTTAATTGCCTTTCATTAACAGTTTCAGGACCTTTTGGTAGCACCCTTTTGTTTAATTACCTGTTATTAATAATTTCAGGACTTTTTGGTAGCACCTTTTTGTTTAATTAACTTTTATTAACAGTTTCAGGACTTTTTGGTAGCACCTGCTTTCTTAGTTATTATTTCTTTACAGAAATTGTAGATTAGAATGTGGTATATAGCTATAATGAAAGAATCATACAGCAAGCTAGTGTTCTACTGTTCCATGGCACCATTGCTCATTTCCAATACACTACTTTAGTCCTTCGTGACTATCCTTGAATTGTTAATAGTCCATACAATTAGTTATAATTTGTTCAGCATCTAGAAGTGTTTGCAATAAATTGTCTTCGCATAGAGTAGTACCATGCAGAGTATACAGTAATAGCACAAGCATCAGCCTGTGATAAGTACACTCACTCCACAAAGGTATATATATTAATAACTGTTCTTAACTTGTTGATACTTCACACTAATAATTATTATTGTTTAGCATTAAACAAAAATCATTTATTTATCCCTTTAGTACAATGCAAATTTAATGTCTGAGTCTTTAATATAACACACATGTACAGAGCACGTGGGATAGAAATATACTAATTGGTGTGCATTACAATTGTGGTCCTAATTGTTCAATGGTTACTGCATTGGGCTGCTCACCCGGAGGTCCATGGTACAGATCCAGTGTGGGGAACATTTAAAAAAAATTTTTTTTTAACTTCAATTTTATGTATTTAAATAGCACATAAAATACTACTCCATCAGTGCCTAGTTGATGGACCAGAGTGGTTGAAGGAGACCGCTTGGGAAACCCTGCGGGTGGTGCTGGCATCAGGGGTTCGATCCCCGGACTAGGAGCAGCCAGTTTCCTCCCTTATCCTAACAGCTTTCTTCTGGTAGGTTAGCTAGGCCAAGTCACTAGCAAAGCCGATGACCAAGTCCGCGTGTGGGCCATGTGGTGCTCCACTGGCTGTTCCCTGTATCTATGACCAAGTCCGTGTGTAGTTGGGGGGCAATCAGGATTGGGCCAACTTCCCAATGTGAAATGGCACCCACTAGTGACATTTTATTTTTTTTTACATTTTCTGGACTTTTTGGTAGCACCTTTTTGTTTAATTACCTTTTATTAACAGTTTCAGGACCATTTGGTAGCGCTAACCTTTTTGTTCAATTACCTGTTAATATTTTCAGGACTTTTTGGTAGCACCTTTTTGTTTAATTACCTTTTATTAACAGTTTCAGGACCTTTTGGTAGCACCTTTTTGTTTAATTACCTTTTATTAACAGTTTCAGGACCTTTTGGTAGCACCTTTTTGTTCAATTACCTTTTGTTAACAGTTTCAGGACCTTTTGGTAGCACCTTTCTGTTTTATTACCTTATATTAACAGTTTCAGGACTTTATGGTAGCACCTTTTGTTTAATTACCTTTGATTAACAGTTTCAGGACTTTTTGGTTGCACTTTTTTGTTTAATTGCCTTTTATTAACAGTTTCAGGACCTTTTGGTAGCACCTTTTTGTTTAATTACCTTTTATTAACAGTTTCAGGACCTTTTGGTAGCACCTTTTTGTTTAATTACCTGTTATTAACAGTTTCAGGAGTTTTTGGTAGCACCTTTTGTTTAATTATTATTTTTTACTCTCTGGACTTTTTGGTAGCACCTTTTTGTTTAATTACCTTTTATTAACAGTTTCAGGACCATTTGGTAGCACCTTTTTGTTCAATTACCTTTTGTTAACAGTTTCAGGACCTTTTGGTAGCACCTTTTTGTTTTATTACCTTATATTAACAGTTTCAGGACTTTATGGTAGCACCTTTTGTTTAATTACCTTTGATTAACAGTTTCAGGACTTTTTGGTTGCACCTTTTTGTTTAATTGCCTTTTATTAACAGTTTCAGGACCTTTTGGTAGCACCCTTTTGTTTAATTACCTGTTATTAATAATTTCAGGACTTTTTGGTAGCACCTTTTTGTTTAATTAACTTTTATTAACAGTTTCAGGACTTTTTGGTAGCACCTGCTTTCTTAGTTATTATTTCTTTACAGAAATTGTAGATTAGAATGTGGTTTATAGCTATAATGAAAGAATCATACAGCAAGCTAGTGTTCTACTGTTCCATGGCACCATTGCTCATTTCCAATACACTACTTTAGTCCTTCGTGACTATCCTTGAATTGTTAATAGTCCATACAATTAGTTATAATTTGTTTAGCATCTAGAAGTGTTTGCAATAAATTGTCTTCGCATAGAGTAGTACCATGCAGAGTATACAGTAATAGCACAAGCATCAGCCTGTGATAAGTTCACTCACTCCGCAAAGGTATATATATTAATAACTGTTCTTAACTTGTTGATACTTCACACTAATAATTATTATTGTTTAGCATTAAACAAAAATCATTTATTTATCCCTTTAGTACAATACAAAATTAATGTCTGAGTCTTTAATATAACACACATGTACAGAGCACGTGGGATAGAAATATACTAATTGGTGTGCATTACAATTGTGGTCCTAATTGTTCAATGGTTACTGCATTGGGCTGCTCACCCGGAGGTCCATGGTACAGATCCAGTGTGGGGAACATTTAAAAAAATTTTTTTTTTAACTTCAATTTTATGTATTTAAATAGCACTTAAAATACCTCTCCATCAGTGCCTAGCTGATGGACCAGAGTGGTTGAAGGAGACCGCTTGGGAAACCCTGCGGGTGGTGCTGGCATCAGGGGTTCGATCCCCGGACCAGGAGCAGCCAGCTTCCTCCCTTATCCTAACAGCTTTCTTCTGGTAGGTTAGCTAGGCCAAGTCACTAGCAAAGCCGATGACCAAGTCCGCGTGTGGGCCATGTGGTGCTCCACTGGCTGTTCCCTGCATCTATGACCAAGTCCGTGTGTAGTTGGGGGGCAATCAGGATTGGGCCAACTTCCCAATGTGAAATGGCACCCACTAGTGACATTTTAATTTTTTTTTACATTTTCTGGACTTTTTGGTAGCACCTTTTTGTTTAATTACCTTTTATTAACAGTTTCAGGACCTTTTGGTAGCACCTTTTTGTTTAATTACCTGTTATTAACAGTTTCAGGACTTTTTGGTAGCACCTTTTTGTTTAATTACCTTTTATTAACAGTTTCAGCACTTTTTGATAGCAACTTTTGATTAATTATTTTTTACACACTCTGGTCTTTTTGATAGCACTTTTTTGTTTTATTACCTTATATTAACAGTTTCAGGACTTTTTGGTAGCACCTTTAGTTTAATTACCTTTTATTAACAGTTTCAGGACTTTTTGGTTGCACCTTTTGTTTAATTGCCTTTTATTAACAGTTTCAGGACTTTTTGGTAGCACCTTTTTGTTTAATTACCTTTTATTAACAGTTTCAGGACTTTGTGGTAGCACCTTTTGTTTAATTATTATTATTTTTTACTCTCTGGACGTTTTGGTAGCACCTTTTTGTTTAATTGCCTTTTATTAACAGTTTCAGGACCATTTGGTAACACCTTTTTGTTCAATTACCTGTTATTAATATTTTCAGGACATTTTGGTAGCACCTTTTTGTTTAATTACCTTTTATTAACAGTTTCAGGACCTTTTGGTAGCACCTTTTTGTTTAATTACCTTTTATTAACAGTTTCAGGACCTTTTGGTAGCACCTTTTTGTTTAATTACCTGTTATTAACAGTTTCAGGAGTTTTTGGTAGCACCTTTTGTTTAATTATTATTATTTTTTACTCTCTGGACTTTTTGGTAGCACCTTTTTGTTTAATTACCTTTTATTAACAGTTTCAGGACCATTTGGTAGCACCTTTTTGTTCAATTACCTTTTGTTAACAGTTTCAGGACCTTTTGGTAGCACCTTTTTGTTTTATTACCTTATATTAACAGTTTCAGGACTTTTTGGTAGCACCTTTTTGTTTAATTACCTTTTATTAACAGTTTCAGCACTTTTTGATAGCAACTTTTGATTAATTATTTTTTTACACACTCTGGTCTTTTTGATAGCACTTTTTTGTTTTATTACCTTATATTAACAGTTTCAGGACTTTTTGGTAGCACCTTTTGTTTAATTACCTTTTATTAACAGTTTCAGGACATTTTGGTTGCACCTTTTGTTTAATTACCTTATATTAACAGTTTCAGGACTTTTTGGTTGCACCTTTTTGTTTAATTGCCTTTTATTAACAGTTTCAGGACTTTTTGGTAGCACCTTTTTGTTTAATTACCTTTTATTAACAGTTTCAGGACTTTTTGGTAGAACCTTTTGTTTAATTATTATTATTTTTTACTCTCTGGACGTTGTGGTAGCACCTTTTTGTTTAATTACCTTTTATTAACAGTTTCAGGACCATTTGGTAGCACCTTTTTGTTCAATTACCTGTTATTAATATTTTCAGGACTTTTTGGTAGCACCTTTTTTTTAATTACCTTTTATTAACAGTTTCAGGACCTTTTGGTAGCACTTTTTGTTTAATTACCTGTTATTAACAGTTTCAGGACTTTTTGGTAGCACCTTTTGTTTAATTACCTTTTATTAACAGTTTCAGCACTTTTTGATAGCACCTTTTGATTTATTGTTTTTTACACACTGGACTTTTTGATAGCACCTTTTTGTTTGATTACCTTATATTAACAGTTTCAGGACTTTTTGGTAGCATCTTTTTGTTTAATTACCTTTTATTAACAGTTTCAGGACCATTTGGTAGCACCTGCTTTCTTAGTTATTATTTCTTTACAGAAATTGTAGATAAGAATGTGGTATATAGCTATAATGAAAGAATCATACAGCAAGCTAGTGTTCTACTGTTCCATGGCACCATTGCTCATTTCCAATACACTACTTTAGTCCTTCGTGACTATCCTTGAATTGTTAATAGTCCATACAATTAGTTATAATTTGTTCAGCATCTAGAAGTGTTTGCAATAAATTGTCTTCGCATAGAGTAGTACCATGCAGAGTATACAGTAATAGCACAAGCATCAGCCTGTGATAAGTACACTCACTCCACAAAGGTATATATATTAATAACTGTTCTTAACTTGTTGATACTTCACACTAATAATTATTATTGTTTAGCATTAAACAAAAATCATTTATTTATCCCTTTAGTACAATGCAAATTTAATGTCTGAGTCTTTAATATAACACACATGTACAGAGCACGTGGGATAGAAATATACTAATTGGTGTGCATTACAATTGTGGTCCTAATTGTTCAATGGTTACTGCATTGGGCTGCTCACCCGGAGGTCCATGGTACAGATCCAGTGTGGGGAACATTTAAAAAAAATTTTTTTTTAACTTCAATTTTATGTATTTAAATAGCACTTAAAATACCTCTACATCAGTGCCTAGCTGATGGACCAGAGTGGTTGAAGGAGACCGCTTGGGAAACCCTGCGGGTGGTGCTGGCATCAGGGGTTCGATCCCCGGACCAGGAGCAGCCAGCTTCCTCCCTTATCCTAACAGCTTTCTTCTGGTAGGTTAGCTAGGCCAAGTCACTAGCAAAGCCGATGACCAAGTCCGCGTGTGGGCCATGTGGTGCTCCACTGGCTGTTCCCTGTATCTATGACCAAGCCCGTGTGTAGTTGGGGGGCAATCAGGATTGGGCCAACTTCCCAATGTGAAATGGCACCCACTAGTGACATTTTATTTTTTTTTTACATTTTCTGGACTTTTTGGTAGCACCTTTTTGTTTAATTACCTTTTATTAACAGTTTCAGGACCATTTGGTAGCGCTAACCTTTTTGTTCAATTACCTGTTAATATTTTCAGGACTTTTTGGTAGCACCTTTTTGTTTAATTACCTTTTATTAACAGTTTCAGGACCTTTTGGTAGCACCTTTTTGTTTAATTACCTTTTATTAACAGTTTCAGGACCTTTTGGTAGCACCTTTTTGTTTAATTACCTGTTATTAACAGTTTCAGGAGTTTTTGGTAGCACCTTTTGTTTAATTATTATTATTTTTTACTCTCTGGACTTTTTGGTAGCACCTTTTTGTTTAATTACCTTTTATTAACAGTTTCAGGACCATTTGGTAGCACCTTTTTGTTTTATTACCTTATATTAACAGTTTGAGGACTTTATGGTAGCACCTTTTGTTTAATTACCTTTGATTAACAGTTTCAGGACTTTTTGGTTGTACCTTTTTGTTTAATTGCCTTTCATTAACAGTTTCAGGACCTTTTGGTAGCACCCTTTTGTTTAATTACCTGTTATTAATAATTTCAGGACTTTTTGGTAGCACCTTTTTGTTTAATTAACTTTTATTAACAGTTTCAGGACTTTTTGGTAGCACCTGCTTTCTTAGTTATTATTTCTTTACAGAAATTGTAGATTAGAATGTGGTTTATAGCTATAATGAAAGAATCATACAGCAAGCTAGTGTTCTACTGTTCCATGGCACCATTGCTCATTTCCAATACACTACTTTAGTCCTTCGTGACTATCCTTGAATTGTTAATAGTCCATACAATTAGTTATAATTTGTTTAGCATCTAGAAGTGTTTGCAATAAATTGTCTTCGCATAGAGTAGTACCATGCAGAGTATACAGTAATAGCACAAGCATCAGCCTGTGATAAGTTCACTCACTCCGCAAAGGTATATATATTAATAACTGTTCTTAACTTGTTGATACTTCACACTAATAATTATTATTGTTTAGCATTAAACAAAAATCATTTATTTATCCCTTTAGTACAATACAAAATTAATGTCTGAGTCTTTAATATAACACACATGTACAGAGCACGTGGGATAGAAATATACTAATTGGTGTGCATTACAATTGTGGTCCTAATTGTTCAATGGTTACTGCATTGGGCTGCTCACCCGGAGGTCCATGGTACAGATCCAGTGTGGGGAACATTTAAAAAAATTTTTTTTTTAACTTCAATTTTATGTATTTAAATAGCACTTAAAATACCTCTCCATCAGTGCCTAGCTGATGGACCAGAGTGGTTGAAGGAGACCGCTTGGGAAACCCTGCGGGTGGTGCTGGCATCAGGGGTTCGATCCCCGGACCAGGAGCAGCCAGCTTCCTCCCTTATCCTAACAGCTTTCTTCTGGTAGGTTAGCTAGGCCAAGTCACTAGCAAAGCCGATGACCAAGTCCGCGTGTGGGCCATGTGGTGCTCCACTGGCTGTTCCCTGCATCTATGACCAAGCCCGTGTGTAGTTGGGGGGCAATCAGGATTGGGCCAACTTCCCAATGTGAAATGGCACCCACTAGTGACATTTTAATTTTTTTTTACATTTTCTGGACTTTTTGGTAGCACCTTTTTGTTTAATTACCTTTTATTAACAGTTTCAGGACCTTTTGGTAGCACCTTTTTGTTTAATTACCTGTTATTAACAGTTTCAGGACTTTTTGGTAGCACCTTTTTCTTTAATTACCTTTTATTAACAGTTTCAGCACTTTTTGATAGCAACTTTTGATTAATTATTTTTTACACACTCTGGTCTTTTTGATAGCACTTTTTTGTTTTATTACCTTATATTAACAGTTTCAGGACTTTTTGGTAGCACCTTTAGTTTAATTACCTTTTATTAACAGTTTCAGGACTTTTTGGTTGCACCTTTTGTTTAATTGCCTTTTATTAACAGTTTCAGGACTTTTTGGTAGCACCTTTTTGTTTAATTACCTTTTATTAACAGTTTCAGGACTTTGTGGTAGCACCTTTTGTTTAATTATTATTATTTTTTACTCTCTGGACGTTTTGGTAGCACCTTTTTGTTTAATTGCCTTTTATTAACAGTTTCAGGACCATTTGGTAACACCTTTTTGTTCAATTACCTGTTATTAATATTTTCAGGACTTTTTGGTAGCACCTTTTTGTTTAATTACCTTTTATTAACAGTTTCAGGACCTTTTGGTAGCACCTTTTTGTTTAATTACCTTTTATTAACAGTTTCAGGACCTTTTGGTAGCACCTTTTTGTTTAATTACCTGTTATTAACAGTTTCAGGAGTTTTTGGTAGCACCTTTTGTTTAATTATTATTATTTTTTACTCTCTGGACTTTTTGGTAGCACCTTTTTGTTTAATTACCTTTTATTAACAGTTTCAGGACCATTTGGTAGCACCTTTTTGTTCAATTACCTTTTGTTAACAGTTTCAGGACCTTTTGGTAGCACCTTTTTGTTTTATTACCTTATATTAACAGTTTCAGGACTTTTTGGTAGCACCTTTTTGTTTAATTACCTTTTATTAACAGTTTCAGCACTTTTTGATAGCAACTTTTGATTAATTATTTTTTTACACACTCTGGTCTTTTTGATAGCACTTTTTTGTTTTATTACCTTATATTAACAGTTTCAGGACTTTTTGGTAGCACCTTTTGTTTAATTACCTTTTATTAACAGTTTCAGGACATTTTGGTTGCACCTTTTGTTTAATTACCTTTTATTAACAGTTTCAGGACTTTTTGGTTGCACCTTTTTGTTTAATTGCCTTTTATTAACAGTTTCAGGACTTTTTGGTAGCACCTTTTTGTTTAATTACCTTTTATTAACAGTTTCAGGACTTCTTGGTAGCACCTTTTGTTTAATTATTATTATTTTTTACTCTCTGGACGTTGTGGTAGCACCTTTTTGTTTAATTACCTTTTATTAACAGTTTCAGGACCATTTGGTAGCACCTTTTTGTTCAATTACCTGTTATTAATATTTTCAGGACTTTTTGGTAGCACCTTTTTTTTAATTACCTTTTATTAACAGTTTCAGGACCTTTTGGTAGCACTTTTTGTTTAATTACCTGTTATTAACAGTTTCAGGACTTTTTGGTAGCACCTTTTGTTTAATTACCTTTTATTAACAGTTTCAGCACTTTTTGATAGCACCTTTTGATTTATTGTTTTTTACACACTGGACTTTTTGATAGCACCTTTTTGTTTGATTACCTTATATTAACAGTTTCAGGACTTTTTGGTAGCATCTTTTTGTTTAATTACCTTTTATTAACAGTTTCAGGACCATTTGGTAGCACCTGCTTTCTTAGTTATTATTTCTTTACAGAAATTGTAGATAAGAATGTGGTATATAGCTATAATGAAAGAATCATACAGCAAGCTAGTGTTCTACTGTTCCATGGCACCATTGCTCATTTCCAATACACTACTTTAGTCCTTCGTGACTATCCTTGAATTGTTAATAGTCCATACAATTAGTTATAATTTGTTCAGCATCTAGAAGTGTTTGCAATAAATTGTCTTCGCATAGAGTAGTACCATGCAGAGTATACAGTAATAGCACAAGCATCAGCCTGTGATAAGTACACTCACTCCACAAAGGTATATATATTAATAACTGTTCTTAACTTGTTGATACTTCACACTAATAATTATTATTGTTTAGCATTAAACAAAAATCATTTATTTATCCCTTTAGTACAATGCAAATTTAATGTCTGAGTCTTTAATATAACACACATGTACAGAGCACGTGGGATAGAAATATACTAATTGGTGTGCATTACAATTGTGGTCCTAATTGTTCAATGGTTACTGCATTGGGCTGCTCACCCGGAGGTCCATGGTACAGATCCAGTGTGGGGAACATTTAAAAAAATTTTTTTTTTAACTTCAATTTTATGTATTTAAATAGCACTTAAAATACCTCTACATCAGTGCCTAGCTGATGGACCAGAGTGGTTGAAGGAGACCGCTTGGGAAACCCTGCGGGTGGTGCTGGCATCAGGGGTTCGATCCCCGGACCAGGAGCAGCCAGCTTCCTCCCTTATCCTAACAGCTTTCTTCTGGTAGGTTAGCTAGGCCAAGTCACTAGCAAAGCCGATGACCAAGTCCGCGTGTGGGCCATGTGGTGCTCCACTGGCTGTTCCCTGCATCTATGACCAAGTCCGTGTGTAGTTGGGGGGCAATCAGGATTGGGCCAACTTCCCAATGTGAAATGGCACCCACTAGTGACATTTTATTTTTTTTTACATTTTCTGGACTTTTTGGTAGCACCTTTTTGTTTAATTACCTTTTATTAACAGTTTCAGGACCATTTGGTAGCGCTAACCTTTTTGTTCAATTACCTGTTAATATTTTCAGGACTTTTTGGTAGCACCTTTTTGTTTAATTACCTTTTATTAACAGTTTCAGGACCTTTTGGTAGCACCTTTTTGTTTAATTACCTTTTATTAACAGTTTCAGGACCTTTTGGTAGCACCTTTTTGTTTTAATAACAGTTTCAGCAGTTTTTGGTAGCACCTTTTGTTTAATTATTATTATTTTTTACTCTCTGGACTTTTTGGTAGCACCTTTTTGTTTAATTACCTTTTATTAACAGTTTCAGGACCATTTGGTAGCACCTTTTTGTTCAATTACCTTTTGTTAACAGTTTCAGGACCTTTTGGTAGCACCTTTTTGTTTTATTACCTTATATTAACAGTTTCAGGACTTTATGGTAGCACCTTTTGTTTAATTACCTTTGATTAACAGTTTCAGGACTTTTTGGTTGCACCTTTTTGTTTAATTGCCTTTTATTAACAGTTTCAGGACCTTTTGGTAGCACCCTTTTGTTTAATTACCTGTTATTAATAATTTCAGGACTTTTTGGTAGCACCTTTTTGTTTAATTAACTTTTATTAACAGTTTCAGGACTTTTTGGTAGCACCTGCTTTCTTAGTTATTATTTCTTTACAGAAATTGTAGATTAGAATGTGGTTTATAGCTATAATGAAAGAATCATACAGCAAGCTAGTGTTCTACTGTTCCATGGCACCATTGCTCATTTCCAATACACTACTTTAGTCCTTCGTGACTATCCTTGAATTGTTAATAGTCCATACAATTAGTTATAATTTGTTTAGCATCTAGAAGTGTTTGCAATAAATTGTCTTCGCATAGAGTAGTACCATGCAGAGTATACAGTAATAGCACAAGCATCAGCCTGTGATAAGTTCACTCACTCCGCAAAGGTATATATATTAATAACTGTTCTTAACTTGTTGATACTTCACACTAATAATTATTATTGTTTAGCATTAAACAAAAATCATTTATTTATCCCTTTAGTACAATACAAAATTAATGTCTGAGTCTTTAATATAACACACATGTACAGAGCACGTGGGATAGAAATATACTAATTGGTGTGCATTACAATTGTGGTCCTAATTGTTCAATGGTTACTGCATTGGGCTGCTCACCCGGAGGTCCATGGTACAGATCCAGTGTGGGGAACATTTAAAAAAATTTTTTTTTTAACTTCAATTTTATGTATTTAAATAGCACTTAAAATACCTCTCCATCAGTGCCTAGCTGATGGACCAGAGTGGTTGAAGGAGACCGCTTGGGAAACCCTGCGGGTGGTGCTGGCATCAGGGGTTCGATCCCCGGACCAGGAGCAGCCAGCTTCCTCCCTTATCCTAACAGCTTTCTTCTGGTAGGTTAGCTAGGCCAAGTCACTAGCAAAGCCGATGACCAAGTCCGCGTGTGGGCCATGTGGTGCTCCACTGGCTGTTCCCTGCATCTATGACCAAGTCCGTGTGTAGTTGGGGGGCAATCAGGATTGGGCCAACTTCCCAATGTGAAATGGCACCCACTAGTGACATTTTAATTTTTTTTTACATTTTCTGGACTTTTTGGTAGCACCTTTTTGTTTAATTACCTTTTATTAACAGTTTCAGGACCTTTTGGTAGCACCTTTTTGTTTAATTACCTGTTATTAACAGTTTCAGGACTTTTTGGTAGCACCTTTTTCTTTAATTACCTTTTATTAACAGTTTCAGCACTTTTTGATAGCAACTTTTGATTAATTATTTTTTACACACTCTGGTCTTTTTGATAGCACTTTTTTGTTTTATTACCTTATATTAACAGTTTCAGGACTTTTTGGTAGCACCTTTAGTTTAATTACCTTTTATTAACAGTTTCAGGACTTTTTGGTTGCACCTTTTGTTTAATTGCCTTTTATTAACAGTTTCAGGACTTTTTGGTAGCACCTTTTTGTTTAATTACCTTTTATTAACAGTTTCAGGACTTTGTGGTAGCACCTTTTGTTTAATTATTATTATTTTTTACTCTCTGGACGTTTTGGTAGCACCTTTTTGTTTAATTGCCTTTTATTAACAGTTTCAGGACCATTTGGTAACACCTTTTTGTTCAATTACCTGTTATTAATATTTTCAGGACTTTTTGGTAGCACCTTTTTGTTTAATTACCTTTTATTAACAGTTTCAGGACCTTTTGGTAGCACCTTTTTGTTTAATTACCTTTTATTAACAGTTTCAGGACCTTTTGGTAGCACCTTTTTGTTTAATTACCTGTTATTAACAGTTTCAGGAGTTTTTGGTAGCACCTTTTGTTTAATTATTATTATTTTTTACTCTCTGGACTTTTTGGTAGCACCTTTTTGTTTAATTACCTTTTATTAACAGTTTCAGGACCATTTGGTAGCACCTTTTTGTTCAATTACCTTTTGTTAACAGTTTCAGGACCTTTTGGTAGCACCTTTTTGTTTTATTACCTTATATTAACAGTTTCAGGACTTTTTGGTAGCACCTTTTTGTTTAATTACCTTTTATTAACAGTTTCAGCACTTTTTGATAGCAACTTTTGATTAATTATTTTTTTACACACTCTGGTCTTTTTGATAGCACTTTTTTGTTTTATTACCTTATATTAACAGTTTCAGGACTTTTTGGTAGCACCTTTTGTTTAATTACCTTTTATTAACAGTTTCAGGACATTTTGGTTGCACCTTTTGTTTAATTACCTTTTATTAACAGTTTCAGGACTTTTTGGTTGCACCTTTTTGTTTAATTGCCTTTTATTAACAGTTTCAGGACTTTTTGGTAGCACCTTTTTGTTTAATTACCTTTTATTAACAGTTTCAGGACTTCTTGGTAGCACCTTTTGTTTAATTATTATTATTTTTTACTCTCTGGACGTTGTGGTAGCACCTTTTTGTTTAATTACCTTTTATTAACAGTTTCAGGACCATTTGGTAGCACCTTTTTGTTCAATTACCTGTTATTAATATTTTCAGGACTTTTTGGTAGCACCTTTTTTTTAATTACCTTTTATTAACAGTTTCAGGACCTTTTGGTAGCACTTTTTGTTTAATTACCTGTTATTAACAGTTTCAGGACTTTTTGGTAGCACCTTTTGTTTAATTACCTTTTATTAACAGTTTCAGCACTTTTTGATAGCACCTTTTGATTTATTGTTTTTTACACACTGGACTTTTTGATAGCACCTTTTTGTTTGATTACCTTATATTAACAGTTTCAGGACTTTTTGGTAGCATCTTTTTGTTTAATTACCTTTTATTAACAGTTTCAGGACCATTTGGTAGCACCTGCTTTCTTAGTTATTATTTCTTTACAGAAATTGTAGATAAGAATGTGGTATATAGCTATAATGAAAGAATCATACAGCAAGCTAGTGTTCTACTGTTCCATGGCACCATTGCTCATTTCCAATACACTACTTTAGTCCTTCGTGACTATCCTTGAATTGTTAATAGTCCATACAATTAGTTATAATTTGTTCAGCATCTAGAAGTGTTTGCAATAAATTGTCTTCGCATAGAGTAGTACCATGCAGAGTATACAGTAATAGCACAAGCATCAGCCTGTGATAAGTACACTCACTCCACAAAGGTATATATATTAATAACTGTTCTTAACTTGTTGATACTTCACACTAATAATTATTATTGTTTAGCATTAAACAAAAATCATTTATTTATCCCTTTAGTACAATGCAAATTTAATGTCTGAGTCTTTAATATAACACACATGTACAGAGCACGTGGGATAGAAATATACTAATTGGTGTGCATTACAATTGTGGTCCTAATTGTTCAATGGTTACTGCATTGGGCTGCTCACCCGGAGGTCCATGGTACAGATCCAGTGTGGGGAACATTAAAAAAAATTTTTTTTTTAACTTCAATTTTATGTATTTAAATAGCACTTAAAATACCTCTACATCAGTGCCTAGCTGATGGACCAGAGTGGTTGAAGGAGACCGCTTGGGAAACCCTGCGGGTGGTGCTGGCATCAGGGGTTCGATCCCCGGACCAGGAGCAGCCAGCTTCCTCCCTTATCCTAACAGCTTTCTTCTGGTAGGTTAGCTAGGCCAAGTCACTAGCAAAGCCGATGACCAAGTCCGCGTGTGGGCCATGTGGTGCTCCACTGGCTGTTCCCTGTATCTATGACCAAGCCCGTGTGTAGTTGGGGGGCAATCAGGATTGGGCCAACTTCCCAATGTGAAATGGCACCCACTAGTGACATTTTATTTTTTTTTACATTTTCTGGACTTTTTGGTAGCACCTTTTTGTTTAATTACCTTTTATTAACAGTTTCAGGACCATTTGGTAGCGCTAACCTTTTTGTTCAATTACCTGTTAATATTTTCAGGACTTTTTGGTAGCACCTTTTTGTTTAATTACCTTTTATTAACAGTTTCAGGACCTTTTGGTAGCACCTTTTTGTTTAATTACCTTTTATTAACAGTTTCAGGACCTTTTGGTAGCACCTTTTTGTTTAATTACCTGTTATTAACAGTTTCAGGAGTTTTTGGTAGCACCTTTTGTTTAATTATTATTATTTTTTACTCTCTGGACTTTTTGGTAGCACCTTTTTGCTTAATTACCTTTTATTAACAGTTTCAGGACCATTTGGTAGCACCTTTTTGTTCAATTACCTTTTGTTAACAGTTTCAGGACCTTTTGGTAGCACCTTTCTGTTTTATTACCTTATATTAACAGTTTCAGGACTTTATGGTAGCACCTTTCGTTTAATTACCTTTGATTAACAGTTTCAGGACTTTTTGGTTGCACCTTTTTGTTTAATTACCTGTTATTAACAGTTTCAGGACCATTTGGTTGTACCTTTTTGTTCAATTACCTTTTGTTAACAGTTTCAGGACCTTTTGGTAGCACCTTTTTGTTTTATTACCTTATATTAACAGTTTCAGGACTTTATGGTAGCAACTTTTGTTTAATTACCTTTGATTAACAGTTTCAGGACCATTTGGTTGTACCTTTTTGTTCAATTACCTTTTGTTAACAGTTTCAGGACCTTTTGGTAGCACCTTTTTGTTTTATTACCTTATATTAACAGTTTCAGGACTTTATGGTAGCACCTTTTGTTTAATTACCTTTGATTAACAGTTTCAGGACTTTTTGGTAGCACCTGCTTTCTTAGTTATTATTTCTTTACAGAAATTGTAGATTAGAATGTGGTTTATAGCTATAATGAAAGAATCATACAGCAAGCTAGTGTTCTACTGTTCCATGGCACCATTGCTCATTTCCAATACACTACTTTAGTCCTTCGTGACTATCCTTGAATTGTTAATAGTCCATACAATTAGTTATAATTTGTTTAGCATCTAGAAGTGTTTGCAATAAATTGTCTTCGCATAGAGTAGTACCATGCAGAGTATACAGTAATAGCACAAGCATCAGCCTGTGATAAGTTCACTCACTCCGCAAAGGTATATATATTAATAACTGTTCTTAACTTGTTGATACTTCACACTAATAATTATTATTGTTTAGCATTAAACAAAAATCATTTATTTATCCCTTTAGTACAATACAAATTAATGTCTGAGTCTTTAATATAACACACATGTACAGAGCACGTGGGATAGAAATATACTAATTGGTGTGCATTACAATTGTGGTCCTAATTGTTCAATGGTTACTGCATTGGGCTGCTCACCCGGAGGTCCATGGTACAGATCCAGTGTGGGGAACATTTAAAAAAATTTTTTTTTAACTTCAATTTTATGTATTTAAATAGCACTTAAAATACCTCTCCATCAGTGCCTAGCTGATGGACCAGAGTGGTTGAAGGAGACCGCTTGGGAAACCCTGCGGGTGGTGCTGGCATCAGGGGTTCGATCCCCGGACCAGGAGCAGCCAGCTTCCTCCCTTATCCTAACAGCTTTCTTCTGGTAGGTTAGCTAGGCCAAGTCACTAGCAAAGCCGATGACCAAGTCCGCGTGTGGGCCATGTGGTGCTCCACTGGCTGTTCCCTGCATCTATGACCAAGTCCGTGTGTAGTTGGGGGGCAATCAGGATTGGGCCAACTTCCCAATGTGAAATGGCACCCACTAGTGACATTTTAATTTTTTTTTACATTTTCTGGACTTTTTGGTAGCACCTTTTTGTTTAATTACCTTTTATTAACAGTTTCAGGACCTTTTGGTAGCACCTTTTTGTTTAATTACCTGTTATTAACAGTTTCAGGACTTTTTGGTAGCACCTTTTTCTTTAATTACCTTTTATTAACAGTTTCAGCACTTTTTGATAGCAACTTTTGATTAATTATTTTTTACACACTCTGGTCTTTTTGATAGCACTTTTTTGTTTTATTACCTTATATTAACAGTTTCAGGACTTTTTGGTAGCACCTTTAGTTTAATTACCTTTTATTAACAGTTTCAGGACTTTTTGGTTGCACCTTTTGTTTAATTGCCTTTTATTAACAGTTTCAGGACTTTTTGGTAGCACCTTTTTGTTTAATTACCTTTTATTAACAGTTTCAGGACTTTGTGGTAGCACCTTTTGTTTAATTATTATTATTTTTTACTCTCTGGACGTTTTGGTAGCACCTTTTTGTTTAATTGCCTTTTATTAACAGTTTCAGGACCATTTGGTAACACCTTTTTGTTCAATTACCTGTTATTAATATTTTCAGGACTTTTTGGTAGCACCTTTTTGTTTAATTACCTTTTATTAACAGTTTCAGGACCTTTTGGTAGCACCTTTTTGTTTAATTACCTTTTATTAACAGTTTCAGGACCTTTTGGTAGCACCTTTTTGTTTAATTACCTGTTATTAACAGTTTCAGGAGTTTTTGGTAGCACCTTTTGTTTAATTATTATTATTTTTTACTCTCTGGACTTTTTGGTAGCACCTTTTTGTTTAATTACCTTTTATTAACAGTTTCAGGACCATTTGGTAGCACCTTTTTGTTCAATTACCTTTTGTTAACAGTTTCAGGACCTTTTGGTAGCACCTTTTTGTTTTATTACCTTATATTAACAGTTTCAGCACTTTTTGATAGCAACTTTTGATTAATTATTTTTTTACACACTCTGGTCTTTTTGATAGCACTTTTTTGTTTTATTACCTTATATTAACAGTTTCAGGACTTTTTGGTAGCACCTTTTGTTTAATTACCTTTTATTAACAGTTTCAGGACATTTTGGTTGCACCTTTTGTTTAATTACCTTTTATTAACAGTTTCAGGACTTTTTGGTTGCACCTTTTTGTTTAATTGCCTTTTATTAACAGTTTCAGGACTTTTTGGTAGCACCTTTTTGTTTAATTACCTTTTATTAACAGTTTCAGGACTTCTTGGTAGCACCTTTTGTTTAATTATTATTATTTTTTACTCTCTGGACGTTGTGGTAGCACCTTTTTGTTTAATTACCTTTTATTAACAGTTTCAGGACCATTTGGTAGCACCTTTTTGTTCAATTACCTGTTATTAATATTTTCAGGACTTTTTGGTAGCACCTTTTTTTTAATTACCTTTTATTAACAGTTTCAGGACCTTTTGGTAGCACTTTTTGTTTAATTACCTGTTATTAACAGTTTCAGGACTTTTTGGTAGCACCTTTTGTTTAATTACCTTTTATTAACAGTTTCAGCACTTTTTGATAGCACCTTTTGATTTATTGTTTTTTACACACTGGACTTTTTGATAGCACCTTTTTGTTTGATTACCTTATATTAACAGTTTCAGGACTTTTTGGTAGCATCTTTTTGTTTAATTACCTTTTATTAACAGTTTCAGGACCATTTGGTAGCACCTGCTTTCTTAGTTATTATTTCTTTACAGAAATTGTAGATAAGAATGTGGTATATAGCTATAATGAAAGAATCATACAGCAAGCTAGTGTTCTACTGTTCCATGGCACCATTGCTCATTTCCAATACACTACTTTAGTCCTTCGTGACTATCCTTGAATTGTTAATAGTCCATACAATTAGTTATAATTTGTTCAGCATCTAGAAGTGTTTGCAATAAATTGTCTTCGCATAGAGTAGTACCATGCAGAGTATACAGTAATAGCACAAGCATCAGCCTGTGATAAGTACACTCACTCCACAAAGGTATATATATTAATAACTGTTCTTAACTTGTTGATACTTCACACTAATAATTATTATTGTTTAGCATTAAACAAAAATCATTTATTTATCCCTTTAGTACAATGCAAATTTAATGTCTGAGTCTTTAATATAACACACATGTACAGAGCACGTGGGATAGAAATATACTAATTGGTGTGCATTACAATTGTGGTCCTAATTGTTCAATGGTTACTGCATTGGGCTGCTCACCCGGAGGTCCATGGTACAGATCCAGTGTGGGGAACATTAAAAAAAATTTTTTTTTTAACTTCAATTTTATGTATTTAAATAGCACTTAAAATACCTCTACATCAGTGCCTAGCTGATGGACCAGAGTGGTTGAAGGAGACCGCTTGGGAAACCCTGCGGGTGGTGCTGGCATCAGGGGTTCGATCCCCGGACCAGGAGCAGCCAGCTTCCTCCCTTATCCTAACAGCTTTCTTCTGGTAGGTTAGCTAGGCCAAGTCACTAGCAAAGCCGATGACCAAGTCCGTGTGTGGGCCATGTGGTGCTCCACTGGCTGTTCCCTGTATCTATGACCAAGCCCGTGTGTAGTTGGGGGGCAATCAGGATTGGGCCAACTTCCCAATGTGAAATGGCACCCACTAGTGACATTTTATTTTTTTTTACATTTTCTGGACTTTTTGGTAGCACCTTTTTGTTTAATTACCTTTTATTAACAGTTTCAGGACCATTTGGTAGCGCTAACCTTTTTGTTCAATTACCTGTTAATATTTTCAGGACTTTTTGGTAGCACCTTTTTGTTTAATTACCTTTTATTAACAGTTTCAGGACCTTTTGGTAGCACCTTTTTGTTTAATTACCTTTTATTAACAGTTTCAGGACCTTTTGGTAGCACCTTTTTGTTTAATTACCTGTTATTAACAGTTTCAGGAGTTTTTGGTAGCACCTTTTGTTTAATTATTATTATTTTTTACTCTCTGGACTTTTTGGTAGCACCTTTTTGCTTAATTACCTTTTATTAACAGTTTCAGGACCATTTGGTAGCACCTTTTTGTTCAATTACCTTTTGTTAACAGTTTCAGGACCTTTTGGTAGCACCTTTCTGTTTTATTACCTTATATTAACAGTTTCAGGACTTTATGGTAGCACCTTTCGTTTAATTACCTTTGATTAACAGTTTCAGGACTTTTTGGTTGCACCTTTTTGTTTAATTACCTGTTATTAACAGTTTCAGGACCATTTGGTTGTACCTTTTTGTTCAATTACCTTTTGTTAACAGTTTCAGGACCTTTTGGTAGCACCTTTTTGTTTTATTACCTTATATTAACAGTTTCAGGACTTTATGGTAGCAACTTTTGTTTAATTACCTTTGATTAACAGTTTCAGGACCATTTGGTTGTACCTTTTTGTTCAATTACCTTTTGTTAACAGTTTCAGGACCTTTTGGTAGCACCTTTTTGTTTTATTACCTTATATTAACAGTTTCAGGACTTTATGGTAGCACCTTTTGTTTAATTACCTTTGATTAACAGTTTCAGGACTTTTTGGTAGCACCTGCTTTCTTAGTTATTATTTCTTTACAGAAATTGTAGATTAGAATGTGGTTTATAGCTATAATGAAAGAATCATACAGCAAGCTAGTGTTCTACTGTTCCATGGCACCATTGCTCATTTCCAATACACTACTTTAGTCCTTCGTGACTATCCTTGAATTGTTAATAGTCCATACAATTAGTTATAATTTGTTTAGCATCTAGAAGTGTTTGCAATAAATTGTCTTCGCATAGAGTAGTACCATGCAGAGTATACAGTAATAGCACAAGCATCAGCCTGTGATAAGTTCACTCACTCCGCAAAGGTATATATATTAATAACTGTTCTTAACTTGTTGATACTTCACACTAATAATTATTATTGTTTAGCATTAAACAAAAATCATTTATTTATCCCTTTAGTACAATACAAAATTAATGTCTGAGTCTTTAATATAACACACATGTACAGAGCACGTGGGATAGAAATATACTAATTGGTGTGCATTACAATTGTGGTCCTAATTGTTCAATGGTTACTGCATTGGGCTGCTCACCCGGAGGTCCATGGTACAGATCCAGTGTGGGGAACATTTAAAAATTTTTTTTTTTTTAACTTCAATTTTATGTATTTAAATAGCACTTAAAATACCTCTCCATCAGTGCCTAGCTGATGGACCAGAGTGGTTGAAGGAGACCGCTTGGGAAACCCTGCGGGTGGTGCTGGCATCAGGGGTTCGATCCCCGGACCAGGAGCAGCCAGCCTCCTCCCTTATCCTAACAGCTTTCTTCTGGTAGGTTAGCTAGGCCAAGTCACTAGCAAAGCCGATGACCAAGTCCGCGTGTGGGCCATGTGGTGCTCCACTGGCTGTTCCCTGTATCTATGACCAAGTCCGTGTGTAGTTGGGGGGCAATCAGGATTGGGCCAACTTCCCAATGTGAAATGGCACCCACTAGTGACATTTTATTTTTTTTTTACATTTTCTGGACTTTTTGGTAGCACCTTTTTGTTTAATTACCTTTTATTAACAGTTTCAGGACCTTTTGGTAGCACCTTTTTGTTTAATTACCTGTTATTAACAGTTTCAGGACTTTTTGGTAGCACCTTTTTCTTTAATTACCTTTTATTAACAGTTTCAGCACTTTTTGATAGCAACTTTTGATTAATTATTTTTTACACACTCTGGTCTTTTTGATAGCACTTTTTTGTTTTATTACCTTATATTAACAGTTTCAGGACTTTTTGGTAGCACCTTTAGTTTAATTACCTTTTATTAACAGTTTCAGGACTTTTTGGTTGCACCTTTTGTTTAATTGCCTTTTATTAACAGTTTCAGGACTTTTTGGTAGCACCTTTTTGTTTAATTACCTTTTATTAACAGTTTCAGGACTTTTTGGTAGCACCTTTTGTTTAATTATTATTTTTTACTCTCTGGACGTTTTGGTAGCACCTTTTTGTTTAATTGCCTTTTATTAACAGTTTCAGGACCATTTGGTAGCACCTTTTTGTTCAATTACCTGTTATTAATATTTTCAGGACTTTTTGGTAGCTCCTTTTTTTAATTACCTTTTATTAACAGTTTCAGGACCTTTTGGTAGCACTTTTTGTTTAATTACCTGTTATTAACAGTTTCAGGACTTTTTGGTAGCACCTTTTGTTTAATTACCTTTTATTAACAGTTTCAGCACTTTTTGATAGCACCTTTTGATTTATTGTTTATTACACACTGGACTTTTTGATAGCACCTTTTTGTTTGATTACCTTATATTAACAGTTTCAGGACTTTTTGGTAGCATCTTTTTGTTTAATTACCTTTTATTAACAGTTTCAGGACCATTTGGTAGCACCTGCTTTCTTAGTTATTATTTCTTTACAGAAATTGTAGATAAGAATGTGGTATATAGCTATAATGAAAGAATCATACAGCAAGCTAGTGTTCTACTGTTCCATGGCACCATTGCTCATTTCCAATACACTACTTTAGTCCTTCGTGACTATCCTTGAATTGTTAATAGTCCATACAATTAGTTATAATTTGTTCAGCATCTAGAAGTGTTTGCAATAAATTGTCTTCGCATAGAGTAGTACCATGCAGAGTATACAGTAATAGCACAAGCATCAGCCTGTGATAAGTACACTCACTCCACAAAGGTATATATATTAATAACTGTTCTTAACTTGTTGATACTTCACACTAATAATTATTATTGTTTAGCATTAAACAAAAATCATTTATTTATCCCTTTAGTACAATGCAAATTTAATGTCTGAGTCTTTAATATAACACACATGTACAGAGCACGTGGGATAGAAATATACTAATTGGTGTGCATTACAATTGTGGTCCTAATTGTTCAATGGTTACTGCATTGGGCTGCTCACCCGGAGGTCCATGGTACAGATCCAGTGTGGGGAACATTTAAAAAAATTTTTTTTTTAACTTCAATTTTATGTATTTAAATAGCACATAAAATACTACTCCATCAGTGCCTAGTTGATGGACCAGAGTGGTTGAAGGAGACCGCTTGGGAAACCCTGCGGGTGGTGCTGGCATCAGGGGTTCGATCCCCGGACTAGGAGCAGCCAGTTTCCTCCCTTATCCTAACAGCTTTCTTCTGGTAGGTTAGCTAGGCCAAGTCACTAGCAAAGCCGATGACCAAGTCCGCGTGTGGGCCATGTGGTGCTCCACTGGCTGTTCCCTGTATCTATGACCAAGTCCGTGTGTAGTTGGGGGGCAATCAGGATTGGGCCAACTTCCCAATGTGAAATGGCACCCACTAGTGACATTTTTTTTTTTTTTACATTTTCTGGACTTTTTGGTAGCACCTTTTTGTTTAATTACCTTTTATTAACAGTTTCAGGACCATTTGGTAGCGCTAACCTTTTTGTTCAATTACCTGTTAATATTTTCAGGACTTTTTGGTAGCACCTTTTTGTTTAATTACCTTTTATTAACAGTTTCAGGACCTTTTGGTAGCACCTTTTTGTTTAATTACCTTTTATTTACAGTTTCAGGACCTTTTGGTAGCACCTTTTTGTTTAATTACCTGTTATTAACAGTTTCAGGACTTTTTGGTAGCACCTTTTGTTTAATTATTATTATTTTTTACTCTCTGGACGTTTTGGTAGCAACTTTTTGTTTAATTGCCTTTTATTAACAGTTTCAGGACCATTTGGTAACACCTTTTTGTTCAATTACCTGTTATTAATATTTTCAGGACTTTTTGGTAGCACCTTTTTGTTTAATTACCTTTTATTAACAGTTTTAGGACCTTTTGGTAGCACCTTTTTGTTTAATTACCTGTTATTAACAGTTTCAGGACTTTTTGGTAGCACCTTTTGTTTAATTACCTTTTATTAACAGTTTCAGCACTTTTTGATAGCACCTTTTGATTTATTATTTTTAACACACTGGACTTTTTGATAGCATCTTTTTGTTTAATTACCTTTTATTAACAGTTTCAGGACTTTTTGGTAGAACCTTTTTGTTTAATTACCTTTTATTAACAGTTTCAGGACTTTTTGGTAGCACCTTTTGTTTAATTATTATTATTTTTTACTCTCTGGACGTTTTGGTAGCACTTTTTTGTTTAATTACCTTTTATTAACAGTTTCAGGACCATTTGGTAACACCTTTTTGTTCAATTACCTGTTATTAATATTTTCAGGACTTTTTGGTAGCACCTTTTTGTTTAATTACCTTTTATTAAGTTTCAGGACCTTTTGGTAGCACCTTTTTGTTTTATTACCTTATATTAACAGTTTCAGGACTTTTTGGTAGCACCTTTTGTTTAATTACCTTTGATTAACAGTTTCAGGACATTTTGGTTGCACCTTTTTGTTTAATTGCCTTTTATTAACAGTTTCAGGACCTTTTGGTAGCACCTTTTTGTTTAATTACCTGTTATTAACAGTTTCAGGACTTTTTGGTAGCACCTTTTGTTTCATTATTATTATTTTTTACACTCTGGACTTTTTGGTAGCACCTTTTTGTTTAATTACCTTTTATTAACAGTTTCAGGACCATTTGGTAGCGCTAACCTTTTTGTTCAATTACCTGTTATTAATATTTTCAGGACTTTTTGGTAGCACCTTTTTGTTTAATTGCCTTTTATTAAGTTTCAGGACCTTTTGGTAGCACCTTTTTGTTTTATTACCTTATATTAACAGTTTCAGGACTTTTTGGTAGCACCTTTTTGTTTAATTACCTTTTATTAACAGTTTCAGCACTTTTTGATAACAACTTTTGATTAATTATTTTTTACACACTCTGGTCTTTTTGATAGCACTTTTTAGTTTTATTACCTTATATTAACAGTTTCAGGACTTTTTGGTAGCACCTTTTGTTTAATTACCTTTTATTAACAGTTTCAGGACATTTTGGTTGCACCTTTTGTTTAATTACCTTTTATTAACAGTTTCAGGACTTTTTGGTTGCACCTTTTTGTTTAATTGCCTTTTATTAACAGTTTCAGGACTTTTTGATAGCACCTTTTTGTTTAATTACCTTTTATTAACAGTTTCAGGACTTTTTGGTAGCACCTTTTGTTTAATTATTATTATTTTTTACTCTCTGGACGTTGTGGTAGCACCTTTTTGTTTAATTACCTTTTATTAACAGTTTCAGGACCATTTGGAAGCATCTTTTTGTTCAATTACCTGTTATTAATATTTTCAGGACTTTTTGGTAGCACCTTTTTTTTAATTACCTTTTATTAACAGTTTCAGGACCTTTTGGTAGCACTTTTTGTTTAATTACCTGTTATTAACAGTTTCAGGACTTTTTGGTAGCACCTTTTGTTTAATTACCTTTTATTAACAGTTTCAGCACTTTTTGATAGCACCTTTTGATTTATTATTTTTTACACACTGGACTTTTTGATAGCACCTCTTTGTTTGATTACCTTATATTAACAGTTTCAGGACTTTTTGGTAGCATCTTTTTGTTTAATTACCTTTTATTAACAGTTTCAGGACCATTTGGTAGCACCTGCTTTCTTAGTTATTATTTCTTTACAGAAATTGTAGATAAGAATGTGCTATATAGCTATAATGAAAGAATCATACAGCAAGCTAGTGTTCTACTGTTCCATGGCACCATTGCTCATTTCCAATACACTACTTTAGTCCTTCGTGACTATCCTTGAATTGTTAATAGTCCATACAATTAGTTATAATTTGTTCAGCATCTAGAAGTGTTTGCAATAAATGTGACTGGGCCTGCGAAAACAGGGCATGTGGGCACAAACTACATCCCATCACTCTTCAGGTGATATCTCAGTGCTGGAATAGTATTTTTTGCATTCTGTAACTTGCATCATGATGCCAATTAAATGCTGACTAAGAGCTGAAAATTGCAATACCATAGCATAATGGTACAAAATGTTACAAGCGATGAAAGTGTGAAAAAGTAGGCAAAAATCATGTGCCCACATGCCCTATTATCGCAGGCCCGGTCACAAATTGTCTTCGCATAGAGTAGTACCATGCAGAGTATACAGTAATAGCACAAGCATCAGCCTGTGATAAGTACACTCACTCCACAAAGGTATATATATTAATAACTGTTCTTAACTTGTTGATACTTCACACTAATAATTATTATTGTTTAGCATTAAACAAAAATCATTTATTTATCCCTTTAGTACAATGCAAATTTAATGTCTGAGTCTTTAATATAACACACATGTACAGAGCACGTGGGATAGAAATATACTAATTGGTGTGCATTACAATTGTGGTCCTAATTGTTCAATGGTTACTGCATTGGGCTGCTCACCCGGAGGTCCATGGTACAGATCCAGTGTGGGGAACATTTAAAAAAATTTTTTTTTTAACTTCAATTTTATGTATTTAAATAGCACATAAAATACTACTCCATCAGTGCCTAGCTGATGGACAAGAGTGGTTGAAGGAGACCGCTTGGGAAACCCTGCGGGTGGTGCTGGCATCAGGGGTTCGATCCCCGGACCAGGAGCAGCCAGTTTCCTCCCTTATCCTAACAGCTTTCTTCTGGTAGGTTAGCTAGGCCAAGTCACTAGCAAAGCCGATGACCAAGTCCGCGTGTGGGCCATGTGGTGCTCCACTGGCTGTTCCCTGCATCTATGACCAAGTCCGTGTGTAGTTGGGGGGCAATCAGGATTGGGCCAACTTCCCAATGTGAAATGGCACCCACTAGTGACATTTTATTTTTTTTTACATTTTCTGGACTTTTTGGTAGCACCTTTTTGTTTAATCACCTTTTATTAACAGTTTCAGGACCTTTTGGTAGCACCTTTTTGTTTAATTACCTGTTATTAATATTTTCAGGACTTTTTGCTAGCACCTTTTGTATTATTATTATTTTTTACTCTCTGGACTTTTTGGTAGCACCTTTTTGTTTAATTACCTTTTATTAACAGTTTGAGGACCATTTGGTAGCGCTAACCTTCTTGTTCAATCACCTGTTAATATTTTCAGGACATTTTGGTAGCACCTTTTTGTTTAATTACCTTTTATTAACAGTTTCAGGACCTTTTGGTAGCACCTTTTTGTTTAATTACCTTTTATTAACAGTTTCAGGACCTTTTGGTAGCACCTTTTTGTTTAATTACCTGTTATTAACAGTTTCAGGAGTTTTTGGTAGCACCTTTTGTTTAATTATTATTATTATTTACTCTCTGGACTTTTTGGTAGCACCTTTTTGTTTAATTACCTTTGATTAACAGTTTCAGGACTTTTTGGTAGCACCTGCTTTCTTAGTTATTATTTCTTTACAGAAATTGTAGATTAGAATGTGGTTTATAGCTATAATGAAAGAATCATACAGCAAGCTAGTGTTCTACTGTTCCATGGCACCATTGCTCATTTCCAATACACTACTTTAGTCCTTCGTGACTATCCTTGAATTGTTAATAGTCCATACAATTAGTTATAATTTGTTTAGCATCTAGAAGTGTTTGCAATAAATTGTCTTCGCATAGAGTAGTACCATGCAGAGTATACAGTAATAGCACAAGCATCAGCCTGTGATAAGTTCACTCACTCCGCAAAGGTATATATATTAATAACTGTTCTTAACTTGTTGATACTTCACACTAATAATTATTATTGTTTAGCATTAAACAAAAATCATTTATTTATCCCTTTAGTACAATACAAAATTAATGTCTGAGTCTTTAATATAACACACATGTACAGAGCACGTGGGATAGAAATATACTAATTGGTGTGCATTACAATTGTGGTCCTAATTGTTCAATGGTTACTGCATTGGGCTGCTCACCCGGAGGTCCATGGTACAGATCCAGTGTGGGGAACATTTAAAAATTTTTTTTTTTTTAACTTCAATTTTATGTATTTAAATAGCACTTAAAATACCTCTCCATCAGTGCCTAGCTGATGGACCAGAGTGGTTGAAGGAGACCGCTTGGGAAACCCTGCGGGTGGTGCTGGCATCAGGGGTTCGATCCCCGGACCAGGAGCAGCCAGCCTCCTCCCTTATCCTAACAGCTTTCTTCTGGTAGGTTAGCTAGGCCAAGTCACTAGCAAAGCCGATGACCAAGTCCGCGTGTGGGCCATGTGGTGCTCCACTGGCTGTTCCCTGTATCTATGACCAAGTCCGTGTGTAGTTGGGGGGCAATCAGGATTGGGCCAACTTCCCAATGTGAAATGGCACCCACTAGTGACATTTTATTTTTTTTTTACATTTTCTGGACTTTTTGGTAGCACCTTTTTGTTTAATTACCTTTTATTAACAGTTTCAGGACCTTTTGGTAGCACCTTTTTGTTTAATTACCTGTTATTAACAGTTTCAGGACTTTTTGGTAGCACCTTTTTCTTTAATTACCTTTTATTAACAGTTTCAGCACTTTTTGATAGCAACTTTTGATTAATTATTTTTTACACACTCTGGTCTTTTTGATAGCACTTTTTTGTTTTATTACCTTATATTAACAGTTTCAGGACTTTTTGGTAGCACCTTTAGTTTAATTACCTTTTATTAACAGTTTCAGGACTTTTTGGTTGCACCTTTTGTTTAATTGCCTTTTATTAACAGTTTCAGGACTTTTTGGTAGCACCTTTTTGTTTAATTACCTTTTATTAACAGTTTCAGGACTTTTTGGTAGCACCTTTTGTTTAATTATTATTTTTTACTCTCTGGACGTTTTGGTAGCACCTTTTTGTTTAATTGCCTTTTATTAACAGTTTCAGGACCATTTGGTAGCACCTTTTTGTTCAATTACCTGTTATTAATATTTTCAGGACTTTTTGGTAGCTCCTTTTTTTAATTACCTTTTATTAACAGTTTCAGGACCTTTTGGTAGCACTTTTTGTTTAATTACCTGTTATTAACAGTTTCAGGACTTTTTGGTAGCACCTTTTGTTTAATTACCTTTTATTAACAGTTTCAGCACTTTTTGATAGCACCTTTTGATTTATTGTTTATTACACACTGGACTTTTTGATAGCACCTTTTTGTTTGATTACCTTATATTAACAGTTTCAGGACTTTTTGGTAGCATCTTTTTGTTTAATTACCTTTTATTAACAGTTTCAGGACCATTTGGTAGCACCTGCTTTCTTAGTTATTATTTCTTTACAGAAATTGTAGATAAGAATGTGGTATATAGCTATAATGAAAGAATCATACAGCAAGCTAGTGTTCTACTGTTCCATGGCACCATTGCTCATTTCCAATACACTACTTTAGTCCTTCGTGACTATCCTTGAATTGTTAATAGTCCATACAATTAGTTATAATTTGTTCAGCATCTAGAAGTGTTTGCAATAAATTGTCTTCGCATAGAGTAGTACCATGCAGAGTATACAGTAATAGCACAAGCATCAGCCTGTGATAAGTACACTCACTCCACAAAGGTATATATATTAATAACTGTTCTTAACTTGTTGATACTTCACACTAATAATTATTATTGTTTAGCATTAAACAAAAATCATTTATTTATCCCTTTAGTACAATGCAAATTTAATGTCTGAGTCTTTAATATAACACACATGTACAGAGCACGTGGGATAGAAATATACTAATTGGTGTGCATTACAATTGTGGTCCTAATTGTTCAATGGTTACTGCATTGGGCTGCTCACCCGGAGGTCCATGGTACAGATCCAGTGTGGGGAACATTTAAAAAAATTTTTTTTTTAACTTCAATTTTATGTATTTAAATAGCACATAAAATACTACTCCATCAGTGCCTAGTTGATGGACCAGAGTGGTTGAAGGAGACCGCTTGGGAAACCCTGCGGGTGGTGCTGGCATCAGGGGTTCGATCCCCGGACTAGGAGCAGCCAGTTTCCTCCCTTATCCTAACAGCTTTCTTCTGGTAGGTTAGCTAGGCCAAGTCACTAGCAAAGCCGATGACCAAGTCCGCGTGTGGGCCATGTGGTGCTCCACTGGCTGTTCCCTGTATCTATGACCAAGTCCGTGTGTAGTTGGGGGGCAATCAGGATTGGGCCAACTTCCCAATGTGAAATGGCACCCACTAGTGACATTTTATTTTTTTTTACATTTTCTGGACTTTTTGGTAGCACCTTTTTGTTTAATTACCTTTTATTAACAGTTTCAGGACCATTTGGTAGCGCTAACCTTTTTGTTCAATTACCTGTTAATATTTTCAGGACTTTTTGGTAGCACCTTTTTGTTTAATTACCTTTTATTAACAGTTTCAGGACCTTTTGGTAGCACCTTTTTGTTTAATTACCTTTTATTTACAGTTTCAGGACCTTTTGGTAGCACCTTTTTGTTTAATTACCTGTTATTAACAGTTTCAGGAGTTTTTGGTAGCACCTTTTGTTTAATTATTATTATTTTTTACTCTCTGGACGTTTTGGTAGCAACTTTTTGTTTAATTGCCTTTTATTAACAGTTTCAGGACCATTTGGTAACACCTTTTTGTTCAATTACCTGTTATTAATATTTTCAGGACTTTTTGGTAGCACCTTTTTGTTTAATTACCTTTTATTAACAGTTTTAGGACCTTTTGGTAGCACCTTTTTGTTTAATTACCTGTTATTAACAGTTTCAGGACTTTTTGGTAGCACCTTTTGTTTAATTACCTTTTATTAACAGTTTCAGCACTTTTTGATAGCACCTTTTGATTTATTATTTTTAACACACTGGACTTTTTGATAGCATCTTTTTGTTTAATTACCTTTTATTAACAGTTTCAGGACTTTTTGGTAGAACCTTTTTGTTTAATTACCTTTTATTAACAGTTTCAGGACTTTTTGGTAGCACCTTTTGTTTAATTATTATTATTTTTTACTCTCTGGACGTTTTGGTAGCACTTTTTTGTTTAATTACCTTTTATTAACAGTTTCAGGACCATTTGGTAACACCTTTTTGTTCAATTACCTGTTATTAATATTTTCAGGACTTTTTGGTAGCACCTTTTTGTTTAATTACCTTTTATTAAGTTTCAGGACCTTTTGGTAGCACCTTTTTGTTTTATTACCTTATATTAACAGTTTCAGGACTTTTTGGTAGCACCTTTTGTTTAATTACCTTTGATTAACAGTTTCAGGACATTTTGGTTGCACCTTTTTGTTTAATTGCCTTTTATTAACAGTTTCAGGACCTTTTGGTAGCACCTTTTTGTTTAATTACCTGTTATTAACAGTTTCAGGACTTTTTGGTAGCACCTTTTGTTTCAGTTTAATTGCCTTTTATTAAGTTTCAGGACCTTTTGGTAGCACCTTTTTGTTTTATTACCTTATATTAACAGTTTCAGGACTTTTTGGTAGCACCATTTTCTTTAATTACCTTTTATTAACAGTTTCAGCACTTTTTGATAGCAACTTTTGATTAATTATTTTTTACACACTCTGGTCTTTTTGATAGCACTTTTTTGTTTTATTACCTTATATTAACAGTTTCAGGACTTTTTGGTAGCACCTTTTGTTTAATTACCTTTTATTAACAGTTTCAGGACATTTTGGTTGCACCTTTTGTTTAATTACCTTTTATTAATAGTTTCAGGACTTTTTGGTTGCACCTTTTTGTTTAATTGCCTTTTATTAACAGTTTCAGGACTTTTTGATAGCACCTTTTTGTTTAATTACCTTTTATTAACAGTTTCAGGACTTTTTGGTAGCACCTTTTGTTTAATTATTATTATTTTTTACTCTCTGGACGTTGTGGTAGCACCTTTTTGTTTAATTACCTTTTATTAACAGTTTCAGGACCATTTGGAAGCATCTTTTTGTTCAATTACCTGTTATTAATATTTTCAGGACTTTTTGGTAGCACCTTTTTTTTAATTACCTTTTATTAACAGTTTCAGGACCTTTTGGTAGCACTTTTTGTTTAATTACCTGTTATTAACAGTTTCAGGACTTTTTGGTAGCACCTTTTGTTTAATTACCTTTTATTAACAGTTTCAGCACTTTTTGATAGCACCTTTTGATTTATTATTTTTTACACACTGGACTTTTTGATAGCACCTCTTTGTTTGATTACCTTATATTAACAGTTTCAGGACTTTTTGGTAGCATCTTTTTGTTTAATTACCTTTTATTAACAGTTTCAGGACCATTTGGTAGCACCTGCTTTCTTAGTTATTATTTCTTTACAGAAATTGTAGATAAGAATGTGCTATATAGCTATAATGAAAGAATCATACAGCAAGCTAGTGTTCTACTGTTCCATGGCACCATTGCTCATTTCCAATACACTACTTTAGTCCTTCGTGACTATCCTTGAATTGTTAATAGTCCATACAATTAGTTATAATTTGTTCAGCATCTAGAAGTGTTTGCAATAAATGTGACTGGGCCTGCGAAAACAGGGCATGTGGGCACAAACTACATCCCATCACTCTTCAGGTGATATCTCAGTGCTGGAATAGTATTTTTTGCATTCTGTAACTTGCATCATGATGCCAATTAAATGCTGACTAAGAGCTGAAAATTGCAATACCATAGCATAATGGTACAAAATGTTACAAGCGATGAAAGTGTGAAAAAGTAGGCAAAAATCATGTGCCCACATGCCCTATTATCGCAGGCCCGGTCACAAATTGTCTTCGCATAGAGTAGTACCATGCAGAGTATACAGTAATAGCACAAGCATCAGCCTGTGATAAGTACACTCACTCCACAAAGGTATATATATTAATAACTGTTCTTAACTTGTTGATACTTCACACTAATAATTATTATTGTTTAGCATTAAACAAAAATCATTTATTTATCCCTTTAGTACAATGCAAATTTAATGTCTGAGTCTTTAATATAACACACATGTACAGAGCACGTGGGATAGAAATATACTAATTGGTGTGCATTACAATTGTGGTCCTAATTGTTCAATGGTTACTGCATTGGGCTGCTCACCCGGAGGTCCATGGTACAGATCCAGTGTGGGGAACATTTAAAAAAATTTTTTTTTTAACTTCAATTTTATGTATTTAAATAGCACATAAAATACTACTCCATCAGTGCCTAGCTGATGGACAAGAGTGGTTGAAGGAGACCGCTTGGGAAACCCTGCGGGTGGTGCTGGCATCAGGGGTTCGATCCCCGGACCAGGAGCAGCCAGTTTCCTCCCTTATCCTAACAGCTTTCTTCTGGTAGGTTAGCTAGGCCAAGTCACTAGCAAAGCCGATGACCAAGTCCGCGTGTGGGCCATGTGGTGCTCCACTGGCTGTTCCCTGCATCTATGACCAAGTCCGTGTGTAGTTGGGGGGCAATCAGGATTGGGCCAACTTCCCAATGTGAAATGGCACCCACTAGTGACATTTTATTTTTTTTTACATTTTCTGGACTTTTTGGTAGCACCTTTTTGTTTAATCACCTTTTATTAACAGTTTCAGGACCTTTTGGTAGCACCTTTTTGTTTAATTACCTGTTATTAATATTTTCAGGACTTTTTGCTAGCACCTTTTGTATTATTATTATTTTTTACTCTCTGGACTTTTTGGTAGCACCTTTTTGTTTAATTACCTTTTATTAACAGTTTGAGGACCATTTGGTAGCGCTAACCTTCTTGTTCAATCACCTGTTAATATTTTCAGGACATTTTGGTAGCACCTTTTTGTTTAATTACCTTTTATTAACAGTTTCAGGACCTTTTGGTAGCACCTTTTTGTTTAATTACCTTTTATTAACAGTTTCAGGACCTTTTGGTAGCACCTTTTTGTTTAATTACCTGTTATTAACAGTTTCAGGAGTTTTTGGTAGCACCTTTTGTTTAATTATTATTATTATTTACTCTCTGGACTTTTTGGTAGCACCTTTTTGTTTAATTACCTTTTATTAACAGTTTCAGGACCATTTGGTAGCACCTTTTTGTTCAATTACCTTTTGTTAACAGTTTCAGGACCTTTTGGTAGCACCTTTTTGTTTTATTACCTTATATTAACAGTTTCAGGACTTTATGGTAGCACCTTTTGTTTAATTACCTTTGATTAACAGTTTCAGGACTTTTTGGTTGCACCTTTTTATTTAATTGCCTTTTATTAACAGTTTCAAGACCTTTTGGTAGCACCCTTTTGTTTAATTACCTGTTATTAATAATTTCAGGACTTTTTGGTAGCACCTTTTTGTTTAATTACCTTTTATTAACAGTTTCAGGACCTTTTGGTAGCACCTTTTTGTTTAATTACCTTTTATTAACAGTTTCAGGACCTTTTGGTAGCACCTTTTTGTTTAATTACCTGTTATTAACAGTTTCAGGAGTTTTTGGTAGCACCTTTTGTTTAATTATTATTATTTTTTACTCTCTGGACTTTTTGGTAGCACCTTTTTGTTTAATTACCTTTTATTAACAGTTTCAGGACCATTTGGTAGCACCTTTTTGTTCAATTACCTTTTGTTAACAGTTTCAGGACCTTTTGGTAGCACCTTTTTGTTTTATTACCTTATATTAACAGTTTCAGGACTTTATGGTAGCACCTTTTGTTTAATTACCTTTTATTAACAGTTTCAGGACCTTTTGGTAGCACCTTTTTGTTTAATTACCTTTTATTAACAGTTTCAGGACCTTTTGGTAGCACCTTTTTGTTTAATTACCTGTTATTAACAGTTTCAGGACCTTTTGGTAGCACCTTTTTGTGTTTAATTACCTTTTATTAACAGTTTCAGGACCATTTGGTTGCACCTGTTTGTTCAATTACTTGTTATTAATAGTTTCAGGACTTTTTGGTAGCACCTTTTTGTTTAATTACTTTTATTAACAGTTTCAGGACCTTTTGGTAGCACCTTTTTGTTTAATTACCTGTTATTAACAGTTTCAGGACTTTTTGGTAGCACCTTTTGTTTAATTACCTTTTATTAACAGTTTCAGGACTTTTTGGTTGCACCTTTTTGTTTAATTGCCTTTTATTAACAGTTTCAGGACCTTTTGGTAGCACCCTTTTGTTTAATTACCTGTTATTAATAATTTCAGGACTTTTTGGTAGCACCTTTTTGTTTAATTAACTTTTATTAACAGTTTCAGGACTTTTTGGTAGCACCTGCTTTCTTAGTTATTATTTCTTTACAGAAATTGTAGATTAGAATGTGGTTTATAGCTATAATGAAAGAATCATACAGCAAGCTAGTGTTCTACTGTTCCATGGCACCATTGCTCATTTCCAATACACTACTTTAGTCCTTCGTGACTATCCTTGAATTGTTAATAGTCCATACAATTAGTTATAATTTGTTTAGCATCTAGAAGTGTTTGCAATAAATTGTCTTCGCATAGAGTAGTACCATGCAGAGTATACAGTAATAGCACAAGCATCAGCCTGTGATAAGTTCACTCACTCCGCAAAGGTATATATATTAATAACTGTTCTTAACTTGTTGATACTTCACACTAATAATTATTATTGTTTAGCATTAAACAAAAATCATTTATTTATCCCTTTAGTACAATGCAAAATTAATGTCTGAGTCTTTAATATAACACACATGTACAGAGCACGTGGGATAGAAATATACTAATTGGTGTGCATTACAATTGTGGTCCTAATTGTTCAATGGTTACTGCATTGGGCTGCTCACCCGGAGGTCCATGGTACAGATCCAGTGTGGGGAACATTTAAAAAAATTTTTTTTTTAACTTCAATTTTATGTATTTAAATAGCACTTAAAATACCTCTCCATCAGTGCCTAGCTGATGGACCAGAGTGGTTGAAGGAGACCGCTTGGGAAACCCTGCGGGTGGTGCTGGCATCAGGGGTTCGATCTCCGGACCAGGAGCAGCCAGCTTCCTCCCTTATCCTAACAGCTTTCTTCTGGTAGGTTAGCTAGGCCAAGTCACCAGAAAAGCCGATGACCAAGTCCGCGTGTGGGCCATGTGGTGCTCCACCGGCTGTTCCCTGCATCTATGACAAAGTCCGTGTGTAGTTGGGGGGCAATCAGGATTGGGCCAACTTCCCAATGTGAAATGGCACCCACTAGTGACATTTTATTTTTTTTTTACATTTTCTGGACTTTTTGGTAGCACCTTTTTGTTTAATTACCTTTTATTAACAGTTTCAGGACCTTTTGGTAGCACCTTTTTGTTTAATTACCTGTTATTAACAGTTTCAGGACTTTTTGGTAGCACCATTTTCTTTAATTACCTTTTATTAACAGTTTCAGCACTTTTTGATAGCAACTTTTGATTAATTATTTTTTACACACTCTGGTCTTTTTGATAGCACTTTTTTGTTTTATTACCTTATATTAACAGTTTCAGGACTTTTTGGTAGCACCTTTAGTTTAATTACCTTTTATTAACAGTTTCAGGACTTTTTGGTTGCACCTTTTGTTTAATTGCCTTTTATTAACAGTTTCAGGACTTTTTGGTAGCACCTTTTTGTTTAATTACCTTTTATTAACAGTTTCAGGACTTTTTGATAGCACCTTTTGTTTAATTATTATTATTTTTTACTCTCTGGACGTTTTGGTAGCACCTTTTTGTTTAATTGCCTTTTATTAACAGTTTCAGGACCATTTGATAACACCTTTTTGTTCAATTACCTGTTATTAATATTTTCAGGACTTTTTGGTAGCACCTTTTTGTTTAATTACCTTTTATTAACAGTTTCAGGACCTTTTGGTATCACCTTTTTGTTTAATTACCTGTTATTAACAGTTTCAGGACTTTTTGGTAGCACCTTTTGTTTAATTACCTTTTATTAACAGTTTCAGCACTTTTTGATAGCATCTTTTGATTTATTATTTTTTACACACTGGACTTTTTGATAGCACCTTTTTGTTTAATTACCTTATATTAACAGTTTCAGGACTTTTTGGTAGCATCTTTTTGTTTAATTACCTTTTATTAACAGTTTCAGGACCATTTGGTAGCACCTGCTTTCTTAGTTATTATTTCTTTACAGAAATTGTAGATAAGAATGTGGTATATAGCTATAATGAAAGAATCATACAGAAAGCTAGTGTTCTACTGTTCCATGGCACCATTGCTCATTTCCAATACACTACTTTAGTCCTTCGTGACTATCCTTGAATTGTTAATAGTCCATACAATTAGTTATAATTTGTTCAGCATCTAGAAGTGTTTGCAATAAATTGTCTTCGCATAGAGTAGTACCATGCAGAGTATACAGTAATAGCACAAGCATCAGCCTGTGATAAGTACACTCACTCCACAAAGGTATATATATTAATAACTGTTCTTAACTTGTTGATACTTCACACTAATAATTATTATTGTTTAGCATTAAACAAAAATCATTTATTTATCCCTTTAGTACAATGCAAATTTAATGTCTGAGTCTTTAATATAACACACATGTACAGAGCACGTGGGATAGAAATATACTAATTGGTGTGCATTACAATTGTGGTCCTAATTGTTCAATGGTTACTGCATTGGGCTGCTCACCCGGAGGTCCATGGTACAGATCCAGTGTGGGGAATATTTAAAAAAATTTTTTTTTTAACTTCAATTTTATGTATTTAAATAGCACATAAAATACTACTCCATCAGTGCCTAGTTGATGGACCAGAGTGGTTGAAGGAGACCGCTTGGGAAACCCTGCGGGTGGTGCTGGCATCAGGGGTTCGATCCCCGGACTAGGAGCAGCCAGTTTCCTCCCTTATCCTAACAGCTTTCTTCTGGTAGGTTAGCTAGGCCAAGTCACTAGCAAAGCCGATGACCAAGTCCGCGTGTGGGCCATGTGGTGCTCCACTGGCTGTTCCCTGTATCTATGACCAAGTCCGTGTGTAGTTGGGGGGCAATCAGGATTGGGCCAACTTCCCAATGTGAAATGTCACCCACTAGTGACATTTTATTTTTTTTTTACATTTTCTGGACTTTTTGGTAGCACCTTTTTGTTTAATTACCTTTTATTAACAGTTTCAGGACCTTTTGGTAGCACCTTTTTGTTTAATTACCTGTTATTAACAGTTTCAGGACTTTTTGCTAATACCTTTTGTATTATTATTATTTTTTACTCTCTGGACTTTTTGGTAGCACCTTTTTGTTTAATTACCTTTTATTAACAGTTTGAGGACCATTTGGTAGCGCTAACCTTTTTGTTCAATTACCTGTTATTAATATTTTCAGGACTTTTTGGTAGCACCTTTTTGTTTAATTACCTTTTATTAACAGTTTCAGGACCTTTTGGTAGCACCTTTTTGTTTAATTACCTTTTATTAACAGTTTCAGGACCTTCTGGTAGCACCTTTTTGTTTAATTACCTGTTATTAACAGTTTCAGGAGTTTTTGGTAGCACCTTTTGTTTAATTATTATTATTTTTTACTCTCTGGACTTTATGGTAGCGCCTTTTTGTTTAATTACCTTTTATTAACAGTTTCAGGACCATTTGGTAGCACCTTTTTGTTCAATTACCTTTTGTTAACAGTTTCAGGACCTTTTGGTAGCACCTTTTTGTTTTATTACCTTATATTAACAGTTTCAGGACTTTATGGTAGCACCTTTTGTTTAATTACCTTTGATTAACAGTTTAAGGACTTTTTGGTTGCACATTTTTGTTTAATTGCCTTTTATTAACAGTTTCAGGACCTTTTGGTAGCACCCTTTTGTTTAATTACCTGTTATTAATAATTTCAGGACTTTTTGGTAGCACCTTTTTGTTTAATTAACTTTTATTAACAGTTTCAGGACTTTTTGGTAGCACCTGCTTTCTTAGTTATTGTTTCTTTACAGAAATTGTAGATTAGAATGTGGTTTATAGCTATAATGAAAGAATCATACAGCAAGCTGGTGTTCTACTGTTCCATGGCACCATTGCTCATTTCCAATACACTACTTTAGTCCTTCGTGACTATCCTTGAATTGTTAATAGTCCATACAATTAGTTATAATTTGTTTAGCATCTAGAAGTGTTTGCAATAAATTATCTTCGCATAGAGTAGTACCATGCAGAGTATACAGTAATAGCACAAGCATCAGCCTGTGATAAGTTCACTCACTCCGCAAAGGTATATATATTAATAACTGTTCTTAACTTTTTGATACTTCACACTAATAATTATTGTTTAGCATTAAACAAAAATCATTTATTTATCTCTTTAGTACAATGGAAAATTAATGTCTGAGTCTTTAATATAACACACATGTACAGAGCACGTGGGATAGAAATATACTAATTGGTGTGCATTACAATTGTGGTCCTAATTGTTCAATGGTTACTGCATTGGGCTGCTCACTGGGAGGTCCATGGTACAGATCCAGTGTGGGGAACATTTAAAAAAAATTTTTTTTTTAACTTCAATTTTATGTATTTAAATAGCACTTAAAATACCTCTCCATCAGTGCCTAGCTGATGGACCAGAGTGGTTGAAGGAGACCGCTTGGGAAACCCTGCGGGTGGTGCTGGCATCAGGGGTTCGATCCCCGGACTAGGAGCAGCCAGTTTCCTCCCTTATCCTAACAGCTTTCTTCTGGTAGGTTAGCTAGGCCAAGTCACTAGCAAAGCCGATGACCAAGTCCGCGTGTGGGCCATGTGGTGCTCCACTTGCTGTTCCCTGTATCTATGACCAAGTCCGTGTGTAGTTGGGGGGCAATCAGGATTGGGCCAACTTCCCAATGTGAAATGGCACCCACTAGTGACATTTTATTTTTTTTTTACATTTTCTGGACTTTTTGGTAGCACCTTTTTGTTTAATTACCTTTTATTAACAGTTTCAGGACCTTTTGGTAGCACCTTTTTGTTTAATTACCTGTTATTAACAGTTTCAGGACTTTTTGCTAGCACCTTTTGTATTATTATTATTTTTTACTCTCTGGACTTTTTGGTAGCACCTTTTTGTTTAATTACCTTTTATTAACAGTTTGAGGACCATTTGGTAGCGCTAACCTTTTTGTTCAATTACCTGTTATTAATATTTTCAGGACTTTTTGGTAGCACCTTTTTGTTTAATTACCTTTTATTAACAGTTTCAGGACCTTTTGGTAGCACCTTTTTGTTTAATTACCTTTTATTAACAGTTTCAGGACCTTTTGGTAGCACCTTTTTGTTTAATTACCTGTTATTAACAGTTTCAGGAGTTTTTGGTAGCACCTTTTGTTTAATTATTATTATTTTTTACTCTCTGGACTTTATGGTAGCGCCTTTTTGTTTAATTACCTTTTATTAACAGTTTCAGGACCATTTGGTAGCACCTTTTTGTTCAATTACCTTTTGTTAACAGTTTCAGGACCTTTTGGTAGCACCTTTTTGTTTTATTACCTTATATTAACAGTTTCAGGACTTTATGGTAGCACCTTTTGTTTAATTACCTTTGATTAACAGTTTCAGGACTTTTTGGTTGCACATTTTTGTTTAATTGCCTTTTATTAACAGTTTCAGGAGTTTTTGGTAGCACCTTTTGTTTAATTATTATTATTATTTACTCTCTGGACTTTTTGGTAGCACCTTTTTGTTTAATTACCTTTTATTAACAGTTTCAGGACCATTTGGTAGCACCTTTTTGTTCAATTACCTTTTGTTAACAGTTTCAGGACCTTTTGGTAGCACCTTTTTGTTTTATTACCTTATATTAACAGTTTCAGGACTTTATGGTAGCACCTTTTGTTTAATTACCTTTGATTAACAGTTTCAGGACTTTTTGGTTGCACCTTTTTGTTTAATTGCCTTTTATTAACAGTTTCAAGACCTTTTGGTAGCACCCTTTTGTTTAATTACCTGTTATTAATAATTTCAGGACTTTTTGGTAGCACCTTTTTGTTTAATTAACTTTTATTAACAGTTTCAGGACTTTTTGGTAGCACCTGCTTTCTTAGTTATTGTTTCTTTACAGAAATTGTAGATTAGAATGTGGTTTATAGCTATAATGAAAGAATCATACAGCAAGCTAGTGTTCTACTGTTCCATGGCACCATTGCTCATTTCCAATACACTACTTTAGTCCTTCGTGACTATCCTTGAATTGTTAATAGTCCATACAATTAGTTATAATTTGTTTAGCATCTAGAAGTGTTTGCAATAAATTGTCTTCGCATAGAGTAGTACCATGCAGAGTATACAGTAATAGCACAAGCATCAGCCTGTGATAAGTTCACTCACTCCGCAAAGGTATATATATTAATAACTGTTCTTAACTTTTTGATACTTCACACTAATAATTATTGTTTAGCATTAAACAAAAATCATTTATTTATCCCTTTAGTACAATGGAAAATTAATGTCTGAGTCTTTAATATAACACACATGTACAGAGCACGTGGGATAGAAATATACTAATTGGTGTGCATTACAATTGTGGTCCTAATTGTTCAATGGTTACTGCATTGGGCTGCTCACTGGGAGGTCCATGGTACAGATCCAGTGTGGGGAACATTTAAAAAAAATTTTTTTTTTAACTTCAATTTTATGTATTTAAATAGCACTTAAAATACCTCTCCATCAGTGCCTAGCTGATGGACCAGAGTGGTTGAAGGAGACCGCTTGGGAAACCCTGCGGGTGGTGCTGGCATCAGGGGTTCGATCCCCGGACCAGGAGCAGCCAGCTTCCTCCCTTATCCTAACAGCTTTCTTCTGGTAGGTTAGCTAGGCCAAGTCACTAGCAAAGCCGATGACCAAGTCCGCGTGTGGGCCATGTGGTGCTCCACTGGCTGTTCCCTGTATCTATGACCAAGCCCGTGTGTAGTTGGGGGGCAATCAGGATTGGGCCAACTTCCCAATGTGAAATGGCACCCACTAGTGACATTTTATTTTTTTTTACATTTTCTGGACTTTTTGGTAGCACCTTTTTGTTTAATTACCTTTTATTAACAGTTTCAGGACCTTTTGGTAGCACCTTTTTGTTTAATTACCTGTTATTAACAGTTTCAGGACTTTTTGGTAGCACCTTTTTCTTTAATTACCTTTTATTAACAGTTTCAGCACTTTTTGATAGCAACTTTTGATTAATTATTTTTTACACACTCTGGTCTTTTTGATAGCACTTTTTTGTTTTATTAACAGTTTCAGGACTTTTTGGTAGCACCTTTAGTTTAATTACCTTTTATTAACAGTTTCAGGACTTTTTGGTTGCACCTTTTGTTTAATTGCCTTTTATTAACAGTTTCAGGACTTTTTGGTAGCACCTTTTTGTTTAATTACCTTTTATTAACAGTTTCAGGACTTTTTGGTAGCACCTTTTGTTTAATTATTATTATTTTTTACTCTCTGGACGTTTTGGTAGCACCTTTTTGTTTAATTGCCTTTTATTAACAGTTTCAGGACCATTTGGTAACACCTTTTTGTTCAATTACCTGTTATTAATATTTTCAGGACTTTTTGGTAGCACCTTTTTGTTTAATTACCTTTTATTAACAGTTTCAGGACCTTTTGGTAGCACCTTTTTGTTTAATTACCTGTTATTAACAGTTTCAGGACTTTTTGGTAGCACCTTTTGTTTAATTACCTTTTATTAACAGTTTCAGGACTTTTTGGTAGCACCTGCTTTCTTAGTTATTATTTCTTTACAGAAATTGTAGATTAGAATGTGGTTTATAGCTATAATGAAAGAATCATACAGCAAGCTAGTGTTCTACTGTTCCATGGCACCATTGCTCATTTCCAATACACTACTTTAGTCCTTCGTGACTATCCTTGAATTGTTAATAGTCCATACAATTAGTTATAATTTGTTTAGCATCTAGAAGTGTTTGCAATAAATTGTCTTCGCATAGAGTAGTACCATGCAGAGTATACAGTAATAGCACAAGCATCAGCCTGTGATAAGTTCACTCACTCCGCAAAGGTATATATATTAATAACTGTTCTTAACTTGTTGATACTTCACACTAATAATTATTATTGTTTAGCATTAAACAAAAATCATTTATTTATCCCTTTAGTACAATGCAAAATTAATGTCTGAGTCTTTAATATAACACACATGTACAGAGCACGTGGGATAGAAATATACTAATTGGTGTGCATTACAATTGTGGTCCTAATTGTTCAATGGTTACTGCATTGGGCTGCTCACCCGGAGGTCCATGGTACAGATCCAGTGTGGGGAACATTAAAAAAAATTTTTCTTTTTAACTTCAATTTTATGTATTTAAATAGCACTTAAAATACCTCTCCATCAGTGCCTAGCTGATGGACCAGAGTGGTTGAAGGAGACCGCTTGGGAAACCCTGCGGGTGGTGCTGGCATCAGGGGTTCGATCCCCGGACCAGGAGCAGCCAGCTTCCTCCCTTATCCTAACAGCTTTCTTCTGGTAGGTTAGCTAGGCCAAGTCACTAGCAAAGCCGATGACCAAGTCCGCGTGTGGGCCATGTGGTGCTCCACTGGCTGTTCCCTGTATCTATGACCAAGTCCGTGTGTAGTTGGGGGCAATCAGGATTGGGCCAACTTCCCAATGTGAAATGGCACCCACTAGTGACATTTTATTTTTTTTTACATTTTCTGGACTTTTTGGTAGCACCTTTTTGTTTAATTACCTTTTATTAACAGTTTCAGGACCTTTTGGTAGCACCTTTTTGTTTAATTACCTGTTATTAACAGTTTCAGGACTTTTTGGTAGCACCTTTTTCTTTAATTCCCTTTTATTAACAGTTTCAGCACTTTTTGATAGCAACTTTTGATTAATTATTTTTTACACACTCTGGTCTTTTTGATAGCACTTTTTGTTTTATTACCTTATATTAACAGTTTCAGGACTTTTTGGTAGCACCTTTAGTTTAATTACCTTTTATTAACAGTTTCAGGACTTTTTGGTTGCACCTTTTGTTTAATTGCCTTTTATTAACAGTTTCAGGACTTTTTGGTAGCACCTTTTTGTTTAATTGCCTTTTATTAACAGTTTCAGGACTTTTTGGTAGCACCTTTTTGTTTAATTACCTTTTATTAACAGTTTCAGGACTTTTTGGTAGCACCTTTTGTTTAATTATTATTATTTTTTACTCTCTGGACGTTTTGGTAGCACCTTTTTGTTTAATTACCTTTTATTAACAGTTTCAGGACCATTTGGTAACACCTTTTTGTTCAATTACCTGTTATTAATATTTTCAGGACTTTTTGGTAGCACATTTTTGTTTAATTACCTTTTATTAACAGTTTCAGGACCTTTTGGTAGCACCTTTTTGTTTAATTACATGTTATTAACAGTTTCAGGACTTTTTGGTAGCACCTTTTGTTTAATTACCTTTTATTAACAGTTTCAGCACTTTTTGATAGCACCTTTTGATTTATTATTTTTTACACACTGGACTTTTTGATAGCACCTTTTTGTTTAATTACCTTATATTAACAGTTTCAGGACTTTTTGGTAGCATCTTTTTGTTTAATTACCTTTTATTAACAGTTTCAGGACCATTTGGTAGCACCTGCTTTCTTAGTTATTATTTCTTTACAGAAATTGTAGATAAGAATGTGGTATATAGCTATAATGAAAGAATCATACAGCAAGCTAGTGTTCTACTGTTCCATGGCACCATTGCTCATTTCCAATACACTACTTTAGTCCTTCGTGACTATCCTTGAATTGTTAATAGTCCATACAATTAGTTATAATTTGTTCAGCATCTAGAAGTGTTTGCAATAAATTGTCTTCGCATAGAGTAGTACCATGCAGAGTATACAGTAATAGCACAAGCATCAGCCTGTGATAAGTACACTCACTCCACAAAGGTATATATATTAATAACTGTTCTTAACTTGTTGATACTTCACACTAATAATTATTATTGTTTAGCATTAAACAAAAAAAAATTTATTTATCCCTTTAGTACAATGCAAATTTAATGTCTGAGTCTTTAATATAACACACATGTACAGAGCACGTGGGATAGAAATATACTAATTGGTGTGCATTACAATTGTGGTCCTAATTGTTCAATGGTTACTGCATTGGGCTGCTCACCCGGAGGTCCATGGTACAGATCCAGTGTGGTGAACATTTAAAAAAATTTTTTTTTTAACTTCAATTTTATGTATTTTGTATTTAAATAGCACTTAAAATACTACTCCATCAGTGCCTAGTTGATGGACCAGAGTGGTTGAAGGAGACCGCTTGGGAAACCCTGCGGGTGGTGCTGGCATCAGGGGTTCGATCCCCGGACCAGGAGCAGCCAGTTTCCTCCCTTATCCTAACAGCTTTCTTCTGGTAGATTAGCTAGGCCAAGTCACTAGCAAAGCCGATGACCAAGTCCGCGTGTGGGCCATGTGGTGCTCCACTGGCTGTTCCCTGTATCTATGACCAAGTCCGTGTGTAGTTGGGGGGCAATCAGTATTGGGCCAACTTCCCAATTTGAAATGGCACCCACTAGTGACATTTTATTTTTTTTTTACATTTTCTGGACTTTTTGGTAGCACCTTTTTGTTTAATTACCTTTTATTAACAGTTTCAGGACCTTTTGGTAGCACCTTTTTGTTTAATTACCTGTTATTAACAGTTTCAGGACTTTTTGGTAGCACCTTTTTGTTTAATTACCTTTTATTAACAGTTTCAGGACCTTTTGGTAGCACCTTTTTGTTTAATTACCTTTTATTAACAGTTTCAGGACCTTTTGGTAGCACCTTTTTGTTTAATTACCTGTTATTAACAGTTTCAGGAGTTTTTGGTAGCACCTTTTGTTTAATTATTATTATTTTTTACTCTCTGGACTTTTTGGTAGCACCTTTTTGTTTAATTACCTTTTATTAACAGTTTCAGGACCATTTGGTAGCACCTTTTTGTTCAATTACCTTTTGTTAACAGTTTCAGGACCTTTTGGTAGCACCTTTTTGTTTTATTACCTTATATTAACAGTTTCAGGACTTTTTGGTAGCACCATTTGTTTAATTACCTTTTATTAACAGTTTCAGGACCTTTTGGTAGCACCTTTTTGTTTAATTACCTGTTATTAACAGTTTCAGGACCATTTGGTTGCACCTGTTTGTTCAATTACTTGTTATTAATAGTTTCAGGAGTTTTTGGTAGCACCTTTTTGTTTAATTACTTTTATTAACAGTTTCAGGACCTTTTGGTAGCACCTTTTTGTTTAATTACCTGTTATTAACAGTTTCAGGACTTTTTGGTAGCACCTTTTGTTTAATTACCTTTTATTAACAGTTTCAGGACTTTTTGGTTGCACCTTTTTGTTTAATTGCCTTTTATTAACAGTTTCAGCACGTTTTGGTAGCACCCTTTTGTTTAATTACCTGTTATTAATAATTTCAGGACTTTTTGGTAGCACCTTTTTGTTTAATTAACTTTTATTAACAGTTTCAGGACTTTTTGGTAGCACCTGCTTTCTTAGTTATTATTTCTTTACAGAAATTGTAGATTAGAAAGTGGTTTATAGCTATAATGAAAGAATCATACAGCAAGCTAGTGTTCTACTGTTCCATGGCACCATTGCTCATTTCCAATACACTACTTTAGTCCTTCGTGACTATCCTTGAATTGTTAATAGTCCATACAATTAGTTATAATTTGTTTAGCATCTAGAAGTGTTTGCAATAAATTGTCTTCGCATAGAGTAGTACCATGCAGAGTATACAGTAATAGCACAAGCATCAGCCTGTGATAAGTTCACTCACTCCGCAAAGGTATATATATTAATAACTGTTCTTAACTTGTTGATACTTCACACTAATAATTATTATTGTTTAGCATTAAACAAAAATCATTTATTTATCCCTTTAGTACAATGCAAAATTAATGTCTGAGTCTTTAATATAACACACATGTACAGAGCACGTGGGATAGAAATATACTAATTGGTGTGCATTACAATTGTGGTCCTAATTGTTCAATGGTTACTGCATTGGGCTGCTCACCCGGAGGTCCATGGTACAGATCCAGTGTGGGGAACATTTAAAAAAATTTTTTTTTTTAACTTCAATTTTATGTATTTAAATAGCACTTAAAATACCTCTCCATCAGTGCCTAGCTGATGTACCAGAGTGGTTGAAGGAGACCGCTTGGGAAACCCTGCGGGTGGTGCTGGCATCAGGGGTTCGATCTCCGGACCAGGAGCAGCCAGCTTCCTCCCTTATCCTAACAGCTTTCTTCTGGTAGGTTAGCTAGGCCAAGTCACTAGCAAAGCCGATGACCAAGTCCGCGTGTGGGCCATGTGGTGCTCCACTGGCTGTTCCCTGTATCTATGACCAAGTCCGTGTGTAGTTGGGGGGCAATCAGGATTGGGCCAACTTCCCAATGTGAAATGGCACCCACTAGTGACATTTTATTTTTTTTTTACATTTTCTGGACTTTTTGGTCGCACCTTTTTGTTTAATTACCTTTTATTAACAGTTTTAGGACCATTTGGTAGCGCTAACCTTTTTGTTCAATTACCTGTTATTAATATTTTCAGGACTTTTTGGTAGCACCTTTTTGTTTAATTACCTTTTATTAACAGTTTCAGGACCTTTTGGTAGCACCTTTTTGTTCAATTACCTTTTGTTAACAGTTTCAGGACCTTTTGGTAGAACCTTTTTGTTTTATTACCTTATATTAACAGTTTCAGGACTTTATGGTAGCACCTTTTGTTTAATTACCTTTGATTAACAGTTTCAGGACTTTTTGGTTGCACCTTTTTGTTTAATTGCCTTTTATTAACAGTTTCAGGACCTTTTGGTAGCACCTTTTTGTTTAATTACCTGTTATTAACAGTTTCAGGACTTTTTGGTAGCACCTTTTTCTTTAATTACCTTTTATTAACAGTTTCAGCACTTTTTGATAGCAACTTTTGATTAATTATTTTTTAAACACTCTGGTCTTTTTGATAGCACTTTTTTGTTTTATTACCTTATATTAACAGTTTCAGGACTTTTTGGTAGCACCTTTAGTTTAATTACCTTTTATTAACAGTTTCAGGACTGTTTGGTTGCACCTTTTGTTTAATTGCCTTTTATTAACAGTTTCAGGACTTTTTGGTAGCATCTTTTTGTTTAATTACCTTTTATTAACAGTTTCAGGACTTTTTGGTAGCACCTTTTGTTTAATTATTATTTTTTACTCTCTGGACGTTTTGGTAGCACCTTTTTGTTTAATTACCTTTTATTAACAGTTTCAGGACCATTTGGTAACACCTTTTTGTTCAATTACCTGTTATTAATATTTTCAGGACTTTTTGGTAGCACCTTTTTGTTTAATTACCTTTTATTAACAGTTTCAGGACCTTTTGATAGCACCTTTTTGTTTAATTACCTGTTATTAACAGTTTCAGGACTTTTTGGTAGCACCTTTTGTTTAATTATTATTATTTTTTACACTCTGGACTTTCTGGTAGCACCTTTTTGTTTAATTGCCTTTTATTAACAGTTTCAGGACCTTTTGGTAGCACCTTTTTGTTTAATTACCTTTTATTAACAGTTTCAGGACCTTTTGGTAGCACCTTTTGTTTAATTACCTTTTATTAACAGTTTCAGCACTTTTTGATAGCACCTTTTGATTTATTATATTTTACACACTGGACTTTTTGATAGCACCTTTTTGTTTCATTACCTTATATTAACAGTTTCAGGACTTTTTGGTAGCATCTTTTTGTTTAATTACCTTTTATTAACAGTTTCAGGACCATTTGGTAGCACCTGCTTTCTTAGTTATTATTTCTTTACAGAAATTGTAGATAAGAATGTGGTATATAGCTATAATGAAAGAATCATACAGCAAGCTAGTGTTCTACTGTTCCATGGCACCATTGCTCATTTCCAATACACTACTTTAGTCCTTCGTGACTATCCTTGAATTGTTAATAGTCCATACAATTAGTTATAATTTGTTCAGCATCTAGAAGTGTTTGCAATAAATTGTCTTCGCATAGAGTAGTACCATGCAGAGTATACAGTAATAGCACAAGCATCAGCCTGTGATAAGTACACTCACTCCACAAAGGTATATATATTAATAACTGTTCTTAACTTGTTGATACTTCACACTAATAATTATTATTGTTTAGCATTAAACAAAAATCATTTATTTATCCCTTTAGTACAATGCAAATTTAATGTCTGAGTCTTTAATATAACACACATGTACAGAGCACGTGGGATAGAAATATACTAATTGGTGTGCATTACAATTGTGGTCCTAATTGTTCAATGGTTACTGCATTGGGCTGCTCACCCGGAGGTCCATGGTACAGATCCAGTGTGGGGAACATTTAAAAAAATTTTTTTTTTTAACTTCAATTTTATGTATTTAAATAGCACTTAAAATACCTCTCCATCAGTGCCTAGCTGATGGACCAGAGTGGTTGAAGGAGACCGCTTGGGAAACCCTGCGGGTGGTGCTGGCATCAGGGGCTCGATCCCCGGACCAGGAGCAGCCAGCTTCCCCCCTTATCCTAACAGCTTTCTTCTGGTAGGTTAGCTAGGCCAAGTCACTAGCAAAGCCGATGACCAAGTCCGCGTGTGAGCCATGTGGTGCTCCACTGGCTGTTCCCTGCATCTATGACCAAGCCCGTGTGTAGTTGGGGGGCAATCAGGATTGGGCCAACTTCCCAATGTGAAATGGCACCCACTAGTGACATTTTATTTTTTTTTACATTTTCTGGACTTTTTGGTAGCACCTTTTTGTTTAATTACCTTTTATTAACAGTTTCAGGACCTTTTGGTAGCACCTTTTTGTTTAATTACCTGTTATTAACAGTTTCAGGACTTTTTGGTAGCACCTTTTTCTTTAATTACCTTTTATTAACAGTTTCAGCACTTTTTGATAGCAACTTTTGATTAATTATTTTTTACACACTCTGGTCTTTTTGATAGCACTTTTTGTTTTATTACCTTATATTAACAGTTTCAGGACTTTTTGGTAGCACCTTTAGTTTAATTACCTTTTATTAACAGTTTCAGGACTTTTTGGTTGCACCTTTTGTTTAATTGCCTTTTATTAACAGTTTCAGGACTTTTTGGTAGCACCTTTTTGTTTAATTGCCTTTTATTAACAGTTTCAGGACTTTTTGGTAGCACCTTTTTGTTTAATTACCTTTTATTAACAGTTTCAGGACTTTTTGGTAGCACCTTTTGTTTAATTATTATTATTTTTTACTCTCTGGACGTTTTGGTAGCACCTTTAGTTTAATTACCTTTTATTAACAGTTTCAGGACTTTTTGGTTGCACCTTTAGTTTAATTACCTTTTATTAACAGTTTCAGGACTTTTTGGTTGCACCTTTTGTTTAATTGCCTTTTATTAACAGTTTCAGGACTTTTTGGTAGCACCTTTTTGTTTAATTGCCTTTTATTAACAGTTTCAGGACTTTTTGGTAGCACCTTTTTGTTTAATTACCTTTTATTAACAGTTTCAGGACTTTTTGGTAGCACCTTTTGTTTATTTTTTACTCTCTGGACGTTTTGGTAGCACCTCTTTGTTTAATTACCTTTTATTAACAGTTTCAGGACCATTTGGTAACACCTTTTTGTTCAATTACCTGTTATTAATATTTTCAGGACTTTTTGGTAGCACCTTTTTGTTTAATTACCTTTTATTAACAGTTTCAGGACCTTTTGGTAGCACCTTTTTGTTTAATTACATGTTATTAACAGTTTCAGGACTTTTTGGTAGCACCTTTTGTTTAATTACCTTTTATTAACAGTTTCAGCACTTTTTGATAGCACCTTTTGATTTATTATTTTTTACACACTGGACTTTTTGATAGCACCTTTTTGTTTGATTACCTTATATTAACAGTTTCAGGACTTTTTGGTAGCATCTTTTTGTTTAATTACCTTTTATTAACAGTTTCAGGACCATTTGGTAGCACCTGCTTTCTTAGTTATTATTTCTTTACAGAAATTGTAGATAAGAATGTGGTATATAGCTATAATGAAAGAATCATACAGCAAGCTAGTGTTCTACTGTTCCATGGCACCATTGCTCATTTCCAATACACTACTTTAGTCCTTCGTGACTATCCTTGAATTGTTAATAGTCCATACAATTAGTTATAATTTGTTCAGCATCTAGAAGTGTTTGCAATAAATTGTCTTCGCATAGAGTAGTACCATGCAGAGTATACAGTAATAGCACAAGCATCAGCCTGTGATAAGTACACTCACTCCACAAAGGTATATATATTAATAACTGTTCTTAACTTGTTGATACTTCACACTAATAATTATTATTGTTTAGCATTAAACAAAAATCATTTATTTATCCCTTTAGTACAATGCAAATTTAATGTCTGAGTCTTTAATATAACACACATGTACAGAGCACGTGGGATAGAAATATACTAATTGGTGTGCATTACAATTGTGGTCCTAATTGTTCAATGGTTACTGCATTGGGCTGCTCACCCGGAGGTCCATGGTACAGATCCAGTGTGGGGAACATTTTTTAACTTCAATTTTATGTATTTAAATAGCACTTAAAATACCTCTCCATCAGTGCCTAGCTGATGGACAAGAGTGGTTGAAGGAGACCGCTTGGGAAACCCTGCGGGTGGTGCTGGCATCAGGGGTTCGATCCCCAGACTAGGAGCAGCCAGTTTCCTCCCTTATCCTAACAGCTTTCTTCTGGTAGGTTAGCTAGGCCAAGTCACTAGCAAAGCCGATGACCAAGTCCGCGTGTGGGCCATGTGGTGCTCCACTGGCTGTTCCCTGTATCTATGACCAAGTCCGTGTGTAGTTGGGGGGCAATCAGGATTGGGCCAACTTCCCAATGTGAAATGGCACCCACTAGTGACATTTTATTTATTTTTACATTTTCTGGACTTTTTGGTAGCACCTTTTTGTTTAATTACCTTTTATTAACAGTTTCAGGACCTTTTGGTAGCACCTTTTTGTTTAATTACCTGTTATTAACAGTTTCAGGACTTTTTGGTAGCACCTTTTTGTTTAATTACCTTTTATTAACAGTTTCAGCACTTTTTGATAGCAACTTTTGATTAATTATTTTTTAAGCACTTTTTTGTTTTATTACCTTATATTAACAGTTTCAGGACTTTTTGGTAGCACCTTTAGTTTAATTACCTTTTATTAACAGTTTCAGGACTTTTTGGTTGCACCTTTTTGTTTAATTACCTTTTATTAACAGTTTCAGGACTTTTTGGTAGCACCTTTTGTTTAATTATTATTATTTTTTACTGTCTGGACGTTTTGGTAGCACCTTTTTGTTTAATTACCTTTTATTAACAGTTTCAGGACCATTTGGTAACACCTTTTTGCTCAATTACCTGTTATTAATATTTTCAGGACTTTTTGGTAGCACCTTTTTTTTTAATTACCTTTTATTAACAGTTTCAGGACCTTTTGGTAGTACCTTTTTGTTTAATTACCTGTTATTAACAGTTTCAGGACTTTTTGGTAGCACCTTTTGTTTAATTACCTTTTATTAACAGTTTCAGGACCTTTTGGTAGCACCTTTTTGTTTAATTACCTGTTATTAACAGTTTCAGGAGTTTTTGGTAGCACCTTTTGTTTAATTATTATTATTTTTTACTCTCTGGACTTTTTGGTAGCACCTTTTTTTTAATTACCTTTTATTAACAGTTTCAGGACCATTTGGTAGCACCTTTTTGTTCAATTACCTTTTGTTAACAGTTTCAGGACCTTTTGGTAGCACCTTTTTGTTTTATTACCTTATATTAACAGTTTCAGGACTTTTTGGTAGCACCTTTTGTTTAATTACCTTTTATTAACAGTTTCAGGACCTTTTGGTAGCACCTTTTTGTTTAATTACCTTTTATTAACAGTTTCAGGACCTTTTGGTATCACCTTTTTGTTTAATTACCTGTTATTAACAGTTTCAGGACCATTTGGTAGCACCTTTTTGTTTAATTACCTTTTATTAACAGTTTCAGGACCATTTGGTTGCACCTATTTGTTCAATTACTTGTTATTAATAGTTTCAGGACTTTTTGGTAGCACCTTTTTGTTTAATTACTTTTATTAACAGTTTCAGGACCTTTTGGTAGCACCTTTTTGTTTAATTACCTGTTATTAACAGTTTCAGGAGTTTTTGGTAGCACCTTTTGTTTAATTATTATTATTTTTTACTCTCTGGACTTTTTGGTAGCACCTTTTTGTTTAATTACCTTTTATTAACAGTTTCAGGACTTTTTGGTAGCACCTTTTTCTTTAATTACCTTTTATTAACAGTTTCAGCACTTTTTGATAGCAACTTTTGATTAATTATTTTTTACACACTCTGGTCTTTTTGATAGCACTTTTTGTTTTATTACCTTATATTAACAGTTTCAGGACTTTTTGGTAGCACCTTTAGTTTAATTACCTTTTATTAACAGTTTCAGGACTTTTTGGTTGCACCTTTTGTTTAATTGCCTTTTATTAACAGTTTCAGGACTTTTTGGTAGTACCTTTTTGTTTAATTGCCTTTTATTAACAGTTTCAGGACTTTTTGGTAGCACCTTTTTGTTTAATTACCTTTTATTAACAGTTTCAGGACTTTTTGGTAGCACCTTTTGTTTAATTATTATTATTTTTTACTCTCTGGACGTTTTGGTAGCACCTTTAGTTTAATTACCTTTTATTAACAGTTTCAGGACTTTTTGGTTGCACCTTTAGTTTAATTACCTTTTATTAACAGTTTCAGGACTTTTTGGTTGCACCTTTTGTTTAATTGCCTTTTATTAACAGTTTCAGGACTTTTTGGTAGCACCTTTTTGTTTAATTGCCTTTTATTAACAGTTTCAGGACTCTTTGGTAGCACCTTTTTGTTTAATTACCTTTTATTAACAGTTTCAGGACTTTTTGGTAGCACCTTTTGTTTAATTATTATTATTTTTTACTCTCTGGACGTTTTGGTAGCACCTCTTTGTTTAATTACCTTTTATTAACAGTTTCAGCACTTTTTGATAGCACCTTTTGATTTATTATTTTTTACACACTGGACTTTTTGATAGCACCTTTTTGTTTGATTACCTTATATTAACAGTTTCAGGACTTTTTGGTAGCATCTTTTTGTTTAATTACCTTTTATTAACAGTTTCAGGACCATTTGGTAGCACCTGCTTTCTTAGTTATTATTTCTTTACAGAAATTGTAGATAAGAATGTGGTATATAGCTATAATGAAAGAATCATACAGCAAGCTAGTGTTCTACTGTTCCATGGCACCATTGCTCATTTCCAATACACTACTTTAGTCCTTCGTGACTATCCTTGAATTGTTAATAGTCCATACAATTAGTTATAATTTGTTCAGCATCTAGAAGTGTTTGCAATAAATTGTCTTCGCATAGAGTAGTACCATGCAGAGTATACAGTAATAGCACAAGCATCAGCCTGTGATAAGTACACTCACTCCACAAAGGTATATATATTAATAACTGTTCTTAACTTGTTGATACTTCACACTAATAATTATTATTGTTTAGCATTAAACAAAAATCATTTATTTATCCCTTTAGTACAATGCAAATTTAATGTCTGAGTCTTTAATATAACACACATGTACAGAGCACGTGGGATAGAAATATACTAATTGGTGTGCATTACAATTGTGGTCCTAATTGTTCAATGGTTACTGCATTGGGCTGCTCACCCGGAGGTCCATGGTACAGATCCAGTGTGGTGAACATTTAAAAAAATTTTTTTTTAACTTCAATTTTATGTATTTTGTATTTAAATAGCACTTAAAATACTACTCCATCAGTGCCTAGTTGATGGACCAGAGTGGTTGAAGGAGACCGCTTGGGAAACCCTGCGGGTGGTGCTGGCATCAGGGGCTCGATCCCCGGACCAGGAGCAGCCAGCTTCCTCCCTTATCCTAACAGCTTTCTTCTGGTAGGTTAGCTAGGCCAAGTCACTAGCAAAGCCGATGACCAAGTCCGCGTGTGAGCCATGTGGTGCTCCACTGGCTGTTCCCTGCATCTATGACCAAGCCCGTGTGTAGTTGGGGGGCAATCAGGATTGGGCCAACTTCCCAATGTGAAATGGCACCCACTAGTGACATTTTATTTTTTTTTACATTTTCTGGACTTTTTGGTAGCACCTTTTTGTTTAATTACCTTTTATTAACAGTTTCAGGACCTTTTGGTAGCACCTTTTTGTTTAATTACCTGTTATTAACAGTTTCAGGACTTTTTGGTAGCACCTTTTTCTTTAATTACCTTTTATTAACAGTTTCAGCACTTTTTGATAGCAACTTTTGATTAATTATTTTTTACACACTCTGGTCTTTTTGATAGCACTTTTTGTTTTATTACCTTATATTAACAGTTTCAGGACTTTTTGGTAGCACCTTTAGTTTAATTACCTTTTATTAACAGTTTCAGGACTTTTTGGTTGCACCTTTTGTTTAATTGCCTTTTATTAACAGTTTCAGGACTTTTTGGTAGCACCTTTTTGTTTAATTGCCTTTTATTAACAGTTTCAGGACTTTTTGGTAGCACCTTTTTGTTTAATTACCTTTTATTAACAGTTTCAGGACTTTTTGGTAGCACCTTTTGTTTAATTATTATTATTTTTTACTCTCTGGACGTTTTGGTAGCACCTTTAGTTTAATTACCTTTTATTAACAGTTTCAGGACTTTTTGGTTGCACCTTTAGTTTAATTACCTTTTATTAACAGTTTCAGGACTTTTTGGTTGCACCTTTTGTTTAATTGCCTTTTATTAACAGTTTCAGGACTTTTTGGTAGCACCTTTTTGTTTAATTGCCTTTTATTAACAGTTTCAGGACTTTTTGGTAGCACCTTTTTGTTTAATTACCTTTTATTAACAGTTTCAGGACTTTTTGGTAGCACCTTTTGTTTATTTTTTACTCTCTGGACGTTTTGGTAGCACCTCTTTGTTTAATTACCTTTTATTAACAGTTTCAGGACCATTTGGTAACACCTTTTTGTTCAATTACCTGTTATTAATATTTTCAGGACTTTTTGGTAGCACCTTTTTGTTTAATTACCTTTTATTAACAGTTTCAGGACCTTTTGGTAGCACCTTTTTGTTTAATTACATGTTATTAACAGTTTCAGGACTTTTTGGTAGCACCTTTTGTTTAATTACCTTTTATTAACAGTTTCAGCACTTTTTGATAGCACCTTTTGATTTATTATTTTTTACACACTGGACTTTTTGATAGCACCTTTTTGTTTGATTACCTTATATTAACAGTTTCAGGACTTTTTGGTAGCATCTTTTTGTTTAATTACCTTTTATTAACAGTTTCAGGACCATTTGGTAGCACCTGCTTTCTTAGTTATTATTTCTTTACAGAAATTGTAGATAAGAATGTGGTATATAGCTATAATGAAAGAATCATACAGCAAGCTAGTGTTCTACTGTTCCATGGCACCATTGCTCATTTCCAATACACTACTTTAGTCCTTCGTGACTATCCTTGAATTGTTAATAGTCCATACAATTAGTTATAATTTGTTCAGCATCTAGAAGTGTTTGCAATAAATTGTCTTCGCATAGAGTAGTACCATGCAGAGTATACAGTAATAGCACAAGCATCAGCCTGTGATAAGTACACTCACTCCACAAAGGTATATATATTAATAACTGTTCTTAACTTGTTGATACTTCACACTAATAATTATTATTGTTTAGCATTAAACAAAAATCATTTATTTATCCCTTTAGTACAATGCAAATTTAATGTCTGAGTCTTTAATATAACACACATGTACAGAGCACGTGGGATAGAAATATACTAATTGGTGTGCATTACAATTGTGGTCCTAATTGTTCAATGGTTACTGCATTGGGCTGCTCACCCGGAGGTCCATGGTACAGATCCAGTGTGGTGAACATTTAAAAAAATTTTTTTTTAACTTCAATTTTATGTATTTTGTATTTAAATAGCACTTAAAATACTACTCCATCAGTGCCTAGTTGATGGACCAGAGTGGTTGAAGGAGACCGCTTGGGAAACCCTGCGGGTGGTGCTGGCATCAGGGGCTCGATCCCCGGACCAGGAGCAGCCAGCTTCCTCCCTTATCCTAACAGCTTTCTTCTGGTAGGTTAGCTAGGCCAAGTCACTAGCAAAGCCGATGACCAAGTCCGCGTGTGAGCCATGTGGTGCTCCACTGGCTGTTCCCTGCATCTATGACCAAGCCCGTGTGTAGTTGGGGGGCAATCAGGATTGGGCCAACTTCCCAATGTGAAATGGCACCCACTAGTGACATTTTATTTTTTTTTACATTTTCTGGACTTTTTGGTAGCACCTTTTTGTTTAATTACCTTTTATTAACAGTTTCAGGACCTTTTGGTAGCACCTTTTTGTTTAATTACCTGTTATTAACAGTTTCAGGACTTTTTGGTAGCACCTTTTTCTTTAATTACCTTTTATTAACAGTTTCAGCACTTTTTGATAGCAACTTTTGATTAATTATTTTTTACACACTCTGGTCTTTTTGATAGCACTTTTTGTTTTATTACCTTATATTAACAGTTTCAGGACTTTTTGGTAGCACCTTTAGTTTAATTACCTTTTATTAACAGTTTCAGGACTTTTTGGTTGCACCTTTTGTTTAATTGCCTTTTATTAACAGTTTCAGGACTTTTTGGTAGCACCTTTTTGTTTAATTGCCTTTTATTAACAGTTTCAGGACTTTTTGGTAGCACCTTTTTGTTTAATTACCTTTTATTAACAGTTTCAGGACTTTTTGGTAGCACCTTTTGTTTAATTATTATTATTTTTTACTCTCTGGACGTTTTGGTAGCACCTTTAGTTTAATTACCTTTTATTAACAGTTTCAGGACTTTTTGGTTGCACCTTTAGTTTAATTACCTTTTATTAACAGTTTCAGGACTTTTTGGTTGCACCTTTTGTTTAATTGCCTTTTATTAACAGTTTCAGGACTTTTTGGTAGCACCTTTTTGTTTAATTGCCTTTTATTAACAGTTTCAGGACTTTTTGGTAGCACCTTTTTGTTTAATTACCTTTTATTAACAGTTTCAGGACTTTTTGGTAGCACCTTTTATTTATTTTTTACTCTCTGGACGTTTTGGTAGCACCTCTTTGTTTAATTACCTTTTATTAACAGTTTCAGGACCATTTGGTAACACCTTTTTGTTCAATTACCTGTTATTAATATTTTCAGGACTTTTTGGTAGCACCTTTTTGTTTAATTACCTTTTATTAACAGTTTCAGGACCTTTTGGTAGCACCTTTTTGTTTAATTACATGTTATTAACAGTTTCAGGACTTTTTGGTAGCACCTTTTGTTTAATTACCTTTTATTAACAGTTTCAGCACTTTTTGATAGCACCTTTTGATTTATTATTTTTTACACACTGGACTTTTTGATAGCACCTTTTTGTTTCATTACCTTATATTAACAGTTTCAGGACTTTTTGGTAGCATCTTTTTGTTTAATTACCTTTTATTAACAGTTTCAGGACCATTTGGTAGCACCTGCTTTCTTAGTTATTATTTCTTTACAGAAATTGTAGATAAGAATGTGGTATATAGCTATAATGAAAGAATCATACAGCAAGCTAGTGTTCTACTGTTCCATGGCACCATTGCTCATTTCCAATACACTACTTTAGTCCTTCGTGACTATCCTTGAATTGTTAATAGTCCATACAATTAGTTATAATTTGTTCAGCATCTAGAAGTGTTTGCAATAAATTGTCTTCGCATAGAGTAGTACCATGCAGAGTATACAGTAATAGCACAAGCATCAGCCTGTGATAAGTACACTCACTCCACAAAGGTATATATATTAATAACTGTTCTTAACTTGTTGATACTTCACACTAATAATTATTATTGTTTAGCATTAAACAAAAATCATTTATTTATCCCTTTAGTACAATGCAAATTTAATGTCTGAGTCTTTAATATAACACACATGTACAGAGCACGTGGGATAGAAATATACTAATTGGTGTGCATTACAATTGTGGTCCTAATTGTTCAATGGTTACTGCATTGGGCTGCTCACCCGGAGGTCCATGGTACAGATCCAGTGTGGGGAACATTTAAAAAAATTTTTTTTTTTAACTTCAATTTTATGTATTTAAATAGCACTTAAAATACCTCTCCATCAGTGCCTAGCTGATGGACCAGAGTGGTTGAAGGAGACCGCTTGGGAAACCCTGCGGGTGGTGCTGGCATCAGGGGCTCGATCCCCGGACCAGGAGCAGCCAGCTTCCCCCCTTATCCTAACAGCTTTCTTCTGGTAGGTTAGCTAGGCCAAGTCACTAGCAAAGCCGATGACCAAGTCCGCGTGTGAGCCATGTGGTGCTCCACTGGCTGTTCCCTGCATCTATGACCAAGCCCGTGTGTAGTTGGGGGGCAATCAGGATTGGGCCAACTTCCCAATGTGAAATGGCACCCACTAGTGACATTTTATTTTTTTTTACATTTTCTGGACTTTTTGGTAGCACCTTTTTGTTTAATTACCTTTTATTAACAGTTTCAGGACCTTTTGGTAGCACCTTTTTGTTTAATTACCTGTTATTAACAGTTTCAGGACTTTTTGGTAGCACCTTTTTCTTTAATTACCTTTTATTAACAGTTTCAGCACTTTTTGATAGCAACTTTTGATTAATTATTTTTTACACACTCTGGTCTTTTTGATAGCACTTTTTGTTTTATTACCTTATATTAACAGTTTCAGGACTTTTTGGTAGCACCTTTAGTTTAATTACCTTTTATTAACAGTTTCAGGACTTTTTGGTTGCACCTTTTGTTTAATTGCCTTTTATTAACAGTTTCAGGACTTTTTGGTAGCACCTTTTTGTTTAATTGCCTTTTATTAACAGTTTCAGGACTTTTTGGTAGCACCTTTTTGTTTAATTACCTTTTATTAACAGTTTCAGGACTTTTTGGTAGCACCTTTTGTTTAATTATTATTATTTTTTACTCTCTGGACGTTTTGGTAGCACCTTTAGTTTAATTACCTTTTATTAACAGTTTCAGGACTTTTTGGTTGCACCTTTAGTTTAATTACCTTTTATTAACAGTTTCAGGACTTTTTGGTTGCACCTTTTGTTTAATTGCCTTTTATTAACAGTTTCAGGACTTTTTGGTAGCACCTTTTTGTTTAATTGCCTTTTATTAACAGTTTCAGGACTTTTTGGTAGCACCTTTTTGTTTAATTACCTTTTATTAACAGTTTCAGGACTTTTTGGTAGCACCTTTTGTTTATTTTTTACTCTCTGGACGTTTTGGTAGCACCTCTTTGTTTAATTACCTTTTATTAACAGTTTCAGGACCATTTGGTAACACCTTTTTGTTCAATTACCTGTTATTAAAATTTTCAGGACTTTTTGGTAGCACCTTTTTGTTTAATTACCTTTTATTAACAGTTTCAGGACCTTTTGGTAGCACCTTTTTGTTTAATTACATGTTATTAACAGTTTCAGGACTTTTTGGTAGCACCTTTTGTTTAATTACCTTTTATTAACAGTTTCAGCACTTTTTGATAGCACCTTTTGATTTATTATTTTTTACACACTGGACTTTTTGATAGCACCTTTTTGTTTGATTACCTTATATTAACAGTTTCAGGACTTTTTGGTAGCATCTTTTTGTTTAATTACCTTTTATTAACAGTTTCAGGACCATTTGGTAGCACCTGCTTTCTTAGTTATTATTTCTTTACAGAAATTGTAGATAAGAATGTGGTATATAGCTATAATGAAAGAATCATACAGCAAGCTAGTGTTCTACTGTTCCATGGCACCATTGCTCATTTCCAATACACTACTTTAGTCCTTCGTGACTATCCTTGAATTGTTAATAGTCCATACAATTAGTTATAATTTGTTCAGCATCTAGAAGTGTTTGCAATAAATTGTCTTCGCATAGAGTAGTACCATGCAGAGTATACAGTAATAGCACAAGCATCAGCCTGTGATAAGTACACTCACTCCACAAAGGTATATATATTAATAACTGTTCTTAACTTGTTGATACTTCACACTAATAATTATTATTGTTTAGCATTAAACAAAAATCATTTATTTATCCCTTTAGTACAATGCAAATTTAATGTCTGAGTCTTTAATATAACACACATGTACAGAGCACGTGGGATAGAAATATACTAATTGGTGTGCATTACAATTGTGGTCCTAATTGTTCAATGGTTACTGCATTGGGCTGCTCACCCGGAGGTCCATGGTACAGATCCAGTGTGGGGAACATTTTTTAACTTCAATTTTATGTATTTAAATAGCACTTAAAATACCTCTCCATCAGTGCCTAGCTGATGGACAAGAGTGGTTGAAGGAGACCGCTTGGGAAACCCTGCGGGTGGTGCTGGCATCAGGGGTTCGATCCCCAGACTAGGAGCAGCCAGTTTCCTCCCTTATCCTAACAGCTTTCTTCTGGTAGGTTAGCTAGGCCAAGTCACTAGCAAAGCCGATGACCAAGTCCGCGTGTGGGCCATGTGGTGCTCCACTGGCTGTTCCCTGTATCTATGACCAAGTCCGTGTGTAGTTGGGGGGCAATCAGGATTGGGCCAACTTCCCAATGTGAAATGGCACCCACTAGTGACATTTTATTTATTTTTACATTTTCTGGACTTTTTGGTAGCACCTTTTTGTTTAATTACCTTTTATTAACAGTTTCAGGACCTTTTGGTAGCACCTTTTTGTTTAATTACCTGTTATTAACAGTTTCAGGACTTTTTGGTAGCACCTTTTTGTTTAATTACCTTTTATTAACAGTTTCAGCACTTTTTGATAGCAACTTTTGATTAATTATTTTTTAAGCACTTTTTTGTTTTATTACCTTATATTAACAGTTTCAGGACTTTTTGGTAGCACCTTTAGTTTAATTACCTTTTATTAACAGTTTCAGGACTTTTTGGTTGCACCTTTTTGTTTAATTACCTTTTATTAACAGTTTCAGGACTTTTTGGTAGCACCTTTTGTTTAATTATTATTATTTTTTACTCTCTGGACGTTTTGGTAGCACCTTTTTGTTTAATTACCTTTTATTAACAGTTTCAGGACCATTTGGTAACACCTTTTTGCTCAATTACCTGTTATTAATATTTTCAGGACTTTTTGGTAGCACCTTTTTTTTTAATTACCTTTTATTAACAGTTTCAGGACCTTTTGGTAGTACCTTTTTGTTTAATTACCTGTTATTAACAGTTTCAGGACTTTTTGGTAGCACCTTTTGTTTAATTACCTTTTATTAACAGTTTCAGGACCTTTTGGTAGCACCTTTTTGTTTAATTACCTGTTATTAACAGTTTCAGGAGTTTTTGGTAGCACCTTTTGTTTAATTATTATTATTTTTTACTCTCTGGACTTTTTGGTAGCACCTTTTTTTTAATTACCTTTTATTAACAGTTTCAGGACCATTTGGTAGCACCTTTTTGTTCAATTACCTTTTGTTAACAGTTTCAGGACCTTTTGGTAGCACCTTTTTGTTTTATTACCTTATATTAACAGTTTCAGGACTTTTTGGTAGCACCTTTTGTTTAATTACCTTTTATTAACAGTTTCAGGACCTTTTGGTAGCACCTTTTTGTTTAATTACCTTTTATTAACAGTTTCAGGACCTTTTGGTATCACCTTTTTGTTTAATTACCTGTTATTAACAGTTTCAGGACCATTTGGTAGCACCTTTTTGTTTAATTACCTTTTATTAACAGTTTCAGGACCATTTGGTTGCACCTATTTGTTCAATTACTTGTTATTAATAGTTTCAGGACTTTTTGGTAGCACCTTTTTGTTTAATTACTTTTATTAACAGTTTCAGGACCTTTTGGTAGCACCTTTTTGTTTAATTACCTGTTATTAACAGTTTCAGGAGTTTTTGGTAGCACCTTTTGTTTAATTATTATTATTTTTTACTCTCTGGACTTTTTGGTAGCACCTTTTTGTTTAATTACCTTTTATTAACAGTTTCAGGACTTTTTGGTAGCACCTTTTTCTTTAATTACCTTTTATTAACAGTTTCAGCACTTTTTGATAGCAACTTTTGATTAATTATTTTTTACACACTCTGGTCTTTTTGATAGCACTTTTTGTTTTATTACCTTATATTAACAGTTTCAGGACTTTTTGGTAGCACCTTTAGTTTAATTACCTTTTATTAACAGTTTCAGGACTTTTTGGTTGCACCTTTTGTTTAATTGCCTTTTATTAACAGTTTCAGGACTTTTTGGTAGCACCTTTTTGTTTAATTGCCTTTTATTAACAGTTTCAGGACTTTTTGGTAGCACCTTTTTGTTTAATTACCTTTTATTAACAGTTTCAGGACTTTTTGGTAGCACCTTTTGTTTAATTATTATTATTTTTTACTCTCTGGACGTTTTGGTAGCACCTTTAGTTTAATTACCTTTTATTAACAGTTTCAGGACTTTTTGGTTGCACCTTTAGTTTAATTACCTTTTATTAACAGTTTCAGGACTTTTTGGTTGCACCTTTTGTTTAATTGCCTTTTATTAACAGTTTCAGGACTTTTTGGTAGCACCTTTATGTTTAATTGCCTTTTATTAACAGTTTCAGGACTCTTTGGTAGCACCTTTTTGTTTAATTACCTTTTATTAACAGTTTCAGGACTTTTTGGTAGCACCTTTTGTTTAATTATTATTATTTTTTACTCTCTGGACGTTTTGGTAGCACCTCTTTGTTTAATTACCTTTTATTAACAGTTTCAGCACTTTTTGATAGCACCTTTTGATTTATTATTTTTTACACACTGGACTTTTTGATAGCACCTTTTTGTTTGATTACCTTATATTAACAGTTTCAGGACTTTTTGGTAGCATCTTTTTGTTTAATTACCTTTTATTAACAGTTTCAGGACCATTTGGTAGCACCTGCTTTCTTAGTTATTATTTCTTTACAGAAATTGTAGATAAGAATGTGGTATATAGCTATAATGAAAGAATCATACAGCAAGCTAGTGTTCTACTGTTCCATGGCACCATTGCTCATTTCCAATACACTACTTTAGTCCTTCGTGACTATCCTTGAATTGTTAATAGTCCATACAATTAGTTATAATTTGTTCAGCATCTAGAAGTGTTTGCAATAAATTGTCTTCGCATAGAGTAGTACCATGCAGAGTATACAGTAATAGCACAAGCATCAGCCTGTGATAAGTACACTCACTCCTCAAAGGTATATATATTAATAACTGTTCTTAACTTGTTGATACTTCACACTAATAATTATTATTGTTTAGCATTAAACAAAAATCATTTATTTATCCCTTTAGTACAATGCAAATTTAATGTCTGAGTCTTTAATATAACACACATGTACAGAGCACGTGGGATAGAAATATACTAATTGGTGTGCATTACAATTGTGGTCCTAATTGTTCAATGGTTACTGCATTGGGCTGCTCACCCGGAGGTCCATGGTACAGATCCAGTGTGGTGAACATTTAAAAAAATTTTTTTTTAACTTCAATTTTATGTATTTTGTATTTAAATAGCACTTAAAATACTACTCCATCAGTGCCTAGTTGATGGACCAGAGTGGTTGAAGGAGACCGCTTGGGAAACCCTGCGGGTGGTGCTGGCATCAGGGGTTCGATCCCCGGACCAGGAGCAGCCAGTTTCCTCCCTTATCCTAACAGCTTTCTTCTGGTAGGTTAGCTAGGCCAAGTCACTAGCAAAGCCGATGACCAAGTCCGCGTGTGGGCCATGTGGTGCTCCACTTGCTGTTCCCTGTATCTATGACCAAGCCCGTGTGTAGTTGGGGGGCAATCAGGATTGGGCCAACTTCCCAATGTGAAATGGCACCCACTAGTGACATTTTATTTTTTTTTTACATTTTCTGGACTTTTTGGTAGCACCTTTTTGTTTAATTACCTTTTATTAACAGTTTCAGGACCTTTTGGTAGCACCTTTTGTATTATTATTATTTTTTACTCTCTGGACTTTTTGGTAGCACCTTTTTGTTTAATTACCTTTTATTAACAGTTTCAGGACCATTTGGTAGCGCTAACCTTTTTGTTCAATTACCTGTTATTAATATTTTCAGGACTTTTTGGTAGCACCTTTTTGTTTATTTACCTTTTATTAACAGTTTCAGGACCTTTTGGTAGCACCTTTTTGTTTAATTACCTTTTATTAACAGTTTCAGGACCTTTTGGTAGCACCTTTTTGTTTAATTACCTGTTATTAACAGTTTCAGGAGTTTTTGGTAGCACCTTTTGTTTAATTATTATTATTTTTTACTCTCTGGACTTTTTGGTAGCACCTTTTTGTTTAATTACCTTTTATTAACAGTTTCAGGACCATTTGGTAGCACCTTTTTGTTCAATTACCTTTTGTTAACAGTTTCAGGACCTTTTGGTAGCACCTTTTTTTTTAATTACCTTTTATTAACAGTTTCAGGACCTTTTGGTAGCACCTTTTTTTTTAATTACCTTTTATTAACAGTTTCAGGACCATTTGGTAACACCTTTTTGTTCAATTACTTGTTATTAATATTTTCAGGACTTTTTGGTAGCACCTTTTTGTTTAATTACCTTTTATTAACAGTTTCAGGACCTTTTGGTAGCACCTTTTTGTTTAATTACCTTTTATTAACAGTTTCAGGACCATTTGGTTGCACCTGTTTGTTCAATTACTTGTTATTAATAGTTTCAGGAGTTTTTGGTAGCACCTTTTTGTTTAATTACTTTTATTAACAGTTTCAGGACCTTTTGGTAGCACCTTTTTGTTTAATTACCTGTTATTAACAGTTTCAGGACTTTTTGGTAGCACCTTTTGTTTAATTACCTTTTATTAACAGTTTTAGGACTTTTTGGTTGCACCTTTTGTTTAATTACCTTTTATTAACAGTTTCAGGACTTTTTGGTTGCACCTTTTTGTTTAATTGCCTTTTATTAACAGTTTCAGGACCTTTTGGTAGCACCCTTTTGATTAATTACCTGTTATTAATAATTTCAGGACTTTTTGGTAGCACCTTTTTGTTTAATTACATTTTATTAACAGTTTCAGGACTTTTTGGTAGCACCTTTTGTTTAATTATTATTTTTTACTCTCTGGACGTTTTGGTAGCACCTTTTGTTTCATTACCTTTCATTAACAGTTTCAGGACCATTTGGTAGCGCTAACCTTTTTGTTCAATTACCTGTTATTAATATTTTCAGGACTTTTTGGTAGCACCTTTTTGTTTAATTGCCTTTTATTAACAGTTTCAGGACCTTTTGGTAGCACCTGTTTGTTCAATTACTTGTTATTAATAGTTTCAGGACTTTTTGGTAGCACCTTTTTGTTTAATTACCTGTTATTAACAGTATCAGGACTTTTTGGTAGCACCTTTTGTTTAATTACCTTTTATTAACAGTTTCAGGACTTTTTGGTTGCACCTTTTGTTTAATTACCTTTTATTAACAGTTTCAGGACGTTTTGGTCGCACCTTTTTGTTTAATTGCCTTTTATTAACAGTTTCAGGACCTTTTGGTAGCACCCTTTTGATTAATTACCTGTTATTAATAATTTCAGGACTTTTTGGTAGCACCTTTTTGTTTAATTACCTTTTATTAACAGTTTCAGGACTTTTTGGTAGCACCTTTTGTTTAATTATTATTATTTTTAACTCTCTGGACGTTTTGGTAGCACCTTTTTGTTTAATTACCTTTTCTTAACAGTTTCAGGACCATTTGGTAGCACCTTTTTGTTCAATTACCTGTTATTAATATTTTCAGGACTTTTTGGTAGCACCTTTTTGTTTAATTACCTTTTATTAACAGTTTCAGGACCTTTTGGTAGCACCTTTTTGTTTAATTACCTGTTATTAACAGTTTCAGGACTTTTTGGTAGCACCTTTTGTTTAATTACCTTTTATTAACAGTTTCAGCACTTTTTGATAGCACCTTTTTGTTTAATTACCTTATATTAACAGTTTCAGGACTTTTTGGTAGCATCTTTTTGTTTAATTACCTTTTATTAACAGTTTCAGGACCATTTGGTAGCACCTGCTTTCTTAGTTATTATTTCTTTTAGATAAGAATGTGGTATATAGCTATAATGAAAGAATCATACAGCAAGCTAGTGTTCTACTGTTCCATGGCACCATTGCTCATTTCAAATACACTACTTTAGTCCTTCGTGACTATCCTTGAATTGTTAATAGTCCATACAATTAGTTATAATTTGTTCAGCATCTAGAAGTGTTTGCAATAAATTGTCTTCGCATAGAGTAGTACCATGCAGAGTATACAGTAATAGCACAAGCATCAGCCTGTGATAAGTACACTCCCTCCACAAAGGTATATATATTAATAACTGTTCTTAACTTGTTGATACTTCACACTAATAATTATTATTGTTTAGCATTAAACAAAAATCATTTATTTATCCCTTTAGTACAATGCAAATTTAATGTCTGAGTCTTTAATATAACACACATGTACAGAGCACGTGGGATAGAAATATACTAATTGGTGTGCATTACAATTGTGGTCCTAATTGTTCAATGGTTACTGCATTGGGCTGCTCACCCGGAGGTCCATGGTACAGATCCAGTGTGGGGAACATTTTTTAACTTCAATTTTATGTATTTAAATAGCACTTAAAATACCTCTCCATCAGTGCCTAGCTGATGGACAAGAGTGGTTGAAGGAGACCGCTTGGGAAACCCTGCGGGTGGTGCTGGCATCAGGGGTTCGATCCCCAGACTAGGAGCAGCCAGCTTCCTCCCTTATCCTAACAGCTTTCTTCTGGTAGGTTAGCTAGGCCAAGTCACTAGCAAAGCCGATGACCAAGTCCGCGTGTGGGCCATGTGGTGCTCCACTGGCTGTTCCCTGTATCTATGACCAAGTCCGTGTGTAGTTGGGGGGCAATCAGGATTGGGCCAACTTCCCAATGTGAAATGGCACCCACTAGTGACATTTTATTTATTTTTACATTTTCTGGACTTTTTGGTAGCACCTTTTTGTTTAATTACCTTTTATTAACAGTTTCAGGACCTTTTGGTAGCACCTTTTTGTTTAATTACCTGTTATTAACAGTTTCAGGACTTTTTGGTAGCACCTTTTTGTTTAATTACCTTTTATTAACAGTTTCAGCACTTTTTGATAGCAACTTTTGATTAATTATTTTTTAAGCACTTTTTTGTTTTATTACCTTATATTAACAGTTTCAGGACTTTTTGGTAGCACCTTTAGTTTAATTACCTTTTATTAACAGTTTCAGGACTTTTTGGTTGCACCTTTTGTTTAATTACCTTTTATTAACAGTTTCAGGACTTTTTGGTTGCACCTTTTTGTTTAATTGCCTTTTATTAACAGTTTCAGGACTTTTTGGTAGCACCTTTTTGTTTAATTACCTTTTATTAACAGTTTCAGGACTTTTTGGTAGCACCTTTTGTTTAATTATTATTATTTTTTACTCTCTGGACGTTTTGGTAGCACCTTTTTGTTTAATTACCTTTTATTAACAGTTTCAGGACCATTTGGTAACACCTTTTTGCTCAATTACCTGTTATTAATATTTTCAGGACTTTTTGGTAGCACCTTTTTGTTTAATTACCTTTTATTAACAGTTTCAGGACCTTTTGGTAGTACCTTTTTGTTTAATTACCTGTTATTAACAGTTTCAGGACTTTTTGGTAGCACCTTTTGTTTAATTACCTTTTATTAACAGTTTCAGGACCTTTTGGTAGCACCTTTTTGTTTAATTACCTGTTATTAACAGTTTCAGGAGTTTTTGGTAGCACCTTTTGTTTAATTATTATTATTTTTTACTCTCTGGACTTTTTGGTAGCACCTTTTTGTTTAATTACCTTTTATTAACAGTTTCAGGACCATTTGGTAGCACCTTTTTGTTCAATTACCTTTTGTTAACAGTTTCAGGACCTTTTGGTAGCACCTTTTTGTTTTATTACCTTATATTAACAGTTTCAGGACTTTTTGGTAGCACCTTTTGTTTAATTACCTTTTATTAACAGTTTCAGGACCTTTTGGTAGCACCTTTTTGTTTAATTACCTTTTATTAACAGTTTCAGGACCTTTTGGTATCACCTTTTTGTTTAATTACCTGTTATTAACAGTTTCAGGACCATTTGGTAGCACCTTTTTGTTTAATTACCTTTTATTAACAGTTTCAGGACCATTTGGTTGCACCTATTTGTTCAATTACTTGTTATTAATAGTTTCAGGACTTTTTGGTAGCACCTTTTTATTTAATTACTTTTATTAACAGTTTCAGGACCTTTTGGTAGCACCTTTTTGTTTAATTACCTTTTATTAACAGTTTCAGGACCATTTGGTTGCACCTGTTTGTTCAATTACTTGTTATTAATAGTTTCAGGACTTTTTGGTAGCACCTTTTTGTTTAATTACCTTTTATTAACAGTTTCAGGACCTTTTGGTAGCACCTTTTTGTTTAATTACCTGTTATTAACAGTTTCAGGACTTTTTGGTAGCACCTTTTTCTTTAATTACCTTTTATTAACAGTTTCAGCACTTTTTGATAGCAACTTTTGATTAATTATTTTTTAAACACTCTGGTCTTTTTGATAGCACTTTTTTGTTTTATTACCATTTATTAACAGTTTCAGGACTTTTTGGTAGCACCTTTAGTTTAATTACCTTTTATTAACAGTTTCAGTACTGTTTGGTTGCACCTTTTGTTTAATTGCCTTTTATTAACAGTTTCAGGACTTTTTGGTAGCACCTTTTTGTTTAATTACCTTTTATTAACAGTTTCAGGACTTTTTGGTAGCACCTTTCGTTTAATTATTACTTTTTACTCTCTGGACGTTTTGGTAGCACCTTTTTGTTTAATTACCTTTTATTAACAGTTTCAGGACCATTTGGTAACACCTTTTTGTTCAATTACCTGTTATTAATATTTTCAGGACTTTTTGGTAGCACCTTTTTGTTTAATTACCTTTTATTAACAGTTTCAGGACCTTTTGGTAGCACCTTTTTGTTTAATTACCTGTTATTAACAGTTTCAGGACTTTTTGGTAGCACCTTTTGTTTAATTATTATTATTTTTTACACTCTGGACTTTCTGGTAGCACCTTTTTGTTTAATTGCCTTTTATTAACAGTTTCAGGACCTTTTGGTAGCACCTTTTTGTTTAATTACCTTTTATTAACAGTTTCAGGACCTTTTGGTAGCACCTTTTGTTTAATTACCTTTTATTAACAGTTTCAGCACTTTTTGATAGCACCTTTTGATTTATTATATTTTACACACTGGACTTTTTGATAGCACCTTTTTGTTTAATTACCTTATATTAACAGTTTCAGGACTTTTTGGTAGCATCTTTTTGTTTAATTACCTTTTATTAACAGTTTCAGGACCATTTGGTAGCACCTGCTTTCTTAGTTATTATTTCTTTACAGAAATTGTAGATAAGAATGTGGTATATAGCTATAATGAAAGAATCATACAGCAAGCTAGTGTTCTACTGTTCCATGGCACCATTGCTCATTTCAAATACACTACTTTAGTCCTTCGTGACTATCCTTGAATTGTTAATAGTCCATACAATTAATTAATTTAATTTGTTCAGCATCTAGAAGTGTTTGCAATAAATTGTCTTCGCATAGAGTAGTACCATGCAGAGTATACAGTAATAGCACAAGCATCAGCCTGTAATAAGTACACTCACTCCACAAAGGTATATATATTAATAACTATTCTTAACTTGTTGATACTTCACACTAATAATTATTATTGTTTAGCATTAAACAAAAATCATTTATTTATCCCTTTAGTACAATGCAAATTTAATGTCTGAGTCTTTAATATAACACACATGTACAGAGCACGTGGGATAGAAATATACTAATTGGTGTGCATTACAATTGTGGTCCTAATTGTTCAATGGTTACTGCATTGGGCTGCTCACCCGGAGGTCCATGGTACAGATCCAGTGTGGGGAACATTTTTTAACTTCAATTTTATGTATTTAAATAGCACTTAAAATACCTCTCCATCAGTGCCTAGCTGATGGACCAGAGTGGTTGAAGGAGACCGCTTGGGAAACCCTGCGGGTGGTGCTGGAATCAGGGGTTCGATCCCCGGACTAGGAGCAGCCAGTTTCCTCCCTTATCCTAACAGCTTTCTTCTGGTAGGTTAGCTAGGCCAAGTCACTAGCAAAGCCGATGACCAAGTCCGCGTGTGGGCCATGTGGTGCTCCACTGGCTGTTCCCTGTATCTATGACCAAGTCCGTGTGTAGTTGGGGGGCAATCAGGATTGGGCCAACTTCCCAATGTGAAATGGCACCCACTAGTGACATTTTATTTATTTTTACATTTTCTGGACTTTTTGGTAGCACCTTTTTGTTTAATTACCTTTTATTAACAGTTTCAGGACCTTTTGGTAGCACCTTTTTGTTTAATTGCCTGTTATTAACAGTTTCAGGACTTTTTGGTAGCACCTTTTTGTTTAATTACCTTTTATTAACAGTTTCAGCACTTTTTGATAGCAACTTTTGATTAATTATTTTTTAAGCACTTTTTTGTTTTAATACCTTATATTAACAGTTTCAGGACTTTTTGGTAGCACCTTTAGTTTAATTACCTTTTATTAACAGTTTCAGGACTTTTTGGTTGCACCTTTTGTTTAATTACCTTTTATTAACAGTTTCAGGACTTTTTGGTTGCACCTTTTTGTTTAATTGCCTTTTATTAACAGTTTCAGGACTTTTTGGTAGCACCTTTTTGTTTAATTACCTTTTATTAACAGTTTCAGGACTTTTTGGTAGCACCTTTTGTTTAATTATTATTATTTTTTACTCTCTGGACGTTTTGGTAGCACCTTTTTGTTTAATTACCTTTTATTAACAGTTTCAGGACCATTTGGTAACACCTTTTTGCTCAATTACCTGTTATTAATATTTTCAGGACTTTTTGGTAGCACCTTTTTGTTTAATTACCTTTTATTAACAGTTTCAGGACCTTTTGGTAGTACCTTTTTGTTTAATTACCTGTTATTAACAGTTTCAGGACTTTTTGGTAGCACCTTTTGTTTAATTACCTTTTATTAACAGTTTCAGGACCTTTTGGTAGCACCTTTTTGTTTAATTACCTGTTATTAACAGTTTCAGGAGTTTTTGGTAGCACCTTTTGTTTAATTATTATTATTTTTTACTCTCTTTACTTTTTGGTAGCACCTTTTTGTTTAATTACCTTTTATTAACAGTTTCAGGACCATTTGGTAGCACCTTTTTGTTCAATTACCTTTTGTTAACAGTTTCAGGACCTTTTGGTAGCACCTTTTTGTTTTATTACCTTATATTAACAGTTTCAGGACTTTTTGGTAGCACCTTTTGTTTAATTACCTTTTATTAACAGTTTCAGGACCTTTTGGTAGCACCTTTTTGTTTAATTACCTTTTATTAACAGTTTCAGGACCTTTTGGTAGCACCTTTTGTTTAATTACCTTTTATTAACAGTTTCAGGACCTTTTGGTAGCACCTTTTTGTTTAATTACCTTTTATTAACAGTTTCAGGACCTTTTGGTATCACATTTTTGTTTAATTACCTGTTATTAACAGTTTCAGGACAATTTGGTAGCACCTTTTTGTTTAATTACCTTTTATTAACAGTTTCAGGACCATTTGTTTGCACCTATTTGTTCAATTACTTGTTATTAATAGTTTCAGGACTTTTTGGTAGCACCTTTTTGTTTAATTACTTTTATTAACAGTTTCAGGACCTTTTGGTAGCACCTTTTTGTTTAATTACCTTTTATTAACAGTTTCAGGACCATTTGGTTGCACCTGTTTGTTCAATTACTTGTTATTAATAGTTTCAGGACTTTTTGGTAGCACCTTTTTGTTTAATTACCTTTTATTAACAGTTTCAGGACCTTTTGGTAGCACCTTTTTGTTTAATTACATGTTATTAACAGTTTCAGGACTTTTTGGTAGCACCTTTTGTTTAATTACCTTTTATTAACAGTTTCAGCACTTTTTGATAGCACCTTTTGATTTATTATTTTTTACACACTGGACTTTTTGATAGCACCTTTTTGTTTAATTACCTTATATTAACAGTTTCAGGACTTTTTGGTAGCATCTTTTTGTTTAATTACCTTTTATTAACAGTTTCAGGACCATTTGGTAGCACCTGCTTTCTTAGTTATTATTTCTTTACAGAAATTGTAGATAAGAATGTGGTATATAGCTATAATGAAAGAATCATACAGCAAGCTAGTGTTCTACTGTTCCATGGCACCATTGCTCATTTCCAATACACTACTTTAGTCCTTCGTGACTATCCTTGAATTGTTAATAGTCCATACAATTAGTTATAATTTGTTCAGCATCTAGAAGTGTTTGCAATAAATTGTCTTCGCATAGAGTAGTACCATGCAGAGTATACAGTAATAGCACAAGCATCAGCCTGTGATAAGTACACTCACTCCACAAAGGTATATATATTAATAACTGTTCTTAACTTGTTGATACTTCACACTAATAATTATTATTGTTTAGCATTAAACAAAAATCATTTATTTATCCCTTTAGTACAATGCAAATTTAATGTCTGAGTCTTTAATATAACACACATGTACAGAGCACGTGGGATAGAAATATACTAATTGGTGTGCATTACAATTGTGGTCCTAATTGTTCAATGGTTACTGCATTGGGCTGCTCACCCGGAGGTCCATGGTACAGATCCAGTGTGGTGAACATTTAAAAAAATTTTTTTTTTAACTTCAATTTTATGTATTTTGTATTTAAATAGCACTTAAAATACTACTCCATCAGTGCCTAGTTGATGGACCAGAGTGGTTGAAGGAGACCGCTTGGGAAACCCTGCGGGTGGTGCTGGCATCAGGGGTTCGATCCCCGGACTAGGAGCAGCCAGTTTCCTCCCTTATCCTAACAGCTTTCTTCTGGTAGGTTAGCTAGGCCAAGTCACTAGCAAAGCCGATGACCAAGTCCGCGTGTGGGCCATGTGGTGCCCCACTGGCTGTTCCCTGCATCTATGACCAAGTCCGTGTGTAGTTGGGGGGCAATCAGGATTGGGCCAACTTCCCAATGTGAAATGGCACCCACTAGTGACATTTTATTTTTTTTTTACATTTTCTGGACTTTTTGGTAGCACCTTTTTGTTTAATTACCTTTTATTAACAGTTTCAGGACCTTTTGGTAGCACCTTTTTGTTTAATTACCTGTTATTAACAGTTTCAGGACTTTTTGGTAGCACCTTTTGTATTATTATTATTTTTTACTCTCTGGACTTTTTGGTAGCACCTTTTTGTTTAATTACCTTTTATTAACAGTTTCAGGACCATTTGGTAGCGCTAACCTTTTTGTTCAATTACCTGTTATTAATATTTTCAGGACTTTTTGCTAGCACCTTTTTGTTTAATTACCTTTTATTAACAGTTTCAGGACCTTTTGGTAGCACCTTTTTGTTTAATTACCTGTTATTAACAGTTTCAGGAGTTTTTGGTAGCACCTTTTGTTTAATTATTATTATTTTTTACTCTCTGGACTTTTTGGTAGCACCTTTTTGTTTAATTACCTTTTACTAACAGTTTCAGGACCATTTGGTAGCACCTTTTTGTTCAATTACCTTTTGTTAACAGTTTCAGGACCTTTTGGTAGCACCTTTTTGTTTTATTACCTTATATTAACAGTTTCAGGACTTTTTGGTAGCACCTTTTGTTTAATTACCTTTTATTAACAGTTTCAGGACCTTTTGGTAGCACCTTTTTGTTTAATTACCTTTTATTAACAGTTTCAGGACCTTTTGGTAGCACCTTTTTGTTTAATTACCTGTTATTAACAGTTTCAGGACCTTTTGGTAGCACCTTTTTGTTTAATTACCTTTTATTAACAGTTTCAGGACCATTTGGTTGCACCTGTTTGTTCAATTACTTGTTATTAATAGTTTCAGGACTTTTTGGTAGCACCTTTTTGTTTAATTACTTTTATTAACAGTTTCAGGACCTTTTGGTAGCACCTTTTTGTTTAATTACCTGTTATTAACAGTTTCAGGACTTTTTGGTAGCACCTTTTGTTTAATTACCTTTTATTAACAGTTTCAGGACTTTTTGGTTGCACCTTTTGTTTAATTACCTTTTATTAACAGTTTCAGGACTTTTTGGTTGCACCTTTTTGTTTAATTGCCTTTTATTAACAGTTTCAGGACCTTTTGGTAGCACCCTTTTGATTAATTACCTGTTATTAATAATTTCAGGACTTTTTGGTAGCACCTTATTGTTTAATTACCTTTTATTAACAGTTTCAGGACTTTTTGGTAGCACCTTTTGTTTAATTATTATTTTTTACTCTCTGGACGTTTTGGTAGCACCTTTTTGTTTAATTACCTTTCATTAACAGTTTCAGGACCATTTGGTAGCGCTAACCTTTTTGTTCAATTACCTGTTATTAATATTTTCAGGACTTTTTGGTAGCACCTTTTTGTTTAATTGCCTTTTATTAACAGTTTCAGGACCTTTTGGTAGCACCTTTTTGTTTAATTACCTTTTATTAACAGTTTCAGGACCATTTGGTTGCACCTGTTTGTTCAATTACTTGTTATTAATAGTTTCAGGACTTTTTGGTAGCACCTTTTTGTTTAATTACTTTTATTAAAAGTTTCAGGACCTTTTTTTAGCACCTTTTTGTTTAATTACCTGTTATTAACAGTTTCAGGACTTTTTGGTAGCACCTTTTTGTTTAATTACCTTTAATTAACAGTTTCAGGACCATTTGGTTGCACCTGTTTGTTCAATTACTTGTTATTAATAGTTTCAGGACTTTTTGGTAGCACCTTTTTGTTTAATTACTTTTATTAACAGTTTCAGGACCTTTTGGTAGCACCTTTTTGTTTAATTACTTTTATTAACAGTTTCAGGACTTTTTGGTAGCACCTTTTTGTTTAATTACCTTTTATTAACAGTTTCAGGACTTTTTGGTAGCACCTTTTTGTTTAATTACCTTTTATTAAAAGTTTCAGGACTTTTTGGTAGCACCTTTTGTTTAATTATTATTATTCTTTACTCTCTGGACGTTTTGGTAGCACCTTTTTGTTTAATTACCTTTTATTAACAGTTTCAGGACCATTTGGTAGCACCTTTTTGTTCAATTACCTTTTGTTAACAGTTTCAGGACCTTTTGGTAGCACCTTTTTGTTTTATTACCTTATATTAACAGTTTCAGGACTTTTTGGTAGCACCTTTTGTTTAATTACCTTTGATTAACAGTTTCAGGACATTTTGGTTGCACCTTTTGTTTAATTGCCTTTTATTAACAGTTTCAGGACCTTTTGGTAGCACCCTTTTGATTAATTACCTGTTATTAATAATTTCAGGACTTTTTGGTAGCACCTTTTTGTTTAATTACATTTTATTAACAGTTTCAGGACTTTTTGGTAGCACCTTTTGTTTAATTATTATTTTTTACTCTCTGGACGTTTTGGTAGCACCTTTTGTTTCATTACCTTTCATTAACAGTTTCAGGACCATTTGGTAGCGCTAACCTTTTTGTTCAATTACCTGTTATTAATATTTTCAGGACTTTTTGGTAGCACCTTTTTGTTTAATTGCCTTTTATTAACAGTTTCAGGACCTTTTGGTAGCACCTGTTTGTTCAATTACTTGTTATTAATAGTTTCAGGACTTTTTGGTAGCACCTTTTTGTTTAATTACCTGTTATTAACAGTATCAGGACTTTTTGGTAGCACCTTTTGTTTAATTACCTTTTATTAACAGTTTCAGGACTTTTTGGTTGCACCTTTTGTTTAATTACCTTTTATTAACAGTTTCAGGACTTTTTGGTTGCACCTTTTGTTTAATTGCCTTTTATTAACAGTTTCAGGACCTTTTGTTAGCACCCTTTTGATTAATTACCTGTTATTAATAATTTCAGGACTTTTTGGTAGCACCTTTTTGTTTAATTACCTTTTATTAACAGTTTCAGGACTTTTTGGTAGCACCTTTTGTTTAATTATTATTATTTTTAACTCTCTGGACGTTTTGGTAGCACCTTTTTGTTTAATTACCTTTTCTTAACAGTTTCAGGACCATTTGGTAGCACCTTTTTGTTCAATTACCTGTTATTAATATTTTCAGGACTTTTTGGTAGCACCTTTTTGTTTAATTACCTTTTATTAACAGTTTCAGGACCTTTTGGTAGCACCTTTTTGTTTAATTACCTGTTATTAACAGTTTCAGGACTTTTTGGTAGCACCTTTTGTTTAATTACCTTTTATTAACAGTTTCAGCACTTTTTGATAGCACCGTTTTGTTTAATTACCTTATATTAACAGTTTCAGGACTTTTTGGTAGCATCTTTTTGTTTAATTACCTTTTATTAACAGTTTCAGGACCATTTTTTAGCACCTGCTTTCTTAGTTATTATTTCTTTTAGATAAGAATGTGGTATATAGCTATAATGAAAGAATCATACAGCAAGCTAGTGTTCTACTGTTCCATGGCACCATTGCTCATTTCCAATACACTACTTTAGTCCTTCGTGACTATCCTTGAATTGTTAATAGTCCATACAATTAGTTATAATTTGTTCAGCATCTAGAAGTGTTTGCAATAAATTGTCTTCGCATAGAGTAGTACCATGCAGAGTATACAGTAATAGCACAAGCATCAGCCTGTGATAAGTACACTCACTCCACAAAGGTATATATATTAATAACTGTTCTTAACTTGTTGATACTTCACACTAATAATTATTATTGTTTAGCATTAAACAAAAATCATTTATTTATCCCTTTAGTACAATGCAAATTTAATGTCTGAGTCTTTAATATAACACACATGTACAGAGCACGTGGGATAGAAATATACTAATTGGTGTGCATTACAATTGTGGTCCTAATTGTTCAATGGTTACTGCATTGGGCTGCTCACCCGGTGGTCCATGGTACAGATCCAGTGTGGTGAACATTTAAAAATTTTTTTTTTAACTTCAATTTTATGTATTTAAATAGCACATAAAATACTACTCCATCAGTGCCTAGTTGATGGACCAGAGTGGTTGAAGGAGACCGCTTGGGAAACCCTGCGGGTGGTGCTGGCATCAGGGGTTCGATCCCCGGACTAGGAGCAGCCAGTTTCCTCCCTTATCCTAACAGCTTTCTTCTGGTAGGTTAGCTAGGCCAAGTCACTAGCAAAGCCGATGACCAAGTCCGCGTGTGGGCCATGTGGTGCTCCACTGGCTGTTCCCTGTATCTATGACCAAGTCCGTGTGTAGTTGGGGGGCAATCAGGATTGGGCCAACTTCCCAATGTGAAATGGCACCCACTAGTGACATTTATTTTTTTTTTACATTTTCTGGACTTTTTGGTAGCACCTTTTTGTTTAATTACCTTTTATTAACAGTTTCAGGACCTTTTGGTAGCACCTTTTTGTTTAATTACCTGTTATTAACAGTTTCAGGACTTTTTGGTAGCACCTTTTGTATTATTATTATTTTTTACTCTCTGGACTTTTTGGTAGCACCTTTTTGTTTAATTACCTTTTATTAACAGTTTCAGGACCATTTGGTAGCGCTAACCTTTTTGTTGAATTACCTGTTATTAATATTTTCAGGACTTTTTGGTAGCACCTTTTTGTTTAATTACCTTTTATTAACAGTTTCAGGACCTTTTGGTAGCACCTTTTTGTTTAATTACCTGTTATTAACAGTTTCAGGAGTTTTTGGTAGCACCTTTTGTTTAATTATTATTATTTTTTACTCTCTGTACTTTTTGGTAGCACCTTTTTGTTTAATTACCTTTTATTAACAGTTTCAGGACCATTTGGTAGCACCTTTTTGTTCAATTACCTTTTGTTAACAGTTTCAGGACCTTTTGGTAGCACCTTTTTGTTTTATTACCTTATATTAACAGTTTCAGGACTTTTTGGTAGCACCTTTTGTTTAATTACCTTTTATTAACAGTTTCAGGACCTTTTGGTAGCACCTTTTTGTTTAATTACCTTTTATTAACAGTTTCAGGACCTTTTGGTAGCACCTTTTTGTTTAATTACCTGTTATTAACAGTTTCAGGACCTTTTGGTAGCACCTCAGGGGCTGATCCAGGGGGGGTGGATGGGGTGGCTAGCCACCCACCCTGGATTAAACTATATATCACGGCATGCAAATTAAGCATTAACAGCTCATACTAATCATATAAAACACTACTTGTACACATTTTTCTGCTATGTTTAGTTGCAAACTCTTTACATATTTGTTCAACATTCAGTTGAAAGCTAAATCCTTGCATTGCTAACACCCCAAGGTTGCCCAGTCTTTCATCCGTCATAGTGGTGCGCAACCACAAATGAATTTGCCTGAGACAAGAAAAGGTCCTTTCTGCTTCAGTGCTTCCAATCGGAAGTATTACCAATATGCACAGGAGTTCTCTTATATTGGGGAAGAATATTGGATCTGCATCTTCACTCAGCAAGTGAGTTATAGACTTCTCCTTTAAAGTGGCATGGAATTTATTGCAGTGAGCTTTCCATCTAGCAAGTTCACTGTCAAGGTCATCTTCTGCTGGTAGCAAATGACTCCATTTAGATTTTAAGATGGTACACAGTTGATGTTCGTCTTTTGTGGTAATTACAGTGGGCACCAATGCACACAGTTCATAATGTGCTCGTGTATCTACAGAAAATCTGGCTTCCAATTCACTTATAATTGAGTCTAACAAAGGAATGGTAATTGTCACTCTCCAGTAATCAGTTGGTGAGCTTACTGTAGGGTTTGGTCTAGTTTGACGGCCTCTTATAACACGGGGCATACTTTCGCTGCTGCTAATATCCCTGCATAGATTTAGAGCTTTATGATAAATTCTATTATGTTCAGCATTTACATTTTCACGAAGTTGCTTGTAATGCTCCTTGACTTCATCAACTTTTTTAAAACCAAAGTATACCTCTTGTAGTCTACCTTGTAAACATTCTGCAATTGGTTTAATCGGCTCCAATAATTCTTTTGATAGCAAAAATGCAACCACGTGCTCAAAGCTAGTAAAAATGTGCTTCAAACCATTAGCAGTGCTACGAGATTCAGAATCCCAGTTCCAAGTATTTCCATCAGGATAAATTTCATTGTCATCATCAGCAGGTGAACAAATATGTTCCCAAGTCTTAATAAGGTAAGGATACAATTCTAAAATTGTGGTGAAAGTATTATGCCGTTCAACCCATCTTGTTTTACACAGCCCATTTATCTTAGATTTCCTGGCAGATGGACACAAGCGCTGAATTATGTGTTCAAGAAACCGTTGTCTCTTTGGAGAGTTGTGGAAGTATAAGAACGCCTGATGACAGTTATCAATCATATTTTTTACAGCTTGAACCTTTGAAGAATGGCATATTACTAGATTCAAACTATGCAGGCAGCAACCTTGAAATTCTGCATCTGGTGCATTATTCTTTATATGTGCTTGTACACCAGAATTTGAAGAGCTCATGGAAGCTGTTGTATCGTATGCCTGCCCTCGGCAATTTTTAACATCAATTTCATGTTTTTGTAAAACTTGCAAGATGCCATCTGCAATGCTTTTCCCAGTTATCCTCTGAAGAAAATGGAAGTCAAGTAACACTTCGTGCTTTATTGGCTTCACACGAAAATTTTCATTATCAATTTCCAAGAACCTTAAGCAAACCGACAAAATCTCCTTACCATGAGATGTAGCTTCATCAGCAATTAATGAAAAATGTGGACACTTCTGTATGCAGGTTCGATAAAATGCACGAATTTGGTCAGCAGCTATTTCCAGTATCTCGTTTTGAACGGTCTTACTGGTATATTTTGCATTCTTTGGACCAAGTATTAAGTGTTCGCTCAGTGCTTTATTGTTCTTTGCCAGCAATCTAAGTATGGCAATGAAATTTCCTTCATTTCTTAATGGCTCCTGTGTAAAGTTCACCTTATCCTGATTGTGACCTTGGAGAGAAATTCGTTGCTTTGCACACAATAATACTGTCTCAGCAATTGTTGGCAATACTTCAGTATTAAATTTAAAATTCTTAGAGCTTTTATCAATTAACTGACTATCGATTCTTGATTCAGGATTAGCCCACCTTCTTGTAAATTCAAAGGCATGATCTACTGCTCTCAAATGATATGCATGTTTGGCATGCCTCTCCATCAACTCCTTGGATTTGTTGTAATTCTTGAAGGGCGTACACACAAATGCACCGAGATGTGTCTTTTCACTGTCAGTTAAAAACAAAATGCAGGGCAAACACCATCCTCCTTGACTATTCTCCAAACCATAACGTAACCATTTGTAATCTTGAAGCCATCGAGATTGAAAAGTTATCTGTTTTCTTTTCCTTCCTCCAGAAACAGTGAAGTAGACTGTGTCAAAATCAGTGCTCCTTAGATTGCTTTGTGATGAAGTAATCAATTCATATTTTTCATGATCTTTTATTATTCTTGATCTACTAATGGCCACTTGCAGAATATCACTAGATTCTGAGTTAGATACAAAGTTCACGTTAGGATAAGATGGCTCACCATTGCTATTAAATTCAACAGGATCACTATCATGGAAAGTTTCTGGTGCAACCTCACGGCAAAGCTCACCAGTTGATTGTTGAAGGCTCACTGTCAAATTATCTGGCCAGTTAGCTGCTTCAATGAAATCCGCATTAACTCTAATACTTTCAGTAGTGGAAGGGGTAGCCTCTGTCTCTTCATTTATGCCCTGAGATTGACATTCATTCCCATCACTGTCATTGTTGATACCACTTTCATTAGTGATTGTGACTGGAGTTTCACTTCCAGACTCAGTCTCATTGTCAATCAAACCTTCTTCCCCAACTTCACTGTCACTGTTACTTCCATCAGTAGTAAGGGTTTCACTTAGAGGATTCTGTCCTTGTTGGGCTATAACTTTTGATCTAAAATAATCTAAAATAGACCTGGACATCTGTACAAACTAGCACATGGCATCTACACTAACAGTGCACTTTATTTGAAGCAAAACCTTCAGGTGGACATTTATTATTATGGTTTTGTTCATTTACAGCTGCAGTTGTTAAATGGACATAATAGCACAGCTGCCAACAAGTTTTTAAACTATATGCTGTAGCTAGCTTTACAGTGTTTCTTCTAAACAGCTAGTACACTGTCTGAAATTCTAGCTAGTAGCTACATACAATTGTTCTTTTCAGTCAAAATCACTTCCAGATTCAATCTAATTCTTTGGTGGATTCAGGGTGGAGGGAAGGGGGCTACGGTAAAACTTTTGTTCTTATACAGTAACTGTTAGCTGCTACTGCTTTTCTTAGCTGCTACTGCTCTAACTACACTACAGTGTACAGATACAATTTATCCTAAAGGGACCCTTTTAGGATATTGTATCTGTACACTATAGTGTAGTTAGGGCAGTAGCAGTAGCAGCCAACAGTTACTGTATAAGAACAAAAGTTTTGAAACTAAGTAAAATTTGATCTAAATAGCATGTTTTGAACACCTAATTTTAAAAATTTTCCTGGGGGGGCATGCCCCCAGACCCCCCTAGACAGCTCATGCTTCGCACTTCGCTAAGCGTGCTCCGCACGCTGTCTGCAGTCACCTCTCTCACCAGTGTATAGCTACACCCTTACTGCACATGTAAAGCTTGTGAACTAAGCCAGCCACCCCCTTTCATTTATTCCTGGATCAGCCCCTGCACCTTTTTGTTTAATTACCTTTTATTAACAGTTTCAGGACCTTTTGGTAGCACCTTTTTGTTTAATTACCTGTTATTAACAGTTTCAGGACTTTTTGGTAGCACCTTTTGTTTAATTACCTTTTATTAACAGTTTCAGGACTTTTTGGTTGCACCTTTTGTTTAATTACCTTTTATTAACAGTTTCAGGACTTTTTGGTTGCACCTTTTTGTTTAATTGCCTTTTATTAACAGTTTCAGGACCTTTTGGTAGCACCCTTTTGATTAATTACCTGTTATTAATAATTTCAGGACTTTTTGGTAGCACCTTTTTGTTTAATTACCTTTTATTAACAGTTTCAGGACTTTTTGGTAGCACCTTTTGTTTAATTATTATTTTTTACTCTCTGGACGTTTTGGTAGCACCTTTTTGTTTAATTACCTTTCATTAACAGTTTCAGGACCATTTGGTAGCGCTAACCTTTTTGTTCAATTACCTGTTATTAATATTTTCAGGACTTTTTGGTAGCACCTTTTTGTTTAATTGCCTTTTATTAACAGTTTCAGGACCTTTTGGTAGCACCTTTTTGTTTAATTACCTTTTATTAACAGTTTCAGGACCATTTGGTTGCACCTGTTTGTTCAATTACTTGTTATTAATAGTTTCAGGACTTTTTGGTAGCACCTTTTTGTTTAATTACTTTTATTAACAGTTTCAGGACCTTTTGGTAGCACCTTTTTGTTTAATTACCTTTTATTAACAGTTTCAGGACCTTTTGGTAGCACCTTTTGTTTAATTACCTGTTATTAACAGTTTCAGGACTTTTTGGTAGCACCTTTTGTATAATTACCTTTTATTAACAGTTTCAGCACTTTTTGATAGCACCTTTTGATTTATTATTTTTTACACACTGGACTTTTTGATAGCACCTTTTTGTTTAATTACCTTATATTAACAGTTTCAGGACTTTTTGGTAGCATCTTTTTGTTTAATTACCTTTTATTAACAGTTTCAGGACCATTTGGTAGCACCTTTTTGTTTAATTACCTTTTATTAACAGTTTCAGGACCATTTGGTAGCACCTTTTTGTTTAATTACCTGTTATTAACAGTTTCAGGACTTTTTGTTATCACCTTTTGTTTAATTATTATTATTTTTTACTCTCCGGACTTTTTGGTAGCACCTTTTTGTTTAATTACCTTTTATTAACAGTTTCAGGACCATTTGGTAGCGCTAACCTTTTTGTTCAATTACCTGTTATTAATATTTTCAGGACTTTTTGGTAGCACCTTTTTGTTTAATTGCCTTTTATTAACAGTTTCAGGACCTTTTGGTAGCACCTTTTTGTTTTATTACCTTTTATTAACAGTTTCAGGACGATTTGGTAGCACCTTTTTGTTCAATTACCTTTTGTTAACAGTTTCAGGACCTTTTGGTAGCACCTTTTTGTTTTATTACCTTATATTAACAGTTTCAGGACCTTTTGGTAGCACCTTTTTGTTTAATTACCTTTTATTAACAGTTTCAGGACCATTTGGTTGCACCTGTTTGTTCAATTACTTGTTATTAATAGTTTCAGGACTTTTTGGTAGCACCTTTTTGTTTAATTACCTTTTATTAACAGTTTCAGGACCTTTTGGTAGCACCTTTTTGTTTAATTACCTGTTATTAACAGTTTCAGGACTTTTTGGTAGCACCTTTTGTTTAATTACCTTTTATTAACAGTTTCAGCACTTTTTGATAGCACCTTTTGATTTATTATTTTTTACACACTGGACTTTTTGATAGCACCTTTTTGTTTAATTACTTTATATTAACAGTTTCAGGACTTTTTGGTAGCATCTTTTTGTTTAATTACCTTTTATTAACAGTTTCAGGACCATTTGGTAGCACCTGCTTTCTTAGTTATTATTTCTTTACAGAAATTGTAGATAAGAATGTGGTATATAGCTATAATGAAAGAATCATACAGCAAGCTAGTGTTCTACTGTTCCATGGCACCATTGCTCATTTCCAATACACTACTTTAGTCCTTCGTGACTATCCTTGAATTGTTAATAGTCCATACAATTAGTTATAATTTGTTCAGCATCTAGAAGTGTTTGCAATAAATTGTCTTCGCATAGAGTAGTACCATGCAGAGTATACAGTAATAGCACAAGCATCAGCCTGTGATAAGTACACTCACTCCACAAAGGTATATATATTAATAACTGTTCTTAACTTGTTGATACTTCACACTAATAATTATTATTGTTTAGCATTAAACAAAAATCATTTATTTATCCCTTTAGTACAATGCAAATTTAATGTCTGAGTCTTTAATATAACACACATGTACAGAGCACGTGGGATAGAAATATACTAATTGGTGTGCATTACAATTGTGGTCCTAATTGTTCAATGGTTACTGCATTGGGATGCTCACGCAGAGGTCCATGGTACAGATCCAGTGTGGGGAACATTTAAAAAAAATTTTTTTTTAACTTCAATTTTATGTATTTAAATAGCACATAAAATACTACTCCATCAGTGCCTAGTTGATGGACCAGAGTGGTTGAAGGAGACCGCTTGGGAAACCCTGCGGGTGGTGCTGGCATCAGGGGTTCGATCCCCGGACTAGGAGCAGCCAGTTTCCTCCCTTATCCTAACAGCTTTCTTCTGGTAGGTTAGCTAGGCCAAGTCACTAGCAAAGCCGATGACCAAGTCCGCGTGTGGGCCATGTGGTGCTCCACTGGCTGTTCCCTGTATCTATGACCAAGTCCGTGTGTAGTTGGGGGGCAATCAGGATTGGGCCAACTTCCCAATGTGAAATGGCACCCTCTAGTGACATTTTATTTTATTTTTACATTTTCTGGACTTTTTGGTAGCACCTTTTTGTTTAATTACCTTTTATTAACAGTTTCAGGACTTTTTGGTAGCACCTTTTGTATTATTATTATTTTTTACTCTCTGGACTTTTTGGTAGCACCTTTTTGTTTAATTACCTTTTATTAACAGTTTCAGGACCATTTGGTAGCGCTAACCTTTTTTTTCAATTACTGTTATTAATATTTTCAGGACTTTTTGGTAGCACCTTTTTGTTTAATTACCTTTTATTAACAGTTTCAGGACCTTTTGGTAGCACCTTTTTGTTTAATTACCTTTTATTAACAGTTTCAGGACCTTTTGGTAGCACCTTTTTGTTTAATTACCTGTTATTAACAGTTTCAGGAGTTTTTGGTAGCACCTTTTGTTTAATTATTATTATTTTTTACTCTCTGGATTTTTTGGTAGCACCTTTTTGTTTAATTACCTTTTATTAACAGTTTCAGGACCATTTGGTAGCACCTTTTTGTTCAATTACCTTTTGTTAACAGTTTCAGGACCTTTTGGTAGCACCTTTTTGTTTTATTACCATATATTAACAGTTTCAGGACTTTATGGTAGCACCTTTTGTTTAATTACCTTTGATTAACAGTTTCAGGACTTTTTGGTTGCACCTTTTTGTTTAATTGCCTTTTATTAACAGTTTCAGGACCTTTTGGTAGCACCCTTTTGTTTAATTACCTGTTATTAATAATTTCAGGACTTTTTGGTAGCACCTTTTTGTTTAATTAACTTTTATTAACAGTTTCAGGACTTTTTGGTAGCACCTGCTTTCTTAGTTATTATTTCTTTACAGAAATTGTAGATTAGAATGTGGTTTATAGCTATAATGAAAGAATCATACAGCAAGCTAGTGTTCTACTGTTCCATGGCACCATTGCTCATTTCCAATACACTACTTTAGTCCTTCGTGACTATCCTTGAATTGTTAATAGTCCATACAATTAGTTATAATTTGTTTAGCATCTAGAAGTGTTTGCAATAAATTGTCTTCGCATAGAGTAGTACCATGCAGAGTATACAGTAATAGCACAAGCATCAGCCTGTGATAAGTTCACTCACTCCGCAAAGGTATATATATTAATAACTGTTCTTAACTTGTTGATACTTCACACTAATAATTATTATTGTTTAGCATTAAACAAAAATCATTTATTTATCCCTTTAGTACAATGCAAAATTAATGTCTGAGTCTTTAATATAACACACATGTACAGAGCACGTGGGATAGAAATATACTAATTGGTGTGCATTACAATTGTGGTCCTAATTGTTCAATGGTTACTGCATTGGGCTGCTCACCCGGAGGTCCATGGTACAGATCCAGTGTGGGGAAAATTTAAAAAAAATTATTTTTTTAACTTCAATTTTATGTATTTAAATAGCACATAAAATACCACTCCATCAGTGCCTAGCTGATGGACCAGAGTGGTTGAAGGAGACCGCTTGGGAAACCCTGCGGGTGGTGCTGGCATCAGGGGTTCGATCCCCGAACTAGGAGCAGCCAGTTTCCTCCCCCATCCTAACAGCTTTCTTCTGGTAGGTTAGCTAGGCCAAGTCACTAGCAAAGCCGATGACCAAGTCCGCGTGTGGGCCATGTGGTGCTCCACTGGCTGTTCCCTGCATCTATGACCAAGCCCGTGTGTAGTTGGGGGGCAATCAGGATTGGGCCAACTTCCCAATGTGAAATGGCACCCACTAGTGACATTTTATTTTTTTTTACATTTTCTGGACTTTATGGTAGCACCTTTTTGTTTAATTACCTTTTATTAACAGTTTCAGGACCTTTTGGTAGCACCTTTTTGTTTAATTACCTGTTATTAACAGTTTCAGGACTTTTTGGTAGCACCTTTTGTTTAATTATTATTTTTTACACTCTGGACTTTTTGGTAGCACCTTTTTGCTTAATTACCTTTTATTAACAGTTTCAGGACCATTTGGTAGCGCTAACCTTTTTGTTCAATTACCTGTTATTAATATTTTCAGGACTTTTTGGTAGCACCTTTTGTTTAATTGCCTTTTATTAACAGTTTCAGGACCTTTTGGTAGCACCTTTTTGTTTAATTGCCTTTTATTAACAGTTTCAGGACCATTTGGTTGCACCTGTTTGTTCAATTACTTGTTATTAATAGTTTCAGGACTTTTTGGTAGCACCTTTTTGTTTAATTACTTTTATTAACAGTTTCAGGACCTTTTGGTAGCACCTTTTTGCTTAATTACCTGTTATTAACAGTTTCAGGACTTTTTGGTAGCACCTTTTTGTTTAATTACTTTTATTAACAGTTTCAGGACTTTTTGGTTGCACCTTTTGTTTAATTGCCTTTTATTAACAGTTTCAGGACCTTTTGGTAGCACCCTTTTGATTAATTACCTGTTATTAATAATTTCAGGACTTTTTGGTAGCACCTTTTTGTTTAATTACCTTTTATTAACAGTTTCAGAAATTTTTGGTAACACCTGCTTTCTTAGTTATTATTTCTTTACAGAAATTGTAGATAAGAATGTGGTATATAGCTATAATGAAAGAATCATACATCAAGCTAGTGTTCTACTGTTCCATGGCACCATTGCTCATTTCCAATTCACTACTTTAGTCCTTCGTGACTATCCTTGAATTGTTAATAGTCCATACAATTAGTTATAATTTGTTTAGCATCTAGAAGTGTTTGCAATAAATTGTCTTCGCATAGAGTAGTACCATGCAGAGTATACAGTAATAGCACAAGCATCAGCCTGTGATAAGTACACTCACTCCGCAAAGGTATATATATTAATAACTGTTCTTAACTTGTTGATACTTCACACTAATAATTATTATTGTTTAGCATTAAACAAAAATCATTTATTTATCCCTTTAGTACAATGCAAAAATAATGTCTGAGTCTTTAATATAACACACATGTACAGAGCACGTGGGATAGAAATATACTAATTGGTGTGCATTACAATTGTGGTAATAATTGTTCAATGGTTACTGCATTGGGCTGCTCACCTGCAGGTCCATGGTACAGATCCAGTGTGGGGAACATTTAAAAAAATTTTTTTTTAACTTCAATTTTATGTATTTAAATAGCACATAAAATACTACTCCATCAGTGCCTAGCTGATGGACCAGAATGGTTGAAGGAGACCGCTTGGGAAACCCTACGGGTGGTGCTGGCATCAGGGGTTCGATCCCCGGACTAGGAGCAGCCAGTTTCCTCCCTTATCCAAACGGCTTTCTTCTGGTAGGTTAGCTAGGCCAAGTCACTAGCAAAGCCGATGACCAAGTCCGCATGTGGGCCATGCGGTGCTCCACCGGCTGCTCCCTGCAACCATGACCAAGTCCGTGCGTAGTTGGGGGGCAATAAGGATTGGGCCAACTTCCCTATGTGAAATGGCACCCACTAGTGACATTTTATTTTTTTTTACATTTTCTAGACTTTTTGGTAGCACCTTTTTGTTTAATTACCTTTTATTAACAGTTTCAGCACTTTTTGATAGCACCTTTCGATTAATTATTTTTTACACACTCTGGACTTTTTGTTAGCACTTTTTTGTTTAATTAACTTATATTAACAGTTTCAGGACTTTTTGGTAGCACCTTTTGTTTAATTACCTTTTATTAACAGTTTTAGGACTTTTTGGTAGCACCTTTTTGTTTAATTACTTTTTATTAACAGTTTCAGGACCTTTTCTTAGCACCCTTTTGTTTAATTACCTGTTATTAATAATTTCAGGACATTTTGGTACAACCTTTTTGTTTAATTACCTTTTATTAACAGTTTCAGGACTTTTTGGTTTCACCTTTTCGTTAATTATCATTATTTTTTACACTCTGGTCGTTTTGGTAAGACCGTCTTTTTTAGTCATTTCTTTACAGAAATTGTAAATAAGAATGTGGTATATAGCTATAATGAAAAAAAATACAGCAAGCTAGTGTTCTACTGTTCCATGGCACCATTGCTCATTTCCAATACACTACTTTAGTCCTTCGTGACTATCCTTGAATTGTTAATAGTCCATACAATTAGTTATAATTTGTTCAGCATCTAGAAGTGTTTGCAATAAATTGTCTTCGCATAGAGTAGTACCATGCAGAGTATACAGTAATAGCACAAGCATCAGCCAGTGATAAGTACACTCACTCCGCAAAGGTATATATATTAATAACTGTTCTTAACTTGTTGATACTTCACACTAATAATTATTATTGTTTAGCATTAAACAAAAATAATTTATTTATCCCTTTAGTACAATGCAAAATTAATGTCTGAGTCTTTAATATAACACACATGTACAGAGCACGTGGGATAGAAATATACTAATTGGTGTGCATTACAATTGTGGTCCTAATTGTTCAATGGTTACTGCATTGGGCTGCTCACCCGGAGGTCCATGGTACAGATCCAGTGTGGGGAATATTTAATTTTTTTTAACTTCAATTTTATGTATTTAAATAGCACATAAAATACTACTCCATCAGTGCGTAGCTGATGGACCAGAGTGGTTGAAGGAGACCGCTTGGGAAACCCTGCGGGTGGTGCTGGCATCAGGGGTTCTATCCCCGGACCAGGAGCAGCCAGTTTCCTCCCCCATCCTAACAGCTTTCTTCTGGTAGGTTAGCTAGGCCAAGTCACTAGCAAAGCCGATGACCAAGTCCGCGTGTGGGCCATGTGGTGCTCCACTGGCTGTTCCCTGTATCTATGACCAAGTCCGTGTGTAGTTGATGAGCAATCAGGATTGGGCCAACTTCCCAATGTGAAATGGCAACCACTAGTGACATTTTATTTTTTTTTACATTTTCTGGATTTTTTGCTAGCACCTTTTTGTTTAATTACCTTTTATTAACAGTTTCAGGACCTTTTGGTAGCACCTTTTTGTTTAATTACCTGTTATTAACAGTTTCAGGACTTTTTGGTAGCACCTTTTGTTTAATTATTATTATTTTTTACACTCTGGACTTTTTGGTAGCACCTTTTTGTTTAATTACCTTTTATTAACAGTTTCAGGACCATTTGGTAGCGCTAACCTTTTTGTTCAATTACCTGTTATTAATATTTTAAGGACTTTTTTGTAGCACCTTTTTGTTTAATTGCCTTTTATTAACAGTTTCAGGACCTTTTGGTAGCACCTTTTTGTTTAATTACCTTTTATTAACAGTTTAAGGACCATTTAGTTGCACCTGTTTGTTCAATTACTTGTTATTAATAGTTTCAGGACTTTATGGTAGCACCTTTTTGTTTAATTACTTTTATTAACAGTTTCAGGACCTTTTGGTAGCACCTTTTTGTTTAATTACCTGTTATTAACAGTTTCAGGACTTTTTGGTAGCACCTTTTTGTTTAATTACCTTTTATTAACAGTTTCAGCACTTTTTGATAGCAACTTTTGATTAATTATTTTTTACACACTGGTCTTTTTGATAGCACTTTTTTGTTTTATTACCTTATATTAACAGTTTCAGGACTTTTGGTAGCACCTTTTGTTTAATTACCTTTTATTAACAGTTTCAGGACTTTTTGGGTGCACCTTTTTGTTTAATTGCCTTTTATTAACAGTTTCAGGACTTTTTGGTAGCACCTGCTTTCTTAGTTATTATTTCTTTACAGAAATTGTAGATAAGAATGTGGTATATAGCTATAATGAAAGAATCATACAGCAAGCTAGTGTTCTACTGTTCCATGGCACCATTACTCATTTCCAATTCACTACTTTAGTCCTTCGTGACTATCCTTGAATTGTTAATAGTCCATACAATTAGTTATAATTTGTTCAGCATCTAGAAGTGTTTGCAATAAATTGTCTTCGCATAGAGTAGTACCATGCAGAGTATACAGAAATAGCACAAGCATCAGCCTGTGATAAGTACACTCACTCCGCAAAGGTATATATATTGATAACTGTTCTTAACTTGTTGATACTTCACACTAATAATTATTATTGATTAGCATTAAACAAAAATAATTTATTTATCCCTTTAGTACAATGCAAAATTAATGTCTGAGTCTTTAATATAACACACATGTACAGAGCACGTGGGATAAAAATATACTAATTGGTGTGCATTACAATTGTGGTCCTAATTGTTCAATGGTTACTGCATTGGGCTGCTCACCCGGAGGTCCATGGTACAGATCCAGTGTGGGGAATATTTAATTTTTTTTAACTTCAATTTTATGTATTTAAATAGCACATAAAATACTACTCCATCAGTGCCTAGCTGATGGACCAGAGTGGTTGAAGGAGACCGCTTGGGAAACCCTGCGGGTGGTGCTGGCATCAGGGGCTCTATCCCCGGACCAGGAGCAGCCAGTTTCCTCCTCCATCCTAACAGCTTTCTTCTGGTAGGTTAGCTAGGCCAAGTCACTAGCAAAGCCGATGACCAAGTCCGCGTGTGGGCCATGTGGTGCTCCACTGGCTGTTCCCTGTATCTATGACCAAGTCCGTGTGTAGTTGGGGGGCAATCAGGATTGGGCCAACTTCCCAATGTGAAATGGCACCCACTAGTGACATTTTATTTTTTTTTACATTTTCTGGATTTTTTGCTAGCACCTTTTTGTTTAATTACCTTTTATTAACAGTTTCAGGACCTTTTGGTAGCACCTTTTTGTTTAATTACCTGTTATTAACAGTTTCAGGACTTTTTGGTAGCACCTTTTGTTTAATTATTATTACTTTTTACACTCTTGACTTTTTGGTAGCACCTTTTTGTTTAATTACCTTTTATTAAAAGTTTCAGGACCATTTGGTAGCGCTAACCTTTTTGTTCAATTACCTGTTATTAATATTTTCAGGACTTTTTGGTAGCACCTTTTTGTTTAATTACCTTTTATTAACAGTTTCAGGACCTTTTGGTAGCACCTTTTTGTTTAATTACCTGTTATTAACAGTTTCAGGACTTTTTGGTAGCACCTTTTGTTTAATTATCATTACTTTTTACACTCTGGACTTTTTGGTAGCACCTTTTTGTTTAATTGCCTTTTATTAACAGTTTCAGGACCTTTTGGTAGCACCTTTTTGTTTAATTACCTTTTATTAACAGTTTCAGGACCATTTGGTTACTCCTGTTTGTTCAATTACTTGTTATTAATAGTTTCAGGACTTTTTGGTAGCACCTTTTTGTTTAATTACTTTTATTAACAGTTTCAGAACCTTTTGGTAGCACCTTTTTGTTTAATTACCTGTTATTAACAGTTTCAGGACTTTTTAGTACCACCTTTTTGTTTAATTACCTTTTATTAACAGTTTCAGCACTTTTTGATAGCAACTTTTGATTAATTATTTTTTACACACTCTGTTCTTTTTGATAGCACTTTTTTGTTTTATTACCTTTTATTAACAGTTTCAGGACCTTTTGGTAGCACCTTTTTGTTTAATTACCTTTTATTAACAGTTTCAGGACCTTTTGGTAGCACCTTTTTGTTTAATTACCTGTTATTAACAGTTTCAGGACTTTTTGGTAGCACCTTTTGTTTAGTTATTATTATTTTTTACTCTCTGGACTTTTTGGTAGCACCTTTTTGTTTAATTACCTTTTATTAACAGTTTCAGGACCATTAGGTAGCACCTTTTTGTTCAATTACCTTTTATTAACAGTTTCAGGACCTTTTGGTAGCACCTTTTTGTTTTATTACCTTATATTAACAGTTTCAGGACTTCATGGTAGCACCTTTTGTTTAATTACCTTTGATTAACAGTTTCAGGACTTTTTAGTTGCACCTTTTTGTTTAATTGCCTTTTATTAACAGTTTCAGGACCTTTTGTAAGCACCCTTTTGTTTAATTACCTGTTATTAATAATTTCAGGACTTTTTGGTAGCACCTTTTTGTTTAATTAACTTTTATTAACAGTTTCAGGACTTTTTGGTAGCACCTGCTTTCTTAGTTATTATTTCTTTACAGAAATTGTAGATTAGAATGTGGTTTATAGCTATAATGAAAGAATCATACAGCAAGCTAGTGTTCTACTGTTCCATGGCACCATTGCTCATTTCCAATACACTACTTTAGTCCTTCGTGACTATCCTTGAATTGTTAATAGTCCATACAATTAGTTATAATTTGTTTAGCATCTAGAAGTGTTTGCAATAAATTGTCTTCGCATAGAGTAGTACCATGCAGAGTATACAGTAATAGCACAAGCATCAGCCTGTGATAAGTTCACTCACTCCGCAAAGGTATATATATTAATAACTGTTCTTAACTTGTTGATACTTCACACTAATAATTATTATTGTTTAGCATTAAACAAAAATCATTTATTTATCCCTTTAGTACAATGCAAAATTAATGTCTGAGTATTTAATATAACACACATGTACAGAGCACGTGGGATAGAAATATACTAATTGGTGTGCATTACAATTGTGGTCCTAATTGTTCAATGGTTACTGCATTGGGCTGCTCACCCGGAGGTCCATGGTACAGATCCAGTGTGGGGAACATTTAAAAAAAAAATTTTTTTAACTTCAATTTTATGTATTTAAATAGCACATAAAATACCACTCCATCAGTGCCTAGCTGATGGACCAGAGTGGTTGAAGGAGACCGCTTGGGAAACCCTGCGGGTGGTGCTGGCATCAGGGGTTCGATCCCCGGACCAGGAGCAGCCAGTTTCCTCCCTTATCCTAACAGCTTTCTTCTGGTAGGTTAGCTAGGCCAAGTCACTAGCAAAGCCGATGACCAAGTCCGCGTGTGGGCCATGTGGTGCTCCACTGGCTGTTCTCTGTATCTATGACCAAGTCCGTGTGTAGTTGGGGGGCAATCAGGATTGGGCCAACTTCCCAATGTGAAATGGCACCCACTAGTGACATTTTATTTTTTTTTTACATTTTCTGGACTTTTTGGTAGCACCTTTTTGTTTAATTACCTTTTATTAACAGTTTCAGGACCTTTTGGTAGCACCTTTTTGTTTAATTACCTGTTATTAACAGTTTCAGGACTTTATGGTAGCACCTTTTGTTTAATTATTACTATTTTTTACATTCTGGACTTTTTGGTAGCACCTTTTTGTTTAATTACCTTTTATTAACAGTTTCAGGACCTTTTGGTAGCACCTTTTTGTTTAATTACCTTTTATTAACAGTTTCAGGAACTTTTGGTAGCACCTTTTTGTTTAATTACCTGTTATTAACAGTTTCAGGACTTTTTGGTAGCTCCTTTTGTTTAATTACCTTTTATTAACAGTTTGAGCACTTTTTGATAGCACCTTTTGTTTACTTAATATTTTTTACACACTCTAGACTTTTTGATAACACCTTTTTGTTTAATTATTATTATTTTTTACACTCTCTGGACTTTTTGGTAGCACCATTTTGTTTAATTAGGCCAATGAAACTTGATTACCAGTTTCTCGCTCAGATTTTTGAAAATTTGATGCGGGCGGGCGGTAATTATTCATTATTCATCATTTTCCAAAAGGCACAACACACATCCCAAACATGAAGATTTCTGCCAAAAAAGTGAGTCTACATTTATTACTCGTACATTAAATAGCTAAAATACGTTACTAATCCATATAACAAGTGATTTTTCCATTAGAGTATAGCTCATTGCTCCATTAGAGTAAAAGTGACTGCTCTATTAGAGTATTTCAATCTGAAATACCAATAATGAAATTCCATGCGGGTGTATCAAAAGCATGCGGGCGATGACGCGAAACTGCTAATCAAATTTCATTGGCCTTACCTTTTATTAACAGTTTCAGGACCTTTTGGTAGCACCTTTTTGTTTAATTACATTTTGTTAACAGTTTCAGGACTTTTTGGTAGCACCTTTTTGTTTAATTACCTTTTATTAACAGTTTAGGAACCTTTTGGTAGCACCATTTTGTTTAATTACCTGTTATTAATAGTTTCAGGACTTTTTGGTAGCTCCTTTTTGATTAATTACCTTTTATTAACAGTTTAAAGACCTTTTGGTAGCACCTGCTTGTTTAGTTATTATTTCTTTACAGAAATTGTAAATAAGAATGTGGTATATAGCTATAATGAAAGAATCATACAGCAAGCTAGTGTTCTACTGTTCCATGGCACCATTGCTCATTTCCAATCCACTACTTTAGTCCTTCGTGACTATCCTTGAAATGTTAATAGTCCATACAATTAGTTATAATTTGTTCAGCATCTAGAAGTGTTTGCAATAAATTGTCTTCGCATAGAGTAGTACCATGCAGAGTATACAGTAATAGCACAAGCATCAGCCTGTGATAAGTACACTCATTTCGCAAAGGTATATATATTAATAACTGTTCTTAACTTGTTGATACTTCACACTAATAATTATTATTGTTTAGCATTAAACAAAAATCATTTATTTATCCCTTTAGTACAATGCAAAATGAATGTCTGAGTCTTTAATATAACACACATGTACAGAGCACGTGAGATAGAAATATACTAATTGGTGTGCATTACGATTGTGGTCCTAATTGTTCAATGGTTACTGCATTGGGCTGCTCACCAGGAGGTCCATGGTACAGATCCAGTGTGGGGAACATTAAAAAAAAAATTTTTTAAACTTCAATTTTATGTATTTAAATAGCACATAAAATACTACTCCATCTGTGGCTAGCTGATGGACCAGAGTGGTTGAAGGAGACCGCTTGGGAAACCCTGCGGGTGGTGCTGGCATCAGGGGTTCGATCCCCGGACCAGGAGCAGCCAGTTTCCTCCCTTATCCTAACAGCTTTCTTCTGGTAGGTTAGCTAGGCCAAGTCACTAGCAAAGCCGATGACCAAGTCCGCGTGTGGGCCATGTGGTGCTCCACTGGCTGTTCCCTGTATCTATGACCAAGTCCATGTGTAGTTGGGGGGCAGTCAGGATTGGGCCAACTTCCCAATGTGAAATGGCACCCACTAGTGACATTTTATTTTTTTTTTACATTTTCTGGACTTTTTGGTAGCACTTTTTTGTTTAATTACCTTTTATTAACAGTTTCAGGACCTTTTGGTAGCACCTTTTTGTTTAATTACGTTTATTAACAGTTTCAGGACCTTTTGGTAGCACCTTTTTGTTTAATTACCTGTTATTAACAGTTTCAGCACTTTTTGATAGCACCTTTTGATTAATTATTTTTTACACACTCCGGTTTTTCTGATAGCACTTTTTTGTTTTATTACCTTATATTAACAGTTTCAGGACTTTTTGGTAGCACCTTTTGTTTAATTACCTTTTATTAACAGTTTCAGGACTTTTTGGTTGCACCTTTTTGTTTATTGTTTAATTGCCTTTTATTAACAGTTTCAGGACCTTTTGGTAGCACCCTTTTGTTTAATTACCTTTTATTAACAGTTTCAGGACCATTTGGTTGCACCTGTTTGTTCAATTACTTGTTATTAATAGTTTCAGGACTTTTTGGTAGCACCTTTTTGTTTAATTACTTTTATTAACAGTTTCAGGACCATTTGGTAGCATCTTTTTGTTTAATTACCTGTTATTAACAGTTTCAGGACCTTTTGCTAGCACCTTTTTGTTTAATTACCTGTTATTAACAGTTTCAGGACTTTTTGGTAGCACCTTTTGTTTAATTACCTTATATTAACTATTTCAGGACTTTTTGGTAGCATCTTTTTGTTTAATTACCTTTTATTAACAGTTTCAGGACCATTTGGTTGCACCTGTTTGTTCAATTACTTGTTATTAATAGTTTCAGGACTTTTTGGTAGCACATTTTTGTTTAATTACTTTTATTAACAGTTTCAGGACCTTTTGGTAGCATCTTTTTGTTTAATTACCTGTTATTAACAGTTTCAGGACCTTTTGCTAGCACCTTTTTGTTTAATTACCTGTTATTAACAGTTTCAGGACTTTTTGGTAGCACCTTTTTGTTTAATTACCTTTTATTAACAGTTTAGGAACCTTTTGGTAGCACCTTTTTGTTTAATTACCTGTTATTAATAGTTTCAGGACTTTTTGGTAGCACCTTTTTGATTAATTACCTTTTATTAACAGTTTTAAGACCTTTTGGTAGCACCTGCTTGTTTAGTTATTATTTCTTTACAGAAATTGTAAATAAGAATGTGGTATATAGCTATAATGAAAGAATCATACAGCAAGCTAGTATTCTACTCTTCCATGGCACCATTGCTCATTTCCAATCCACTACTTTAGTCCTTCGTGACTATCCTTGAAATGTTAATAGTCCATACAATTAGTTATAATTTGTTCAGCATCTAGAAGTGTTTGCAATAAATTGTCTTCGCATAGAGTAGTACCATGCAGAGTATAAAGTAATAGCACAAGCATCAGCCTGTGATAAGTACACTCATTTCGCAAAGGTATATATATTAATAACTGTTCTTAACTTGTTGATACTTCACACTAATAATTATTATTGTTTAGCATTAAACAAAAATTATTTATTTATCGCTTTAGTACAATGCAAAATGAATGTCTGAGTCTTTAATATAACACACATGTACAGAGCACGTGAGATAGAAATATACTAATTGGTGTGCATTACGATTGTGGTCCTAATTGTTCAATGGTTACTGCATTGGGCTGCTCACCAGGAGGTCCATGGTACAGATCCAGTGTGGGGAACATTAAAAAAAAATTTTTTTAAACTTCAATTTTATGTATTTAAATAGCACATAAAATACTACTCCATCAGTGGCTAGCTGATGGACCAGAAGGTTGAAGGAGACCGCTTGGGAAACCCTGCGGGTGGTACTGGCATCAGGGGTTCGATCCCTGGACTAGGAGCAGCCAGTTTCCTCCCTTATCCTAACAGCTTTCTTCTGGTAGGTTAGCTAGGCCAAGTCACTAACAAAGCCGTTGACCAAGTCCGCGTGTGGGCCATGTGGTGCTCCACTGGCTGTTCCCTGTATCTATGACCAAGTTCGTGTGTAGTTGGGGGGCAATCAAGATTGGGCCAACTTCCCAATGTGAAATGGCACCCACTAGTGACATTTTATTCATTTTTTACATTTTCTGGACTTTTTGGTAGCACCTTTTTGTTTAATTACCTTTTATTAACAGTTTCAGGACCTTTTGGTAGCACCTTTTTGTTTAATTACCTGTTATTAACAGTTTCAGGACATTTTGGTAGCACCTTTTGTTTAATTACCTTTATTAACAGTTTCAGCACTTTTTGATAGCACCTTTTGATTTATTATTTTTTACACACTCTGGACTTTTTGATAGCACCTTTTTGTTTAATTACCTTATATTAACAGTTTCAGGACTTTTTGGTAGCATCTTTTTGTTTAATTACTTTTAATTAACAGTTTCAGGACCATTTGGTTGCACCTGTTTGTTCAATTACTTGTTATTAATAGTTTCAGGACTTTTTGGTAGCACCTTTCTGTTTAATTACTTTTATTGACAGTTTCAGGACCTTTTTGTAGCACCTTTTTGTTTAATTACCTGTTATTAACAGTTTCAGGACTTTTTGGTAGCACCTTTTGTTTAATTATCATTACTTTTTACACTCTGGACTTTTTGGTAGCACCTTTTTGTTTAATTGCCTTTTATTAACAGTTTCAGGACCTTTTGGTAGCACCTTTTTGTTTAATTACCTGTTATTAACAGTTTCAGGACTTTTTGGTAGCACCTTTTGTTTAATTATCATTACTTTTTACACTCTGGACTTTTTGGTAGCACCTTTTTGTTTAATTGCCTTTTATTAACAGTTTCAGGACCTTTTGGTAGCACCTTTTTGTTTAATTACCTTTTATTAACAGTTTCAGGACCATTTGGTTACTCCTGTTTGTTCAATTACTTGTTATTAATAGTTTCAGGACTTTTTGGTAGCACCTTTTTGTTTAATTACTTTTATTAACAGTTTCAGAACCTTTTGGTAGCACCTTTTTGTTTAATTACCTGTTATTAACAGTTTCAGGACTTTTTAGTACCACCTTTTTGTTTAATTACCTTTTATTAACAGTTTCAGCACTTTTTGATAGCAACTTTTGATTAATTATTTTTTACACACTCTGTTCTTTTTGATAGCACTTTTTTGTTTTATTACCTTTTATTAACAGTTTCAGGACCTTTTGGTAGCACCTTTTTGTTTAATTACCTTTTATTAACAGTTTCAGGACCTTTTGGTAGCACCTTTTTGTTTAATTACCTGTTATTAACAGTTTCAGGACTTTTTGGTAGCACCTTTTGTTTAGTTATTATTATTTTTTACTCTCTGGACTTTTTGGTAGCACCTTTTTGTTTAATTACCTTTTATTAACAGTTTCAGGACCATTAGGTAGCACCTTTTTGTTCAATTACCTTTTATTAACAGTTTCAGGACCTTTTGGTAGCACCTTTTTGTTTTATTACCTTATATTAACAGTTTCAGGACTTCATGGTAGCACCTTTTGTTTAATTACCTTTGATTAACAGTTTCAGGACTTTTTAGTTGCACCTTTTTGTTTAATTGCCTTTTATTAACAGTTTCAGGACCTTTTGTAAGCACCCTTTTGTTTAATTACCTGTTATTAATAATTTCAGGACTTTTTGGTAGCACCTTTTTGTTTAATTAACTTTTATTAACAGTTTCAGGACTTTTTGGTAGCACCTGCTTTCTTAGTTATTATTTCTTTACAGAAATTGTAGATTAGAATGTGGTTTATAGCTATAATGAAAGAATCATACAGCAAGCTAGTGTTCTACTGTTCCATGGCACCATTGCTCATTTCCAATACACTACTTTAGTCCTTCGTGACTATCCTTGAATTGTTAATAGTCCATACAATTAGTTATAATTTGTTTAGCATCTAGAAGTGTTTGCAATAAATTGTCTTCGCATAGAGTAGTACCATGCAGAGTATACAGTAATAGCACAAGCATCAGCCTGTGATAAGTTCACTCACTCCGCAAAGGTATATATATTAATAACTGTTCTTAACTTGTTGATACTTCACACTAATAATTATTATTGTTTAGCATTAAACAAAAATCATTTATTTATCCCTTTAGTACAATGCAAAATTAATGTCTGAGTATTTAATATAACACACATGTACAGAGCACGTGGGATAGAAATATACTAATTGGTGTGCATTACAATTGTGGTCCTAATTGTTCAATGGTTACTGCATTGGGCTGCTCACCCGGAGGTCCATGGTACAGATCCAGTGTGGGGAACATTTAAAAAAAAAATTTTTTTAACTTCAATTTTATGTATTTAAATAGCACATAAAATACCACTCCATCAGTGCCTAGCTGATGGACCAGAGTGGTTGAAGGAGACCGCTTGGGAAACCCTGCGGGTGGTGCTGGCATCAGGGGTTCGATCCCCGGACCAGGAGCAGCCAGTTTCCTCCCTTATCCTAACAGCTTTCTTCTGGTAGGTTAGCTAGGCCAAGTCACTAGCAAAGCCGATGACCAAGTCCGCGTGTGGGCCATGTGGTGCTCCACTGGCTGTTCTCTGTATCTATGACCAAGTCCGTGTGTAGTTGGGGGGCAATCAGGATTGGGCCAACTTCCCAATGTGAAATGGCACCCACTAGTGACATTTTATTTTTTTTTTACATTTTCTGGACTTTTTGGTAGCACCTTTTTGTTTAATTACCTTTTATTAACAGTTTCAGGACCTTTTGGTAGCACCTTTTTGTTTAATTACCTGTTATTAACAGTTTCAGGACTTTATGGTAGCACCTTTTGTTTAATTATTACTATTTTTTACATTCTGGACTTTTTGGTAGCACCTTTTTGTTTAATTACCTTTTATTAACAGTTTCAGGACCTTTTGGTAGCACCTTTTTGTTTAATTACCTTTTATTAACAGTTTCAGGAACTTTTGGTAGCACCTTTTTGTTTAATTACCTGTTATTAACAGTTTCAGGACTTTTTGGTAGCTCCTTTTGTTTAATTACCTTTTATTAACAGTTTGAGCACTTTTTGATAGCACCTTTTGTTTACTTAATATTTTTTACACACTCTAGACTTTTTGATAACACCTTTTTGTTTAATTATTATTATTTTTTACACTCTCTGGACTTTTTGGTAGCACCATTTTGTTTAATTAGGCCAATGAAACTTGATTACCAGTTTCTCGCTCAGATTTTTGAAAATTTGATGCGGGCGGGCGGTAATTATTCATTATTCATCATTTTCCAAAAGGCACAACACACATCCCAAACATGAAGATTTCTGCCAAAAAAGTGAGTCTACATTTATTACTCGTACATTAAATAGCTAAAATACGTTACTAATCCATATAACAAGTGATTTTTCCATTAGAGTATAGCTCATTGCTCCATTAGAGTAAAAGTGACTGCTCTATTAGAGTATTTCAATCTGAAATACCAATAATGAAATTCCATGCGGGTGTATCAAAAGCATGCGGGCGATGACGCGAAACTGCTAATCAAATTTCATTGGCCTTACCTTTTATTAACAGTTTCAGGACCTTTTGGTAGCACCTTTTTGTTTAATTACATTTTGTTAACAGTTTCAGGACTTTTTGGTAGCACCTTTTTGTTTAATTACCTTTTATTAACAGTTTAGGAACCTTTTGGTAGCACCTTTTTGTTTAATTACCTGTTATTAATAGTTTCAGGACTTTTTGGTAGCTCCTTTTTGATTAATTACCTTTTATTAACAGTTTAAAGACCTTTTGGTAGCACCTGCTTGTTTAGTTATTATTTCTTTACAGAAATTGTAAATAAGAATGTGGTATATAGCTATAATGAAAGAATCATACAGCAAGCTAGTGTTCTACTGTTCCATGGCACCATTGCTCATTTCCAATCCACTACTTTAGTCCTTCGTGACTATCCTTGAAATGTTAATAGTCCATACAATTAGTTATAATTTGTTCAGCATCTAGAAGTGTTTGCAATAAATTGTCTTCGCATAGAGTAGTACCATGCAGAGTATACAGTAATAGCACAAGCATCAGCCTGTGATAAGTACACTCATTTCGCAAAGGTATATATATTAATAACTGTTCTTAACTTGTTGATACTTCACACTAATAATTATTATTGTTTAGCATTAAACAAAAATCATTTATTTATCCCTTTAGTACAATGCAAAATGAATGTCTGAGTCTTTAATATAACACACATGTACAGAGCACGTGAGATAGAAATATACTAATTGGTGTGCATTACGATTGTGGTCCTAATTGTTCAATGGTTACTGCATTGGGCTGCTCACCAGGAGGTCCATGGTACAGATCCAGTGTGGGGAACATTAAAAAAAAAATTTTTTAAACTTCAATTTTATGTATTTAAATAGCACATAAAATACTACTCCATCTGTGGCTAGCTGATGGACCAGAGTGGTTGAAGGAGACCGCTTGGGAAACCCTGCGGGTGGTGCTGGCATCAGGGGTTCGATCCCCGGACCAGGAGCAGCCAGTTTCCTCCCTTATCCTAACAGCTTTCTTCTGGTAGGTTAGCTAGGCCAAGTCACTAGCAAAGCCGATGACCAAGTCCGCGTGTGGGCCATGTGGTGCTCCACTGGCTGTTCCCTGTATCTATGACCAAGTCCATGTGTAGTTGGGGGGCAGTCAGGATTGGGCCAACTTCCCAATGTGAAATGGCACCCACTAGTGACATTTTATTTTTTTTTTACATTTTCTGGACTTTTTGGTAGCACTTTTTTGTTTAATTACCTTTTATTAACAGTTTCAGGACCTTTTGGTAGCACCTTTTTGTTTAATTACGTTTATTAACAGTTTCAGGACCTTTTGGTAGCACCTTTTTGTTTAATTACCTGTTATTAACAGTTTCAGCACTTTTTGATAGCACCTTTTGATTAATTATTTTTTACACACTCCGGTTTTTCTAATAGCACTTTTTTGTTTTATTACCTTATATTAACAGTTTCAGGACTTTTTGGTAGCACCTTTTGTTTAATTACCTTTTATTAACAGTTTCAGGACTTTTTGGTTGCACCTTTTTGTTTATTGTTTAATTGCCTTTTATTAACAGTTTCAGGACCTTTTGGTAGCACCCTTTTGTTTAATTACCTTTTATTAACAGTTTCAGGACCATTTGGTTGCACCTGTTTGTTCAATTACTTGTTATTAATAGTTTCAGGACTTTTTGGTAGCACCTTTTTGTTTAATTACTTTTATTAACAGTTTCAGGACCATTTGGTAGCATCTTTTTGTTTAATTACCTGTTATTAACAGTTTCAGGACCTTTTGCTAGCACCTTTTTGTTTAATTACCTGTTATTAACAGTTTCAGGACTTTTTGGTAGCACCTTTTGTTTAATTACCTTATATTAACTATTTCAGGACTTTTTGGTAGCATCTTTTTGTTTAATTACCTTTTATTAACAGTTTCAGGACCATTTGGTTGCACCTGTTTGTTCAATTACTTGTTATTAATAGTTTCAGGACTTTTTGGTAGCACATTTTTGTTTAATTACTTTTATTAACAGTTTCAGGACCTTTTGGTAGCATCTTTTTGTTTAATTACCTGTTATTAACAGTTTCAGGACCTTTTGCTAGCACCTTTTTGTTTAATTACCTGTTATTAACAGTTTCAGGACTTTTTGGTAGCACCTTTTTGTTTAATTACCTTTTATTAACAGTTTAGGAACCTTTTGGTAGCACCTTTTTGTTTAATTACCTGTTATTAATAGTTTCAGGACTTTTTGGTAGCACCTTTTTGATTAATTACCTTTTATTAACAGTTTTAAGACCTTTTGGTAGCACCTGCTTGTTTAGTTATTATTTCTTTACAGAAATTGTAAATAAGAATGTGGTATATAGCTATAATGAAAGAATCATACAGCAAGCTAGTATTCTACTCTTCCATGGCACCATTGCTCATTTCCAATCCACTACTTTAGTCCTTCGTGACTATCCTTGAAATGTTAATAGTCCATACAATTAGTTATAATTTGTTCAGCATCTAGAAGTGTTTGCAATAAATTGTCTTCGCATAGAGTAGTACCATGCAGAGTATAAAGTAATAGCACAAGCATCAGCCTGTGATAAGTACACTCATTTCGCAAAGGTATATATATTAATAACTGTTCTTAACTTGTTGATACTTCACACTAATAATTATTATTGTTTAGCATTAAACAAAAATTATTTATTTATCGCTTTAGTACAATGCAAAATGAATGTCTGAGTCTTTAATATAACACACATGTACAGAGCACGTGAGATAGAAATATACTAATTGGTGTGCATTACGATTGTGGTCCTAATTGTTCAATGGTTACTGCATTGGGCTGCTCACCAGGAGGTCCATGGTACAGATCCAGTGTGGGGAACATTAAAAAAAAATTTTTTTAAACTTCAATTTTATGTATTTAAATAGCACATAAAATACTACTCCATCAGTGGCTAGCTGATGGACCAGAGTGGTTGAAGGAGACCGCTTGGGAAACCCTGCGGGTGGTACTGGCATCAGGGGTTCGATCCCTGGACTAGGAGCAGCCAGTTTCCTCCCTTATCCTAACAGCTTTCTTCTGGTAGGTTAGCTAGGCCAAGTCACTAACAAAGCCGTTGACCAAGTCCGCGTGTGGGCCATGTGGTGCTCCACTGGCTGTTCCCTGTATCTATGACCAAGTTCGTGTGTAGTTGGGGGGCAATCAAGATTGGGCCAACTTCCCAATGTGAAATGGCACCCACTAGTGACATTTTATTCATTTTTTACATTTTCTGGACTTTTTGGTAGCACCTTTTTGTTTAATTACCTTTTATTAACAGTTTCAGGACCTTTTGGTAGCACCTTTTTGTTTAATTACCTGTTATTAACAGTTTCAGGACATTTTGGTAGCACCTTTTGTTTAATTACCTTTATTAACAGTTTCAGCACTTTTTGATAGCACCTTTTGATTTATTATTTTTTACACACTCTGGACTTTTTGATAGCACCTTTTTGTTTAATTACCTTATATTAACAGTTTCAGGACTTTTTGGTAGCATCTTTTTGTTTAATTACTTTTAATTAACAGTTTCAGGACCATTTGGTTGCACCTGTTTGTTCAATTACTTGTTATTAATAGTTTCAGGACTTTTTGGTAGCACCTTTCTGTTTAATTACTTTTATTGACAGTTTCAGGACCTTTTTGTAGCACCTTTTTGTTTAATTACCTGTTATTAACAGTTTCAGCACTTTTTGATAACACCTTTTGATTAATTATTTTTTACACACTCTGGTCTTTTGATAGCAGCTTTTTTGTTATATTACCTTATATTAACAGTTTGAGGACTTTTTGGTAGCACCTTTTGTTTAATTACCTTTTATTAACAGTTTCAGGACTTTTTGGTTGCACCTTTTTGTTTAATTGCCTTTTATTAACAGTTTCAGGACCTTTTGGTAGCACCCTTTTGTTTTATTACCTGTTATTAATAATTTCATGACTTTTTGGTAGTACCTTTTGTTTAATTACCTTTTATTAACAGTTTCAGGACTTTTTGGTTGCACCTTTTTGTTTAATTGCCTTTTATTAACAGTTTCAGGTCCTTTTGGTAGCACCCTTTTGTTTAATTACCTGTTATTAATAATTTCAGGACTTTATGGTAGCACCGTTTTGTTTAATTACCTTTTATTAACAGTTTCAGGACTTTTTGGTAGCACCTGCTTTCTTAGTTATTATTTCTTTACAGAAATTCTAAATAAGAATGTGGTATATAGCTATAATGAAAGAATCATACAGCAAGCTAGTGTTCTACTGTTCCATGGTACCATTGCTCATTTCCAATTCACTACTTTAGTCCTTCGTGACTATCCTTGATTTGTTAATAGTCCATACAATTAGTTATAATTTGTTTAGCATCTAGAAGTGTTTGCAATAAATTGTCTTCGCATAGAGTAGTACCATGCAGAGTATACAGTAATAGCACAAGCATCAGCCTGTGATAAGTACACTCACTCCGCAAAGGTATATATATTAATAACTGTTCTTAACTTGTTGATACTTCACACTAATAATTATTATTGTTTAGCATTAAACAAAAATCATTTATTTATCCCTTTAGTACAATGCAAAATTAATGTCTGAGTATTTAATATAACACACATGTACAGAGCACGTGGGATAGAAATATACTAATTGGTGTGCATTACAATTGTGGTAATAATTGCTCAATGGTTACTGCATTGGGCTGCTCACCCGGAGGTCCATGGTACAGATCCAGTGTTGGAAACATTTAAAAAAAATTTTTTTTAACTTCAATTTTATGTATTTAAATAGCACATAAAATACTACTCAATAAGTGCGTAGCTGATGGACCAGAGTGGTTGAAGGAGACCGCTTGGGAAACCCTGCGGGTGGTGCTGGCATCAGGGGCTCGATCCCCGAACTAGGAGCAGCCAGTTTCCTCCCTTATCCTAACAGCTTTCTTCTGGTAGGTTAGCTAGGCCAAGTCACTAGCAAAGCCGATGACCAAGTCCGCGTGTGGGCCATGTGGTGCTCCACTGGCTGTTCCCTGTATCTATGACCAAGTCCGTGTGTAGTTGGGGGGCAATCAGGATTGGGCCAACTTCCCAATGTGAAATGGCACCCACTAGTGACATTTTATTTTTTTTTACATTTTCTGGACTTTTTGGTAGCACCTTTTTGTTTAATTACCTTTTATTAACAGTTTCAGGACCTTTTGGTAGCACCTTTTTGTTTAATTACCTGTTATTAACAGTTTCAGGACTTTTTGGTAGCACCTTTTGTTTAATTATTATTTTTTACACTCTGGACTTTTTGGTAGCACCTTTTTGTTTAATTACCTTTTATTAACAGTTTCAGGACCATTTGGTAGCGCTAACCTTTTTGTTCAATTACCTGTTATTAATATTTTCAGGACTTTTTGGTAGCACCTTTTTGTTTAATTACCTTTTATTAACAGTTTCAGGACCTTTTGGTAGCACCTTTTTGTTTAATTACCTTTTATTAACAGTTTCAGGACCTTTTGGTAGCACCTTTTTGTTTAATTACCTGTTATTAACAGTTTCAGGAGTTTTTGGTAGCACCTTTTGTTTAATTATTATTATTTTTTACTCTCTGGACTTTTTGGTAGCACATTTTTGTTTAATTACCTTTTATTAACAGTTTCAGGACCATTTGGTAGCACCTTTTTGTTCAATTACCTTTTGTTAACAGTTTCAGGACCTTTTGGTAGCACCTTTTTGTTTTATTACCTTATATTAACAGTTTCAGGACTTTATGGTAGCACCTTTTGTTTAATTACCTTTGATTAACAGTTTCAGGACTTTTTGGTTGCACCTTTTTGTTTAATTGCCTTTTATTAACAGTTTCAGGACCTTTTGGTAGCACCCTTTTGTTTAATTACCTTTTATTAACAGTTTCAGGACTTTTTGGTAGCACCTTTTTGTTTAATTACTTTTATTAACAGTTTCAGGACCTTTTGGTAGCACCTTTTTGTTTAATTACCTGTTATTAACAGTTTCAGGACTTTTTGGTAACACCTTTTGTTTAATTACCTTTTATTAACAGTTTCAGGACTTTTTGGTTGCACCTTTTGTTTAATTACCATTTATTAACAGTTTCAGGACTTTTTGGTTGCACCTTTTTGTTTAATTGCCTTTTATTAACAGTTTCAGGACCTTTTGGTAGCACCCTTTTGATTAATTACCTGTTATTAATAATTTCAGGACTTTTTGGTAGCACCTTTTTGTTTAATTACCTTTTATTAACAGTTTCAGGACTTTTTGGTAGCACCTTTTGTTTAATTATTATTATTTTTTACTCTCTGGACGTTTTGGTAGCACCTTTTTGTTTAATTACCTTTTATTAACAGTTTCAGGACCATTTGGTAGCACCTTTTTGTTCAATTACCTGTTATTAATATTTTCAGGACTTTTTGGTAGCACCTTTTTGTTTAATTACCTTTTATTAACAGTTTCAGGACCTTTTGGTAGCACCTTTTTGTTTAATTACCTGTTATTAACAGTTTCAGGACTTTTCGGTAGCACCTTTTGTTTAATTACCTTTTATTAACAGTTTCAGCACTTTTTGATAGCACCTTTTGATTTATTATTTTTTTACACACTGGACTTTTTGATAGCACCTTTTTGTTTAATTACCTTATATTAACAGTTTCAGGACTTTTTGGTAGCATCTTTTTGTTTAATTACCTTTTATTAACAGTTTCAGGACCATTTGGTAGCACCTGGATGCAAGGATCACTCCGCCATCCAAATACTATATCTATGCAAAGCATAAAACTTTAGCACTTGGCGCGCGCAGCGCGCCAAGCGCTAAAGTTTTATGCTTTGCATAGATATAGTATTTGGAAGTTGGAATTAATGAATTCCAATTTGCAAAGTTTATATTTTTAAGTGCTTCCAGCTTTTAATGCGATGGTTACGGTGGTTGCTGTGGCTTATAGGCGATAATTGAAGCCATTGTATACAGACCTTACTGTAAGATTTTCTAGGTTTTCTGTGTGGGTATTGTTTAAAGGAAGCATGCTAAATGCATTATCTACATTACACAGCTACAAGATACAGGCTTTGAGCTGCAGCACTAGCTCCTGCTAAACGTCGAACTATCCTAATAGAACAGTCAGTACAATTATTCATAAAAATGAAGTCATTGTGATTAATGATTTGGCTATAGCTATAACCACAAAATAATATGTTTGGAAGCATGATCATGAAGGCTTGCAATTGCAAGATGTGAAGACAGAGACTAGTCATCTAATCAGCGCTACATTGCTTGCAGTAGCCCAACACTTGCAGCTTCCTGTCAGGATAACTATGCAATTTAAGCGAGGTGGTTTTCAGTGTACATGTAGGACTGTTCAATTTATTGGACCATGTCTTCTCACTGACCAAAGATATATACTGCTGCTCCTGTGTCAAGTTCCATCACTAGGTGATTGCCATTCAGTTATTAAACAGGCACTTTGTAGCTTTCAGGAACTGTTGATGAGACTGAATGTACGTGGATTATGTCGGCAGTGGAATCTTCATCTGAAGGCTCAGTGTTCAGCTGTTGGAGGTCATCATTGTTAATGTGATCCACTCCATCCATTGCATTTGCCAGACTTTGTTTCTGAGGACTCTTTCTTATGACTGTTGTGATTCTGCTGTGTCCTCCTCTTTCCAGGAGCTTTGCTTCTGCCAGCTTTAGCAATGTGGTCTGTGCGAAAGCGCTTGCAATTGTTGCAAACCAACTAAACTACTCCTCGCCATTTGTTACATTTTAAGTTAACGAACAAGATGTATGAATAGATAGTTAACACAGAGCCATAACATGTACAAATTCTAAATATTATATTACAAGCACACATACAGAATATATTGTAAATCAGTTACACACACTTATATCAATAGAAGATTACATCATATGCAATTACAACATTTAAATGTATACAATCACATTGACTATCCTAATGTGTGTGTTACTTTAATTTTAGTTGTCAGTGAAAATCTGGTTTTCCATCTTTTAAACCTAAACATTAAGATCAGAATACGCATAAAACTTGTTTTATGTTGCTTACCCACATACCAGTTGGTCAGATGTAAGGCATAACTACTTGTGGTGTCTCCTCTTCATTGACCTCTCCTTCTCTTATTGACCCCTGCCTCGCACTTGCCTTTTATTTGTCACTTGACATACTAGCAGAGAGTTGATGACGAATAGCGGGCATGTCATCCTACAAATGTTTCAGCAGAGGTCAGTAATTTTAAGTCTTAGGCTCAGGTATCACTTTATTAGGTTAGGAGAATTCTAAAGGCTGCAGCACATGTTGCTGTCAGACCTTCAGTGCTGGTCACTGTAAAGCAGTACAATAACAATAACAATAACAATAAGAGTGACTTTGACTGTTCGTCTAGAGCATTTATGATAGCAAGTGTTTCACAAAATTAATAGTCACTGTATGTGTTACCTCCTTTTTATCCATACTGCTGTCCTGAGATCGACACCATAACCATGAAAATCTTGTTTGAACTTTCTTTGGGCATAAGGTTCTTGTACAAACTAAATGCAGTAAAGACATTACCACAAAGTGCATACTGACACACTGCTATAACATACCGATGGAAGTGGTTGTTGAAATAGTAAAATAGATTGGTGTAGCCAAATGCCAACTGTAATACCTAACACGAAACAGAATTTTTCATACTGTATGTGGCAAGATGTTATACATACATAATATAAAGAACTTCGTGTGGGAGGATCATGCTCATGCACATTACGGGATACTAAGTATTGCAAGATCTAGAGGCTCCCTGCTATCAGACACCCTGCTATCAGACATCCAGAATGTACCCAGGTATCTTGGGATACTAAGTATTATAGGATCTAGAAGCTTCCCACTATCAGACATCCTGGGATGTACTCAGGTATCTCGGCATACTTAGTATTGTAGGATCTAGTGGATCCATGCTATGAGACGTCCTGGGATATACTCAGGTATCTCGGGATACTAAGTACAATGACTTCAGACACACTGATATGAATATTTAAAGTATCCTTTTAGAACTTCATGAGGTGACAAAGTTGCACTAGTTCAAAAGCAGCTCTCAAGATGCATGCTCAACCTCCTCTGGTCCCAGGTCATTGACCATCCCTTCATATTCCCATGCTCACCTGAGCGGTGACCTTCAACTCCTTCACTTTAGTTTAAAAGTATTAGTGTAACTCCTTCACAAAAGTGCACTCTTGTAAGATAGGGTATAGCTACTGTAGATAATGTATATAGGTTTCATCACTTTTGCAGGATTTTATCACTAAAAGCTTGATATATCGGTCATTATGTGATGTATAAGGGTCATTTGTCAATTTAAATATAATGTACCTTGAATAACACCTTCTATGAAATTTTTGAGCCTGGTGGGTGGGTCCTCGCGAAAATAGGTTTTACGTCAATTTTTACAGTAATTCCCCTTTGAAGCATTGTTTTCATGTTTAAATGGTGTGAGATGTCGTAAATGTCACAAAGGAGCTTTAAAATGTGTAACAGAACATGTGGGTGTGTCTTGTGGTCAGAATATGGACTTGAAATTGGGAGCAGATTTCACAGCTATTATTTCCGACTGGATATCAGTTCTGATGTTTGAAACTTATTTAATGGGTAAAGGTACTGTGTGTCTACGCATGCGTGAAAAATTGTGGTCAAGGAGGAGTTTCATTTTGAGATATCGATTTCCGTAAAAATTGCTAGATCTTCCATTCTATCAAGTTACCTTTCAATAGAACACTCCCACAACACATCAAATATGTACACCATACACCGACCAACTACCTGACAACATGTTACTATGTGGTTCTGGTCACAAAACATAACCATCGGCATTTCCAAGTACTGCAAGTAGTGATGTTCTATTTGGTTATGAGCAGAGCAGAACTTGGTCTCCTGTCCACCTTATTTGGATGCTATGGGAAGCCATATGAGGCAACTACACAATTTTTTTACAACTTTCACATATATATACAGAAACGAATGTTGTGTGGTGCACTTAATGATAGCTTAATTTACCCAAGCATATTGTATGTTACAAAGGTATGTTTCTTATGTGAAGCCATATAGTTTCATTTGATTAACCATCGTGATTATTATATATACAAGTAGATCGATCACTATTAAGTATTATAATGCACATCGTACTGTTTCTTTTAATCACTTAATATTATAAGAAGTACGTACGAATGTATTATGCATCACTACACTATTATGATAATGAACAGATCTGGTGATGACAAACTTGGCACGACCACTGCATCAATACACCTCCATCGAAGAGACACTACTTCAAAGTTATTTAGTGTGCAACGGATTAGGTAAAACAAGTAAGTGTAAAAGAGGGACTCACTATGTACGATAGCACATCCACTTAATAGCACACTCAATCATTGTGTCATGGAGAAGTGGTAGATACAAAAAAGGCTTGGTTGATACCAACATTTCGTTGCTACGTATATGGAATACGTTCAGAAGCAACGACATGCTTGTAACAAGCAACCCTAAGTGATGAATCTCATCTGTAAGTAAAAGAGATATAAATAATATAGTCCACTGGAGTGTATGCATGTGTGTGTTGTGTGTGTGTAGATATGTGTGCGCATGTGTGTAGTGTGTGTGTGCATGCGTGAATGTAGTGTGGTATGTGTAGTGCATGTGTGTGTGTGTGTGTGTGTGTGTGTGTGTGTGTGTGTGTGTGTGTGTGTGTGTGTGTGTGTGTGTAGTGTGTATGTGTACATGTACATGTATAGTGTGCGTGTGTGTAATATGTGTGTCTTTCTAGTTGGGTGTGTGTTATGTGCGTGTGATGTGGTGTGGTGTGTGTTGGGTCATGTAAGTGTGTATACAGTATGTATGCATGAATTTGTGTCTGTAGTATGTGTACATGCAAGTGTCTCTAGATATTAATGTGTACCAAAAATTAAATTTTACAATAGCTCATACACTGTATTCTAACATGTATGTTATATGTTACAATAATATATGTACCTTTCAATATAGTTGCTGCTTGAAATCATTGTAGCACAGTCAGACATACACATATTTATCAGATAATTTTTTTTACAGCAATGAATCTGTAATAAGGAGTGACAAAGCCACGTGAAATCCTGACACACAATAACACAATAGTGTGATATAGTGAGGGGAAGGGCATCACGACACACAATAACATAGTGAGGGTAGGGGCATCACAACACACAATATTACAATAGTGTAACATAGTAAGGGGAGGGGCATCACAACACACAGTAATACAGTAGTGTAACATAGTGAGGGTAGGGGCATCACAACACATAATAATACAATATTGTAACATAGTGAGGGTAGGGGCATCACGACACACAATAATACAATAGTGTAACATAGTGAGGGTAGGGGCATCACAACACACAATAATACAATAGTGTAACATAGTGAGGGTAGGGGCATCACGACACACAATAATACAATAGTGTAACATAGTGAGGGCAGGGGCATCACGACACACAATAATACAATAGTGTAACATAGTGAGGGTAGGGGCATCACGACAGACAATAATACAATGGTGTAACATAGTGAGGGTAGGGGCATCACGACAGACAATAATACAATAGAGTAACATAGTGAGGGTAGGGGCATCACAAAACACAATAATACAATAGTGTAACATAGTGAGGGTAGGGGCATCATGACACACAATAATACAATAGTGTAACATAGTGAGGGTAGGGGCATCACGACAGACAATAATACAATGGTGTAACATAGTGAGGGTAGGGGCATCACGACAGACAATAATACAATAGAGTAACATAGTGAGGGTAGGGGCATCACAAAACACAATAATACAATAGTGTAACATAGTGAGGGTAGGGGCATCACGACACACAATAATATAATAGTGTAACATAGTGAGGGTAGGGGCATCACGACAGACAATAATACAATGGTGTAACATAGTGAGGGTAGGGGCATCACGACAGACAATAATACAATAGTGTAACATAGTGAGGGTAGGGGCATTACGGCAGACAATAATACAATAGTGTAACATAGTGAGGGGAGGGGCATCACAACACACAAAAATACAATAGACAATAATACAATACTGTATCACAACACACAATAATACAATAGTGTAACATAGTGAGGGCAGGGGCATTACGACAGACAATAATACAATAGTGTAACATAGTGAGGGTAGGGGCATTACGGCAGACAATAATACAATAGTGTAACATAGTGAGGGGAGGGGCATCACAACACACAAAAATACAATAGCGTAACATAGTGAGGGTAGGGGCATCACAACACAAAATAATACAATAGTGTAACATAGTGAGGGTAGGGGCATTACGACAGACAATAATACAATAGTGTAACATAGTGAGGGTAGGGGCATTACGGCAGACAATAATACAATAGTGTAACATAGTGAGGGGAGGGGCATCACAACACACAAAAATACAATAGCGTAACATAGTGAGGGGAGGGGCATCACGACGCACAATAATACAATAGCGTAACATAGTGAGGGGAGGGGCATCACGACGCACAATAATACAATAGCGTAACATAGTGAGGGGAGGGGCATCACAACACACAATAATACAATAGCGTAACATAGTGAGGGGAGGGGCATCACGACGCACAATAATACAATAGCGTAACATAGTGAGGGGAGGGGCATCACAACACACAATAATACAATAGCGTAACATAGTGAGGGGAGGGGCATCACGACGCACAATAATACAATAGCGTAACATAGTAAGGGGAGGGGTATCATAGCTTCACAACTTAGGGGTGGGAGACATATACACAAAATCATATGGTACTACTGTGTTTTATTGAGTACTTTATGGTTGCATGCATGTCCACTAGGCCAAGCCGTAGAAAATTTCTATGATGTATTATGTGGCCATTGCAAAGTGGCATTAATTTAGTGCAGTGTGAAACATGTCTAACTTCAGACATGGCTTGTACTCCAGTATGTTGGAGACATCATGTGCCCACAACATTTACCAAATAAACAAATCATTCATCAGGTAAATATACATCAACAATTCACAGTTTGTGCTAACCTGACACATGTATAACACGACCACTCAAGTTCTGCCTTGTAATAAACCATAGAACAGTCCTTCGCCATTTCACTAACGCCATTTCAACCATGCATCACGTACACAATTGATCATGTGATGCAATAGATATGGTTCAGCATTAATGTGATGTGACCCTCAAGAGTAGTACAAAGGAGCACCAGTGGGCAAATAGCTACCGGAGAGCTACAGGGCTGTAAGATTTGGTGTGATTTTTAATTTTTAAGAAATTCTGCTTCTGAAAGGGGGGTTCATCCGAACCCCCCACTGCCTACACCCTTGATCGTAACAAAGTTCTATAGCTTTAGCAATAAATTAATTTTAGCCTTGACAGGCCTATATCAAGGTGGCACTCCAATATATCCTGTACTCTAGTGTTCATCCTTGGTCAAGGCGAAAATCAAAGTGAAGCTAGAATTTTGCAATCAGCCAAAGATAATTGCATTGCAGAAAATGCATTTGCAAACATTATTTGTTGCACTTAAACATGTCTGTTTTGGTGACGATCTGATAGCGATATGCAAAAATGCGGACGATATATGGTTTGCCAATAACCAGTCAGATTTTTTATGTAACACTACTAGTTAAAATAGCAACAGCTGGATCAGCTGAGAGCTGAGAATAATGTTTAGCTGGAAAAAAGTATTGCCAACTAAGGGACTCGAGTGTGGAGGGCTTCCGTGCACTAGGAAATTGAAGTTGGCTGTCAGTATGCTGTCTGGAAGTAAAGATAAGTTAGTTTTACAATAGGCTAATAGTTTCTATAGCTGCATAAACAGCAGTGTGTAGGTTTTAGCTAGTTAGATGCACAAACAGCACCTTTTAATCTTACTGCCTAAGGGCATATTTTGTGTATGCACTATTTTAGTAACATGGTCTAGGGGAAGCACCCAGGCCTTCCTCTTAAGACATTCCACTTTAAATCCGAACCTCCTTCAAAAAAATCCTGGCTACACCCCTGATGATGCTTACAATAAAACCTAACAGTACACATTTAAACAGTATGCTTAGTAAGGACAAGCTCTCAGCTCAAAAGTTATATACAATTATTGATACATTTAGAACAATTTAAATGTACTTTACAAAAATGTACTAAATTCCAGAGTCAAGTGCAACTTTTAGTGAAAGTCAGAAGTCAAAGCATATTTTTTGAGGTTGACCACTTCGACTGAGGATGAACATAGGAGTACAGGATATGTTGGTGTGGCACCCCCTCACTGTTTATATATATATAACTAGGCACTAAGGTGTTTTAGTATTACGAAAACACTCTCCAACAAATCTGTGTGACACTATCTTTCAAGTTAAGCACAAGAGTGCTGTCTTAAAACATCATATTGCATCTTAGCTACCTGTCACTTGATGCAGTGGTTATTCAAACATTTATAAGTATTCTCCACTAATTTGCAGTGGTGTTTTAGTAGATCAAAATATCAAGGTAGTGTTACTTGTAATATTGTAGAATGAATAGACCGTATTCCAAATGATGTCACACGGATTTTCTATTTGGGGGATTCTTATATTTTCGAGTATTATCACCAATGGCGATCGAGATTTCAAAGATTGATATAGAAACTAACAAACTAGATATCGATGCGAAATTACCAGGTTTGGTTATTACAGCAAAGAAACAATAGTTTTTCTTCTAAACTTTGAAAACCAACTGAAAATTTTTAACCTGGCATTAGAGAATAGATTTTATACCCTTATAATTGTACCTGTTAGTTTTAGGTCAATATCTTCTTCCAGGGTTGAATAGCGATTTGAATATTATTAAGCCCCATTGGAACTCTCACTCGAAATTGTTAGAATACCCCAAATAGCCACAGCCATTTTATTTTGTGACGTCATTTGGAATACGGTCTATTGTGGCACTGTTCAAGTGTGATGGTACAGCATTTAATCAAGAAAAAATTTCCTGACCTTATACTTTATGTATAATTGACACATTTAATTCAGCAGGTGGCTACATTAGGCAGGTCACAATTGACATTCTTCATAAGAATGGTCAGCTAGACATATTCTGGGACCATCACATAGTGTTATGTGCCATCCCTCCCCATTGTTAAATAGACTACCGACTACCCAGCTTGCCAGTGCTAGGACAGCCGTGTATCATCCCCATACCTTTCGCGTTCCAGTCAAAATGTAGCACGCGCTTCTTTTCTCCCGTTAGCGTACGCAAATACATGTCTTATCACCATTCGCCACTATATACTCCTCTGACAGCAACCTCTCGTCCACTGTTGTCACAAAGTACACCCCAATGTAAGCGCCTGGCATGAAAAAAGGGCGGATTGTCGTTTGATAAAACATTTTAAATCGATCGATGGAACAAAAATAAGATGGCGTTGAGAGAATGCTGAAACTTTACTAAGGAAAAGCCAGTCGTGTTTCATTGTCAGCTGAAAGTAAATCACCCATAAACACCTCTGCTGTGATAATGATTTGTTTAAACCCAGACTCGAATAGATTTGACGTCACCAGGTGGATCTACCAGCAACTTCAAGCCAAAATGGTATGTTTTTTTTAAAATTCATAGCCAGGTGTTAACCCCTCGTAATCGCTACACTTTATGCAGAAGTATGGTATATACGGTGTGCTTTAGGTCCTACACCCAGACCCAAAGGTGTAACCCTCGCGTATGGAAAGTTCCCCAATGGGTGCCTATACTTTGGCCATCGATTTTTTTTAAATAGCTCATGACCTAGGATTTCCGGTAACGCCCTCTGCAGGGTAATTCGATCGGATTCAGTAGCCCTATCAGCCATATGGTTAAGCAAATGCAGTTTATCTGATGCCTGTCACAGCACGTAGGCTATTTATACCTTGTGTGCAGTAGCTAATAGACCTCTACTAGACCTCAAACCATACTTTCAAATACAATACACATTATGCTCCTTCTTTGTTCAACCTGTAACATTCTTTGTTAGTTACTGGATTTGACACTTAAGTATGCTTAGCTATATATTCCGGCACAGTATAGAAACTTGTGGTTAGTGGGTACTAGAAGAAAGAACTAAACTGGCAAGCAGCCATATAGTTCTTAATTACCTAGCTAAACCTCTATGTCAGAGTAGCTAGCTAACTACGTGTCAAATCTAGTATCTAATAAAGAATGCTACAGGTCGAACAAAGAAGGAGCATAATGTGTATTGTATTTGAAAGTATGGTTTGAGGTCTAGTAGAGGTAGCTAGTAGCTACTGCACACAAGGTATAAATAGCCTACGTGCTGTGACAGGCATCAGATAAACTGCATTTGCGTAACCATATGGCTGATAGGGCTACTCAATCCGATCGAATTACCCTGCAGAAGGGAGAACAGCAAGCTGATGTGTTCATGCATCAAGTGACTACTGAAAATCTCCGCCGCTTGTTTCAGGTTAGCTATAGCTAGCTAACAGAGGGACGTGGATCTACCTTGCAGGATTGCTATGGCTAGCTATATCATAGCTATACGTACAGTGTATAATGGTGTTTTTTATTTTTTATATATTTTTTTTGTTTTAAACTAGCTATAGCTAAGTACTTCATAGATTGCATTTTTTTCCTTTCACATACAGGTTGACCCTTCAGTCGTCTTCTTGAAGGACAGTATTGACGAATCGATGTATTTTCCAAGTGAGAATGGGACCTTTAACCTGTCTCAAGAAGGTGTGATGCCCTTTTCAACTCTACTGGTGGAAGGCAGGAACTTGACAGAGGGCCGTACCAGGACCCCAACTGGGACCCCATCTTCCCATGTCCAGTCTTTAAACAGCAGCAACAGCAGTATACCCGGGACCAATCCACCTGTACATGTACTTGCATCGTCCACTCCCTACCAGGGGTCATCTAACTCTATGTTCAGATCGGTGGTGGCAAGGCGTCCTCCACCATCTTCCACTGTGAAACTGGTGCAAGCCAAGCTAACAAAGAACGGCAGGACAATAAGGTTTCATGATAAAGCCCAGATATTTGTGAATATCACAGAATCTACGGCTCACACTGAGTTTATATTGGCTGCAATACAACAAAAGTGGGGATCGGATCACGTTATTGTGACAAATAATGGCCTAAAAATTGAAAATTCATCTGCCACTCAAGGTAGCTAGCTGTATGTAAAAGCAATGTGCATATACTGTACACAGTAACAATACAGGACTTGTGGTTTACCGTATGTATAACTTTATCATTTTCAGGGTTAGCTTTCTGGAAGGCACCCAGAAGGAAATTATATGCCATGACACAGAGGGATCTCAATATGATTCAAGATGATGCTGACGATGACATTGACGAAGAGCTGGCACCTCGTGCTGCCAAAAGGATCAAAAATGAACTGAGGGATATGAGGGATGAGTTTAGAGGCTTAAGATCAATCATTGAAAGGACATTGCCAATCTCATTAAGGGACAAATTGAAAGATATATTAAAATGTTGCATATGTCAGGTGGTCCCGATAAGGCCACCGATGGTTATATCAATGTGCTGCAAGTCAATCGTAGGATGTGAACAATGTGTTCAGCAGTTGCTGGCAACCAGTCATTCAGCAAATTGCCCGCTGTGCAGGGACACGGACTTTGAGACTGTCAAAGTTCTCGGTCTTGATGGCTTGATTACTGCTGTAAGCAGTTACTTAGAAGATGAGACTGACACTGCTGGAGATGAGAGTTGACCAAAGTTAAACTGTATAGCTAGCTAGTAGTTTGTTGTAACCTTCTTCATTATTATAATTACAGGTATATTTCACTTGAATTAATATTTGTTATTGTAGTCATTGTAGCTATCTAGCTACATTGCTCATATTATTTATTATTTGTATTGTAAGTGATCACATGCAATCTTTAAATTGACATTAAATTTAAAACAAACAAGTTGAAAGTCAAGGAGAGGATGGGGATGGGGTTTAGAGAAACTAAAATAAAACTAGATGATATCTGGCTGTATATGACTGTTGACATGAAAGTGCTGATAAGGCCACTACAATGAGATTACTTGTTTCTCATCAACCGCCCGCACCAAAATTTTCTTTTGCCCATGCGCACTCATTATTGCACAAGATGGCAGCATGGCTTTTTTGAGTGTTGTGGTAGTGGGTTTATCACGTAGAAAAGCACTATTTCCATGAAAAACTGCAATCCCATTGAGATACAGACACCATTTATGAGTGTTTTTTACTTCTGTGTTGATTAGAGAGCTTTCTGGAGCATCAACGACCACCAAGGCATCAATAGTGAGTGCTACAGTGTACATTAGACCATACACTAGCATTGGTATCGTGACCTGCATGCCCTATGTGCAGGGCCATCATATCTAAGAGACATAGTAGCTTTAGTGTTGCTACTTCTGCCACAAGCTTACACAGCCCCTCCCCCTAATAAGACTGACCAGCCTACATGTGCTAAGACTGCTGCTGTCTGCTGCTGCATGGTACATGACTCCAAGACTGGTGGAACTTTCGCAAAGGACTTGAATGCTATGTTACTGAAGTTGAAGTTTATGTGCACTTGGAATTTTACCCTCAGTGTGCACCAGTGCTTGGTGTGCATTCTGCCAATAGCCTAAAAATAAAGGATTATTATACTGGTTTTGTACAAATATGCTATGGCTTGTGCAATAATGAGATAATGAGATAACCCGCCCGCCCGCATGTGTTACTCAATGAGAAGTTGATGAGAAACAAGTTATCTCATTGTAGTGGCCTATTACAGGTTACGTAGCAACGCGCATGATCAACCAAGTCTCACGATCACGTGACAAATTCAAAATTATAGCGGTTTTCACGAGTGATCCGGCATGACTGGAGAAGAAGCAGTGAAGATTTGCAACAGACATGGACCATGGGCTATGAAATACACTAGTAAGTGTTCCGTATTCTACAGTATATGCATATACATGCACGCATGTTCCCAAGCTACGTAGCTAGCTAACCAACCAGGACTGAAGGCTGCAGAGCTCAGTTGCCGTGTCATGTGTATCTATAGCTAGCTAGCTAAGTACAAATGTGAATTTATTTGTCAAATCCCCTAGTGTCAAGGGAGAAAGGCTACGTAAAGTAAAAAACAAGTGGAAAAAAAATTTTAGATGGAAGACATTCAAAACAATTAGACCAGACCTCAAACAATGGAAGTGACCAGTGCTAATTATAACCAGTGCTACCACATTGGCTTCTAAAATAAATTGCCAGAACAACAACAACAACAACAAAAAACCACTCCTTTTTCTATTATGCAATCCATGTGGTACATAAATATAACTTCTATTGTTCAACCAACCATTGTACCATTTAACCAGTGTGGTTTTGTTTCATTTGGGATTACCATATGTGTGCATCGAACCACTGGACTGAACTATACTATGACCACCCTTCTATTTCCATTCTGCAATCCATGTGGTACATATATATTTTATTTAATTTCGATTGTTTAACAATTGCAGTGTGATTGTGCCATGTATCATGTGTGTGTGTGTGTGTGTGTGTGTGTGCGTGCAAGTACGGCAAACATGTGGAGAGTGTGTGAAAAAGGGGGGGGGGGGGGATCATGACTAGCACAAGTAAAGTACCGGTGGAGGAGAGGATATATAGTTTGTGCAGTACATCAAAAGGTGCATACAACCACTTTATGGCTATAATTATATGATCGTTTTACAATCATATCGCTTCATACGTCCGAACAATTTCAAATCTAGCCAGGCTTGTAGTCAGTGTAGCTATACGGCCAGACCATATGACAATTATATGATATTTTTATTAATTAATTTAAAAATAATTTTCCTTTGTCTTCCCCAGCATATCATCTGCTATATAGTTATTAGCCAGTTGATTTATTTTTGTTTATTCATTTTTTTGTTTAAAAAAAAATTATCGATTTGACAGTTATGGTACAGCTACAAGCTAACAATACATGCAGTTGATATATAGATGGCTAGATTGTGGTGTAGATGAAATGTACAAGTCGTGCATGTTGTCTCAGTCGAAATTAAAGCAGGCAGGATACTTTTTTTTTTTTAGATGGAAGACATGCAAAACAATTAGACCAAGCCTCAAACAATGGAAGTGACCAGTGCTAATTATAACCATTGCTACCACATTGGCTTCTAAATTAAACAGCCAGACACACACAAAAAAAAACCACTCCTTTTTCTATTATGCAATCCATGTGGTACATAAATATAACTTCTATTGTTCAACCAACCATTGTACCATTTAACCAGTGTGGTTTTGTTTCATTTGGGATTACCATATGTGTGCATCGAACCACTGGACTGAACTATACTATGACCACCCTTCTATTTCCATTCTGCAATCCATGTGGTACATATATATTTTATTTAATTTCGATTGTTTAACAATTGCAGTGTGATTGTGCCATGTATCATGTGTGTATGTGTGTGTGTGTGTGTGTGTGTGTGTGTGTGCGTGCAAGTACGGCAAACATGTGGAGAGTGTGTGAAAAGGGGGGGGGGGGAATCATGACTAGCACAAGTAAAGTACCGGTGGAGGAGAGGATATATAGTTTGTGCAGTGCATCAAAAGGTGCATACAACCACTTTATGGCTATAATTATATGATTGTTTTACAATCATATCGCTTCATACGTCCAAACAATTTCAAATCTAGCCAGGCTTGTAGTCAGTGTAGCTATACAGCCAGACCATATGACAATTATATGATACTTTTATTAATTAATTTAAAAATAATTTTCCTTTGTCTTCCCCAGCATATCGTCTGCTATATAGTTATTAGCCAGTTGATTTATTTTTGTTTATTCATTTTTTTGTTTAAAAAAAAATTATCGATTTGACAGTTATGGTACAGCTACAAGCTAACAATACATGCAGTTGATATATAGATGGCTAGATTGTGGTGTAGATGAAATGTACAAGTCGTGCATGTTGTCTCAGTCGAAATTAAAGCAGGCAGGATACTTTTTTTTTTAGATGGAAGACATGCAAAACAATTAGACCAAGCCTCAAACAATGGAAGTGACCAGTGCTAATTATAACCATTGCTACCACATTGGCTTCTAAATTAAACAGCCAGACACACACACAAAAAAACCACTCCTTTTTCTATTATGCAATCCATGTGGTACATAAATATAACTTCTATTGTTCAACCAACCATTGTACCATTTAACCAGTGTGGTTTTGTTTCATTTGGGATTACCATATGTGTGCATCGAACCACTGGACTGAACTATACTATGACCACCCTTCTATTTCCATTCTGCAATCCATGTGGTACATATATATTTTATTTAATTTCGATTGTTTAACAATTGCAGTGTGATTGTGCCATGTATCATGTGTGTGTGTGTGTGTGTGTGTGCGTGCGTGCGTGTGTGTGTATGTGTGTGTGTGTGTGTGCATGTGTGTGTGTGTGTGTGTGTGTGTGTGTGTGTGTGTGTGTGTGTGTGTGTGTGTGTGTGTGTATCATGATCATGTAGCTGCTAGACAAATAATAGGGGCACATGACACCTCACTAGCCAATATGACTATAACCCTGGGCATTGGGGAGGAGGCATTGGTAGTTTATGTAACATGACCCAGGCACTCAGTATTCCCAGAGTGCCTTTGCACTGATACTCTATAGCACCATGTAACTATAGATTCCCTGTAGACATAATTAAACATTACATTATATTTGTTTTATTCTTCTAGATGAATTAACAATATTACTTTATTTTTTTTATAGATAGCTAATTAACCATAAGATTACAACCTGCTCATGGATTGCTTTACATTGTATCAAGAGAAAATTAAAGTGTAGCTGTACAGAAGGAGACCAAAGTGAGTAGTAGTGATTAGCATACGGGCTGTGTTTTACACTGCTTGAAGTATCTTAGTTTACTACAGTGGTATATCCCCAGTATATGGAACAGTTAATTGTTTGTTATTTTAGTAGTTTTTCAGTAAACCTGCATCACTGATGTTTTACTGATAGTTTAAAACTTAGTAAAATAATTATGTTCCATATACTTAAGTTTACTGACACTTTACTATCAGTATAACTACAGTAAGGCATCTTAACAAATTGGTAAACTAAGAACCTTCAAGCAGTGTTATTTGCTTATGCTTGCTGTTGTTACAGGCTACTGGCCTAAAACACATGGATACAATTAACTCACATGGATGCAATTAACTGTAGTTATAATTATATATAGCTAATGATGTTAAAAATATTACCATTTTTTTGTTGTGTGTGTATGTGTGTGTATGTGTACATATGTGTGTGTACAGATGTATACAGTTTCACTGTAGCTACATAAGAAGCTAATTGAAGTGTATTTTTTGTTGCACCTATAAATGTCAAGCCCCACCCCCAGTAGGGTGGATATAGTGGGGATTTGATGAAGTGGAAAGTCAAATTCCCCTACCTAGCTGGGACGAATTATATAATTATTAGGTCAAATCCCACATATAGTCCCATGCACCATGTGACGAAGGGGATTTGACACAAAAAAGTACTTGTGCTGCCCAACCCCCACATATCCCGTACTGGTTTGGTGGGAGTGGGGTTGACATTGATAGGTCAGTGCATGATTACGTGATTCAGTACTGATGTAGCAAGTATTGAAATGCTCAGTGCAGGCCTCCAGTAGCAATATAATTATACTAACTGCAATTAGCTACTTAGCTCTATTGTTATGTGAAGATTAGATCTTATCTAGCTAGCTATCATTGCTTGTTAATTAATCTCAACTAGAGGGGATGCGCTAATTATAATGTACAGATAGTTAGGCCAATGAAACTTGATTACTAGTTTCTCGCTCAGATTTTTGAAATTTTGATGCGGGCGGGCGGTTTTTATTCATTATTCATTATTGCCTACTCAGGGTGTGCTGAGATCAGAAACCTTCATATTGTCACTAAAGTGTTGTAAAATTGCATGGATAACACTTCTCATTTGAATAAAAAGAATATTAGTACTCCTGGCATGCCTATAATAAAGTGACTTCTTTATTAGAGTAAAAGTGACTGCTCTATTAGAGTATTTCGATCTAAATTGCCAATAATGAAATTCCATGCGGGTGCTAGTGAAGGGATGTGGGCGGTGACGCGAAGCTGCTAATCAAGTTTCATTGGCCTTAGTTAGCCTCAGGGCCAGCCGCTTACACTCATTGTATAGACGCGAGAGGCGCAGTTCAACAATAGCTAATTGGTTGGCACCATGCAAATAAGTAGCTACAGGTATATAGCCTCGAATATATAGCCATGGCTGGGATACGCTTGCTGGATGAGTTGGAAGAGTTCATAAGGGAGAAAATAGAGAAGGAGCGATGGACCCACAAACGTATGAGTCTTCACCTGCAATACAAATATCCTAGCAGGAAAGGACTGAGTGTTCGCTCATTGGAGAGGTTTGTATACATATAGCTAGCTAAGTAGCTTGGTACATGAACCTACTGTATATAGCTACAAACAGCTGCAAGCCCGTTGCAGAGTCAGAACTGTATTATATATATAGTTACTTACAGTTGCAAAAAGAGCTCACTAGTGCTGCATACGTAGGTAATAGCTATGGGTATATAACTATAGATAATATAACTAGCTATATAAAGGGTCCGTGCATTCAGTTTTCAACAATAATTAATTGCATCATGTTTGATTGAGACGGGCTAACAAGCTAGATTACCGCGTAAGTAGCTAGTAATTTTTTTTTACCTACTTGTCCACATGTGTTTGTGTAGCTTGTATGTATACATGCATACATGCTCTACAGTGAATATCACCAGTCTAGCCCCACATTGAAGCGCAAACATTAGGTACTATATTGTATACCAGACCAGACGATCACCATTATTATGATCATGAATAGTCTAACTAATACATGCACTGATTCCAATTATTACTGGCTAAGTAATTTAAGACTGAGAATCATATATGTGTAGTAATTCACTACCAGTTTATTTAATAGTATAGCTACATTGCTATATAATGCATGGCAAAATTTTAGAGACCCAAATGTAGGCTTCATTCAATGTACACTGTAGCTATATATAGGGTTTGCATATATGTTTATGAATAATCAGCATACAAAAGTAATATAGTCCTTAGATTGGTTCATCCTATATATAGGTTCTGCCGTGAAAGGAACATTCACAAAACAAGCCGGCTGACAAAACCTGAGTTAGATGAGGTCGTAGCCGCTGCTGTCAGTGAGGTACAACATGATATAACCATTTATTTAAAACCATACTATGTGTTATATACATATAGGTGGGTCCTGTGTATGGACGCAGAACATTTACAGGGGTATTGGCATCAAGGGGAATCAGAACAGGAGAAAAGAGAGTTGGCGAATCATTGAGATATGTCTCACCTGTGTACTGCCGTGCCCGTACAAACTCCACTGCCAGGATGACAAATCCTACAACATACAGGGCAGATTATTTTGGTCACAAACTACACATCGACCAAAATGAAAAAAATGTTATGTTTGGTGTGACCCACATATGTGCAGTGGATGGCTTTAGCCGGAAAATTGTGGCATTTAGCACTATGCCTATTAAAAACAACAGTGTGATTTATGATACAGTGTACAGGTACTTCATTACTTGTAGCAACTACACTAGCACTGCATTACTACCCACACATTCATCCATAACGTTAACAGTGATTATTAAAATTCTATGAAGTATTGTTAGAATCACATTTCTTTTAATTATTAGCATTTGAATTGTTTAGGCAAACCATATGCCAGTATGGTATGTGGGATCAGATCAGGGTTGACCATGGAAGGGAGTGGTATCTTATGTTGTACATCCAAGAACACCTGGCAGGATATAGACGAAACCCTTCTGGACCACCTCACCTGCAGACATCCTCTACTCAAGTGAGATTGTATTTGTCACATTATCATGATGTAACAAGAATAACCTATAGTGGACTACTGATGTTTAGCAGCAGCTATTGTAGTTGGATAAGCAGGGTAAACCCCCAAATTAAAAAAAAACAACAATATATTAATGCTGACTAGATGACATTCTAAAACAATGATATAAGAGTGGGACACACATACAATAACTGTTGTTTCATTTCATGTGATGTTCATTCTGATTTGCTTTGGTGTCTTGTAATAGAATCATGTGATCGAAAGGATATGGGTAGAGGTCAACGGAAGGGTCAACTACCCCATAAAGGCCGCTCTAATAGAAATGCAAGAAAATGGCGATTTCAACCTGGAAGACGATCACATTAAACATTGCGTCTCCTGGTACACTTTACACGTCAGCCAAGTTGGGACTACAATGTTTGTGACAGCCTGGAACGAGCATCGCATATCAGGTATATTTCACTATAGATAGCCAGCTACTTTATGAAATTTTTATCACCGTTACTTTAGGTACAAACAAAGGCATCCCGAATGTGATGATGGCACGAAATAATCAGACCAAGCAAATTGATAACACTCTGGTTCCAACAGCAGATGAAGCTGTTAGAATGTACGAAGAAAACGGAGGACATATAACTATATTCAATGAGTTTGGACAAGACCCTTTAAGAGGAAGACAAGAGTTAATAACCATTAGAAAGGAACGATTTGCTGAGCAATGGCCAAGCTTTGGCAATATTTTTCATTCACTTGTAAATGGTGACAATACAATGTTCCATGATGGACTGCTATGTTTTATTAATATAAGCATGCAACTAACAGCACAGCTGTGAGAGAGTTTTACATGCAATTGTATTTTATTGTTAATTTTATTTACTTCATTTCTATTTATCTGTTGCTAAGATATATCATGTTATGGTTATTGACACTTGTATTTTGCATGTTTGATGCTTGCATAAATGGTTCCATCTCTGTATAGTAGGCTAGTTATCAGTTTTTTTTTGCATAAAAAAAACACTTGAAGTGATATACCAATATTCTGTTGTAGGGATTAAACCTCAAAATAATGTTGGTGAAGAGCATAACAAAGTTTCCACAATAAATCCTATTACTTCTGGGTTCCCAACTATACAACATTATGGTGTATAATTTCATTTATATAATGAGAAGTTACTGTACAAGACTTAGAATTGAGCATAAAAGTACAAATTTAATTTAATTATCGCTTAAACTGTTCTTATAAATGGGAGGGATGTTTATGATACAGTATTGCCGCTTGATTTGGTAACTGGCTATTCCACGTAAGAATGGTTGAAAGAGAGAATCAATATTAATATTTGTATCAGTCTATAGCCTGGTAGCTGGCTAAATGAATCTGCATGAATGGCGTCGAGAGATGTTATTATGGTTTAATGGTAAATTGTGCTGACTATATGCAAGTATATGGATGATTCTGTACAACATTATCAGTTTCATCTTATCTCTTCTTCAATATAAAATGGGCCAAATGCAATCTAGCTGTTGTAAGATGCTTGTAACACACTCGTATATCTAGTAGCAGTTAACAGTAAACCTAGCTGATCTTCTCTGGATATTATTTAGATAGTCTGGTGACCAGACAGTGCTGGTGTACTCTAAAGTCTGTTGTGGGAGTGGGTGGAGGGTGTGTACTGATTTTAAGCAATATGAGATGAGCTATTGTCACAGTTACATTTAAATGTGTTGTGAATTGATTGACGGTTGATAGCTAACTGCTAAAGCATAACCCCTGCTGTGAACTCACCAACATTGACAAAATAACAAATTGTATATACAGTGTAGAACGCGACAAAATAAATATTGTATTGGAATGATTTTATTGGAGTGGTTGGGGGCATATTAAATAAAGGTATAGGCACATATATATGGGATATTTTGTTATAGTGTGTGCCCCCCTTTTTTTATTACATGAACATCAGACCATCCATCTGTGCATGTCTGTCACTCTGTTATGTAATGTGTTTATCTTCACTATTAAGGGGGAGGCTATAGCTAGTGATTTGAAATGACAAATCCTTGGATATCAAACTCTAGTTTAGATCTAGAAGAGCTAAAGTGAAAACTACCTTCGTGAATGTGAGAATATGTATTTACGCATAATATTGCCTATACACTATAGGGAATATTGTTGCTAATGGGGTATGCAAAACTTGTCCAACATTAACGTACAGTAGTATGTTAAAGCAGCATGCCATGACTATACATGGATTTTAAAGAACAGTATACACAGGTATATAATTAATTTTTTTTTGGAAAGTTTGGGGTTTTAACAGCTTGACCACAAACCACACCAACATAACATACATAAAGTGGAATGCAGAGGGTAATGATGATACACTCAATAACACATGCAGCTAATGGATTTGCCAGTAAAGTGTGGGAATTAATTCAGCTAGGGTGACACGAGTGATGTGATTCATAATCTGATCAAAAGCCTCCATGCAATTCCTCACTGCATGCAGTCTGCAGTTACAAGGACGTATTAAGACACTTGGTACTTGGTAGCTGCCCGCTGTACAGTGCACTGCTATAGCAGAGTTCTATGATTCCTCCTGAAGCAGTGACAAATTGGTAGCTCCACAAAAGTTGCGATGTCTACTCTTCCTCCACAAACTGCGACCACAAGGACGTATTAAGACACACTCACACACACACACACACACATGCACATACTGATTGTTACCGAACGAATGTCACAGACATTAACATCTAGTGATAATTGTATTAAAAGTGGCATCATCTGTAAGAATGTTGTATTAGAGAGTATATACCTGTATTTACCTTAATGGAGTATACGTATATGTGGAGTACCAAACTAACGTATGTATATAACGTATAGTGAACATAACGTATAGTGAACATAACGTATAGTGAAATACTATAATTGTGATGGTGACAACCCACAGCCTTAATAGTAATGCCTGCAGGAGTGATCTTAATTGAAACTGTACGTGTGCTTTATAATGACATGAATATGGTTATGCAGGGCTGTGTGATTAATACATACATATGTACAATACAATAGTGATATTGACGTTATTCACACCTTTAAAAACTTTAGATAAATATTGACCCCCTGTACATGTGATTTAATAAATTTGACGTCCGCCATATATGGGGTTTTAAAGAGGGAATCATGAACTGCCAACATCCAACTGCAAGGTGTACATGCATAATTCAAAGACGATTGCTGGTCCAATATCACAACAATGTCATTTTATTAAGTTCTGTGATTACAAGTGTATGAACGACATTACCCTGCTTGCAGCATCATGTAAGAACGACACAGAGCATATCAATGAATCATGTGAAAGTACATACAATATGAATACGTTTACAAATGTGTGTGCATCTATGATTTTCATTGTTCATGTTCTAATTACAGAGTTCCTACAACTAGTATTGCAAATGTTGAGTGTAGTTTGGTTACATTGTGCATACTATTACATGGAGCTTGTAAAGTTTAACACGGTTTGTATATACATGGTGGGCCGGAAAAAAAATTACATAAAAGTGCTGATATCTACATTCTTGTAAACATTAAATGGCATTCTAAATTATCACCTGTTGTTAGAACTATTTAGGAATCAATGCTTCTTATCAAACTGCATGCATGGTTCCATTCATACTTAAACAACACACCCCAGTGTGTTTCTATGGACTATACGCGTCTGCCTTTAATTCTGGTGTACTATATATATGGAAGCATATAATGGACGGTAATGATTTACCATCTGTCATTACCTTACAATTGCATCTAATTGCAGAAGATACAGAGTACTTCAGACAAATTAATTCTCTGGGTGCATGGTGTGGAGATTTGGTTGGTCTTTTTACACCCCTTCTGAGATATTTGTCCCTTTTCACTTAAAGTGATTTAGCTCTAAGATTTTCACTTAGGCGCCTGGGCTATGGGTAAATACTTCGTACAGGCTCTACCTTCTGTGTACTCCCTCCAGAAAACAAAATTTGTTTGTTAGTATACTTTACATTGGCCAGCACTGAAGGTCTGACTGCAAAATATTCTACATCCTTAGCTACATAACGTAACCTAAACTGTACTTGGGACACTGAACTACTTTTAGACCGAAAATAACTGGGAAAACAATGGACGATTGGTATTATAAAAATAACAATAGAACACTGTGCACTTGGGGCCCACTACTCAGGGGATTAGGTTATAAAAAAAGACACTTGGTACTCGTATTAAGACACTTGGTACTTGGTAGCTGTCCGCTGTACAGTGCACTGCTATAGCAGAGTTCTATGATTCCTCCTGAAGCAGTGACAAATTGGTAGCTCCACAAAAGTTGCGATGTCTACTCTTCCTCCACAAACTGCGACCACAAGGACGTATTAAGACACACTCACACACACACACACACACACATGCACATACTGATTGTTACCGAACGAATGTCACAGAAATTAACATCTAGTGATAATTGTATTAAAAGTGGCATCATCTGTAAGAATGTTGTATTAGAGAGTATATACCTGTATTTACCTTAATGGAGTATACGTATATGTGGAGTACCAAACTAACGTATGTATATAACGTATAGTGAACATAACGTATAGTGAACATAACGTATAGTGAAATACTATAATTGTGATGGTGACAACCCACAGCCTTAATAGTAATGCCTGCAGGAGTGATCTTAATTGAAACTGTACGTGTGCTTTATAATGACATGAATATGGTTATGCAGGGCTGTGTGATTAATACATACATATGTACAATACAATAGTGATATTGACGTTATTCACACCTTTAAAAACTTTAGATAAATATTGACCCCCTGTACATGTGATTTAATAAATTTGACGTCCGCCATATATGGGGTTTTAAGGAGGGAATCATGAACTGCCAACATCCAACTGCAAGGTGTACATGCATAATTCAAAGACGATTGCTGGTCCAATATCACAACAATGTCATTTTATTAAGTTCTGTGATTACAAGTGTATGAACGACATTACCCTGCTTGCAGCATCATGTAAGAACGACACAGAGCATATCAATGAATCATGTGAAAGTACATACAATATGAATACGTTTACAAATGTGTGTGCATCTATGATTTTCATTGTTCATGTTCTAATTACAGAGTTCCTACAACTAGTATTGCAAATGTTGAGTGTAGTTTGGTTACATTGTGCATACTATTACATGGAGCTTGTAAAGTTTAACACGGTTTGTATATACATGGTGGGCCGGAAAAAAATTACATAAAAGTGCTGATATCTACATTCTTGTAAACATTAAATGGCATTCTAAATTATCACCTGTTGTTAGAACTATTTAGGAATCAATGCTTCTTATCAAACTGCATGCATGGTTCCATTCATACTTAAACAACACACCCCAGTGTGTTTCTATGGACTATACGCGTCTGCCTTTAATTCTGGTGTACTATATATATGGAAGCATATAATGGACGGTAATGATTTACCATCTGTCATTACCTTACAATTGCATCTAATTGCAGAAGATACAGAGTACTTCAGACAAATTAATTCTCTGGGTGCATGGTGTGGAGATTTGGTTGGTTTTTTTACACCCCTTCTGAGATATTTGTCCCTTTTCACTTAAAGTGATTTAGCTCTAAGATTTTCACTTAGGCGCCTGGGCTATGGGTAAATACTTCGTACAGGCTCAACCTTCTGTGTACTCCCTCCAGAAAACAAAATTTGTTTGTTAGTATACTTTACATTGGCCAGCACTGAAGGTCTGACTGCAAAATATTCTACATCCTTAGCTACATAACGTAACCTAAACTGTACTTGGGACACTGAACTACTTTTAGACCGAAAATAACTGGGAAAACAATGGACGATTGGTATTATAAAAATAACAATAGAACACTGTGCACTTGGGACCCACTACTCAGGGGATTAGGTTATAAAAAAAGAATAATTATAGAAATGCATTTAATCTTTGCATCTTTATTAGAATTTAGTAGGCCTAACAGGCTTCGAATCCATATCTCATCATCTCAAAAGTAGCCGTGACCCATACTTATACAGAACTTTTTAAACTTTCTTTATATAGCTATATGGTGAGTGTTCTATTAGGATACTATGCATGCTTGACTGTTGCAATTGGGTAAATAGGGTGACTGATTGTCAGTGTATTTCAAGTGGACCTTACACAACTGATCTGTACATCATTACATGGAGTGGGGTTTCTCTGTGTCTCTTTATTCTTACCAGTCACCAATGCCAAGGAGATGAGGTCAACTTGTGATTGTGCTGCGTAAGCATTAATTGATTATCAAAAGATGTGGTCATCTTGCTCCTAGCTGGTTGATACAAGATTCACAAGTTCTGAGGCATACTGCGTGTGCATACATAATGTAGTGGCAATCTTAATATTGAACACAGTAAGGCTTTGTTACCGAAGCTAAATATTCAGCATTATAAATATATATATATGCAGGGCTGGAAGGTATATCCCACAGGCAGAATACGGTGACCATATACTGTGTTGTTTAAATTCTAGCCTTGTTGTGATCATATAGAGGCTTGTAGATAAAAATTTTGTAAGATGCTTCTATGGTGTAGTTTTAAGGGGATGTCCATTTGGAAGGGGGGTGGTGGGGTGTTACTTTAGGGAGTCACTACTATACAGTACACTGAGACCTCATTTAGTGACCACTTCTGCAATTAGATCATGCAAGTTATAGTTAAATCATTAAACTCAGTGACTGGTCATTTACGAATATACCGACTGTTCTATTAGGGTAGTTCGATCTTTAGCAAGGGCTACCTGTATAATATAGATATATAATGTAGATAATACATTTAGCATGCTTCCTTAAAGCAATAGCCACAAGGAAACCATATCGTAGAGAGTAAATCTTACAGTAATGTCTGTATACAATGGCTTCAATTATCGCCTATAAGCCACAGCAACCACCGTAACCATCGCATTAAAAGCTGGAAGCACTTAAAAATATAAACTTTGCAAATTGGAATTCATTAATTCCAACTTCCAAGTACTATATCTATGCAAAGCATAAAACTTTAGCGCTTGGCGCGCGCAGCGCGCCAAGCGCTAAAGTTTTATGCTTTGCATAGATATAGTATTTGGATGGCGGAAAGATCCCTGCATCCACCTGCTTTCTTAGTTATTATTTCTTTACAGAAATTGTAGATAAGAATGTGGTATATAGCTATAATGAAAGAATCATACAGCAAGCTAGTGTTCTACTGTTCCATGGCACCATTGCTCATTTCCAATACACTACTTTAGTCCTTCGTGACTATCCTTGAATTGTTAATAGTCCATACAATTAGTTATAATTTGTTCAGCATCTAGAAGTGTTTGCAATAAATTGTCTTCGCATAGAGTAGTACCATGCAGAGTATACAGTAATAGCACAAGCATCAGCCTGTGATAAGTACACTCACTCCACAAAGGTATATATATTAATAACTGTTCTTAACTTGTTGATACTTCACACTAATAATTATTATTGTTTAGCATTAAACAAAAATCATTTATTTATCCCTTTAGTACAATGCAAATTTAATGTCTGAGTCTTTAATATAACACACATGTACAGAGCACGTGGGATAGAAATATACTAATTGGTGTGCATTACAATTGTGGTCCTAATTGTTCAATGGTTACTGCATTGGGCTGCTCACCCGGAGGTCCATGGTACAGATCCAGTGTAGGGAACATTTAAAAAAAATTTTTTTTTAACTTCAATTTTATGTATTTAAATAGCACATAAAATACTACTCCATCAGTGCCTAGTTGATGGACCAGAGTGGTTGAAGGAGACCGCTTGGGAAACCCTGCGGGTGGTGCTGGCATCAGGGGTTCGATCCCCAGACTAGGAGCAGCCAGTTTCCTCCCTTATCCTAACAGCTTTCTTCTGGTAGGTTAGCTAGGCCAAGTCACTAGCAAAGCCGATGACCAAGTCCGCGTGTGGGCCATGTGGTGCTCCACTGGCTGTTCCCTGCATCTATGACCAAGTCCGTGTGTAGTTGGGGGGCAATCAGGATTGGGCCAACTTCCCAATGTGAAATGGCACCCACTAGTGACATTTTATTTTTTTTTTACATTTTCTGGACTTTTTGGTAGCACCTTTTTGTTTAATTACCTTTTATTAACAGTTTCAGTACCTTTTCGTAGCACCTTTTTGTTTAATTACCTGTTATTAACAGTTTCAGGACTTTTTGGTAGCACCTTTTGTATTATTATTATTTTTTACTCTCTGGACTTTTTGGTAGCACCTTTTTGTTTAATTACCTTTTATTAACAGTTTCAGGACCATTTGGTAGCGCTAACCTTTTTGTTCAATTACCTGTTATTAATATTTTCAGGACTTTTTGGTAGCACCTTTTTGTTTAATTACCTTTTATTAACAGTTTCAGGACCTTTTGGTAGCACCTTTTGTTTAATTACCTTTTATTAACAGTTTCAGGACTTTTTGGGTGCACCTTTTTGTTTAATTGCCTTTTATTAACAGTTTCAGGACTTTTTGGTAGCACCTGCTTTCTTAGTTATTATTTCTTTACAGAAATTGTAGATAAGAATGTGGTTTATAGCTATAATGAAAGAATCATACAGCAAGCTAGTGTTCTACTGTTCCATGGCACCATTACTCATTTCCAATTCACTACTTTAGTCCTTCGTGACTATCCTTGAATTGTTAATAGTCCATACAATTAGTTATAATTTGTTCAGCATCTAGAAGTGTTTGCAATAAATTGTCTTCGCATAGAGTAGTACCATGCAGAGTATACAGTAATAGCACAAGCATCAGCCTGTGATAAGTACACTCACTCCGCAAAGGTATATATATTGATAACTGTTCTTAACTTGTTGATACTTCACACTAATAATTATTATTGATTAGCATTAAACAAAAATAATTTATTTATCCCTTTAGTACAATGCAAAATTAATGTCTGAGTCTTTAATATAACACACATGTACAGAGCACGTGGGATAGAAATATACTAATTGGTGTGCATTACAATTGTGGTCCTAATTGTTCAATGGTTACTGCATTGGGCTGCTCACCCGGAGGTCCATGGTACAGATCCAGTGTGGGGAATATTTAATTTTTTTTAACTTCAATTTTATGTATTTAAATAGCACATAAAATACTACTCCATCAGTGCCTAGCTGATGGACCAGAGTGGTTGAAGGAGACCGCTTGGGAAACCCTGCGGGTGGTGCTGGCATCAGGGGCTCTATCCCCGGACCAGGAGCAGCCAGTTTCCTCCTCCATCCTAACAGCTTTCTTCTGGTAGGTTAGCTAGGCCAAGTCACTAGCAAAGCCGATGACCAAGTCCGCGTGTGGGCCATGTGGTGCTCCACTGGCTGTTCCCTGTATCTATGACCAAGTCCGTGTGTAGTTGGGGGGCAATCAGGATTGGGCCAACTTCCCAATGTGAAATGGCACCCACTAGTGACATTTTATTTTTTTTTACATTTTCTGGATTTTTTGGTAGCACCTTTTTGTTTAATTACCTTTTATTAACAGTTTCAGGACCTTTTGGTAGCACCTTTTTGTTTAATTACCTGTTATTAACAGTTTCAGGACTTTTTGGTAGCACCTTTTGTTTAATTATTATTACTTTTTACACTCTTGACTTTTTGGTAGCACCTTTTGTTTAATTACCTTTTATTAACAGTTTCAGGACCATTTGGTAGCGCTAAGCTTTTTGTTCAATTACCTGTTATTAATATTTTCAGGACTTTTTGGTAGCACCTTTTTGTTTAATTACCTTTTATTAACAGTTTCAGGACCTTTTGGTAGCACCTTTTTGTTTAATTACCTGTTATTAACAGTTTCAGGACTTTTTGGTAGCACCTTTTGTTTAATTATTATTACTTTTTACACTCTGGACTTTTTGGTAGCACCTTTTTGTTTAATTGCCTTTTATTAACAGTTTCAGGACCTTTTGGTAGCACCTTTTTGTTTAATTACCTTTTATTAACAGTTTCAGGACCATTTGGTTGCACCTGTTTGTTCAATTACTTGTTATTAATAGTTTCAGGACTTCTTGGTAGCACCTTTTTGTTTAATTACTTTTATTAACAGTTTCAGAACCTTTTGGTAGCACCTTTTTGTTTAATTACCTGTTATTAACAGTTTCAGGACTTTTTAGTACCACCTTTTTGTTTAATTACCTTTTATTAACAGTTTCAGCACTTTTTGATAGCAACTTTTGATTAATTATTTTTTACACACTCTGTTCTTTTTGATAGCACTTTTTTGTTTTATTACCTTTTATTAACAGTTTCAGGACCTTTTGGTAGCACCTTTTTGTTTAATTACCTTTTATTAACAGTTTCAGGACCTTTTGGTAGCACCTTTTTGTTTAATTACCTGTTATTAACAGTTTCAGGACTTTTTGGTAGCACCTTTTGTTTAGTTATTATTATTTTTTACTCTCTGGACTTTTTGGTAGCACCTTTTTGTTTAATTACCTTTTATTAACAGTTTCAGGACCATTTGGTAGCACCTTTTTGTTCAATTACCTTTTATTAACAGTTTCAGGACCTTTTGGTAGCACCTTTTTGTTTTATTACCTTATATTAACAGTTTCAGGACTTCATGGTAGCACCTTTTGTTTAATTACCTTTGATTAACAGTTTCAGGACTTTTTGGTTGCACCTTTTTGTTTAATTGCCTTTTATTAACAGTTTCAGGACCTTTTGGTAGCACCCTTTTGTTTAATTACCTGTTATTAATAATTTCAGGACTTTTTGGTAGCACCTTTTTGTTTAATTAACTTTTATTAACAGTTTCAGGACTTTTTGGTAGCACCTGCTTTCTTAGTTATTATTTCTTTACAGAAATTGTAGATTAGAATGTGGTTTATAGCTATAATGAAAGAATCATACAGCAAGCTAGTGTTCTACTGTTCCATGGCACCATTGCTCATTTCCAATACACTACTTTAGTCCTTCGTGACTATCCTTGAATTGTTAATAGTCCATACAATTAGTTATAATTTGTTTAGCATCTAGAAGTGTTTGCAATAAATTGTCTTCGCATAGAGTAGTACCATGCAGAGTATACAGTAATAGCACAAGCATCAGCCTGTGATAAGTTCACTCACTCCGCAAAGGTATATATATTAATAACTGTTCTTAACTTGTTGATACTTCACACTAATAATTATTATTGTTTAGCATTAAACAAAAATCATTTATTTATCCCTTTAGTACAATGCAAAATTAATGTCTGAGTATTTAATATAACACACATGTACAGAGCACGTGGGATAGAAATATACTAATTGGTGTGCATTACAATTGTGGTCCTAATTGTTCAATGGTTACTGCATTGGGCTGCTCACCCGGAGGTCCATGGTACAGATCCAGTGTGGGGAACATTTAAAAAAAAAATTTTTTTTAACTTCAATTTTATGTATTTAAATAGCACATAAAATACCACTCCATCAGTGCCTAGCTGATGGACCAGAGTGGTTGAAGGAGACCGCTTGGGAAACACTGCGGGTGGTGCTGGCATCAGGGGTTCGATCCCCGGACCAGGAGCAGCCAGTTTCCTCCCTTATCCTAACAGCTTTCTTCTGGTAGGTTAGCTAGGCCAAGTCACTAGCAAAGCCGATGACCAAGTCCGCGTGTGGGCCATGTGGTGCTCCACTGGCTGTTCTCTGTATCTATGACCAAGTCCGTGTGTAGTTGGGGGGCAATCAGGATTGGGCCAACTTCCCAATGTGAAATGGCACCCACTAGTGACATTTTATTTTTTTTTTACATTTTCTGGACTTTTTGGTAGCACCTTTTTGTTTAATTACCTTTTATTAACAGTTTCAGGACCTTTTGGTAGCACCTTTTTGTTTAATTACCTGTTATCAACAGTTTCAGGACTTTATGGTAGCACCTTTTGTTTTATTATTACTATTTTTTACACTCTGGACTTTTTGGTAGCACCTTTTTGTTTAATTACCTTTTATTAACAGTTTCAGGACCATTTGGTAGCGCTAACCTTTTTGTTCAATTACCTGTTATTAATATTTTCAGGACTTTTTGGTAGCACCTTTTTGTTTAATTACCTTTTATTAACAGTTTCAGGACCTTTTGGTAGCACCTTTTTGTTTAATTACCTGTTATTAACAGTTTCAGGACTTTTTGGTAGCACCTTTTGTTTAATTACCTTTTATTAACAGTTTCAGCACTTTTTGATAGCACCTTTTGATTTATTATTTTTTACACACTGGACTTTTTGATAGCACCTTTTTGTTTAATTACCTTATATTAATAGTTTCAGGACTTTTTGGTAGCATCTTTTTGTTTAATTACCTTTTATTAACAGTTTCAGGACCATTTGGTAGCACCTGCTTTCTTAGTTATTATTTCTTTACAGAAATTGTAGATAAGAATGTGGTATATAGCTATAATGAAAGAATCATACAGCAAGCTAGTGTTCTACTGTTCCATGGCACCATTGCTCATTTCCAATACACTACTTTAGTCCTTCGTGACTATCCTTGAATTGTTAATAGTCCATACAATTAGTTATAATTTGTTCAGCATCTAGAAGTGTTTGCAATAAATTGTCTTCGCATAGAGTAGTACCATGCAGAGTATACAGTAATAGCACAAGCATCAGCCTGTGATAAGTACACTCACTCCGCAAAGGTATATATATTAATAACTGTTCTTAACTTGTTGATACTTCACACTAATAATTATTATTGTTTAGCATTAAACAAAAATCATTTATTTATCCCTTTAGTACAATGCAAAATTAATGTCTGAGTCTTTAATATAACACACATGTACAGAGCACGTGGGATAGAAATATACTAATTGGTGTGCATTACAATTGTGGTCCTAATTGTTCAATGGTTACTGCATTGGGCTGCTCACCCGGAGGTCCATGGTACAGATCCAGTGTGGGGAACATTTAAAAAAAAAATTTTTTTAACTTCAATTTTATGTATTTAAATAGCACATAAAATACTACTCCATCAGTGCCTAGCTGATGGACCAGAGTGGTTGAAGGAGACCGCTTGGGAAACCCTGCGGGTGGTGCTGGCATCAGGGGCTCGATCCCCGGACCAGGAGCAGCCAGTTTCCTCCCCCATCCTAACAGCTTTCTTCTGGTAGGTTAGCTAGGCCAAGTCACTAGCAAAGCCGATGACCAAGTCCGCGTGTGGGCCATGTGGTGCTCCACTGGCTGTTCCCTGTATCTATGACCAAGTCCGTGTGTAGTTGGGGGGCAATCAGGATTGGGCCAACTTCCCAATGTGAAATGGCACCCACTAGTGACATTTTATTTTTTTTTACATTTTCTGGATTTTTTGGTAGCACCTTTTTGTTTAATTACCTTTTATTAACAGTTTCAGGACCTTTTGGTAGCACCTTTTTGTTTAATTACCTGTTATTAACAGTTTCAGGACTTTTTGGTAGCACCTTTTGTTTAATTATTATTTTTTAAACTCTGGACTTTTTGGTAGCACCTTTTTGTTTAATTACCTTTTATTAACAGTTTCAGGACCATTTGGTAGCGCTAACCTTTTTGTACAATTACCTGTTTTTAATATTTTCAGAACTTTTTGGTAGCACCTTTTTGTTTAATTACCTTTTATTAACAGTTTCAGGACCTTTTGGTAGCACCTTTTTGTTTAATTACCTTTTATTAACAGTTTCAGGAACTTTTGGTAGCACCTTTTTGTTTAATTACCTGTTATTAACAGTTTCAGGACTTTTTGGTAGCTCCTTTTGTTTAATTACCTTTTATTAACAGTTTGAGCACTTTTTGATAGCACCTTTTGTTTACTTAATATTTTTTACACACTCTAGACTTTTTGATAACACCTTTTTGTTTAATTATTATTATTTTTTACACTCTCTGGACTTTTTGGTAGCACCATTTTGTTTAATTAGGCCAATGAAACTTGATTACCAGTTTCTCGCTCAGATTTTTGAAAATTTGATGCGGGCGGGCGGTAATTATTCATTATTCATCATTTTCCAAAAGGCACAACACACATCCCAAACATGAAGATTTCTGCCAAAAAAGTGAGTCTACATTGATTACTCATACATTAAATAGCTAAAATACGTTACTAATCCATATAACAAGTGATTTTTCCATTAGAGTATAGCTCATTGCTCCATTAGAGTAAAAGTGACTGCTCTATTAGAGTATTTCAATCTGAAATACCAATAATGAAATTCCATGCGGGTGTATCAAAAGCATGCGGGCGATGACGCGAAACTGCTAATCAAATTTCATTGGCCTTACCTTTTATTAACAGTTTCAGGACCTTTTGGTAGCACCTTTTTGTTTAATTACATTTTGTTAACAGTTTCAGGACTTTTTGGTAGCACCTTTTTGTTTAATTACCTTTTATTAACAGTTTAGGAACCTTTTGGTAGCACCTTTTTGTTTAATTACCTGTTATTAATAGTTTCAGGACTTTTTGGTAGCACTTTTTTGATTAATTACCTTTTATTAACAGTTTAAAGACCTTTTGGTAGCACCTGCTTGTTTAGTTATTATTTCTTTACAGAAATTGTAAATAAGAATGTGGTATATAGCTATAATGAAAGAATCATACAGCAAGCTAGTGTTCTACTGTTCCATGGCACCATTGCTCATTTCCAATCCACTACTTTAGTCCTTCGTGACTATCCTTGAAATGTTAATAGTCCATACAATTAGTTATAATTTGTTCAGCATCTAGAAGTGTTTGCAATAAATTGTCTTCGCATAGAGTAGTACCATGCAGAGTATAAAGTAATAGCACAAGCATCAGCCTGTGATAAGTACACTCATTTCGCAAAGGTATATATATTAATAACTGTTCTTAACTTGTTGATACTTCACACTAATAATTATTATTGTTTAGCATTAAACAAAAATCATTTATTTATCCCTTTAGTACAATGCAAAATGAATGTCTGAGTCTTTAATATAACACACATGTACAGAGCACGTGAGATAGAAATATACTAATTGGTGTGCATTACGATTGTGGTCCTAATTGTTCAATGGTTACTGCATTGGGCTGCTCACCAGGAGGTCCATGGTACAGATCCAGTGTGGGGAACATTAAAAAAAGAATTTTTTAAACTTCAATTTTATGTATTTAAATAGCACATAAAATACTACTCCATCTGTGGCTAGCTGATGGACCAGAGTGGTTGAAGGAGACCGCTTGGGAAACCCTGCGGGTGGTGCTGGCATCAGGGGTTCGATCCCCGGACCAGGAGCAGCCAGTTTCCTCCCTTATCCTAACAGCTTTCTTCTGGTAGGTTAGCTAGGCCAAGTCACTAGCAAAGCCGATGACCAAGTCCGCGTGTGGGCCATGTGGTGCTCCACTGGCTGTTCCCTGTATCTATGACCAAGTCCGTGTGTAGTTGGGGGGCAGTCAGGATTGGGCCAACTTCCCAATGTGAAATGGCACCCACTAGTGACATTTTATTTTTTTTTTACATTTTCTGGACTTTTTGGTAGCACCTTTTTGTTTAATTACCTTTTATTAACAGTTTCAGGACCTTTTGGTAGCACCTTTTTGTTTAATTACCTGTTATTAACAGTTTCAGCACTTTTTGATAGCACCTTTTGATTAATTATTTTTTACACACTCTGGTTTTTCTGATAGCACTTTTTTGTTTTATTACCTTATATTAACAGTTTCAGGACTTTTTGGTAGCACCTTTTGTTTAATTACCTTTTATTAACAGTTTCAGGACTTTTTGGTTGCACCTTTTTGTTTAATTGCCTTTTATTAACAGTTTCAGGACCTTTTGGTAGCACCCTTTTGTTTAATTACCTGTTATTAACAGTTTCAGGACCATTTGGTTGCACCTGTTTGTTCAATTACTTGTTATTAATAGTTTCAGGACTTTTTGGTAGCACCTTTTTGTTTAATTACTTTTATTAACAGTTTCAGGACCATTTGGTAGCATCTTTTTGTTTAATTACCTGTTATTAACAGTTTCAGGACCTTTTGCTAGCACCTTTTTGTTTAATTACCTGTTATTAACAGCTTCAGGACTTTTTGGTAGCACCTTTTGTTTAATTACCTTATATTAACAGTTTCAGGACTTTTTGGTAGCATCTTTTTGTTTAATTACCTTTTATTAACAGTTTCAGGACCATTTGGTTGCACCTGTTTGTTCAATTACTTGTTATTAATAGTTTCAGGACTTTTTGGTAGCACATTTTTGTTTAATTACTTTTATTAACAGTTTCAGGACCTTTTGGTAGCATCTTTTTGTTTAATTACCTGTTATTAACAGTTTCAGGACCTTTTGCTAGCACCTTTTTGTTTAATTACCTGTTATTAACAGTTTCAGGACTTTTTGGTAGCACCTTTTTGTTTAATTACCTTTTATTAACAGTTTAGGAACCTTTTGGTAGCACCTTTTTGTTTAATTACCTGTTATTAACAGTTTCAGGACTTTTTGGTAGCACCTTTTTGTTTAATTACCTTTTATTAACAGTTTAGGAACCTTTTGGTAGCACCTTTTTGTTTAATTACCTGTTATTAATAGTTTCAGGACTTTTTGGTAGCACCTTTTTGTTTAATTACCTTTTATTAACAGTTTCAGGACCATTTGGTAGCGCTAACCTTTTTGTTCAATTACCTGTTATTAATATTTTCAGGACTTTTTGGTAGCACCTTTTTGTTTAATTACCTTTTATTAACAGTTTCAGGACCTTTTGGTAGCACTTTTTTGTTTAATTACCTGTTATTAACAGTTTCAGTACTTTTTGGTAGCACCTTTTGTTTAATTACCTTTCATTAACAGTGTCAGCACTTTTTGATAGCACCTTTTGATTTATTATTTTTTACACACTCTGGACTTTTTGATAGCACCTTTTTGTTTAATTACCTTATATTAACAGTTTCAGGACTTTTTGGTAGCATCTTTTTGTTTAATTTCCTTTTATTAACAGTTTCAGGACCATTTGGTTGCACCTGTTTGTTCAATTGCTTGTTATTAATAGTTTCAGGACTTTTTGGTAGCACCTTTTTGTTTAATTACTTTTATTAACAGTTTCAGGACCTTTTGGTAGCATCTTTTTGTTTAATTACCTGTTATTAACAGTTTCAGGACCTTTTGCTAGCACCTTTTCGTTTAATTACCTGTTATTAACAGTTTCAGGACTTTTTGGTAGCACCTTTTGTTTAATTACCTTTATTAACAGTTTGAGCACTTTTTGATAGCACCTTTTGTTTACTTAATATTTTTTACACACTCTAGACTTTTTGAGAACACCTTTTTGTTTAATTATTATTATTTTTTACACTCTCTGAACTTTTTGGTAGCACCTTTTTGTTTAATTAGGCCAATGAAACTTGATTACCAGTTTCTCGCTCAGATTTTTGAAAATTTGATGCGGGCGGGCGGTTATTATTCATTATTCATCATTTTCCAAAAGGCACAACACACATCCCAAACATGAAGATTTCTGCCAAAAAAGTGAGTCTACATTGATTACTCCTACATTAAATAGCTAAAATACGTTACTAATCCATATAACAAGTGATTTTTCCATTAGAGTATAGCTCATTGCTCCATTAGAGTAAAAGTGACTGCTCTATTAGAGTATTTCAATCTGAAATACCAATAATGAAATTCCATGCGGGTGTATCAAAAGCATGCGGGCGATGACGCGAAACTGCTAATCAAATTTCATTGGCCTTACCTTTTATTAACAGTTTCAGGACCTTTTGGTAGCACCTTTTTGTTCAATTACCTGTTATTAATAGTTTCAGGACTTTTTGGTAGCACCTTTTTGTTTAATTACCTTTTATTAACAGTTTCAGGACTTTTTGGTAGCACCTTTTTGTTTAATTACCTTTAATTAACAGTTTAGGAACCTTTTGGTAGCACCTTTTTGTTTAATTACCTGTTATTAATAGTTTCAGGACTTTTTGGTAGCAACTTTTTGATTAATTACCTTTTATTAACAGTTTCAAGACCTTTTGGTAGCACCTGCTTGTTTAGTTATTATTTCTTTACAGAAATTGTAAATAAGAATGTGGTATATAGCTATAATGAAAGAATCATACAGCAAGCTAGTGTTCTACTGTTCCATGGCACCATTGCTCATTTCCAATCCACTACTTTAGTCCTTCGTGACTATCCTTGAAATGCTAATAGTCCATACAATTAGTTATAATTTGTTCAGCATCTAGAAGTGTTTGCAATAAATTGTCTTCGCATAGAGTAGTACCATGCAGAGTATAAAGTAATAGCACAAGCATCAGCCTGTGATAAGTACACTCACTTCGCAAAGGTATATATATTAATAACTGTTCTTAACTTGTTGATACTTCACACTAATAATTATTATTGTTTAGCATTAAACAAAAATAATTTATTTATCCCTTTAGTACAATGCAAAATGAATGTCTGAGTCTTTAATATAACACACATGTACAGAGCACGTGGGATAGAAATATACTAATTGGTGTGCATTACGATTGTGGTCCTAATTGTTCAATGGTTACTGCATTGGGCTGCTCACCCGGAGGTCCATGGTACAGATCCAGTGTGGGGAACATTAAAAAAAAAAAATTTTTAACTTGAATTTTATGTATTTAAATAGCACATAAAATACTACTCCATCAGTGGCTAGCTGATGGACCAGAGTGGTTGAAGGAGACCGCTTGGGAAACCCTGTGGGTGGTGCTGGCATCAGAGGTTCGATCCCCGGACTAGGAGCAGCCAGTTTCCTCCCTTATCCTAACAGCTTTCTTCTGGTAGGTTAGCTAGGCCAAGTCACTAGCAAAGCCGATGACCAAGTCCGCGTGTGGGCCATGTGGTGCTCCACTGGCTGTTCCCTGTATCTATGACCAAGTCCGTGTGTAGTTGGGGGGCAATCAGGACGTGGCCAACTTCCCAATGTGAAATGGCACCAACTAGTGACATTTTATTTTTTTTTTACATTTTCTGGACTTTTTGGTAGCACCTTTTTGTTTAATTACCTTTTATTAACAGTTTCAGGACATTTTGGTAGCACCTTTTGTTTAATTACCTTTATTAACAGTTTCCGCACTTTTTGATAGCATCTTTTGATTTATTATTTTTTACACACTCTGGACTTTTTGATAGCACCTTTTTGTTTAATTACCTTATATTAACAGTTTCAGGACTTTTTGGTAGCATCTTTTTGTTTAATTACCTTTAATTAACAGTTTCAGGACCATTTGGTTGCACCTGTTTGTTCAATTACTTGTTATTAATAGTTTCAGGACTTTTTGGTAGCACCTTTTTGTTTAATTACTTTTATTAACAGTTTCAGGACCTTTTGGTAGCACCTTTTTGTTTAATTACCTGTTATTAACAGTTTCAGGACTTTTTGGTTACACCTTTTGTTTAATTACCTTATATTAACAGTTTCAGGACTTTTTGGTAGCATCTTTTTGTTTAATTACCTTTAATTAACAGTTTCAGGACCATTTGGTTGCACCTGTTTGTTCAATTACTTGTTATTAATAGTTTCAGGACTTTTTGGTAGCACCTTTTTGTTTAATTACTTTTATTAACAGTTTCAGGACCTTTTGGTAGCACCTTTTTGTTTAATTACCTGTTATTAACAGTTTCAGCACTTTTTGATAGCACCTTTTGATTAATTGTTTTTTACACACTCTGGTCTTTTTGATAGCAGCTTTTTTGTTTTATTACCTTATATTAACAGTTTCAGGACTTTTTGGTAGCACCTTTTGTTTAATTACCTTTTATTAACAGTTTCAGGACTTTTTGGTTGCACCTTTTTGTTTAATTGCCTTTTATTAACAGTTTCAGGACCTTTTGGTAGCACCCTTTTGTTTAATTACCTGTTATTTATAATTTCAGGACTTTTTGTTAGCACCTTTTGTTTAATTACCTTTTATTAACAGTTTCAGGACTTTTTGGTTGCACCTTTTTGTTTAATTGCCTTTTATTAACAGTTTCAGGACCTTTTGGTAGCACCCTTTTGTTTAATTACCTGTTATTAATAATTTCAGGACTTTTTGGTAGCACCCTTTTGTTTAATTACCTTTTATTAACAGTTTCAGGACTTTTTGGTATCACCTTTTCGTTTAATTATTATTATTTTTTACACTCTGGACTTTTTGGTAGCACCTGCTTGTTTAGTTATTATTTCTTTACAGAAATTGTAAATAAGAATGTGGTATATAGCTATAATGAAAGAATCATACAGCAAGCTAGTGTTCTACTGTTCCATGGCACCATTGCTCATTTCCAATCCACTACTTTAGTCCTTCGTGACTATCCTTGAAATGTTAATAGTCCATACAATTAGTTATAATTTGTTCAGCATCTAGAAGTGTTTGCAATAAATTGTCTTCGCATAGAGTAGTACCATGCAGAGTATACAGTAATAGCACATGCATCAGCCTGTGATAAGTACACTCACTCCTCAAAGGTATATATATTAATAACTGTTCTTAACTTGTTGATACTTCACACTAATAATTATTATTGTTTAGCATTAAACAAAAATAATTTATTTATCCCTTTAGTACAATGCAAAATTAATGTCTGAGTCTTTAATATAACACACATGTGCAGAGCACGTGGGATAGAAATATACTAATTGGTGTGCATTACAATTGTGGTCCTAATTGTTCAATGGTTACTGCATTGGGCTGCTCATCCGGAGGTCCATGGTACAGATCCAGTGTGGGGAACATTTAAAAAAACAATTCTGAGCTTATGTAGAGCAAGCAGCAAAATATAAATACTTTGTTTTGGTGTGCTAGATATAGGATGGAGATGGTACAACTACTGCAAATGATGGTAAAGTACATAGCTACAATTCTTAATGATTATGCTGTAACACCTAAACAAGTATTATTATTATCAATTATAAAAAAATAATCCAGCTGGTCCTGACAATTGTCACCCTTATGCTTCGTCTATAATGTTTAAATCACATAGTTCTACCCATGAGAACACTTTTAACAAAGTGCTTAAAGATTTAGTGTGAAGTTATTTTACCCAACTCATAGAAGGATGCAAAATTACATTGATCTTCATCAGAACCAAACCAGGCAACTAATAGTATGTACCAACCAGTGAGTCTAATGTCTGTTATATATATATATATATTTATTTTGTTTTAGTGGCAACCCTGATTCTTTACGAGAGTTCTACTAGCTGTGAGTAATCAACCTGATACTACAACTAAACAGCTAACTGCTTATTATATGGCACTCAAATAATTGAGGGTTTTAATATTAGCGTAATAGTAGGCTTGCCATTGGAGCTGTAGCAATCGCATTATTAAAGATCAGTGATGCTAAATAACTTTTGTATAGCTATGATAATGTCAAAACTACATTAAGACTGGATGCAATTTTTATTTATCATTCACAACACAATTTACATAACACAGGTGGTCGAGTATTATTTATCCAACACTATAGCAATGTCGAAGTGTACCACTGTGCAGTACATATACATAAGTCATGTACTCCACTACCCTAAGCCATTATATATATATATATATATATAAATTCACTAAATAGAAAATCTATAGAATTAATTTCTTTCATTTTCTAATGTACAACATGGATTTCGTTTCGGATGAACTGCAACTACTGTAAGTAGTAAGCCATTGGGTTGACTGTGATGATGCTTGAAAAGACATTGCCGTTCTGTACCTGCATGGATCTTTAAAATACTTACTGCTACTGCTACATTCTGAGTCAAGTTTACTCAGAAGCTAGTCCAACAATGACAATTCTTGCTTCACTGGGGTAGGCTTATGTCGATTATGCCAGAATAATTTAGGGTGTAATAGGTAGGCAAAATGATTGAGCATAATAGGCACAATATTTGTGCATTGGTTATTAGAGAATCTGAAATTCTGCTAATTTAGTATGATACAGACTTGGATAGCTTAATGAAAGAGACAAACACAATAAAAGAAGATACTTGTGAAGGACAAGTGGCAAAAGATTGAGATATTCATACACTGTAGATTACAGTTACATTTACATTATAGTGCAATGTCACAGCTACGATATGGTATAACAGTATGTACAGTTAGTGTACAGATTGCACTAAAGGTAATCTGCAGCTGGTAACATGTACCAGCCCTATAATAAAGTAACATTCTTTAACTACTAATACATTAAAATTTGTAGTATGATGTTGAGAGCAGATGTTGAAGGGACAAGTAAAATGGAGGGTATGATGGTTGCCTATTAGTCATGAAATTCTGCCACAAAATTTTGGTCAACTGAAGTTTGATGGTAATTAATAAAAGTTTGAGTCAGGTCGATTACTGGTAAGCTGCTAGGTAATCTGAATGTTATGTTTCTTATTTGATGATGTATGTATAAACATGTTCAAGTTTGTTGCAGGAAGTATAGACCTTGTAGAATGATGGCAGAGTTGAATCGACTGAATGTACGTCTCAGTAGTCCAAGAATTCTGTAAGTTTAGATGTTATGTGTTTGTAGTGGTCTTTCCAAGACAAGTCAGTGGATAAAATGATACCGATCGCGAGATCACAGTGAGAGTTCATTATTGGGCAGTCATCAATGTTATATATAAGAAGTAGGGAACTTTGTATGGTGTTAAGTTTGTTAGTGTTGAAGGATAGATTAGAGTCATGAGACCAGTTGGATAATGAGTTTAGGTCATCCTGGAGTTTAAGGGAGTCAAGTAGATCAAAAGTGAGTTTGTATCATTTCATGTCATCTGCAAAAGGTAATGCATTGGAGTGATGAATTGATTGGAACAGATCATTAATGAACAGATCATTACCTTTTGCAGGAACAGATCATTCTAGGAACAGAAATAGTCCCAGAATGCTTTCCTGTGGCACACCTGATAAGACAGTAGTAGAAGTGAGTATGGGCATTTGAGGCGAACACATTGGTATCTAATATTGAGAGATGTTTTAAACCACCATCACAGGTCACCCATAGCACCAATTTTCCATAATTTTGATAGTAGTTTATTGTGGAGAACTCATGCAAAAACTTTGGAAAAATCTAAATAGATTACATCTGTTTGGTTTTGCACTCATAGAGATTGTTTGTAAAAGAGAAGATGTTGTTGTAAGGTTGAGCATCCTTTCATGAAACCAAATTGAGAAGTTGAGATATGATAAAAAACTAATGGAATTTACAATTATTTTTATCATGAATGATGATATGTTCAACTACCTTGGACACAATGCAAAGTAAGGAAATTGGTCTGTAATTAGCTAGTGACACTGTTTCTATCACCAGCTTTGAAAATAGGGATTATGCAATGGATCTGTCATTTGGAAGAAAGACGACAAAAAATAGCACATGAAAATAAATAGTGTAGAGGTTTAGTTAAAACAATTGCATAGTTTATTAAGACTGCAGGACTAATTCCGTCAATATCAATTGCCTTTTTATATATGGTGAAGAGATAATAGAGTACTGAAAACTTCTTCAGTAATATTGAAGGAGTCAACATAAGAATTTGTTTGAGGCATGTCTTCAAATTGAGGTAGAGAAGACGTACTCTGAGAAACACAGAGTAAAAGTATGTGTTTAACATGCATAGTAGCCTTGTTAACATCTTCAGTGGCAGAACAGTCACCACATGTCTAATAAAACATCCAGAGATGCATTACCTACTCTAATAGAGCAGTCAATATACAATTTTCTAATAGCATACCTGGGGCATAATAAAGCAAGTCTCAGAGTAATTGAAGCATAATAGGGAACATTTTAGAGCACTGCTCAAAAGCATAATAGGCAATTTCAAGAACCTATATAATAGGGTCAAGCCTGCATTGGGGTAAGTTCATCACCAGCAACAAACTCACTGTTGTGTTGTTAGCAGTTGGAGACATGATTATTTAATATGTACTACTGTATACGCCATTATATACTCTATCACTTAATCATGCTACCACGGATATTTGTATACAAAAAGTGCTCTATGAATAGAACATCCAATATTAAATTAATAAAATGCCTGCTTGGTCAGTTGTGTCCCACAGACCATCTGCTCATATACACCTACTACCCAAGTGCACGTGCACTCCCTCTTTCCAAACTATGGATCTGCCCATGTGCAGAACAGTACTTGTATTCCATTTAAAATTTAGGTATGGATAGTATATCATATATATAAAATAGGCCACATCACACTACGAGCAAGCCACATGCATTCAACTAAATAACACCACGTGTCTTATTATACCCATGCATGCATGCATGCATACACAGCAACACTCTTCAATTTTACAGTACGTAATTAAGTATGTAGTTATGTACGTGTAGTGTGACAAGTGGCATGGTATATTGCTATGTATATACAGTACGTGAAATGTATAGTGTTGCTATGTATGTGCAATACCCAGTTGAATTAATAGAGGCAGATCAAAGACTTTCACATGTAATAGAAAATTTTTTTAAAAGATATAATAATTCATATTGAGCTGTTTTATACATGTTGCCGGCACATAAGTACACCATAGTAGCTAAAAGATGATGAAGATTTCAAAACATGTCGGCAGTCCTAGAGATGCTGTTGACAAATTCCACAACTGAAAAAATATTTTAGTATATAGGAGTATTTTCAAGGTGCGCAAGTCATTAAATATGCAAAGAATCAACTGTATTAGTAGTGGCTCCCTAAGTTTAAACCTACTTTTCAACAGTTTGAAAGTATTATAGAGTCCCATGTTCCATTTACCACCAGTAATGTGATAATTTGAATTTATGTATGAGTATTCTGTAACTCAAATGGGTCATGTTCACATGCAAGTTTGCATAATTATAGGTAAACATTAAACTCTCCATAGTAAAAGACTATAAAATGCCATGGCTTAGCATTACCATGTGAAAATGTTAACAAGCATCTCACTAAATTAAATGGGTGGGTGGATGAAACAACATAACTATATACTTATTATTTATTTATTTTATTATTATTAACACTTTACAGTGACCAGCACTTTGAAATTATTGGCGGACTATGTAATATAATGAATGTCAAAATTAATGGCCAATTTTCTACAGAAAAATGGCTATAAAGGTTAGCTGAGATCAAATGGTACTAGCTATATCTAAAAATTTAAAGTAACGTATGATGCACTATTGTATCAAGTTCATACTCTATCATGGAAGTCACAATTATTTCACAAACCTGTTGTATACAAGTACTATATATCAGAGCTTCTAAAATTATGTGATCTTGTTTTTTCTAGGGACAAGCCCCAAGATAAGCATCCACATCTGTACATGTCGTATGCGGCTTCAAACCCCACTGTGAAATTTTCATGGTAAAAACACAGTCACTAGCCCTGGTATAAACTACCAACACCTGCAAATTGCATTCATCTTTATCTGTAAAATGTGTAAATCAGGGGCAAAAAAAAATATTATTCTTTATAGCCATATCCAAACCTGAGACCAGGAGAAGGGGAATTACAGTAGCTAGTTATACGTATTTAGTTCATAATTGTAGCAAATTGTTAAAGTGAAGAGAGTGCTTGTGTAACGAAGTTCTTCTCAACTAAAGGAAATTTTGGGGGCAAGAAACCATGAAGAATACTAGCTAGCTATGGTTGTGATTTAAAAGCATTTTAAATAACAAAGGGAATGGAATTTAAAAAGGGTTCAAAAACATTGAATGGTGAGATAGAAAAGTAGTTATCTAAATATAATTACAATGGCGGATCCAGGATGAGGCATTTGGGGCAAATGCCCCCTTCCCGCAAGAAATTGCATACAAGATCGAGATACTCTAATAGAGCAGTCAATTACTTTAATAAAGCAGTCACAATGTTCATATGAGACCGTGTAGCTTACCTATGAAGCTATAAATAAGGATTTTATTTTACATAACATACGTGATATAATATATTTGGTAAAGGATAACTAGCTATTATTGTTGACCTTTTTTTTTTTTTTTTTTTGCTCTTCAACTTCAGCAAGGTGCCCCCCCTCCCCTCTTTCCAAACTCTGGATCCGCCCCTGAATTATAGGATCATCTGTTGATAATAAGAATGGTATATTTCGCCCTGCATTCCTACAAACCCACAATTAAAATAGTTGACTCAGTGTGTCGAGCACCGCGGCTTCACTAAAAATGTCAACTTTTGATGATCTCGTAAGACTTAAGATAGAAGGATTTCGTTGGACCTATGATCGTCTCAGCACTTATTTGCAGAGTTTGTATCCTGAAAGATCAGGTTTCAGTGTGCGTTCCTTACAGAGGTAAACTGTGACGCATGGCGAAACGCATGGATCATGGATGTACGGTACTTATCTACGGCCGCCTATCTGATCTGGATATCATTCGTTATTGTACTGTTGCATAGCTATAGGCTGAGCCCATGCAGGAAAATTTTGAACGTACACATTATCAGGGAGCTAAAGTACCCGATATTTATAGTCCCGGCGCTGTGAAACATAGCTAAATGATGACAAATATAAGTTAAAGGTTAGCATGAGGCGATCGATCTTTTAGGCATGCATGAGATACCCGGCATGAAAGAGCGCATGCATGCACACTAGGCATTTGTGAAATATTATTCTTTTTGTGTGATCTTCCACAGATTTTGCAATTCTAAAGGAATACAGAGAACCTCTAGGCTCAATACTGCAGACTTGGATGAAGAGGTAGCTGTAGCAGTAAGTAAGGTATGCGCTGCACAATATAACATATTATTTCTGATTAAGATCTAATTTTGCATTCACAAAAGTTGTGAATGGTTACATATGTAGCAGAATAACAGGTGTAATTTCAATTATCATAGGTAATTGTTTCAGCAATAAATAAATTCTCTGTTTCCCGTCCACCGCCCGCATCTAGTTACTGTCACCTCTAAATATTCCATTATTCCGTATTCTTCCATTATTTTCTGATTATTCTTGCATACTGAGAGGCTTAGTAAAAGCCATCTTGAACCAGTATCAGTAGTGCTATCGAGTTGGCACAAACTTCACGTTTGCACTATTTTTGCAACTTGAAAGGCTTAAGTATGCTTTATGCAGCTTTTTATGGTTGTGCCAGGCAAATAATCGCTTGAAAAGCTGCCAATTTTATAATGAAATAATGGAAATGAACTGCCCGCCCGCATGTAAATATGCTTGAGTCCAGGACGGGAAACAGAGAATTTATTTGGAGTGGCCTAACCCACATAGCTTGCACAAACATATACTTTAATGCATACTGTATTGCAGAGGAGGGTGGACACGATATAAGCGCTACTGAAAATTATTACCATTAATTGAATATTTCTAATACCAAGACTAAAATGAAGTGATGAAACCTCCACACTAATTTATCTTGTGCTTCTTGTGACGAACGGAAGAAAATGAGTACGAAGGTGTCCTATTTCCTGCCTGTTTCTCCATAAGGACACGTTTGCGGCATCCGCTTTCCTTTCTTTAATTCCATGGGAGTGAGCATATGAGGCTTATTGTATATCATAATACCTTCTTCAAGATTGTAGGGCTTGAATAGAAGCTTATAAGGTGTCTATAGAGTGCAACGCATCGATTCCACTGACAAACTTACTGCACACGTGATCTTCTATAAATTCAAGGGCGATTTACGTGTCGGGAATAGCAGGGAAGAGTGGGGCAGACCGGCTAAATATACTAAACGTGAAGCACACTTTCGAATGGTGCTCATTTAAACTTTGCTGTAAGCTTGGTTATACTTTTAATACAAATTTATGTGCTCACATGTGCATGCCCACCCTCCTCTGACTGTATTGTTATTCCGTATATTTTGTAACTCATTAATCATTTTGTAATTCACTAATTACCACCATTGCATTACTAAAAAGCGTAACTTGAACAAATGGCTCACAAACAATGTCAAGTGTACAAACAATATACCTTATCTTCAAAGGAGCTGACATTCAATATTTTGTCAGGTTGAAGGTATCGGGCATGTTTCAATCATAATAAAAAATATAGTTTCTCTTGTCATGACTACCTTTATCAGACTTAGTCAGACAATATCTTTCTTGTTTAGTATCACAGCTAGTGCTCCTATCACAGTATGCCATGCAGCAGTTTATTACATTGGCATATTCCTGGTTTCAGGTAGTACTATGAGACATTAATAGATCATCTTATACACAAAGAAGGATTAACAATGTACATATAATTGGTCAAGAAACAGTGATTTTTTATAATAAATAAATCATATTTTCATCATAATTATTGCTTATTGCTTCCTTAATAGGCTGGACCTACCTATGGTCGTAAAACGATCACTGTTTTTTTGGCATCTGAAGGAGTTAGGGTTAGTGAAAGACGAGTTGGAGAATCCCTGAGGCGTGTAAACCCTATCTACAATCACGCCCATAGGACATCTACTGCAAGACAGGTCAATCCTCATCGGTATCATGCTGATTACTTTGAACAAAAGCTCCATATCAATCAGAACGAGAAGTTGGTTATGTTTGGATGCACTCACATATGTGCACTCGACGGGTACAGTTCAAAAATTGTTGGATTTGTAACATTACCTGTCAAGAATAACTACATCATATATTCAGATCTCTTTATGTGAGTAACACTTCCCCTATTAATGATATACATTGATATATACTGCATACATGTAGTATTAAGTGAAACCTCACTTAGCTACTTACCACCTTTTTAGTAAGACCACTTTGTTATAGTCACCACCTAGAATACTTTTTAAACTGAGTTAAACTTTATTTTATGACATCATTAATAAGTCCACCTCATTTTTGTAATCAAACTTTTAGTGCAATTGGAGACCCTCTTAATGATGTAAATTAATTTATGTATGTGCTATAGGTATACTAATAGTCAGGTGTAATGTACATTGTATGATATTTATATTTGTACTATAGACCTATACTTAGACAGTATGGAATGTGGGATCAAATCCGCGTTGACCAAGGAAAGGAGTGGGTATTATTGCTATTTGTGCAAGAGTGGCTTTCTCACTTTCGCAGCAACACAAGGAAATACCCTCACTGCCGCTCTACTTCAAAGCAGGTAACTAAGTGACAATGACACATAGTGCATGGAACTTGTTAATACATACTTGAGAATGGAACCATGTACATACATAGTCCAGATACTTTGTGAAGTTTCCAAGGTAGCCGTGTAGAGCAAAACTTCTAAGGAACACATTGTACTATCTGTTGGTTTACAGATATATATATATATATATATATATATTCCGCATATATTTATGTAATGTTAATGCAGGCCATTTGCCTTATGTTTACCACAACACCTAATTATATTGGCTCTAATGAAGTTTGGTGTAATAGCTACACAAAAGCAAGCCCTGTGTAAAGTGGAAAATCTTATGAGATTCTACTTAATGTTTACAATGGTGCATGTTGGTAAAGGAAACAAATACAAACTACGATGGTTTTTTTTTGCAGTCTTGTTTCAGTAGCTTTTATTGCTTTGATCTTTAGATAGCGCACTAGTGCAAGATTAAAGTGTTTTAAGTACTAATTTCTGACAAGCTTGTTTAGATACTTAATGCTTCCCATTGCACAACCTTGAGGGTATGGAACCGTATGTGTGCAATGTAACAATCAGTTCAAAACTGTAACACTGATTTGTCTGATGTGGTCCTATCATACAATAAGCCAATGAATGTATATTGTCACTGGATTGAACTAGTAAACTGGACTGTAGGACTGAACTGCTGGATTCATGCTTTCTTTTAAAAAATTATTTAAGCAACTGACGATTGCTAATATTATATACTGAGTTTTAAAATGTTAGTCTACATGGCTAGACCATGTTTTCCCACCCACACACACGAAAGAAAATGGTGTGACTATGTAAGAACTAAGATGGATTTTTCAACTTTACTGAGCTGTAGCTGTTAGTAAGGTACCAGTGAGTGGAATACAAGATAGGTTAAAGTTCAGTAATATTGGTTAGATAGTACCTGAAATGCTCAACGAATTAACTAAGCTGGTAATAGTGTTCAAAAAGAGCAGGCAGTGAGAATTTTACATTCACTGTAACATTTGCTTTTGGCATTTACCAAATTATTCTGAGTGATCAGCAACAAAACATAAATCTCGTAGGTCATTGATGAAAATTTGTAAATCTTAAATCCCAATATTAGACTAAATTTCTGTAAATTCCTGCTTTCTTGCTCTAGTTTTGTTTTTTGACTGATATAAACCCCTATGTAAATCTTAAAATTGCAAAGTGATGTTTTGCTAATCACAGACCCCTCGTAGTATTTGTATGCAAGTTCAGTCCACCAGTCCAGTCCAGTCCAGTGATTGTATACGACCAAAATCAATGATGCATACCCTGCATATTTTACACATGAAGAGGGCAAAAGTTTTTTAGCTGCTTGTTTGTGTCTTCTGTCATTTCAGAATACATAAGGAATCTATATGATGTCATGTAAAAACCAAACTGCAGTTGCCAATATGTACCACGTGAAGTGCCTTGATGCTGCAAGTTTAATTCTGTGATACATTTCCTACAGTCAATGACATTGCAACTATACATGATGCCACCATAGTTCACTGCCCATTTAAATAACTGCATGCATGTATGTGGCACGATAAGTTTATGGTGTAAATGTGTCAGTTGACTATATTGTGTGTTACTTCTAGAATCATGCTGTTGAACGGATATGGGTTGAAGTTAACTCAAGGATCAATTATCCTATTAAAACTGTGTTAGTTCATATGGAGCAAAGGGATGAAATCAATTTGACTGACGACCATGTCAAGTATTGTGTATCTTGGTTTGTGATACGTGTAACTCAAGCAGGAACAAGATATTGGTGCAAGCATGGAACGTGCACAGAATACCAGGTACAGTGTATACTCAGATCTCAGAGGAGGTTGAACACATCATACGTGAGCGCATACGTTTGTATTGAAAGTATAACCAAGTGTCCATCAAAGTTTTAAAATAATACTCTTCGAGAGTACACTTCAAGTTTAGTCTATTCAGCCACTCTTCCCCCACTACTCCGGGCATATAAATCATTCTTAAAATCTACGGGGATCATGTGTGTAAAAGTTTATTGGTGGACTCGATGGGTAGTACTATAAGGACACCTTATCTGCATGTAGTTTAGCACAATAATTGTAGAAGAAAGCAATGGCCATGCTATCATAGCTTCCCAGAGAATTGAACGGAATTGAAAAAAAAGAAAGCGGACGCTGCCAGCTTGGCTTCACAGAATGGAGCAGAGAATGGGAACTTGCACACTCATCTTGCAGTAAGAATTTGTTGTTCATCACAATAACCACAAGGTAACATGGTGTGGCAATTGGTAAACACTTTAATCTCCATTTTGATATTAGAAATATGCAATTAGCAGCAATAAATTTTAGCAGCGCTTCTATCGTGCCCAGCCTCCTCTGCTCAGATCTCCAACTATGTGTCATGCACTGTCTTTGTTTGTGGCCTGTAATATGTTTGGAGACATATTTTAAACAAATTGTGGAATTTTAATTAGCTACAGGTCAATATTGTCACATGTCACACAATAACCTTTCACAAGTGACAAAAATTGGTCAAATTAATAAGTTCTCTGTTGTAGGAGAACTGTTGATTTGCAATGAATAAGGTCAGGCCTATTATTTTAAAAGAGCCCTTTACACATGCAGTTGAATGTGTTCTGGTCCATGCAGTGGCCCTGGAGGGGGGACAACATTAACCTTTTTTCCTTGTTGGCCAGTGAGAGGTCCAACTGAGGCAAGATTATTGCCAATTGAAACTTTTCTTAATGTTGTTGCCTAGCTTTAGTATAAAGTACAGCTTTAGGGAGTCTATAGGGTACAAGTATAACCTCATCCTGTAGGAGTTTGTAATTTATAGGCTTTAAAATAGCCATCTTAAGAGTGTTAAAACTTCATGCAGTAATACTATATTCTACCTTTATTGCATCTTCTTTCCAAGAGTTTGTCTTTCACCAGCTAGGGAATAAGCCATACCCTATACCCTCTTAGAGTTGCATATGTTGTAGTCTTCTACTGTATATTAGTATTTATATACTTCAACACAAAGCTCTGCATTATATTATTATAGGTATGAATAGAGGAATACCAAATGTATTGATGCAAACTAACAACCAAACTGGTCAATCACCTTCAACAAGCATTCCTGAACCAAATGAAGCTCTTCAACAATACCAACACCTTGGTGGTCAAGTTATTACATTTAATGGATTTGGTGTGGATCCTCTTGAGCATAGGGCTGACTTGATACAACAGAGAGAAGAACAATTCAAGTTACAGTTCACTAATTTTGATATTATCTTTCATGACACTGTCAATGGAAATTCTACTCGTTTTCATACAGGTCTCTTGCGCTTCATTGATATTAATATTATGGTTACATTATATTGTCATTAAATTTATTAATATATGGTTATATTATAGTACATTTGTTTTATAACAAGAATTGATACAAATGTACATTATGATTGCTAGGGACCTAGCTATAGCATACATATTAAGAACTCTTGAGTCTTGAGCAAGAAAGATTGAATTTTATTTATAGGCATATATACAGGAATAGACCTGAGTCAATATACTCAAAATTTTGCCCAAAATGCTTTAAGGAATTCCCTGAAATTTTCACCCATTATACTCCTTCAGTGTTCCCATTATATGCTTGCATTGTGCTCCTAGGTTAAAAACATTTCTAACAATAATATTTATCTTGGAATATTTTAAATCAGTGAATGCTCTGTTAGAGTATTTCAATACAAAGTGACTGTCAATTAGAGAGTATTGATCTAAGGAGCTATGAGCAATGCATCTGAGTGCTCTATTGTAGTTTGTAGTTTCCACTGACTGCTCTGTTAGGGAGTATTAATCTATTTCATGGAATTAAGCTCAATAGTTTGAAATATCCACCTAATATGCTAGCATTGTGCTGGCATATATAGCACTCCAGCCTTATTATGCTTTTATTATGCTGGAATATTTGATGCAGGCCTTGCCAACACTCCACCGAAACTTCATTTTGTTGTTACAGTGTATATATGGTAATACTTACAATACATGGTAGACCCTACCTGAAACCTAATCTATAGTTGTTTATTTCTGAATCAGCAAGTATACATATCACAAGTTATGACTTGTTCAATATAAAATACCATCATGAGTTACATATTCCCATAAATTATAAGATGAGATAAAATCTTGATAAAAGATGAAAGTTACATACCAGTGTGATGTTCAGCTTCACTAGCTTGACACTGCATGCATATGGCTGCCAGCAGATCTAGAATTTGAAGGGATCCACTAGGGTAATAAGTATATGGAGCCATGATTCAAAACTGAAATTCCATGCATATATAGAGTAATTTTATGCACAAAATTAATATCTGTATTATAGTAATAATTTGTGCTTTCTAACTGGTTTGCCTTGAGAGTTGTATGGATCAGTGTCATGAGTAGTTCAGTAATGAAACTGAAGTACATGTTGGGATATAGAATAGCATGCAAAGAACTATGTACTTTTCATCCTAGCAAGCTGAGCATGCCATGAAATGGCTAAAGATGCAAGGACTGTATTGTAACAATAGTATTACATGCAGTCACTGTTCTGTTAAAAGTATTTGACTGAGTATTTTGTTGGAGTATCTCAATCTTGTAAGGAATTTTGTCTGTATTTTGGATAAGGGAGTTTGTGTTTTGGGTAAGGGAGTTCAGAGATGGATGTGTGGGGTAAAGGATGGGAGGGGTTAAAGGATAGAGGGGGGAGCATTTTCCTGTTGTTCCCTATCTGGATCCACCACAGCACACGTTTGTACTAGCTACATAGCCACAGATTATACATATATACTAGGTGTTTCTCTGAACAATAATGTTTCGCATAAAATGTACCCCTTCTTATTCCTGCAAAGATCATATAGTTTTCTTCAAACTGGTGAAATTAAAGACACTGGTATATTTAGCGAGGTCATGATTATACTAACTTTACCAATTTGGTAAAGACAATTTATCTCCTGTTGTCTATAACAAGGGAGTATATTGATTTTGATGTGAGAAGCAATAAACAAAGGAGGTGGGGGAGGGGGAAGTAAGCTAGGATGCTAATTCCCTTTTGGTCTGCCAAGGTGGAAGGGGTCTTTGCCATCCCTCAAAATAAGATTACCGAAATTATTCAGCAGGGCAGGGCTGATAACTGTTTGAAAATTAATAGAAAATGACTTTAATATAGCAGTCAAAAGCTTCATAAATGTGTTCCTAAACTTAGTTGAAACACAAATATTTTAGATTCGAGCCACTAGGTTATTTTAACCAGCATGTCAAGTGTTTCCAAGTGCAGAAAAGGCTGTTTTGTAGTGCTTTATGAACTTTTAAACCTTACTCATTAATAGTTACACTAAAATAACTTTTCCAAAGCAGTGTTTTGTTGACTGCAAATAGTCTGCTTAAAATGCAAATGAGTTGGTGGTGTAGTTAAAATGCTTCGAATTTCACTTATAAATGATTTTGGTATACTTTAAGACATCGTGAAAGTTAAAATGACAACAGCATCTGGGGGACTGCATCCCTCAACCCCTTCTACCAGAGATCCTATACTCCGATCAGCTCCCACTCACTTTAACTACTTCAACTATTTCAGCCTTCCCTACCCTGGAATGGCAGCAGAAAGGACTAGCTTACTCACTATATATACTATTACTCTTACCACCTACAATACACTTACATTGGGTTGTGTGCCACTAGGCATGCATGGGCTACCATTTATCAAACTGTCAATTCAACATTTACAACTATGCTACATACTCAAAAGCTCAGCTACAACTAATAGTATGGGAGAAATTTTAAGTTTTTTTTTAGCCTTAGAAAGCTATTTTTTGCCTGGTACCGGGAAAAAACCCAGAATTGCTCAACTGTTATTTATGTGTACACACAAAACAACAACAACAACAAAACATGTCTTTCATCGTCTGAAAATCTTATCTAGGGTAGTACCATTACACAGCCTCATAGTGACATTGTATGAATAAATTCTTACACCTTATAACCCCTTATCACGTGATACAGGCTCACGTGTTCACTAAAGTATTCATGTGGTAGTTTATTTTTATCTATTGCATTCAACTGATGACATAAATTCATCATTCATAAATTACAAAGCATGATGTTAACAATAGTTAGCTAATACTGCAAATACTTTTGACTGAAAGTACATAATTTAATTGTGATGGCTGCAATTTACATGGCACTTTTATATTATTAAAGCTTCTCTTCTAGGTGCTAAATTGCAGAAAAGCAGCAAGAGTAGAAGATTACTACGAAACAATACACATCCAAAACCTTGGACATTTGAAATGGATAAAATAAGTCTTGGGTAGCACAGAGAGCAGTAGTTGATAAAATCACTGCTATTTGATATCAATAATGACAAATAGTACACTACAAAATAAAAGAGCTGGGACATGATCGTTATTCAAAGTACTCATTGAGCTACGTAGAGACTCTTTGTGTAATACAGTGGAACTGCAGCCCTAGCTCTATTCCAGACACTTTGATTGAGGTTCTGCTAAAAGTATTGGCTTTATTAGAGAGGTTCCCTGATCTCAGGAGTATGCATGTGTCTTTACTACAAATCAATCATGTGTACGGTGTCCTACCTATCAAGGTGCCTCCTTTTAAAGGTGTTCCTGTGTATACATGGTGGTATAAGACTCAGCCCTTACATCATGCGATTGCATGACAGAATGCCCCAATTTGCATGCGTAAGTGTTACATAACCAAGAGTATAATATTACAATGTGGGAGTATATAGGAATCTATACACTGGGATGTGGGACCTACTGGCAAATGCTCTACAGGTGTACAGTGGAATCTCAGTTATCCAAACCTGTATGTCAAAATTGAATACTCTATTAGAGTAGCGAGTGTTCTATTAGAGAAGTTATTTTTCATACTTTGCAATTGACTAACATTGTGTAAAGAGATTTTGTACAAACTTCAGTTATCAGGTATCTGAGCTGCAGGTGGTGCCTAGGAGTTCAGATAACTAGTATAATATGTGTCCATTGTTTATATCAGTTATTATAACAAAGTGAACTAGCTAGACTTAGTTTCCAGCACTTGAAGGGAATGTCTATTTTTGTGACAAAACACAAGGACGTCACTTGATATCCAGTGGATGGTATTTGCTGTGAGCTGCTACATTTATAGATATGCTCATCATTCCCTGTCTAAGCTTGAAGTCACGATACACTACTCTTTACCACCAACAGCTCCTTCATGTTGATAACATGCTCTGTTCCACTACACTTTTTATATCCCATTTTCACATACTTTGATGGTTAATGCCACATCTGAATTTGAGCTCATGCATATTTGCATAACACCACCATAACATTGATCTCTCTTGTGCTGAATAGTAACTTGATGCTTCTCCTCATGGTACCACGACAAAACTCCAAAACCCGGCACAATGAAACAGCTTCAAACCATAGTTTGAGTAAGTGGTACGCCTACACAAAACAAAGCATGACACTCTACTAATGGTTACGATTAATTCTTTATATATTGTTCGGAAAAAAGCACTTCAGTGTCCTTGTTAAAACTCCAAAACTGTGAAAAGCCATGAAGCAGTGGGCCTTATCTTGCGCTGGGTTAAAACTGACAGTGTGTTCCACTATTTTATTACATCAGATACTCACCTTAGTAGTTGTACGTTCGTTTGAACTAAGCTTTACGTCTTTACTCAGTAGTACCCTGCTACGGTACAAGGAATGAAGCAGCCTAGTGCGTTTAGCAACGGGTGAGAGGGCGCGTTAACTGGATGACGAACCGTAACGAGGATTGTACGTGACGTCACTACAGGTTTAATAGGCGCGTTGCCAATCCTTTATTACATATATTATCTATGGTTTAACCTCGGGTTTAACGAATCGCCACCAATCCCGGATCAAAAGATTCGCCTCAAATTTTAGATTTGAATGGTACCGATCCGATTGGAATCCGGCCAAGAACGAAGGGGCAGTGCCGGAAAAGAGTTAGAGAATTATTATATAGATATTACTCAATTGAACAATCATGTTTTTCAAGATTATTCCTATCTTTCATACATATTCATGTATGACATGTTCCTTGTATTTTATTACACTGTTAAAACTGGTAGCTTAGGAGGCCAGAAATGTATATTGCAATCGTTAGCTAAGTACTTGAAAAGCCTGTGGCAAGACATTCACAACAATCTCAGTATTAGGCCACACATTTTGGCTTGAATCAGGAGCCCTCAATTAAAACCACTTACGTAGTTACAAGGTTGGATGTGTGTTTATAATACATGTATATACGTACATACTGTAGTTACATATGATGCATACACACATACGTATACACATACATACATAATGCGGATTCTCCTACCAGATGGGCAATCAATCCTACTGTAAATATTACTCAAAATGGATAAGGGATGACACAGCTCCTAGGCTATGGGTAAACACCTCGAACAGGCTCTGCCTTCTGTGTACACCCTCCAGTGCCTAACTGGTAAAGTAGATAATAACAACAACATAACATAACAACAGCTATGTGTGTGAAAATCATGTTTATGTTCTTCCTGTAAATAATTTAGCAGTTTCTTGGGCTGCACCAATACACTACCAAGTGGCTTGATCAGGTTAAAAGTATAATTTGTATGTGCATGCATTGTACTACTAATTGCCTGGCTCTACCTGATATAAGAGATGGAGCTCATTTTCCAGTGTAAAGTTCTTCCTTGCCTTGCTCAATTCACTGAAGACCCAAATAGCATCATGAGGAGACAAAGATGATGCAACCGTTGCCATTCCCAACTGAGTAGCACAATACTGCACAATATGCAGTAAATGTATCAAAGATAATTTATAGACAAAAATTAGAGTACAGGAGATGGTACTACTGTATGTATGTATTCCGGCCCGGAAGCGCTGTGTGTGTATAATCATGACTGTTTAGTATTCATGTTTGTTAGAAAACCCTCAGACTTCATATCCCATGAGTCAGGTCTAAAAAGTAGCTGATACAAAAAAAAACCTAAGTGAATTCTATTTCCCAAGTGGTTATTGTGAAGGGGAAAGAAGGGCCAAACTGACTCTGGATTATTTGATGAGGCCATTGCTATTGCTGCGAGCAGAACGTTGGACCAAAGTTGGTCCCTTCAGTACTCCTAGCTACTGACACCACTTAGACGGTGCAACTACTGTAACTACCTCACGTACTTTATATAGTGCATAAGTTTAATGGGGAAATTTTGATGATTTCTACTACCTGCCTATTCCAGTCACCTCAAAATCATGCTTAATGTTCTAACTGGCAAGTAGTCTTGGTATATATGCGTATACTGATGCGCTAGGGATTATGTATACCCGTACTCCGATCTTTGGTCAAAATAGAAAAGTAAGCCTTGACTTACACTAAAATCCACACTTGACTCTTGACCAAATTTTTGCATATTTTTTTGTAAAAGTACAGCTATGCTGTAACTCTTAAAGTATCATTTGTGGTATACACTTTACAAACGAAGCTTGTCTTTCGACTACTGCATATGTCTTGCTTGACTTTCGTTTTGACCGAGGACAAAGATCAGAGTACAGGATATACTGGAGTGCCACACCCTTGGATGCACATTTTTAGGGTGTGCTTTTTGAGGGGTCTCGGCTTCTGTATAATTGTAGTCAGGCTTCAGTAGAATTTCTGCAGGTCCCTACTTAGTGGGATAAATAATTACAGAATTTGGTCCTATAGCTTGTCATTTCGCTCCAGTCTCGCTCTTTCAGTAGGAGGGCTGGCACACACAAAAGAACAAGGCCTGATACAGGAACGTGTTACCTTGGCTTCAGGCCCTTGGTGTGCTTACAATGACCCTTATCACTTACAAAACCAAGTACAAAACACGTGGCTACTCACACAAGAAGAAATCATCCAGGCCCCCATACCTCTCGCGATCTAGAGGTATATAGACTGCTAGGTGCGAGGCTAGGTGCTAGGCTACGGTGCGCTGTAATTGAACGAGGCAAAGCTTACCGGTACCCAATTATTCCGTATCCCCCTACCGTACACTAATCCAGCGCTGTTAGTCCATACTAACGCAACATGTACCTTTGGACTATACGTCCATATACCTTAAGATAATAGGTTGGTTGGTCACGTACAAATAGCCCACGTGCTATTGGTACGGTCACGTACGAATAGCTCACGTGCTATTTGTACAGTCACGTACAAATAGCTATGAAATCACCTTACGGCGGTCAATATGAATAGAAAAAAAGCTATTTATACGATGGTACCGCGTACGAATAGCTTAATTACCTGCTATTTATTTATTTTTTAAGGTTTTTTTTCCGTTAATAAATTAATGACATAAGATAAAACAGTACATAATAAACAAAAACAAATTATCTTAAATATGGACCTCAGTGACCTGCACAGCAATCGGTGCCTCAGCAATGGGACAGCGCAAACTGGACCTGGCACCGCGAATGCACATAATTGCAGACCTCAACAAAGAGAAGCTCAATTTACATCTCAGCCATCCCATCACTATTCCATAGGAAAGACTGTGCTTTACACTCAAAAGGTTGGCCAATCTCTTATAAAACTGAGTAGCAGCATCACCCATTCCACCAGTAGTAGTAAAAATTAAGATCACGTAACTAAGATGTAACAACTACAAATTGCTAAAAAGGTATTTGTTGGCAACGGCCAGCTGCCTCCTCAGTGACAGAGATTGACATACAGTGTATATTTAGGGGTGGGCCATGCCCTACCAAAGAGTTTTGGTATGTGAGATCGATATATTGTAATAAAACAGTCACACTATTCAGTGAAGCAGTGCATTATATTTGGTGGACTGCCATTGTCAGCAGGCTCTGGCCTCTCCAACCAAGGTCTGGTTGCGCCACTGTTGACATAGCTCATTCAGACTCAGCTGACTTATTGAGTTTCCATGCATGGTACAGTGACAGCTACTGCATGCTCACTTGTACTATACCTATGCATTGTAGCCTTGGTAAGAGCATGCATAATTTTTATAACAATAATCACAAAATCAATATTCAGATAGTTGTACTCAAACTAATACAGGAATATCAGTTAACTGCTAGCCGCTAGAGCTAATGTATAAAAATACAAGCATGTATATTATGTCATAGCTAGAATAAGATGACCATGAATTACCTCATGGTCATATTGGCATGATGCTACATCTCTGCCAAAACAAAGATCAATACAGAAATATACAGCCCAGTAATCAATTTCAAAACTTAGCAAAGGCAACAACTCATTTCAAACATCAGTTGTGTGACATATGCAACTTTGGAATCTGACATGGGTTTGATTGCTACCCAGTGGTCATAGTTGGTGTACAACCTTTACAGTATGCATGCAGCTCCCATAAAGCATTTCCATAACACAGCATTCAGTAAAACTTCAAAGTGAAATACAGTCTGGAGTAGTTCTTAAGATTGTGATTGTTCCGTGTAAATCATGAGATTGATCACATAAGAGCTGATGAGCAGCATTATCTCTTGTCATACTAGTGTAGCTGGGAGTGAGACACTTAACTCTACCCATACTATAGTTATGTGTAGCTGAGAGAGCGGACACTTAATGTGATCAATCCGTCAAGAACATTGCAGCAGTAGTTGGGACCGTTGTTTATCTTGTAGCCAAGGTGACTGCTGAATGAATTGCTGCAAAGTAGAAAGTCTACAACGATGTTTGTTCATTTTAGATGGTGACAATGGGTGGCTGCTAATCTAGAAGTCGAGCTAGAAGTGCATTGTTGGCAACTGTACAATCTATTTAGACACTAATCCGTTAATGTTTACTCGTTCTTCAACTATATGGTCCCTTTCTGAGTACTTCTTCGTGTACGTGTTGCCTACACTGATTCAAAGTGATCCTCCTCGCTGGAAAATCGTCAGAGTGTCTGGTGGGTTGAACAATTTCGGCAGAGAATTCGGTTTGCTGAAATGTCGCCGGATACTGTTGCATCACTAAGATCCTCTGCAACATTTTAAAATTCACCGAAGCATTCGACAATTTACTCTAGTCAAAGATGTACCAGACGTTCACACCACCAAACTCACGCGCCAAAAGACACGTGTAGTTTCTGGAATGCAAAAATCGTTGAACTAGCTCGTTTATTATGAATCACGTGACTGCCGTACAAATAGCCTAAGAACTCTTTGCACTTCCAACTACAGTGGCGGATCTAGAGGGGTTTCCTTTTAAATTTTTGCTTATCAATACATAAACATTGTTGTATTAGCAATTTGTCATAGCAAACAACTATATATACCAGTAGCATGCACACAGTTGCACTTAACTGACACCATTATAGCTATTAAACCATGAGTTACTCTCTAGAATTCCTATGGATATAATTACATGAAAATAACAAGGAGAAAACATCCTGACCACCTGGTAGACAGACTCCTGTAAGCGTTCGAGCATAAATTGGATGGCTGCAGGTTCGAGGCTACCTAGGTCCAGTCATGGATTTTTTCTCCTTTCTCCAACTTTTCAAACACATCTTAAGTAGCTAAAGTCTTTGAGCAGGCTGTAGGACCAGGTGTCCTACAGACCTTCAGCACTTGTGTTGTAAAGCATTAATAAATAAAAAAACCCTCAGCAACACTTCACTTTTCATCCGACTTCATCTTTTCAGTCCCACTGCACTAAAAACGATCGCGATACTCTAATAGAGCAGTCAAGTAACTACTCTAATAGAGCAATCAAAGCTACAGCTCGTAGTTACCATATTTGCCCTATATAGTTAGCTATAGTATTTAGTTACTATTTACTGTTTATAGCATTGAATTTGTAATAGCTTATAACTAAAAATAGCCTAAAATCCAATCTCAGAGCTTCTAAAATCTCAAAAATTTTCCTGAGAATTGTCATCAGATGCCTTATTTAACTATACCAATTTTCTGAAACCCCTTTTAAAAATCCTAGATCTGCCACTGAACTAGATTTGGTGGTCTAGGCATTGTTGCACCTGATTCTTTATCATCTATTGAGTTTTCTGCTTCAATGTATGTCACAGCACCCTTACGATCACTCATTTTAGCACAGAATTTTGGCTATAGTGCCGATACTCGAGGGGCCAGCAACAGAGCAAAAATGGTGTCCAAGATTTCAAGATCTCAAAATTTCATTTGGATCTCAAGATTTCGCTGGGATTTCAGGATTTCACGAGATCTCAATATCTTATAGATTTAAAAATCTCATACAGATTCCAACTTGGATTCCAATAGGATATTGCTAAGATTTTATAGGATTTCTCAGAGAATTTCAATCAGGTTTCAATACCCTCCGCTGCGACTGTGATTTCCGTTAATTTGCAAAAAAAACGTTACATTATTTTATGGAAATAATTGGAAAAAAGTTTATTAGTTGGGATTTCGGATTTCGGATTTCAAGCAAGATTTCAGTGATAGGCGTCCAAGATTTCAGCCTGTTGCAGACCCCTTGCCGATACTCGTAGTCTGTGCTCCCATAAGCTTTGTCCACTCTTTCTAAGGAACTGTTCTCTAAGCTTACTCCCACTCTTCAGAGGGCTGTTACTTTAGCACAGGAAAAGGGTGCTTCTAGTTGGTTTACTGCACTACCTGTGCAGGAACATGGTTTCTCCCTACACAAGACTGCCTTTCAAGATTCCCTTGCTTTGAGATATGGCTGGATGCCCTCTCGTACACTTTCCCACTGTGCATGTGGTACCAACTTTTCTGTTGATCATGCCCTATCTTGTCAGAGATGACAACTTCTGAACAATTTTAGGAGTGAGACCTCAAACACTACCAGCAATGTGGACCAGATTCAAGTGCAGCTCCAGGATTTTTGGTAGTGAAGACCAAAAAAGACAACAAAAAAAGGTCGTCGCATGTTCTAAGTATAAAGAATAAGCACAGGTCTGCCCAATTTTAAGCACAGGGCTAATTACGAAGCAGACCAGGCGTGAGAACTAAGCTGAAAGAGTGAGAAACAGAGGTTTAGGCGTGAGAGCGTGAGATAACTAGCCAAAGAGTGAGACTCACGCCTAATACGGGAGAGTTGGCATGTCTGTCTTGTCCAAAGAGTGGATTACCTTCAATACGCCACAACGAAGTGAGGGATATCACAGCTGAATTATTATCTGAAGTGTGCCATGATGTGGAGGTTGAACCTCATCTGCAGCCTCTAAGTGATGAAAGGTTTCAACAGAAGACTACCAACACTCAGGATGGCACACGCTTGGACATTGCCATGAATGGATTTTGGGGTGGTCGTTATGAAAAATATTATATGGACGTCAGAGTTTTTGATTTAATTGTTTAACTGTTTATTTCTATGTTCTAATCTTTTCTTTATATCTTCAAAAAAAAAAGAATTATTTATTACGTGACTGCCGTACGAATAGCCACTCCGTAATATCAAACCACTGGGGTTCAGCAGGGTTCACCATGTCATTACATTACGGATACCAAAAAGCTTTCTATAGCACCTAATTATCAATGAAACCCTCTGTACAAATCCTATGAGCTCACGTGAGTGTGTCGTACCTCCTCTGATATGTCACTCTGCGCGTAACTATAGGTCGATTAATTGCAACAAGTACTTCCGACAGTATACCTCGCAGGATACAAGAGTGAAGGCATTTAATGACGTGTGCTGAGGCCAACTAATACTGTCACCTTGAGGTAATTGTTTTGTTGAATCAGTTTGGGAAATGTTTAATATTGAGGCTAGGCTTTTTTATTTTAATATTGATTGATTGACTAAATGAATTGATGCCATTAGCACAAGTGTTTTGATAGGTATATAAATTCCTGCCGTTTGAGGATTGTGGCAGGCAGCATCTTCTATTATTCTGATAAAGCGCGATGTATTCAGAGATTCGCATGCATTTCAGTTACAGTGGATGTCGCGTGGTCAGACCACTTTTTTTTTCTTTTTGTCATTGGGTATGAAATAAGTGGTCTTAGCTGGTCTACTGTAATTGATTCATACTTCTCAGACACATGCAGACATGCCACCATAGAGCGAAGAAATTATAAACTAGGCGCTTAAAACCGTGTGGAAAAAAGCCCAATACTACAATACAAAAATATCACATTTTCGTTCTTTCCACCAGACCTGGTACAGCTCATGGCTATGTGGTAACCACCGATGGATGGGTAATAGTATACTAGAAATACAACCTCGTAGCTGGTCTACTTTCTGATATCACAATAAAACGCCCCAACACATGGCAGGTACTGTGGTGAATGTTTCAAAATGCAGACCAGTTACTCCATTATGCTTCTAGTATGTCATTATCCATTAATAGACTATTTCCATACTGCCACGGATTGGTTTTCTCTCTACCTCTGGTGTCAACAAACTATGGGCTAAAATGAAACAATTCCGGCTTCCGCATGTATTCTCACCATCACAAATGCACTGAATAGCCACTTAATGGCAGTGCGGTAGTCGTCTATCAATAATGGAGAATAAAGTACTACAAGGATATGAGCATAATTAGTATGGTTTCTGAAAAATGACCATGGAGCCTGCCAAGTCCCTATACACAAGATGAAGCATTCCACTGCTACATCAGGAAGTAGACCAAATACAAGTTCATGCTTCTAGTATGTTGTTACCCATTCGTAGGTGGTTACCACATAGTCCTGCTTCAAATTTGATTCCGTTTAGTTCTTTAGTCCACTGAGCAGTAAGTTACATGTACTGTAATCAGGGCAATAAAGTTCTGCATGTAAGACAGGTACCAGTGCTACAGTACGTTTACAGAATTACAGTATATTAGCTATCTATAAATGGATTTATGAAAAGTAAAACAAACTAATGTAAAAATTATTGAAATATGGGAAATAGAGATCGCTGAAAAAGCAAAAGAAACAAGAGTCAAACAAGCTAGCTTGTTAAACACACTGAGATCTCTTTGGACTCAAAAATTTATACAGAAGTATTCACAGAATCTCAGTACTTATCTGCTTCTGATTTATGGAAAGTACAGTGTATTGTTGTCTGAATAGAAATTTGACATGCCAGCTTGCTTGACCCTTGTTTCTTTTGTTTTTCAGCAATTTCTATTACCAACATTATAGTGTATTTTTAACTAACTGTAGCCGGCCAAAGATTATAATTGTTTTGGAAAGTGTGCGTGTTTGTGTGAGTGTGAGTCTCTGTCATTTTGCCCACGTGAGCAAACAGTTTTGTGTCAATAGCAGCCTTCAGGCTGCACAGACCAGTATAAATCTTCCCAGTGGGTAAACTTTTATTGTGAGGTGGTGTATTTGTGCCAGCTTCAAAAAATGGGTAAAGGTTCCTGAAGACATTCTGAATGCCTTTCACAACAGGCTACAGGTATGAAAACAACGTACAGCCTTGTATCTTGTTTCGTAGGCTACCAGAAATCACAAATCTCTTCGAAGAGAAAGTGGGCATGTCCCATACATACTGTACGTGAATGAACTGAAGGGTAGCCTCATAGCTTTCTCAAAAATTGTTTGCATGAGAAAACACTATAAAACACTTGAGAAGATACTTCTGTGCATAATTTGTGGTTAAAGTGGTTTGTTAGAGTTATGACTGCATAGCAACATAATTACCGAATTACAAAATAATTAATGAATTATGAAATACAAATCAGCTGAGTTAATAGCATGAATATAAGCTACATGGTTGATTAATTGCCTCTTTTTAGTCAGAATAAGATAGTATAACTGCATGGGTGCCTGGTTTTTAAAAGTAGCATAGCATCAACTTGTTACATTAGTATACTGAAAGTGAGGTTATGCAACATTTGTTAAGACCTGTACAGTGTAGCAATCTGTTCTACAATTGGAACATCACATACAGTTGTATGTAAGAATTAGCGATGGTGGCTTGTACACTGTATGATGAATGTAAATTGGACTAGCATACTTATTAACTCACAATCTGTACTTTCATGAAAGAACTAGGCATTTTCAAGTTTTTAGTTAGCTCCCAAATGAAATGAATTGCATCATACAGTACATTATACTTATGTCAACATGCAGCACAGTACTGTATGTGCTGGTTTACTGGACCAAAGCTGTTATACATTGTAGTAGAATCACACATTGTAGTCCCAGGAGCAAGCCAGTTTGCTAGAGCTAGCAAACACTCTCGAACAAAAATTTTTATTTGTACCAAGACACACGATAGTGTGTTGTATGGCTCAAGAAGCCAGCATGCCACACTGTGAGTATATTGACAGGAATAACATGTAATTTTCACGCATTCGTAGATCTGTACTGCCTTCAAGACACAAGACAATTTTTGCTGTGGAAATGCTGTCTATCATCAGTAGTCCACATACACTGTACCAAATTTAAGCAAAATTGCTTCAAGGATTGTCGAGATATATTTGATATACTATAGTGTACTTCAAAAAGTAGTTATATTTTTCTTTGTCTTTTCACACAGTTACATAAAATACGATTGGGCTATCTGATTGCCTTGAAATTTAGCAAACAGATGGAGGGTTTAAAAATGCATTTTGGTACCAAGTTTGGCTGGAATACAATGAACAGGCAATAGGATTATTAACAATAATTTATTATTGATGAAAAATAGCACCGATATGTTGTTACACCTTCAGGGTAAACTGCTTACGGAAAGAAGCTGAAAATCAGTAGTTACAGTACTGTAGATAAGACTATTGAACCTCAAACTTTTGTGGTTTGAAAGAAATCTAACTAAAGACCATGAAGATACAGCAAAAAATCAACAGACAGTGTGTAACAATTACAGTGTACGTGATCAAGTTTTGCTAGTAAAAACAACGATTATTTGCCTTGCCTACCTGAATGAATTAATTTACTGTAGGCGAAAACGAACGAAGACACAAGCTTATATTAATCATATGTGCTCATACTGGTGACTTAAAAGCTATGTTATTCCATATACACCCTGTAACACTCACTACAAAGCAGGTAGTTAAAGCCACACAGCCACACCCAAAATTCAAGACAAGGAAGTTCACCATGCCAGCTGTTGCACGTTTGTTTGTGTTGTATACTTTGCATTCTTCTGTTCACCTGGCTTGCTAGGCTCAGTAGTCACGATCAGTTTGTGAATGTAAAAGCGTATAATGTTTTAATGTTTGCTTATACTGTTTACTTCCATTGTACATTCTGTATGTATGTTTCATCCTTCACTGACTTGCTTGGTTCTGGCTGGCTTGGCCGTTTCACCTGGCTGGCTTCCATACCTGGCTGGCTTCCATACCTGGCTGGCTTCCATACCTGGCTCAGTTTCTGGCTTGCTATTATAGTAATGTGTATCTCCTGCATGCTGTGCACACCACTGATGAACCGCACTTTGCTACTGGTGACCTTTAATTAAACATGGTCTGATACTACTGTGCTGTATATTGGTTGTTACCCATGAAACAAGAAGGGATTGCTGGAGTAGAGAGTAAATTGAAAACGGTCATGGTTACATCAAGTAAACCCACAAATTCGTTCAGCAATTCCTATTCAGGAAATTTAATTTTTGTATGTCCAGTGTAATAGTAGTTGAAATTGAGCTGAAACAGCCATTTTACTTGTATACTGTAAGTACAGTAACTATTGCTCTGGGAGGTTCACAAATGCATAGTTTTAAATTCCCTTGTTAATGTAATTGATTCTTGTACTATATAGATTAAACATGAAGTAGGGATCCAAGCAATAAAAAGTAGTGAAATGATGGTATTACAGAATAGCTAGGGCTCAACCCAGAATATTAAGCTTGGGGGGGTAAAGTAAGCCACTTCGGTTTCTAGGGGGGTCTGGGGGCATGTTCCCCCAGGAAAATTTTGAAAATTTAGGTGTAAATATACTCAATTTTGGTGAAATTTTATAGTGATGCCATTGAATATTGACCATTCGAGTATGCAACTTTGGGATCAATTAAATCATTCCATTTCTCAAGGCTTCAGCTATAAACATAGGGGGGGCAATAGCTAACCCAGGGTGGGCCTGTGCCCCCACCCCCCCTAGATTACCCCTGATAGCTCGGTGGGAAAATCCCTACATTGTCATAGTATAACAATCATTTTGTTCAATGCCAAAGTACTGTAGGAATTTTCCCACTGAGCTATGCTGTTCATCTCTTGTTTTACTACTTTTTATTGCTTGGATCCCTACTTCATTTTTAAATCAATAATTTTTAATATACTAGTTTTTTTGGTTTTTTGTTATAGCATACAGCTATACACGTGTGACTGTTTTATTAGGGTGACTGCTGTATTAGAGTATTTCAAATCAGCCAGGGGGTGTGCCACTATTTCATATTTTCGTTGTGTGAATACAGCTAGGTCAATAATAGCGGAGTGTGTCATCGTGATAGAATATGTAATCAACTAAGATTGCGTTTAACTAATTAATAGGCATGGCATTGAAACTGTCGTGAAGTTACAGGTGAAGTTACAGGTGCGTAAGCACTATTTTGGCGTCTAATTATGCTGCTCAAGGAAAGTGTTGATAGGGAAAATTAACGCTTCAATATGGTTTCATTGCAACAAGAAGAAGACGATGAGCCTGATTGAAGATAAAATGAAAGACAAGGTGCAGAGGGCTTGAACCCCAAAAGGCACATCCCACTAGTGCTGCCACGATATAGAAAAACTCTATATTATATATCATCAAGGTTTGTTTCACGAATGTCGATATGAACATACTATCACGATATAGAACTAACTACACTGTATAACATTTGCAAGACAAACATATTCATTGTAAGTTTAAATGTATACCACAAACAAAAGCTACTCTTGTTTATCAGGTTTTAAATGCATTTTGCTACTGCTTTACAATTGAGACAAGTGGCTGGCACTACATAGAAACCTTAAAACCTCCCAGTTTACTTTGGGATTGGCTTGTTTACCACACTACACCATCAACACACAACTTAATTAAATGTTAAATACCATATGTCTGGCCTCCCCCACATCATTACACTAAGAGGCTCCAGTATTGTGCAACCATTGATATAACTGATTGATATAACTGATTGGTATATCATATCTTAAACCCCAGTGCGTGGGAGTATCAAAGCGCCGCGCTGGGTTATAACTACCACACAGCTAGACAGAGCGGTGCTGCCACTGTATGATATATTAGTTATCACCCAGTGATAACTAACTTATCACCCTGTTGCGGAGCCACTCAGTCTCTTTCGTGACATCATAATAACCGCGAATGGCATTGTTTACCAATGGAACAAAGAGCCAAATAAGGAAATATTGATACAAAACACACCAATACAGCACTTAAAACTACCTAAATCTTACAAGAAAACTGTTAATCCTTTACACAATAACACTACAAGTTACCAATACCGTGATAGTTTAACAAATGTCAAGAATAGTCCGTGACGATTTTTTCTCCAGCAATCACTCCCAACGGTCACTATGGTGAAGAACTAACTTCCTCTAGCTTCATTGTTCTATCTTGGACTATGGTAGCCACTTGTTGGTCTTTATTTTTCTCTTGCACACCACGCGACACCACCATACCAATTTCTGACGAAGGCAAATCGTACCTGGAACCGCTGCTTCATAACACCGCCCTTCGCTACAGTTTGTAGGCAGTATGTAAGGTCTCTCTTGTAGCTACGAAGTAGAATCTCCACACAATTCGGACGAAATCTTGAGCACAGTGACAGGAACTCAAACCGGAACTTAATTTACTATCCGTAAATTTCTGCGCACTCACGCGCACTGGGATATATAACAGTTATATCCCGTATACTCGGATGATATCATTGTTATTACACTCGTCCTCGGCTCCGCCTCGGACTCGTGTAATAACAAAGATATCACCCTCGTACCGGGATATAACTATAACATATCACCACCTTGTTATATCGATACTATCGATGTATTGATATATCATGGCAACACTACATCCCACTGGTGAGTTTGTTATTGTAGCATAAAATGGTGGCTGTGGGCTGCTTTGTTTGGTCTCGGCTTGTGATTGTGGTCAGGCTGGCTGGCTGACAGGCAGGCTGGCAGTGAGTCCAAAATCTGAGCTCTAGTGATTTAAAAAAAATTTTCTACAGTATATCCAGCCGCCGTACCGTTTAATACTCCGTATGGAGGTTTCTGTTCAGTAAAAAAATTCCATACAATAATACTTATTGGAATAATCATATAACCATGTAACAAAAGTAACAAAATATCATGCAAATGAACTCAATTACACTGTAGGTACTATTAAAGCACCGCCGCAAGTGCAATATGGGAAAAATAGCACAAGGATGTGGCAAGAGACCAATACAACACGAGGTATAACTGAGTGCTGCTTTCGGCTTGAGAGCGTGCCAGAGTGCTATTTTTTTCATATTGTATAAATGTGGCAGTGCTTTAACTGGTTTTAAAGTGCTTTCTGGTCGTCTTTGTTCGGAGCGTTCTTGGTTTACAGCCCCCAGGCAATCAGTAAGTATCTATATTAATGCTGAAAGATTATTTAGATATTCTACTATTCGGTCAGCATGACTTTATTTGATTCGTTAACATGCTATTCAAATATTCTTTGGCATTATAGTAAGCTGTGATCAGATGACTAAAGCCAACCTTGAAACTTGAGATTGTGAACCAAGTGGCATATTCATACTGAGAATTTCCATTTAAGAAGAATAGAAGTACAGGTAGCTCTCAGGCTTCACCTTACTGCCCAACAAAGATATCAGTGCTTTTTCATGCTTAAAGAATAATCAAATAATTGGTTATTTTGTTCACAACTATTCGATTAACATTGCTATTCGTTTCAACACTAGTAGTCTGTATAGTACAAGTTTAATCATGAGACTAACAGATAGCATCATTTTGGCTACTTCTGGCGATTTGAAATATTGCACATGTGATCAAAAGTGCTGTATTTTCCGTATGCAGTTATGTATTTTCCTGTATGGGGATAATAGTACTCTTATTCGCCCATGCAAGTTCTTTAAAGTGTATAAATAACTGTAACCATAGATACAGTAAGTTACATGGATTATAATTATAATTTCCATAAGTATCCCTGAAAAGGCATGTTTTGTATGCTGTAATTAATTTTCAATGAATGTTGTAAATTATCTGTATTTTTTTTTTTGAAGGTGATCATGTCTGGTTCTACAAATGTTGAAGTTGCTTTAAGGTGTGTACAGGCTGTATACTGTGTATATACTGTGTGTTTACACATTTCTTACTTACATTGCAATGTACAGTGTAGGGATTTTAAGTTTAATTAGGGATCATAGAAATATACAAAGCACCTAGACCTGATAATATAGTGAACAGTATTTAAAACTTATTAATTTAAAAATGAAGTACAGTAGGGATTCAAGCAATGAAACAAGATTGAATGACTACAACAACATGTAGCCCTGTGGGAAAATCCCTACATTGGCATGTCATAACAATTACATGTACTTGTTCACTGCCAAAAATTCCCACAGGCTACGTATGTTGTAATACAATCATTCATACTCTTACTTGTTTCAATTCAAAAGTTTTCATCACTTGGATTCCTACTTCAATTTTAAATTAATAATTTTAGTTTGTTTAGGTTTTTATCTAACAGTATGGTAGTATTGTTTAAGTAGGGGTCTCCCCAAAAATAATGCACGCCGCCTAAAATGCCGCCTTCAAAAATCATCCTAGAGACATCTTATGTGATGAAAACCACCTGTACGGAATAATATTAGTCCATCTAACCACAAATACAGCATTAAAAACAAGAAAACACTGCCAGACTTCCTGCCTGCCTGTCCACAGTTGCAAGGCTGGAGGCCAAACAAAGCAGCGCACAGCCACCATTTTACGCCACAATAACAAACTCACCAGTGGGATGTGCCTTTTGGGGTTTCGACGAGTACGTGCCCTCTGCGCCTTGTCTTTCATTTTATCTTGGTCTTCTTCCTTCTCCATGCAATGAAACCGTATTGAGGCATTAACTTTCCTATCAATAGTTTCCTTGAGCAGCTTACAGGCCGCAAATTTATTAAAATACTTATGCTCAGTAGATACGTTTAACTTCATGATGGGTTCAATGCCACACCTATTAATTAAATAACGCGATGTGGTTGATCAGTAACGATCAAGCACCGAGACCATACTGTATCTCACAATGACACATCTTGGCCTATCTGTATGCTAGCACAATGAAATAGTGACACACCCCCTGGTAGTGAAAGGTTGACTTGAGATACTCTAATACAGCAGTCACCCTAATAAAACAGTCACAGGTATATAGCTGCATGCTGTAACAAAAAAAAACAAAAAAACAAACTAGTATAATAAAAATTATTTTAAAATGAAGTGGAGACCCAAGCAATAAACGAGATGAATGACGTTATTACAGCATAGCTCGGTGGGAAAATCCCTACTTTGGCATTGAACAAATCATTGTTATAACATGCTAATGTAGGGATTTTCCCACGAGCTATGCTGTAATACCATCATTCATCTCTTGTTTTGCTAGTTTTTATTGCTTGTATCCCTTCTTCATTTGTGCTATAGCATATACAGTAGAAATGTGCGACTGTTCTATTAGAATATTGAACATGGCTGTTGTATTAGGGTGACTGCTATCTCAAGTGGGCCTTAAATGCGATACTTTCAGGGGACATAGTCTTTTCTTTCCTCCCATGCCATAGATTATATACCCATGCTATAGTATGACCATATATGCCACCTGTGAAAGGCGTGGTTGATATGATTGATCACAATAAGTGCATAGCTACTGTAGCTACGTGCATAGCTATGAGTACCATAGATAATAGAGATATACTGTACATATAGTGTGCTATATATCTATGTGAGAATAACTCTTGTCTATACAGCAGTCTGGGCACTTTAAATGATAATAATTTTGTGGCATCTAAATACAGAAAGTGTTGATACAGTTGTCTGACCACAATTGCAAGGCTAGAGGCTAAACAATGTATTGTATGACCACCATATTATGCTACAGTAACAAGTATGTGCCTTTTGGTGTTCTGATGATCGCCTGTCCTCTGCACCTTGTTGTTTCTTTTATCTCCAATCATGCTGGTCGTCATCGCATTCATTCAACAAAACTATCTACGCCCTGTAGAGGTGTAAATTTTAGAAGACAGGTAGGAAGGCAAAATTTCAATTTGGACAGTTTTTAAAGATTTAGTGTTTGTTCTGTAGGTGTTTAATGTTATATCTGGCATTTAGTAGCACTACTGTAAAGGTGCTTTTCACCATGTAAAACATTTCTAGGATGATTTTATGGCTTTTTTGTTGGAGGGGGAGTGGTATACATCCTGGTGGACATTTAATCCCTATTTTATAGCTGTAGCCTATGACATTTACAGTAACCCCTATTTCAGTCATAGACTGAATTAGCCCAAAAATGTCTTCAGACCAATTCCAAACCCTTTCAAAAAGTTCTATGGAATTTAAAAACTTTTCTATTTAACAAAATTTTATTGTGACTAACTGATGCCTTCAGCCAAGCATACATGTAACTCAACAATGGATATAGCTACTGTACAGGCTTGATTTCTTCACTGCTTTGTCCTGAGATGTGCCTTTTTGCCAACCGCAGTACGCATACTACAGTGTACATGCATCATGAACTTGCCTTTGTTCTCCTTTGTGTTTTTGCTGACAATTGTCGATTTGCAATAGCACGATGCAGCTTCCCTGTGGCTGTGTTGGTATCTTTGATATCTTGCTCGTATTTTCCATAGTGACTGGATTGATTGCAGAGATGCTTCTCGTACTGTTCTTTGTTTGTAACTCTGTAATGGACTGAAATAGATCTTGAGTAGTTGGGACTAGGCTTCAACGGTATACCGGTATATTTATTTGATTTCGATATCAGTTGCACACCGGTAGTGTTTACTAGAATATCGAAATATCGCGCATGCGTTTAATAATATCACGTGAGTTATTGTCAGCAGTTTTTATTGAACAAACATGGCCGACTCGTCGTGTACAATCGTGCCAAAGAAGAAAGTTGTGTCACCCGTTTTACTATGTGCCACAACCGTAAGGCTTATGTGGACACAATTATCGTGCTTTGGCCACAACCTACACCTGGCTGTTGTTAATTCTATAAAAGATGAGTCCAGAGTTCAACGTTGCTTGGGACTATGTAGAAAGCTAGTGTCTGCATTTTCCCACAGTTGGAAAAAAAAGCGAGACTTGACAAAAGCCCAAAATGATCTTGGTGTGCCCCAGCATTCTTTGGTAACAGACTGTCCTACTCGTTGGGGAAGTTTGATCAAAATGATTGACCGTATTCTTGAGCAAGAAGCTTGCATTCGACAAGTTTTTGTAGTTGATCGTAAGAATGCTCACCTTATTCCAACTTGGCAGGATCTAGAAGTATTGGAGTCGATGAAGGCTGCACTAGGGCAATTAGATGATTTCACAGACATGTTGTCAGGTGAACAAAAAGTTACAGTGTCTTCGATCAAACCTGTATTACACGTTTTGAAATCTAAAGTGCTTAAAGTCTGTGAAGGTGATGCTAATTTAACCAACTCACTTAAACAAAGGGTTTTGGATTACCTACTGAACAAGTACGATGATAATGATGTTGATGAGCTGTTGAATGTCTGCACTTACCTTGATCCAAGATTCAAGGGAGTGTACATTGAAAATGAAGTTGATCTTGCTTTAGTAAAGGATCGTTTGGCTAGAGAAGGCACAGAAATGATTGAAGATCAAGAAGGGGTTTCTGAACCAACTTCTAGTTCCCAGTCATCATCTGCGGTATCTGACCCTAGTATCAAGAAACGTAAACTCTCAAGTTGGCTCAAGGAGACAGTTGAACTACAATCATCATCCAGTACTCCTCAAACTCTAGATCAGAAAATAAATAAGGAAATCGAAGATTATCTAAAGTTACCAATGTTAGATGCTGAAATGGATCCTCTGCAATGGTGGAAGGTTCACATGGTAGTACTTCCCACCATGGCTAAACTGGCACAGAAGTACCTCAGTGTGTGTGCTAGCAGCTCACCTTCAGAGAGAATCTTTAGTTGTTCCGGCAACATAGTTTCTAAAAAGCGAACTCTTTTGAAACGAGAGAAGGTAAACATGTTGGTTTTTTTGAACAGAAACCTTCACTAGATGTTGACTATACCTACCTATCATCTACATGAACTACTATAAGAACTCATCACAACTTTTTTAAAACTGTCATGATCAACTTATAACTTTTACAACTGTCATTTACTTACAACCTTTACAACTGTCATTAAATTATACTATAATTTTTACAACTTTTATATCACTAATCACTATACAGTGTTACTTGTGATACCATGCAGGCCTGTGGGTGTGCAGATTACAGGCATATCATGTATGTGTGTAGAATTATACAGTTTATGTGATATACCGGTATATCGTGATACATTAGTAGTATCGAAACCGGGTATAATTTTTCCAATACCGCCGAACTTTAGTTGGGACTTGCAAATTGCCTGTATTTTTCGTTGTGACTGGATTGATTGCAGAGGTGCTTTTCCTTCTGTTCTTTGTTTATGGCGTTGTACAATGGGGTGAACATAGCTGATAGTCAAGCGTAATGGCTACTTTACTTTCGAGTCAGTAATTGATACCTGGGGTGCGCGTTCAGACGGAAGCATTAACTCTGGTGCCATCCTTTCTTTTGATATGGTATGCGTGGGTTCACTAGTCACAATAATGTTGTTACAGAAAAGAATAAAGGAAAAATTAGGAATTTTAAGTTTGATTAGGGATCATAGAAATAAAAAGTAGGGGAAAAAGGGAGGTTGCCTACACCTGCAGATATACTAGTGGACATTTAATCTCTAATTCAGTCTGGGTATAGGCTGAAGTAGGGATTAACAATGTCCACTAGTATATCTGCAGGTGTAGGTGACCTCCCTTGTTTCCCAACTTTTTATTTCTATATGATCCCTAATTGAATTCATTTTTCCTTATACACTGTACTTGTATTTCTAGAGCTGAAAGTGGGCTTCTTGCAGATCCAGTCATGTACTGTATATACTAAGGAGAGTATCCTACTCTCATATACCCCTGTAGAAAGGCGTATCGTGAAGTTATGACGTAATGACAAGATGTTGTGGTTTGTGACGTACAGGAAGCCGTAAAAGTACAAGAATCGTTAGCACCGTTTCACACTTGCGACGCTCAGGATAGCCGTATTCGCGAATGGCCTAGTAAGAAACGCCTACGAAGCGGTCTTAACCCATGAAGGAACGATTGTAGCTGGGTGAGAAACGCTTAGAGCTGGAGTTAATTTGGTTGCTAGCGACGTTGGTAGGCACGCGTTCAATCGATACCATGTTCAACTAATGACATCATTAATTATAAGAAAAACGGGCGAACTCAGAAGTGTTATGTCATAACTTCACGATATGCCTTTCTACAGGGGTATATGAGAGTAGGATACTCTCCTTAGTATATATATTATGAACTCTTGATGCTACATAGTTATATGAATGGCACTGATGTTTAATGCTTGGTTCCCATTGCTTAGTTAATGTGGAGATGGCTCTGCACATTTAGCACATAACACACACACGCAGTATGGCAAGTGCTGCACTGTAAAGCAGGTACTGTATGTACAAATTTATGTCTTTTGTTGTCAGCATCAGCGTGCATAATAGGACAGGTACTACTACTAGCACCATTTGTACCTGTATGGTAAACACTATAGGTAAACACAATATACTACAGTTTGATTCTGAACATTATTGGTGCAACATTTTCTGAATGTGTGCCTTGAAGCATAATCATGTTAAACTAAGTTAAAGTATATAAACTAAGTTAAAGTATATAAACTAAGTTAAAGTATATAAACTAAGTTAAAGTATATAAACTAAATTAAAGTATATAAACTAAGTTAAAGTACAGACAAGTGATGTCTTATACTTTGCTTTCCAATGCTGTGTAGGAATTTTTGGCACTAGATAGCTACATGATTAAACTTAGTGTAAAGTGCATGACATTGTAAGCCAGTGCGTTTGATTTGCGAGTGTTCATTCCCTAGATCGAATCTCGGTGGTAACATGGTCTCTCTTTTTTTTCTTTTTACCTGATTTTTGGTTACAACTTTTTTTGTACCCTTTTTTGTTACAACTTTGAATTCTGTTTTGGAAACCTTTTTGGTTACACCTTTTTGGTTACACCTTTTTTCTGATACATGTACTTCACATACATGCCATACCATACCATTATTCTCTCACTGGACACCTGCTTACCATCTTTTTTATTCAAGTATTTTTGTCTTTGCAATCAATGCAGCTTTTTACTTTACTGAGGAAATCTTATTAAAGCTTTCAGTGGCCAGCACTGAAGGTATGACAGCAACATGTGCTGCATCCTTTGCATTACCTAACTAGATATTGAGACTACAATTAACTTACAGTGTAGCTAACAATAAAGTAAAACAAAAAATGGGCCAAAGCACTGAAGAAATTAATGCTAGCCTATATAATATACTAAATATCTTTAAATTAATAGTGTAACTAATGTCATATAAGGAATGCACAGGTATCAGTCGCAATCCTTCACCTTATTTGAATGCATAACATGTGAAACTGCTACACCATATCAGTGTTGTAGGGCAATGTACACTGATGCTACATGCATTATGTACAAATTCATTTCTTTTTTAGTCAGTAAGTCAAATGTCATGTAGAATCTGAAATGGTATCATTACCTGTATGGCTGTATGACAGTTACTACTAACATTGTATTATTGTTTATACCTTTGTGGTAAACATGATGGGATAATATAAGGCTTAGCTTATAGAGGTAGCTACACCGAGCTCACATTCTTTAAAAGTGACATCACCATACATGTTACATAGTTACATGAAGGCACTGATGTTTAATGCTTGGTTTCCATTGCTTAGTTAATGTGGAGATGGTTCTGCACATTTAGCACATAACACACAGTATGGCAAGTGCTGCACTGTGAAGCAGGTACTACAACGGTATGTACAAATTCATGTCTTTTATAGTCAGCATAAGTGTGCATAATAGGACAGGTACTACTAGCACCATTTGTGCCTGTATTGGTAAACACTATAGGTATACACAATATATGCATATATATATATATATATCAAGACGCACGGTAGTGTGTCGTGCGGCCCAAGAAGCCGGCGCGTAACACCCGTGAGTATGTTGACAGGAAGAAAGAAAACGCAATTTTCGCACCTCCGTAGCTCTGTGCTGCCTTGATGAAACAAGACGATTTTTGCTGTGGACACTCCCTCCACCTTCAGCACTCCACATTCCAAATTAGAGCGAAATCGCTTCAAGCGTTCCCGAGATACGTATGCGACTTCAAAAATTGGCTTAGTTTCTTCGTTTTTTTTTTCTTCTTATTTTTCTTCCACTTTTCGCACACTTACAAAAACTGCTATAAAACGCGAACGCTATATCTGCTTGCCTTGAAATTTGGCACACAGAAGGGGAGTATAAAGGCGCATCTCTGTACCAACTTTGGCTAGGATACGATAAACAGGAAAAGAGTTATGATTGATTATTCACGAAAAATAACACCAATATGTTGTCACGCCTACAGGGTAAACCGTGTATGGGAAGAAGCTGAAAATCGGTGGGTGAATAGGTTAACTATTGAACCTCAAACCTTTTGTGGTTTGAAAGAAATCGAGCTAAAAACCAGGAAGATACAACAAAAAAACCAACAGTGTGTAACAATTATGCAATCGAGATTAGCTAATAAAAAAATGACTACTTGCCACACCTGCCAGATAAACTGCTAGGAGGGAATTCTTTGAAAATTGCTGAATAGAAGGAGTAATCATCTTAGAAAGGCTCTTCAATGGTGTAGAAGAATCAGACTTAAAGCCACGGAGTTATAACACGAAATCCAACTTGGTGCAGCAAGTGCGAGATCGAGATACTCTAATAGAGCAGTCATCCTAATAGAGCAGTCACCCTAATAGAGCAGTCTCCCTGACGAGAATTCAAAAGATCAGCTAGAAACAAGTAACCTGTATAGAGATCAGCTACACACAAGTCACCCTGTAGAGAGATCAGCTACAAACAATTCACCCTGTAGAGAGATCAGCTAGAAAAATTTACCTTGTAGGGAGTTCATGCAACTATGGAAAGGGATAGTTCAGCTAGAAAAAATCACCTTGTAGAGTTCAGCTACAAACAAATCGCCCTGTAGAGAGATCAATAGAAGAAGTTACCTTGTAGAGAGTTCAGCTACAAAGAAACCATCATGTAGAGAGTTCAGCTGCAAACAAATCACCTGTAGAGAGTTCAGCTACGAACAAATCTCCCTGTAGAGAGATCAGTTAGAAGAAGTTTCCTTGTAGAGAGTTCAGCTACAAACAAATTACCCTGTAGAAAGATCAGCTAGAAGGAATCACCTTGTAGAGAGTTCAATTACAAAGAAACCATCATGTAGAGAGTTCAGCTACAAACTAGTGACCTTGTAGAGACATCAGCTAAAATAAATTATCTTGTACAGAGTTCAGCTGCAAATAAATCACCTTGTAGAGAGTTCAGCTACAAACAAATCTCCCTGTAGAGAGATCAGCTAGAAGAAGTTACCTTATGGAGAGTTCAGCTTCAAAGAAACCATCATGTAGAGAGTTCATCTGCAAACAAATCACCTGTAGAGAGTTCAGTTACAAACAAATCTCCCTGTAGAGAGATCAGCTAGAAGAAGTTTCCTTGTAGAGAGTTCAGCTACAAACAAATCACCCTCTAGAGGGATCAGCTAGAAGAAGTTACCTTGTGGAGAGTTCAGTTACAAAGAAACCATCATGTAAAGAGTTCAGCTGCAAACAAATCACCTGTAGAGAGTTCAGCTACAAACAAATCTCCCTGTAGAGAGATCAGCTAGAAGAAGTTACCTTGTAGAGAGTTCAGCTACAAAGAAACCATCATGTAGAGAGTTCAGCTGCAAAGAAATCACCTGTAGAGAGTTCAGCTACTGTACAAACAAATCTCCCTGTAGAGAGATCGGCTAGAAGAAGTTTCCTTGTAGAGAGTTCAGCTACAAACTAGTGACCTTGTAGAGACATCAGCTAAAAGAAATTACCTTGTAGAGAGTTCAGCTACAAAGAAACCATCATGTAGAGAGTTCAGCTGCAAACAAATCATCTGTAGAGAGTTCAGCTACAAACAAATAACAATTCACCCTGTAGAGAGGGCAGCAAGAAGAAGTCACCTTGTAGAGTGTTCAGTTACAAAGAAACCTCCATGGAGAGTTCTGTAATAAATATATGTATTATATATATAATTTGTACATTTACTGATAAAATCAGAAATATTTAGAGTACATCTGCTTCATCTTTTCTTCTTCCTGTGGTAAAGAAAAAAAAGACAGGTTAAAAAAGTCCCAAAGCCAGCCATAGGCCGGCTTTGTGGTATACTGTACAAATACAAAAAGAAATGAAATCTAATCCAAAACAGCCAAGCTGTAAAAAAACAGTGCGGCCCTCAAAAAGGCTATGGTGAAAAAAGATGTGAAATCCAAGGTGACGGCCAGGAAATGGCTGTGATGGTAGGTTAATGGTAAAAATTTTAATAACGACAATTCAGGTGAATTTGGTGCCGCTTGGTCAATTGGCACAAAATTCACCTGAATTGTTGTTATTAAAATTTTTACCATTAACCTACCATCACAGCCATTTCCTGGCCGCCACCTTGGATTTCACATCTTTTTTCACCATAGCCTTTTTGAGGGCCACACTGTTTTTTTACAGCTTGGTTGTTTTGGATTAGATATATATACTACAGTTTGATTCTGAGTATTATTGGTGCAACGTTATTTCTTAATGTGTGCCTTTAAGCATTATTACGTTAAACTAAGTTAAAGTATATAAACTAAGTTAAAGTGTATATAAACTAAGATAATGTATAGACAAGTGATGTTTTGTACTTTGGTTTCCAATGCTGCATGTGTACGAATTTTTGTCACTAGATATAGCTACATGATTAAACTTAGTGTAAAGTGCATGACATTGTAAGCAGTCCTGCACCGTAGGGCAGGTACCAGCGCTAGTATATATATAAAGCTGAAAAGCTATCTGTCTATCCGTCCTTCTGCTTCGTATAAATACCACTAACTCAACAACCAAAGCACATATCGATACAGGGCTTTAAAGAAATTAAGTGTTCATCATCTGGCTACTCCAAGTTTGTTGTTACAAATCGCTACCTGCTTCCGTTCGTTCTCTATAAAGCATTGAAGGCATTGTTGTAGAGGAAATCTCGACCTACAGGTGTAAATTCCATTGCGAACTGTAACCTAGCACTTTAGTCGTTTGTGCGAGTGACTGATAAACCGGTGGTCCTGGGTTCTATTCTCACTCACGCCAGCTACTTTTATTTCGCTCATGACAGGCTTTTATTTTGCTTTTTAACGTGCTTGACTGACATCAGCAAATTTTACACACGTGAGACTAAGATTTTGAAAATGCCAAAGGTAAAGTGATTCCTCTGCGTCATTCCATGCTTCTCAAGCAAGACGACGGATGCAAAGACACATCGATAAGAGACAACAAGAGAGAGAAAGAGACTTTCTTCAACATCAAATGGATTCCACCAACTGCAGCAGTCAAGACTTAGAAGACAGGCGAAAACACGATGCAGCTGCTCATCGTGAAGCTCACCTAAATGCTGAAGTGAGACAACAGCAACAACAGAACAGTACAGCTGCTCACTGTCAACTGTGCCAGAACCCTGAACTACGACAAGAACAACAGCAGAGAAATATAGCTGTTCATCGTGAGGCATGCCATAACCCAGAAATACGACAACAACAGAAGAGAGATGCAGCTGCTCACCGTCAATGGTGCCAGAATCCTGAACTATGACAAGAAGAACAAGCGCAGCTGTGCATCACCAGGCACGTGAAGATCCAGTTACCAGGGAGGAGGAAAGACGACTTGATCAACTACAGCGCCAACTGGCTAGGGCTGATCCACAAAACCGCGCAAGGGAGCAGCAGATGGAGAACACATGAAGATAACAGGTGTATGCAAGCATCATTACCAGCCGCATAATTTTTTTAGCACTACTGATGTAGGTAAACTTAGTACAGAATGTGCACATTGTGGCACTTTGAAATTTCCTGCAGAAACAGAATCCCTTTTTTGTTTGAAAGGTAACGTCCAACTGAACCATTCCCTTGACCACAGCCACTCTTAGAGCACCTGTATAAAGGTATAGATAGTGATAGTAATCATTTTCAAGCAAATATACGAAAATACAATTCTGCATTCCAAATGACAATCTTTGGGTGTAATGAGATAGCAATGCCTGGCTTCAACCCCTCCTTTAGAATACAGGGTCAGGTATACTGTACCATCGTATTGGTAGTATGGTTCCATCAATAGGTGAGTCTCCAAAAGTTTGTCTAATTTACTTTATTGACAATCAGGAATTACAGGTGGCTACTACAGTAGATGTCAAATAGTTGGTGGTTTGAGACCAGACATTTTCAACAATATCAACCAGCTATTGCACAATGACAACCACTATGTGCAAATCTTTAAAATAGCTAAGGAGTTGTTTAACCAATAGGATGTCTCAACAAACATCAGAGTTGTAATTAATGAAACAAAAACCTACAGGTGAGCACCCCAGGAGGTATAATAGTCTCCTGTGTGATGAAGTGGGTCTGTCGATGACTAATGAAAATGCAAACAACAGGGATATAGTGTTGCACTACAGAGATGGTTGGTGGCTTGTGTCCTATTTCAGAAGTGCACAGGGGCTATGATCCACTTCAGTATCCACTAATTTTCTCCCATGGTACTGATGGATGGCACATCAATCTTAATAATAAAAAACTGACATCTTTGGTATATTACTGCTACCACATTATGGTAAGACAGAATGTGTCTGTGTTGCTTAGAGCCAAGTGACTATTTCAACAGTTCTTGGTAGATGCGTACTGCAAAATTGAAACAGAACGTTTGCAATTCCTTAGGTGTGAGCAAAGAGCACTTCGTGCTGACTGCTATCAGGATCTCTGAGATGCAATTGTTGATGGAGATGGGGACCCTGATAATGTACTGTAGGTCGTAGAATCATTCTTCCATTGACATTTACAGGTGGGCCACGTTACATGCATGAATGCCAACAGGATACCATGACTTATGTTAGGAAATACGGCCAGCCTGATTTGTTTATTACAATGACATGCAATCCCAATTGGCTAGAAAATAAAAACAATTTATTGCCTGATGAAAAATCCTGAGGATCATCCAGAATTAGTGGGTCGAGTTTTTCGGCTCAAACTAAAAATAACATTAGAGATGTTAAAACAGAAATGATTTACAGAAAACCACGTGCTTGGCTTTACTCAATGGAATGGCAAAAGCGTGGCCTGCCACATGCCCATATCTTGGTGTGGTTAATTCAAGAGCACAAAATCACGCCTGATAAAATAGACGACATTGTATGTGCTGAAACTAGATCCAGCACTTGACCCTGAGCTGCACTGAATTGTGGTGTGCAACATGGTGCATGGGCCCTGTGGTAGCATTAATCCTACCTCTCCTTTCATGGAAAATGGCCAGTGCTGTAAGAAATACCCTATTCATATCTGAGACCCAACAAGGTGTTGACAGTTACCCACTATACAGTAGAAGAAGCCCTGAAGATGGTGGACAGGTGACTACCGTCACCATTAATGTAAGAGGCTCTCGGAAGGTTGATAACAGGTGGGTAGTCAATAAGTATTTGTTGCGAACATTATGCAATCTGGAGCTATGCATGCCATGTTATCAATTCCATCAAGTATGTACTGAAATATGTTCACAAAGGTTGTGATAAAGCAACATTTGCATTACGCTTAGATCAGGTAGATGAGATATCTGAGTATCAGATTGCTCGCTACATCAGCAGCAATGAAGCAGCCTGGAGGATACTCGAGTTTCCCATCCATAAGAGATTTCCTCCTGTTCAACAACTAGTTGTGCACTTGGAGAATGCGAGTTTACATGTATTTCTCTGAGGACACCACTATGGATCGAGCTTCAGGGGACCCTCCAAAGACCACCTTGATAGAATTCTTTGCTTTGTGTCAAATGGACGAATTTTCCAAGACACTTTGTATGTTGATGTTCCAGAGAACTACACCTGGAACAACAAGTCTTGGCAGAGGAGGAAACAAGAAATGCAGGTGGCTGGCTATCCTGGTGTTAAGCAAGGTAGGATCTATACAATCAGCCCACTTCAAGGAGAATGCTTTTATCTCTGTTTGCTCTTGCATAATGTTAAGTGTCCTCAGTCATTTGCTGCCCTGAGGACTGTTGACGGTGATCTGTGCAGTTCCTTCTGTGAGACATGCCTCAAGTTGGGACTGCTTGAAAATGACAATCAGTATCATTTAGCTATAGAGGAGGCAATAGTGAGCAACTCACTAGCAAGTATTCGTACACTCTTTGTAGTGATATTGCCCTGGTGTGAACCATCCAATCCACTGGAGATATACAACAACCACAAGGAAGCCATGGCTGAAGATTTCTTATACCAATAACATACCTTACACAGGGATGACCAATTTGGGGCGAATGATGACATCTTCAACTTGGCACTTAATGATTTGCAAGAAAAGGTCATTTCCATGGGAGGTAGACAGCTGTCTGAGTATGGCCTACCTCAGACACAGGTAGTGAGTGGACAGTGATAGGTTTGTAAGGGAGTATCGCAGGGAAATAAACTATGACCGAGGTTAACAGCAAGCCTATGTACACTGTAGACTATAGAACACAATGCTGCTTTATTAACAGTAGACCAGCGTGATGTGTATGACATAATTTTGTTCCATGGTTGATAGGAATCAGGGAGGTGTACTATTTTTGGTGGAACTTTCTTAATCAACCTTATTCTTGCCAAAATGAGGTCTGAAGGTAAGATAGCATTGGCCACTGCATCTAGTGGAATAGCTGCCACACTTTTAACTGGAGGTCGTACCTTGCATAGCACCTTCAAAATCCTCTTAAATTTGGATGCTATGGACATTCCAGTCTGTAGCATTAAAAGAGGAACTGCACTTTGCAAAGTCATCCAGGAAGCTAAAGCCATTGTTGTAAATGAGGCTCCAGTGACTAACAGACGTGCATTTGAAGCTCTAGACCGCACTCTGAAGGATTTTACAGGTAACATCCACCCAATGGGAGGAATTTGTATGCTCTTGTGTCGTGACTTTAGACAAATACTCCCAGTACTTCCACGTGGCACCAAAGGGAACATAGTGGACGCCTGTTTGAAGAAGTCACATCTGTGGGACAATGTAGTTGTTAAACATCTACACACTAATATGAGAGTGTACCTCTGTGGGGACCAACGGACAATTTGCTGATCAGTTGTTAGCAACTGGAGATGGTAAGTTTCCCATTGATGATGACACTCCTGATGTTGTCCGGTTACCTGAGACTATGGGTACTTTTGTGTGTAACATTGATGAATTGGTGTCTAGAGTTTACCCAGACTTGTTCTCAAGCATCACACGGTTATCAGAGCGTTGCATTTTGGCTCCTCTGAGCAAAGCCACTCGCACCATCAACACAACCTTGGCAGAGCAGTTACATGGTGAGTGTGTACAGTACAAGTCTTTGAACTCTGTGCCTGATGAATCTCAAGTAGTTAAATTTCCAACTGAATTTTTAAATTCTTTAGTGGTGTCAGGGTTGCCTCCACATTTACTTTCATTGAAAGTTGTTACACCAATTATATTTTTATGCTCTTTAGACCCCCCACGAGTCATCAATGGTATTACAGTGTAGGTGTGTTATCACTAAACTTTCTGCCAACACAATAGAACCCAAAATTTCCCATGGTAGGCATGCAGGTCATGACATCATCATTCCTCGGATTCCACTTATTCCAAACAACTCCACTTTTCCTTTTAAATTTATACGTGTGCAGTTTCCTGTTTCTCTGTGCTTTGCAATGACTATCAACGAAAATCAGAGCCAAGTTTTAAAGCTGTAGAAGTAGATATGACTGACGAGAACTTTACACATGGAATGCTTTATGTAGCATTGTCTAGAGTAGGCCATCTGCTGTTGCTATTGTGGGTCAGCTCATGTGGATGTGGTAAGGAGTGTATCACGGTAAACATGTATCGATATTGCGCTGTGTATATTTAACGGATCATCTTAATTATGTGATGTTTTTCTTTGTACAGACTACATTGTAAGCTACAGATTCATACTGCTATCATGATGCTTCTAAAGATCCTACTATTGTTAACTATTGATGATCAGCTTTGTGTTTAATTTGTATTACTCAGTACTGTCAAGGGATAATCCCTACTATTATACTTATTTACTGAATGGTGCTGTGATGATCAGTTATTCATCGACACCTTTATAAGTGTTTATGATGACATCATGCTGTTGAAAGCCACTAGATGGAAACATCTGAAGAGGCTAAGATCTGAGCACCATTAGAACTAAGAGACATTTAAATCCCTTTTGTAATGCTGCTATCATTGGACACTGTTTGTATACTAATTTTTTAATCTTTACGTTATTACTTTATCTCTAATGTGCACTACACAATACCTGCACATAGGGCAGGTAACAATGCTAGTATGTATATAAGGCTGAAAAGCCATCTGTCAGTCTGTTTGTCTGCTTTCCATTTGAGTTCACGCATTCTTCTCACCAGTTGCTGCACATGTCGAAGTGGTTTTGGTACCAAACAAAGCACTCATCATCTGGTAATAAGCTAGCGTTTAAATGAAGCTTCTAGCTGCCGTTGTTCTTCGTCGCCTACAGCGTGTTTAGTGCAAGATTGTAGACGAAACTTTGCTTGAATTCTTTCTGTAAACTGCATGCAAACCGCAAGTAAACACCTATTCCGTTAAATTTAAGCAGCCTTTATAAACTGCTTTTAAAGAGACTGTAACTGCAAGTGGCATTTAGATCATGTAGTAGAGCGTGAAGCTTGAACTGGCAGATTGTGAGTTCAAATCCTAGTTGTAGCACTTTTTTTCTTTTTCCAAACCTTTTTTTTGCAACCTTTTCCTTCTTCAGCAACCACTACTTTTTTCATTTGGCAGCCTTTTTGGCAACAGTTTTTTCTGTTATGTGTCCTTTTTATGCTACAGTATTTTTCTCACTCTACAGTGAAACCTGTGTATTAAGGACACCTTGGGACTGACCAAAAGTGTTCTGATTATCAAGGTTTCCTGATTTTTCAGTCAGTTTACATGCTAAGGGATACTTTAGGACCATTACCAAGTGTCCAGATTATGCAGGTGTCCTAATTTTCAAGGTCCTGATTAATGTTCCACTGTATTGGGTAATAATACAGTAGTTAGTAGTAGCTGTACAAAGGTGATAACAATAGGTGATAATAATCAGTAGCAAGTACAGTATAGCAGTGCTGTAAATGTAGGGATCATGGAGGTTAGAGGTGATGACAATAGGTATAGGTTGTAGTGTAGTAAAGGGAATATTGTAGGGAGTGTAGTTTTGTTAACATACAAAGCTCAACCTGCACTGTAGGCATGTACAGGGGTACTACAACCTACGTTATGTAGTTTCTTTTGTTGTCAGTAAGTTAAATGTCATATATGTATGGCCTACATGACAGGTACTATACTAACACCATTCAATATAGCTTGCACCTGTGTGGTAGACATAATATTATATAGGTATGCACAGTAGTAATATTACAGTTGTCTTTGCCTATGTAGCTACGTACACACAGCTCTGATGTTTAAAATTATGTGTATGCTCTCATCATTCCAGTGTATTTGCAGGATGGCTTTAAAAGTGATATTCATTATACATGCAACAATGAATTTTAATGCATGGTTTCCATTATATTAGCTACAGTATGAGTCCAACATATAATATGCAACTTCTGCATTGTAGGGCAGGTACCAGTAAAGATTAATGTCTTTTATGGTCAATATACACTGTACAGTATTGTCAAATGATGCTACATGTATAGCCTGCATAATAGGACAGGTACTACTAGAACTATCCATAGTGTTCACACCTGTGTGTTATAAGCATACGCATTACTAGAGTAGTTTTAGCTTAGCTACTGCAATTCTGCAGGTTCAGGAGTACCTACATGCTTCCCACCATTTCGGTATACAAGATGGTGGTATTAAAAAATGATATCACCATGCATGCTGCAGGGCACGAATGGCACTGATGTTTAATGCTTGGTTGTTATGTGGTCCCTGTACGTAGGGCAGGTACCAATGCTATATACACATATATAACTGAAAAGCCGTACGTTTGTTTGTCCATCTGCATTTCATTTGAGTTCATGCACTTTTTTGCCAGCTGCTGCATGTATTGAAGAGCTTTTTGTACCAAATGAAGCACTCATCATCTCAAGAATAAAATCTCTTACAAATGAAGCTATTAACTGCTGTCGTTAGTCGTTTACAGTGTGTTGAATGCAAGGGTGTAGAGTGAAAACTCACCTGAATTCTTTCTGTTAGCAGCGTGCAAACTGCAAATACACTGTATACACCTCTGCCATTCAACCTACAGTATATATGCCTTTTATAAGCAAGTTTTACTCATGCTATAACCATATATGACGTGTAGCATAGTGGTTAGGTGGAGCACTTTATTGGTATGAGGTATAGTATGTACCAAGTTGAACTGGATCCTGAAAACAGCTAAAATGAAATGTGGATTTTTCCTCAAGAAAATTAACATTTCAGCCAACCAGATGATTAGTGGTGACAGTAAAAGTGTAGTTTCTGTTTTAGATGGCAACTTTTTTTCTGTTCCGTCAATGTACTTTTTCATGCTAAGTTCTCTAATATTCTGAACCACTTTGGTGCTTGTATTGTATCATACAGTATGTATCGTACTGTATGGTAGGGACGACGAAGATGTGGGCGTGGTCTACGAAGACAAATCAAGCCAAAATCATCTTTGCAAACCCTTCATGGCCACTTGACAGTATTGGTCAGGTATAACCAAGCCCAAACATGCCTTCAGAACGACCAGAAGCATTTTCGATTAGGTGCTACGACATTTAAAAAAAAAAATTATTTTCATGAATTTTCTACTGCCTGCCTGCCTGCCTGCCTGCCTGCCTGCCTGCCTGCCTGCCTGCCTGCCTGCCTGCCTGCCTGCCTGCCTGCCTGCCTGCCTGCCTGCCTGCCTGCCAGCCTGCCTGCCTGCCTGCCTGCCTGCCAGCCTGCCTGCCTGCCTGCCTACCTGCCTTATGCGTTCAGTCAAGCGTAGCGGAAAATTGGCTACAGCTACAGCCTTACTTCTTTGGCAGAAATGCTTCGAATTTCATGGAGATGAAACTTTTAGTATTTTAAATATCCTACAATGTATGCACTATTACTTACTGATTTTCCTTTGATCCTTCTTTATCGTGGCCATTGCTCATCAGTAGGGCTTCCATATCAATAGGGCTTCCATATCAATAGGGCTTCCATACGTGGGGCAAGCCTGAGCAAGCCCCACACTAGTCGGTAGTCAGTGTTGGTTGTACGAGCATCTCGTGTCCGAAAGTTTCCCTTAGAAACACGGAAAGCCCAACACTGTGTAGTAGATGTGGGTGGTTGTACGAGTGTCGCGTATCCGAAAATTTCCCTTACAAACACGGATAGCCCCACACTGTGTGTAGGTGCGGGTGGTTGTACGAGCATCGCGTATCCGACAATTTACAGTACAAACACGGAAATTGGTGTGGCATGTGGTTCCCAATGTTGCTCAGAAGCAGCTGACGCTATGGCCAGCATTGAAGATTCTGTTAGGCAAGGAAAACTAAGGAGGAGAAATCAAGGTCTATAAACTGGGCAATTACATGTTAGTGAAATTTTGTTATATAGACTGGCCAGACGTAGAGAATACGATAGACGTAGGTGTGCTGCTATGATGCCAGAACAACACCAGCAGCAGAGAGAAAGGTGTCGGGCTTTAAGTGAACAGACTTTAAGTGAACAGACTGGCAGTGTCGAGAGGAATGATGCACTCAGCAGGAGAAGGCAGAATTATAGACTAAGGCGAGACATGGAAACAGATGAAGAAAGACAATCGAGGCCAGCCAATTTCCAGGCTTTGACATTTTTGTACACCATACCAATAATTATGTTGGTGATACTTCATAGTTTTCTATTATCTTTGCCCCTTTGACTTCGTAGGTTGGCTAGGCATAGACAATATGAAAGTGGACGATGTTTAGATAGTGATGCTTCAGTGTGGAGATATCCAAGAAGGTCTAAGGATAACGCAGGATGCTACTTGGTCATCTCCATCAATGAATATTCATATCCCAAACATTACAGTTGACAATCCTGACATAATTCATAAAGTGAAGTAATTCCATAGAAGTCTTGCGACACTACAGAATGTGTTGTGTAATGTCTGTTTAGAGCAATTCCCCAGCTTCATAAGCGATACTACAGCAACAGAAATGTGCTGATTTCTGGCATCTTCAATTCGTGTTTTCAATGTGATTTGATTCATTACTTATCCCAAAACTATAATCACTCCCCGTAACCCAAAGCAATACAAAGAACTTACTAATGTGTACAATATGCTGCTGGCTATATATCCAGTGGTACGTGGTAAACACCTCATACAGGCTCAACCTTCTGTGTTCACCCTCCAGTGCCAAACTAGTAAAGTAGATAAAAACAGCACAAAACCAATGTAGCCCCTGAAGTCAGTGGTCTCAGTAAAACTTGTGATGATTTATTAGAGCTGAAGAAGTGTCCCATAACCTATATGAGAAGAAATATGTATATAATCAGTACAATACTTAGCTATAATCTACTAAATATTACCGGTAAAATGATTTGAGCTGAGTAGTCTTTGCCAATTAATCACTTAATTTGCTGGTTCCATCTGACAGCATATTTCCATTTTTGAGGCAAACTTTCTCAAATAACAAACTTGCGATGTAGTTACAATGTTACTAACAGTCATCGTACTACAACACTCAGGCTCGCCCCAACATGCTTTTAGCATCTGTCTAGTCATTGTGAATATACGTGTTATCGCACCAAACTTATAGAATACGTTTGTGATTTGACGTTTGGTTTATACAGGACCTATCGTACGTCGTCGACAAGATACACCTGTAAGACATCTTGTTTAGTATTAGTGTGTTTGTTGTTTAGCGGCTAGGTTTAACTGCTTGCATTTCTAAACGCATTTCTTTGTGACTAACACATTCTTCGCTATTACAGCATTAACACTTCTTTATGTATCCTTGCATGTGCTTACTATTGTCTACACAGTCAGCAAAACCATATGCATACATGATTGGAATAGTCAAATAACTATCTAAAGCTGTTAACACTATTAAGTGTAAAAATGCATATACAAAACTTCTAATTCAATGCATGAATAATAATGTATTAAGTGCATAGTCTCATAGAAACCCTGCATATTATGTTTTGTCACAATTCCCTCCAGCAGCAACATCCTTATGTGCAACAATTACTTATTGTGTTCCACAATATTCCCACTACAATGATCGATGTGCACTGTATAGCTAACCTATGACAGGTACAAAGACAGCATAGCTTATTTTGTAACATCATTGTTAACAAAGTTATAGCTAACAAATGTGTAAAAGGTAGAGTAGGGCTTATCATACAGTACGATAGTAACTGTATAGTAGGGACCACAAAGGAGTAAGCGTGGCCCACAAAATAATATCACCCAAAAATCAGCTTCAATTTTCCCTTACGACGATGAGGCAGTATTGGTGAGGTAAAACTAAACCCAAACAAGCTTTCAGATCGACCTGAAATGCTTTCAACAAGTTCTTGATTAAAATGCTGTGTAACGGGTTGAACATAGCTGACAATGAAGTATAATAGTAACTTCACTTTTCAGATGATAATTGATATAGCTGGTGCGCGGCGCCATTTCAGATGCGGTATGTGTGGGTTCACCAGTCTTAATAATTATTTACAAAAAAAAGTTAACAAACAAGCACACACAAAAATCTGGAATTTTCAACTACAGTAGAGTAGGGACCATAGCACATCGATAAAAAGTACTGAAACAAGCTGGAGTAGTGCACGATATTAAATCACAGTAAAATAATAAGAAGTGTTATACAGGTGTATCCCTACTGTGTGTTTCCATTATGATATTTTGGAGCACAGTAGGGATATACAGGGGGTAACACTACTTATTGTTTTACTGTGATTTAATATCGTCAACTACTCCAGCTTGTTTCAGTACTTTTTATCGATGTGCTATGGTCCCTACTCTAGTTGAAAATTCCAAATTTTTTTGTGTACTTGTACTGTACTGTAGTAAGACTTTTCAATGGGAAAATAAGAAATGGCCATAAAGGTGAGTGGAAAATTTTGGTCCAGAGGTCTGGAGGGGTTTAAGACTTGTATTTTGCATGAGGATGTAGTCAGCGCGTTTCTACTCTGTTCTTCATCTTTCATAAAGCGGTATCAGAGGTTTTCTAAAATCGCATGCATTATCGTCTTGAGTAAGACAAGAACTCGCAAACTCGCAAACTCGCAAAGATAGTACACTGGCTAAACCCTTATGAAAAATTTGATTAGCCAAATCAGATTTTAAAAAAAAAATTTAATTTCCAATACCCAAGTTTTTGTCTGCCTGCCTACCTGCCAGCCTTCTTCACCACAGTCGCAAGTGCACTGCTACCATTTTATGCCACAATATCAAATTAATGTGTGGCATGTACCTTTTCTGGTCCAACTAATGCCTGCCATTTGCACAATAACTAGCACTGGTACCTGCACTGTGCTATTGTATAGTATTAAGCTATACATTACTTACTGGAATAAAAAAAAAAAGACTATAACATTGGTATCTGCAATACAGTGCAGTATGCCGGCCATACATGTGCAGTATTAGCTTACTGACAATGCAAAAAAATATAACTTAGCATAGAAATATAACGTAGCCACCTACAGCCAACTTATGCTATTTACAAAAGCACATAATTATAGAAAGAACAATGTAGGTGTTTTGACTAGTCACTTGACTGAAACACTAAAGTATGGTCTTGCGTGAAAAGTTATGCATATAATGAGAGAAAAAGGTAGCATGAAAAGCAGAGAAGAAAATTCTAACTTAAAAATGATAGATTTAGCCTTACTACTTTTGATGATATTGTCACATACTCGTCAGAACCCCAAAAGGTACATCCCACTGGTGAGTTTGCTATTGTGGTGTGAAATGGTGGCCGTGCACTGCTTCGTTTGGCCTCCAGCCTTGCGACTGTAGTGAGGCAGGTGGGTGGGCGGGCGGGCTTACAGGCAGGCAGGCAAAAATCCAAGTTTTTGTGATTTAAAAAAATTCTACGTATGTCCAGCCACCTAATAGTGTTTTCTTGTTTTAATGCAGTATTTGATGTTAGATGGACTAATACTAATCCATATAGGTGATTTTCATCGCATAAGATGTCTCTAGGATGATTTTTGAAGGTGGCATTTTAGGCAGTACGCGTCATTTTGGGAGAGGGGGTCCCTACTTAAACAGTACTATTGTACTGTTTGATTAATTGTTCATTACTGTTGTAATGGAGGAGGTGCCCCTCAGCAATAGTAAGATCAACAGCTAGAGGTACACAGGGATGCTTCAATCGGATCCCCTGATGCCTGTTATCGAGGAGTGAAGCAAGGAGAACCTTAAACTACAATGGAGCCAGCACAGAGTACAGAGAACTTCACTTCTCACTGTAAAATATGCTGAGTGTACTTACATACTACAGTGTATGTGTCATTCATAAGCATCGCAAGGTCTGCTTCACTTACTTAAAATTTCTAGCTACACCCCTGGATAGTGACAATATGTTGTCACTGGAGAAATGGTGCAACAAAAGAGCTGCTATGTGACACAGGCACAGACATAGACACACACAGACAGACGCAGAACGCGCTCACAGACACATACACACAGACACAGAGCTACAGATGCACACAGAGCTACAGATACACACAGAGCTACACACACACACACACACACACACACACACACACACACACACTCACACTCACACTCACACTCACACTCACACTCACACTCACACTCACACTCACACTCACACTCACACTCACACTCACACTCACACTCACACTCACACTCACACTCACACTCACACTCACACTCACACTCACACTCACACTCACACTCACACTCACACACACACACATGCACACGCACACGCACACACACACACACACAAAGGCACATACATACGCATGCGCGTATGGTAGGCCATTTATTTCTAAATGATTATTTGATATGTGCAATGAATTATTTGGTATGTATAATGAATTATTTGGTATGTGCAATGAATTATTTGGTATGTGCAATAAATTATTTGTTATTTTCAATGAATTATTTGATATGTTCAATGAATTATTTGATATATTCAATAAATAATTATGTATATTCAATGATTTCAGTGTTTTATTTTGTGGACTATGTCTTTGCAAATTATATATTTTGCATTGGTAAATAATTTGTGTTAGATATCGTTATCATAAACGGGTTATTGTTAGTATCACTATACTGAGAGCTTATCAGAGGGCATAGTAATTATTTCTACAGTAAGTGCCTAGTTCTCACAAATTTAAGTTGACATGCATTAGGGCTACTCCGCCATTTGCCGTAGGGGATGAAAGATGCCAAACTAGGCCGGACGAGAGTGTTGCGTTGTGAATTGTTCTAATCTATTTGCGAAACAAAGTGGATTGAGTTTTTATTCTTTTCAAAAGATCCTGATCGAAGAAATAAATGGATTGCAGTGCTGCATGTCATCAGAAAGGATCGAGGGGAGTGGTAGCTAGCTAGCTACCCAGTAAAGCATATGGTCGAATGTAGCTGGTAAACTTGCAGTCATTAATGGAGAAAAAGAGTAGTAAACAACCGGTTTGCATCGAGCTACGTCCCTTCTATCTTCAAATACGTTGACAGTCTGATGAGACAAAAATGGAAGCTCAGCTGGTCGTAAGAAAAACAGCCTCCAGGAAACGAAGGATACTGGAACAGACCGAGAACTCTGGCTGACATCTGAACTCAGCAAAAGGAAAAAGCAAAGGAATGCTGTGTCTAGCAGAAGGAGCGAGAAAACTGGAAGAAGCAAGAACATCTGGCAAAGATTAGAGGAGGAGAGCAAGATGACATGAAGATGAGTGGGAGAGATTGTTAACAGAAGAAGAAACAAGAGAAGGTGAACGAGCTAAAGTGAAGAAAAATGTTGAGGTTGTATGAACTGAACAGATTACAACGGGCTGAAGAAATATTTAAATTAGACTATGATGAACTACTCCAGAAGTATAAGGCCGTGGAAGAGCTTGAACTCCTGAGAACAAGAGAAGCCAAACTGAACATGAAGGTCAATTGGTTACAATCAGCTGACAGACAGAGTTTAGAAGACAACAATAAGCAGGTGAAGTTTTATACCGGGCTGCTGTCTTTTACAGTTTTGCTAGCTATGTACCGTGAATGCCATTTTTCTGGCTGTGCCATGTTTGATCGACTCTTAATTACTTGATGAAATTATGCTTATTTCACATCAAGATTAAGCACGACAAGGGCTCAAACTTGGTTGAACTATAGGAAGCATAACACATGCAAACTTTTAATAGGCATTGCTCAAAAGGCTGGGGTGGAAGGGTATCCGATGTACATTTGACTGAAAATTGTGCTCTGCTTTCAACACTGTTGCCTGGAGATGCCATCTTAGCGGATTGTGGCTTCACAGTTGATCAGGCTGCACTGTGCAGAAGTCAAGACACATCATTTTACTAGGGGGAAAAACAGCTAAGTAAGTTAGAAATTGACACTGCTTGTCAGCTGTCTCAAGTTAGGATACATGTTGAAAGAGTTATTGGGCTGGTGTGGCAAAAGTTTTTGATATTGCAATCAACTCTTTCTATTAATATGCTCAAAGGTGATGAAGGAGAGCATATCTCCTATTGATAAAATAAGTGCGCTATGTAATTGTTGTGACTCAGTGGTACCATTTTAACTATCTATTTATATAATGTACACTGTTAATATTTATGTTTAGTATGTAAGATAATGTGCATTGTTGATATTTATGTTATTGAAATGTACATGTAAAATAATTAGTGACTATTGTCTTCTTTGATTTCCTTGAGCTCCTTAGCTTGTGGCAGTCTGGACAATAATATTTTCCTGTTGGCCATTTTTTCCAGTTATTTGTAAGCACGGAAATGAAACCATTTTATCACACAGTCCCTGCTATCACAGCAAATCATGTCATCATAATCTTCCCTTTTATTGCAATAGCAGTACCCTTGCTGGTCATTAGAAGAACTTGAAGAAGCGTGGACATCATTGTTCCTAAAGCTAGCAGTGGCATCCACCTCACCAACCTGAGAGTCAGTAGAATCTACTTTGCTTACATCAACAATTGAGCTTGTACCATCTACATCACTAATAGCTGTACTGCCCGACGACTGTAGTGGCATTATTGGTTCCTTCTAAACCACTTTCCCACTAATTCAGGCAATATGGCTAATTTAATAAATGGTTGGACATTACGTATAGCAGAGTCAATAAAATCAGAATCCAGTTCTACCTTCTGGTAAAATTATTTCATCTTCCTTCCAAGCTACACAATCACAATATTGTACATGGCATAGTTTCATTTGCAGTTGAACTTGATAATAGTACATTCTTGTAATCTTATTAAAGTGCTACTGTCATGTTCTAAGGAAAAGGAGGGATTATCAAGAATGGCCTCAGAGAATGCCTTATTTTTGCAAGAGAAAGGACACTTGATTTCTAAACATGACATAATAGACCAGACCATCTGGTGAGGCACATGAATAGAAATTCTGGATCCAAAATAAGAAAATAAGGCCACATTGTATCACCATAAATTTTTCATGACAATCTTGCATTTTTTCTGTGTATGCTATCCTGGCAATATCTTCATGCTTGCGATCATACTGGCATGCAGAGGATGTAAACTCAGGATAGCATATAACTTTGATCAGAGAAACAGATGGTTGCTAGTGTGAAAGGCTTCATGCAACTTGAATACCGTTATCCTGCCCGCACTTTGGCCAAACCAAGCATGACATTTACTCTGATCTCTTGTATGCATGACTGCTTTGTTAATGTGAAAGATACAGACCGGTAAATATGCTCGTATTTGGTCAAACGGTCATTGTATGTCAGTTCCATTGCTCTTGGATCATGCAGGTCTGTTAAAGGTTTAGATAAAACCCCAGATTCTGTTTGTGGGACATACGAGTCATTATACTCCGCTGTCAATCACAGCGCAACTGCTTTTCCCAGCCCTTGAGACATTTTGGTATGAAAGTGGCTAAATCAGAATCAGTAGACTTAGGAATAGAAAACTTCTTATTTTTTGTATTGGGCTCTCCACAACCTTCAGTGACAGCTTGCTTACACTTATGCTTTGGTGGGGTGAAATCTATTTTGCTGATTTCAGAAAAGGGGACACTTCAAAAAGTGCCACTCTGTTTAGGCCATCATTATTATATTGCTTATTTCCCTTCACCCAATGGAACAAAAACTGATGTGGGTGGGAGGTGATTGATTATACGCTTGATTCTTGTTATTTTAGTCTCTAACTGCTCTATCAGAGTACAGGTGTATCTCAATTTTGAAGGCTGCCATACTGCATGCAGGACTGTACACCCATGCACTTAGCTGAACAAGAGTGGAGGGCCTTCCACCCTTCTGCTATGTTTATATCTAATGCATTTACCTTAAAGCTTGGTCACTCTGTGCCTCCTTCTATCATGAAATAGTGCATTCACGTGATCTATAATCAAATAATAAAAATTTGGTGCCGCTACCTAAATAATTGATGTGAGCGGTGACGGAAAACGAAGAATTTAATAATGATGACCTCAACTGAAACCCTATACCTTCAGGGTAAGGAAAGGCTTTAAGAATGTTTTGCAAGTGCTGTAAACAAGAGCTATGGATCTACTGACAGTGCAAACACTATCACTCACCCATCCGTTTTACAACTTAATTGAAATCCTCTTGTCTTTTTATAAGAGATTAGTTGCTCGTGTGTATAAAGACTGGGAGTCAGTTTGAGTTAGTTATATCATAGATAATAGAGTAAAGGGATAGGAAACGCAATAACGTGACGTCACAAAATACGTACATTTCTATTGGAATTCCGTGTAGTACGTCACGAACATACTCGTTACGCTTGCTGCGCTTGTATCAAAGAGAAACAAATTGTTGTAACGACAGAATTTTGTAACCAACGACTGTGAAACTTCGCTACAGTGAACTCAAGTAAGTAATCGAGGGAAATAGGATGGTACCAACCCTCAAGGAAGTTATACGCAAAATTAAAGGAGATTGAAAGTGAAAAAAACGGCCCAAAAATTACTTTAAACCACTTTACTTTCTTCGTAAATATATTCTATCCTTTTAACTGTGATACACCTATTCCTTACCATTTAACAGAGGGAACCAGAGGAAATATCGGAGCAAAACAGGAACTGTTGCTTGAAGAAACGACTAAGTATCTTCCATTTTTAAACAAAAGTTTAAACCACCTTGCAGTACAACGCAACGGTAAAAGACTGTGTTGGTGACACGCCTAGCTTACCACAAGATTCGAAAGTGGAACCGGCTATAAAAGAAGCAGTATGTACGAGGCATGAAGGTACGATGAGCGAAAGTGTGACAGCGTGTAACAATCACGGTTAATGCGATACGCTTTGTTACAAAATCTACGGTCTGAATTCTCTCTCTAAAATCTCTCACATAGGCCTAAATACTTACTGTAGTCTGTTGGATTACTATTTACGCTGCTTAGAGCACTAATTCTCACAAAACTGTCTTGTCCTTTCAAGTCACGCGTAACGGAAATCAAACCGGAAATCGCTTGCGTTTCCTATCCCTTTACTCTATTATCTATGGTTATATACATCTCCATACAGTACATCTGGACATTCATGCCCACTCAATAAGCTAGCTAGCGTTTCAGTAAGGATCTTTCTTGCAGCAAATCAGCTTCAATATATCAAGGTATCGAGTAGCTAAACTTCTTGATCCCAATCACAAGCGCATCAGTTGGCGGTGTGGAAGCGACTACCCCTTGTTGCTGTTAAACTGATACAGTACCCCCTACAAATGGCAATATGCGTCTTACATTTGTGAGAGCTAGGCGCTTAGAAATAATTACCACGCCCCCTGCATAAGCTTTATAGCAATACTAACAACAACCCAATTATGATAACAATACCTAACAAATTATTTACCAACGCAAAATATATAATTCACAAAAATATACATGTAGTTCACAAAATAAAGCGCTAAAATCATCATGAACCACGGTAGTGGTTCATAATAGAGATCGCCTATGTTTATTCCAAAATCCTAATGGAACACTCAACTAAACACCACCTTAGAAACCTTTTCCAACCTCAAAAGAAACCTTAGAAGTTAATTTGGAAGAAGTTTAGGTCCACTAGCAAAGATGAAGTCAAGAGGACTTGATAAAAGTAAGAACTGAACTCTGCCATTTTGAGCCATTTTGTTCATCTTATTAGTTTTTTTTCCTTACTGGGCTAGAGCAAAATGTAAGTATAGGGGATAAAAACTACATAACTTGCCTTCGTATGTCCTTCTTCTTGTCCATGACCTATTTTTAAATGCATATTGCAATGTTAACATACACTTTCAAGCAAATTTGCTTCTTTTATGTTCACTTTGCCATTGATCTTCTGACTTAGTCTCTGCAAGGATAACCAACGTGTTAATATGATTGTGTTGATAAATATCCAATTTATTCACATTAACATGTTCATTTGGAAACCTTATCATTACTGTACCTACATTTTATTAACCACAGTGTGTTATGAGCAGCAATGTTTTTGTGTACCACTGGGTACTTAACTTCTTGTGATCACCTAACTGAAGCCATACTGCTGCTACACCTACAGCATCCTATATGTTGATTATACATATCAAAGCTGTGTAGTACAAAGTATACATTCAATAGTAAGGAAACAATACATTGTTGTTTGAAAACACTGATAGTATTAGCCAACTACTAATGTACAATCAAGAAGACTGACTTGATACTGAGTAATATCAAGCACCACCAGCTCAGCACCTCAAATTATCATGTCAGGTATCCATATTATAAAAAGTAAACAAACTAGTTTATAAATAATTTTAAAAACTTAAAACATGGGAATAGAGATTGCTGACAAAAGTAAAGAAACAAGGGTCAAACAAGCCAGCATGTTAAACACAGAGAGATCTCTATTTGGACTCAAATAAACATTTATGCAGAAGCATTCTCGGTACTTATCTGCCCCTAATTTATGGAGAAACTACTGTTTTTTTCTTAGTTTCTACCATATCCATTGAGTATAAATAGAGATCTCTGTGTGTTTATCATGCTGGCTGGCTTGTTTGATCCTTGTTTCTTTACTTTTGTCAGCTATCTCTATTCCCATGTTTTAATTTTTTTAAATTTTGTTTACACTAGTTGAATACACCAAATGATTATATTGAATACGATAGACTCTGGTTATTAGGTGCACATGGTTATTAAGCGTATATTACCTGTTAAGTACATATGGTAGACACCAGCGTTGAAACCAGGCCACTACTGCTGACCTGGATGTGACCCGGATTGACCCGGATTGACCCGGATTAATTAAAGCCAAGGTGTGCAATAAGAGCTATGTTTCGGCTAGTCTTTAGCGAGCGAACGAACGAGACTACGTTTTGAGCATTTGATTCATGTTGAGTAAATATTGCAACTTCAGCCTAGCTGTAGGTTGAAGACCAAAAAAAAAAAAAAGGGGTCATCACTTACTGACAATAGCTACCCCTCACCATAGATACCCTCAGTTTCGTGCTACATACTGCACTTACTAATAAATGGGCGTGGCTGAGCGTATGTTGGTAACACGATAAGTGGGCGTGGCTCACAAAAGCGTTTATAAGTTTCCACGTCGTCAAACGAACAATTTTGTTTCTCACGTGATCCAATCCGGGTCAGACCCGGATAATTTATAAACCGGGTCGGACCCGGATGACCCGGAGAAAATGTGACCCGGATGACCCGGATGACCCGACCTGGTTTTAACGCTGGTAGACACCTGTTTGTTAAGCGATAATGGTTGAAATCACCTTTGCTACCTCATACTGCATAGAATTGTTGTCAGAATGAATCAGACATGTCACAGCACACTCAATGCCTTGCCAGGCAGATACTGCCGTCTGTAATAACGATAGCTGTAGCTGCTACCTGACTTCTAAGGATTTCCGTTTCCATGACTAAAGCAAATCACTAACTGGTGTTCAAATCGCTTAAAAACTGTAGGGGGCACAACTAAATAAATTCCTTCCTAGCAGAAATTCCTTACCGTAATTTATAAGCACATGCACTTAACAAGGATAGCAAATTTCACAAATAATTCCTCCGAAAATTATAAGCGCATGTTCCTAATAACCAGAGTCTATGGTATACCAAATAATTCATTGAACATACCAAATAATTCATTGCACATACACTGTACCAAATGATTCATTGCGCATACCAAATAATTCATTGCACATACCAAATAGTTCATTGCACATACCAAATAATTCATCGAACATATCAAATAATCATTTTGAAACAAATGGCCTACCATAAACGCGTGCACACACAAAAGCAAAGCCTATAGGCAATCGTGCGAAACACAGCTATTGTAACCCAGTGTTCCTGTACTTGTACCACTCAGGCGCTTGAACCTTGTGCAGGAAATCCTCCTGGGCAGGGCTACTGTAGTATCCCACAGGAGACTGTCTAGGTTTCTCACAGAGAGAGGCCACAGAACACATTGACCCCAACAATGCTAAGGGAGACAAGGACAGTTGGGCGTTTGACACACACATACACACATACGCACGCACGCACGCACGCACGCTCGCTCGCACGCACGCGCACACGCACACTATAGGTCAAACATGTTGATTTGTGATTTGTGATCTAAGTATTCAGAAATATATCTATCAGATATGAAACTGTTGATACTGATTAATGCATTTCACTGCTGCATAGCATGGTGTTATCCCTACTATCATTTTTGTAAGCTTCACCAGGTGTACAGTGTATGTACATGTGATTGTTCAAGGTTGTGTAGTTTAAGTGTGGATATATACTGTAGTTACCATCTTGAGGTTTGGTTTTGTAATTTTATTAATATTTTTTGTTGCACTATAGGATACGTCCTCAAAGTGCACAAGAGCGAATTGATCAGTCTTCGGTCGTCACTTTTTGTCCCCCTGAGGAGCCACAGATTGTTTTTGGTGACAAAAAAGTGTTTACGTTTGATTTTGTGTTTGATGTTGAAACAATGCAGTCAACATTTTATAGTGTTGCAGTTCAAAAATTGATTAAAGGGTATGTGACATACATACATACATACATACATACATACATACATGCATGCATACATACATACATACATACATACATACATACATACATACATACATACATACATACATACATACATACATTCTGAGCCAGACGACCAGGAAGTACAATATAACACTTAAAGCACCGCCTATGCTTGTGTGTACGAAAAATACAGCACTTGGGGGGTGTCTCGAGGCAAATACAGCACTTGGCTTCGCCTCACGCAGTATTAGCCTCTCGACACGCCACCTCGTGCTGTATTTTCTGTACATATGTGCGGCATTGCTTTAACTATAACATACGGTATGTACGCATGTACTGTATGTGAGTACAGCTATATGCACATATGTATGTATGTACAGTGTAAGTAAACATGTTTCTATGCATGTATATATGCATGTACAGGGTATGTACGTACGTATGTATGTATGTATGTATGTATGTATGTATGTATGTATGTATGTATGTATGTATGTATGTATGTATGTATGTATGTATGTATGTATGTATATGTATGTATGTATGTATGTATGTATGTATATATGTATGTATGTATGTATGTAGCCGTAGAATAAACTGGTAGGATTAGTTTGGCTGGTTTTAGCGATTTACAGTGTGTTGTTTTCATAAAATTCCATAAATGTGACCGGATTTGACAAAACCCGGCTTCGACGCACAAACTAATATTTTGCGTAAAAAGCAAAACAAAAAAAATCGCAATTTAAAAAAAAACTCATTTTAATATACCAATGCATTGATACTTATTAAACGCATCTTGCTCTGAAGTTTCAACTTATTTAAGCATACATAGAGCGAGTTATAACAGAATAAGCTGTACCTTACACAGAAGAACACGGATGGTGAACAAATTGATCGGTTTGTCTTCTCGGCGGGAAGATAGGCCATGGCTGCTAGAAGCATCGCTTCTATTCTTCACACACTCACCAGCGAAGAATACGTTCGCTCAGAGAACAGTGACAGCAATGAAATGGAGACGCTTATTGCTGAATATTTCACCGGAAATTACGAAGTGACGGATAATGATGAAACAGAAAGTAAAGCGGAAACACTAGAGAGAGGTGTAAATTATTGTAATTTTCCTAGGTGATGAAAGCAATTCCGATGAAGAGGTGGAGAGACTTAAACAGATGCCACCTTCATACAATGAAGCAGTGTACAATGACGATGAAAATGCATTCTCCGACAGAGGTAAAACATAGTTAAGATTGACACAAAAAAATTAATTAAAATTCAAGTAAATAAGTAATGGAAAAACTGATTAGTGTATAATAGTCCGTGTATACTAATAGAATTGTTTGAAGATGATGACAGCCTTGTACCATTGGTGGTGAATGAAGTACTTGCTGAAACCACAGCTGTGGTAACTCCACCTCATAATGAAGAAACTCCATCACTTGTAGCCATCGATCGTGAGCCATCCATACCTAGCAACATTACAGAATCACGTGACTTAGCAAAATGTAGGAAGTATGTTGAACGTACTTGTAAGTGCGACTTGGTAGAACCTGATGGCAGTCCTTGCAGCACTTTGTTCCCTATTGAGCACTACATACAAACACGTGCACAAGCAAACTTTTTAACTCACGATGAGTTTGACTTAGTCCTCTTGGGGCAAATCGAGTCAGCAGTCTTACTGACACCAACAGTCATTGATGGTCGCCACAGTAATACAACAGAAAGGAGTAGAGTGACAATGAAATACAAACACCACGGTATGACAATTTGTCGGAAAACTTTCCTCTTCCTACATGCAGTTGGTAAAGATCGGCACCAAACCTTAAGCAGCACTACATTAAGAATGGACTAGAGACACGTGTTCACAAAAACACCAAACGGGCACCAAAGCATTCATTCCCATATTCATAAAAGAAGTACATGGTGAAATTTTTACAAAACTATGCTGAGGAAAATGCCTTGTTACTTCCAGGAAGGATTCCAGGGTATAAAAGAGATGATATAAAACTCCTTCCATCAAGTCGCAGCGAACGGGTATGGGTAAAGTCTACACAAATGTCATTTATGTCAATTACAGTGGAACCATGGAAACGGTTACCTTTGAACCAAAAAGTTTGGCAATAGGCAGGTGGCTTGTCTAGACAGATTGATAGGGTATAAAATTCTCTCTTGGGATTTGAAATTTGAAATTTAGACAGGTGGTCTTTCTATACAGGTGACCGCCAAAAGCTGGTTCCACTGTACATAACTGCTCACCCGTTTATTTTGAACATCACAGACCATCTGGGAGTTTTATCAGGAGTCATGTAGATCAGCTGGAATGCAGGTAGTGGCATATACCACATTTTGTGCATACTGGCAGTCACTCCTTCCATTCATTGTTGTTGGTAAGCCAATGAGTGATTTGTGCTGGACCTGCCAACAGAATAACACCATGATCCTGAAGACTGTAAACAGACCTACCAGTGAAAAAAGCAATGTGAGTAAATCACAATGTTAGTCTTACAGTGACCTACTGTATACTTTGCACACACAACAGGTATTAAAAACAGCTGAAAACCACCTGACATTGGTTGCATTAGAAAGGACATTTTACAAGGAGATCTGCCAAAAAGCTCACACAAATTTAAAGGAATTTTTATACTGTTGGAGATAACTTTCAGCCTCCACCATTTGGGACTGTCAGCAGGCCATTGCTACTATCAACAACAGTACACTATAGTTTTGATGTGGCTCAGCAGGTACTGGTGTTAGGTATGAACAATACTCACCATTCTCCAAACAGGTCCATTATCCTAGTGATCCTATGCAGCCCGGGCCAATTTATTTTCTCACTCCCTGTAAATGCGCCATATTTTGCGTCTGCTGTGAGGCAATACCTAGACAAGTAAGTACATACCAGCATTATAAACAACAGTGATTAATTATGTCTCGTACCAGGTTAACTATCTCATTGACGAGGCATTCAATGTTGGTAAGGGGTCCAATGCTATCATCTCGATGCTTCACCATTACCTTGAGACACATAGTTTTGGTGAGACCCACCTACATTTGCATGCTGATAATTGTTGCGGCCAGAACAAGAATGGGTACATGATGGCATATTTACTGTGGAGAGTGATGACGAGGCTACATGTGGAAATAACCATATCATTCTTGCTTGTAGGTCACACAAAATTCTCACCCGATTGGTGCTTCAGCCTTTTAAAACGACTGTTTAAAAGGACGAAGGTAAGCACCTTGGAGGAGATAGCTGGAGTTGTGCACCGGTCAGCCACAGTCAATCACCCTCAGCTAGTTGGCAGTTATGATGGCACCTCTTCCGTATTGTTCTACAACTGGACTAGCTTCTTTGATACCAAGACGACGGCACTGAAGGGCATCACTAAATTCCATCATTTTAGATTTTCAGCTCAACATCATGGATCAGTTTTTGTAAAAACCTCCAGTGACACTGTTGAGAAAGAAATCAATCTTCTGAGTGACAAAACTTGGAAGCCATCACAATACCAGTTGCCAGCAGTGATCGACCCACCAGGACTTTCGCTTGAACGGCAGTGGTATCTCTACAACAAAATAAGAGAGTTTTGCTGAGAGGAAGCACGAGACCTGGTGTGTCCTCAGCCAAGTACTCCCTTAAAATAGCTTGTAACACTTATGTATTATTTACCTTTCACTGTATTCCTGTAATAGACAGTAGTCACCCATTGTATCGCATTAAGATAAACACCTGTAAAAAAAACAGCGATATAACTTCACAATCATGAAAGACACAATGAAGTAACTTCTATATAAAGCGTGTCGTCCAAAACAGGCTTCATTAATAAACTCATAATAATCCTAACCTTTAAGGACATCAAGGTGAAGCGCCCTTACTTGTAGTGCGTTCATACACTTCTTGATAGAACGATTCATTCATCACTTCGCCCAAAATTGCATTCTTTCTACCTCACGTGTTACAAAATCACGTGTTGCTGAGCTCTGCATAATTATGGTTTTCATTGGAGTCATGAATGGCGATTTGTCGAAGTGGCTGTCAACGATTTGTCAACTTCACGTATGCGGAAAAGCCTGAAAGTAAGTTTTTATTATTGTACACAATGTATGACGGCTTGTATTGAAGCAATGCATTATCGTACGGTTTTCAAACTTGAACCATAGTTGCATTACGTTATGTAGGCCTGATTTATTCAATAAAACTTTTTTTTTAAAATGTGCGTCGAAGCCGGGTTTTGTCAAATCCGGTCACAAATATATTCTCCACATAACTGTACTATATTTGCCCAATTAATTGCATAACTGTACTGTATTTGCCATTAGCTGCATAACTATTCTGTATGACTCATACGTTATAGTTATATCCCGGTACGAGGGTGATATCTTTGTTATTACATGAGTCCGAGGCGGAGCCGAGGACGAGTGTAATAACAATGATATCATCCGAGTATACGGGATATAACTGTTATATATCCCAGTGCGTGGGAGTGCGCAGAAGTTTTTGCGGATAGTAAATTAAGTTCCGGTTTGAGTTCCTGTCACTGTGCTCAAGATTTCATCTGAATTGTGTGGAGATTCTACTTCGTAGCTACAAGAGAGACCTTACATACTGCCTACAAACTGTAGCGAAGGGCGGTGTTATGAAGCAGCGGTTCCAGGTACGATTTTCCTTCGTCAGAAATTGGTATAGTGGTGTTGCGTGGTGTGCAAGAGAAAAATAAAGACCAACAAGTGGCTACCATAGTCCAAGATAGAACAATGAAGCTAGAGGAAGTTAGTTCTTCACCATAGTGACCGTTGGGAGTGATTGCTGGAGAAAAAATCGTCACGGACTATTCTTGACATTTGTTAAACTATCACGGTATTGGTAACTTGTAGTGTTATTGTGTAAAGGATTAACAGTTTTCTTGTAAGATTTAGGTAGTTTTAAGTGCTGTATTGGTGTGTTTTGTATCAATATTTCCTTATTTGGCTCTTTGTTCCATTGGTAAACAATGCCATTCGCGGTTATTATGATGTCACGAAAGAGACTGAGTGGCTCCGCAACAGGGTGATAAGTTAGTTATCACTGGGTGATAACTAATATATCATACAGTGGCAGCACCGCTCTGTCTAGCTGTGTGGTAGTTATAACCCAGCGCGGCGCTTTGATACTCTCGTGCACTGGGTTTTAAAGTACAGTTATGCAGTTACAGTAATAAGTACTCTATGAACAATACACTACGTGGCATCGCTTTGATCCTCCTACACAAAGTACAATATTTACCTGTATTAAATTCAGGCTCAAAGAAATGCCAGGTCCTAAATGAAGGCCAGGGTGCGCTACCTTTTTGTAAGGGCTGACTTTATTTGTAGAATAAGGCTTACTACAACTAATGAAACTCACAAGGATTTCAACAACAGCTGACACAAGAGCAACAAAATGTTTCAGTTGCTTACATTGTCCTGTGAATTAGCATAATATGGTACGTACATACTGTACTAGTGTTGCACCGATATGACATTTGGCCGATATTCCGATAACCGATATTGGATAATATTTCCAAGCCGATAAACTTAGCCGATCCGATATAATACTGCATGTCTATCGTTCAGTGAGTTTTACCACAATTTGTTCATGAGGACTAATTTAGCTTGTTTGTAGTGTTGATAGTGCTACAACAATAGCTGACAGCACTTTTTAGCAGTAATAACAACACTGCAAAGCAGTAAAATGCTACTCTATACATAGTTTGGTGGACATGAAAATGTATTTTTAAATAATACGTATATCTAAATCTGCTGCTTTTTCTCTCATGGTGCCGATCCGATACCGTTACACAAAATTCAACCGATATATGGTTTTTCCAATAACCGATCTGATTATCGGTGCAACACTAGTACATACATACATGCATACAGTACATACATACATTCATACAGCTGTACTGTACAGTACGTGCATGCATGCATGCATGTATTGATACATCATTCACACATACATACATACATACTGTACACTAGCGTAAAAATAATTTTAAAATTGAAACATAGGAATAGAGATCGCTGAAAAAATTAAAGAAACAATAGTCAAACAATCCAGCATGTTAAACACATAGAGATCTATATTTGGACATTTATATAGAAACATTCTCAGTACTTATCTTCCCCTTATTTATGGAGAAACTACTGTTTTTCCCTTAGTTTCTACCATATCCATTGAGTCCAAATAGAAATCTCTGTGTGTTTAACATGCTGGCTTGTTTGACTCTTGTTTCGTTACTTTTTTCTGCAATCTCTATTCCCATGTTTTAATTTTTTAATTATTTCACACTATATTTAATATGTCCAGTGGTTGCACTTATATTGGCTTGGGTAATTGATCACCCGGTACGGATTACATATTGTACCCTGTAGCTGTAACATGGGACATTTGGACTTTTGCCTGATACAGTATGTAATCCCTCATGCCTGTGTTACAACTATCCTGTATGTACATACAGTATTAGGAGCCTTATTATACCATTATGTTTCATTATACTGTATATATGTTAAAGCATTGCTGCAATTACTATATGAAAAATATAGCACTAGGCGTGCGACTTAGATGCTAATAAAGCACGAGGTGAAGCCGACTGCTTTATTAGCATCGAGGCCAAGCGCTGAGTGCTTTATTTTTCATATAGCATGAGTAAGGCAATGCTTTAAATGATTTATGGAACTTTCTAGTTGTGTAGCTTCACCATACACAAGGACTCTTAATTAATACGCGTTGCACGAATTATTAGCAGCCTGAATGCACGCAAACTAATTCACGCGTAGTTTACCAATAGTTTGGCATAGTAGACGTTCATCATGTACAGTATTTGGCAGGTTTTTGTCTCAACCCACAATCGATTCTATTGTGACGCATGGTGAAGTATTTCCGTGATATCTCTAGGACTTGTCCGCTTACTTTAACAAACGTAACAGCAGTGTTACCTTCTCCCACCCATCATCGGAGCATTTAGGTATGTCTATAAAAGCAATCCAGTGGTAGAACTCGTATTGGCTGGGGTGATTGACCACTCAGCGAGGCGAGGGCTACCAGCCTTCACCAGCTTGGTTGATTGGTTAGTCGTACTGGCGTGAGCCCCACAGGCTATTAGCCTGCACTAAAGCATGTTGACAACTGTACTTTATTGCCCACAAAGAGTGATTTAATTATTGCACCGTAAAGAGTGCTTTATTGCAATAATGCCCTTTTTGCGGTGCAATATAATACTCTTTGTGGCAGACATGGGGCCAAGTACATTTAAAAGTACTTAAGTAAAGTACAAGTACTTTTGAATTTTCCGAAGTACAAGTACAAGTACTCCTGCAGCAATCAATATAGTACTTAAGTAAAGTACAAGTACATGCTGGAAGTACTTAAGTAAAGTACAAGTACATTTTGCTGTAGTAAAATATACTGTATTCAGTGTATTGTAGCATGTAAGTGTGCCTAGGGGGGTTGTTTTTTGTCAACCATTCTCTCTCTTAAACTCTTAAAATGCATGCAGTGCCTTGAACAGCAGCATTGTTTTTGTTTACTAGAAAGCTATGACATCATTAATCGTGGCAACATGATACATAGTATGGTTGGGAAAGGCAGTAGAAGAATCGCAAGTAGTTGTAAATTACACTTTCATACAATTTTGTTATTCTCATTGTACACCCACTATGTACAAACTACGTACAATGTTTGCAGTATTTACAAGTACTTAAAAGTACTTTAAGTACTCAAGTACATACAAGTACTTAGTGAAGTACTTGAGTATAAGTACAAGTACATTGGGGATATTAAGAAAGTATTTAAGTAAAGTACAAGTACTTTCAAATTTGTACTTAAGTGTACTTAAGTATAAGTACTCATGTACTTGGCCCCATGTCTGCTTTGTGGACAATAAAGCACTGTTTGCCCTAAAGTGTACTTTATGAAATTTAAAGTACACTTTTTAAACCAGGCACACGCCCACAGCCGGCCGAAGGCCGGCTGTCGGCGTGCGCTTGGTTTACTGTAATTGTTTCCGTAAAAGTGTGTGTGTGTACCTATCTATCTACCTATCTACCTATGTACCTATGTACCTATCTACCTATGTTTGTCCGTACGCACCCACGTGAGCAAAATCGTTTAATAACGGTGAAAGCAGCTTTTACGTAAGAAGTAAAAGTGAAATGAAGTCTGTATTAAACTTCTGCACAGGTGAACTTTGCTCTGAGGTGGTTTCTTTTCGGCGAACTGAAATACGGGTGTGGTGACTTTCCTCAGACTATCTTCCCCTTGAGGTTTTCAGGCATTTAGCAACTGAAAAACAACGGTGTAGGCCTCGTACACTGCCAGGAATAGCCTATCGCTTCGAGTTGAAAGGGGGCGTATCCCTTACGTACGCGAACGAAAATGAAGAGCAGCTTTGAGGCTTTGTCGAGAGAATTTGTGGGAAAAAACACGTTAGTCACACTATAAAACAGTTTAGAAGATAGTTTTGTGTGTAATATGTTGGTAAAAGCAGTTTATTTAACAAACGCTTCCTTAGCAGTGCATAGCAACGTAATTGAATGAATTACGAATATTTCATGAATTACGAGAAATAGCTAATTATATTATTGCACAAGCCAAACTACCATATTGTAAAGTAGTAATACATAGTTGGTTAATTCATAGTAGTATATACTGTCTATAGTTATTCCAGATGAGTTAGCTAGCTGCATGGCGCCTGGTTTTTAGAAGTAGCACAACATCAACTTGTTCCTTTGATCTCGCCCACGCAAAGTTCTATTAATGCATTTAAACTTACTGCATTAATTTACAGAATTCTAGTGATTAATAGATTAATTCTTTAGTATGTTGTAATGTTTATTTAGAACTTTTGAGGGATACAATGCTACTATATTAGCTTATGGTCAAGTAAGTATCTGTAAATCTGTTACTTTACATGTATGTATGATTGTGATCATGTGTGTACTGTATAATGGGCACTGCTAGGTATTTTCTCCATTAAATTAGTTTGAAAGTTCCTGTAGCATTCATATCACCATAGTATGAAGTTAACTACTGTAAAATATTCATGCAAGTGTATGGAAACATTTTCGTAGCATCATTTTATCATGAAAATAGTACAAAATTTTCTAATTCTTTACTGACAATTCATACTAATTTCATTGTGAAAGATACTATGAAATATTTTTATGGCTATTATTATTGTTCAGATTAAATGGTACCGTACATTGTTAATGGCGTTATCTGATTTAACATTTTTATAAAATACTCACATGAACTGGTAAAACCGTTCTACCTCGGAGTGCTACCCACACTCTGCATGGCTTTTTGGGAGCCGCACCCTTTTTTACAGCTTGGCTGTTTTGGATTAGATTCGATATGCCGCAGGGATAGTGAAGTGGAATATGAATTATTTGTAATCTACAGTATGTATAAGAAGACTAAAAAGGTGCTGACAATCCACAGAGGACTTCACCCCATGATCGCCTACAGTGTATAAGAAGGGAAGTGGAGTTGAAAAATAAGTTGAGGATGTGGTATATTAAGAAAATTTTATTACCTATAAGAGCTAGGAACCATTACTGAAAGCAGTGAAGGTATCAGGCCTAATCATTGTGTCTGAGTCTAAGTGGTTTGTTTATATACCTGTAATGCCAACAGTTGGAGAAATTTAGTCGTTATTCTCAGAAGTTACTCCATTGATATTTCGTAAGATCACGTGAAAGAAATTTAAATGAGTGTATTGGCTAACCAAAGGAGATCATTCTGTGGCTTACTTCTGGCTGCACAAGACTAGGCACTCTATTTGAGAAGAGCATTGCAATTTTTTCTCCAATTCTTATGCCCCACAATTCCGATTGTGTAATTAGCAAGCAGAACACTTGATTTCAAGCTGCACTCAGTTGGGAGTCACAGAGTATACAAGACAAGACATGATAAAGCAGCCAAATACATCCACTGCTTGTTTTGCAGTAAATATGACATGCAACAGGAGCAATACTGGTGGAAGCACAAACCCAACAATGATACAGAGAATGACTTTGCCAAGATACTTCAATATTTTGTGGACCACATGATATCAGTGTGGTTATTGACAAGGTTGCTTATGTAATTAATAGTCTATGTAACTACCCTGCTGACATGCCTCTATCTACTAAGTAAGAGGAAAGCTTTCTAAATACCAGGACTTAAGGGTTGAGCTAGAGCAACTATGGTGGAAAAAACAAAGATGGTACCTGGAGCTCTTAGCTCTATTACAAAGAGACTTCAGGGTTTTTTGGAGCTTTCAAATCTAAATGTCTACTTACAGAAGGCTGCTCTACTGGGAATGTAAACCATCCGAAGAAAAATCCTTCAGCTGTGTGAAAAAAAGATGTGAAATCCAAGTTGGCGACCAAGAAATAGATGTGATGGTAGGTAATGACAAATTTTAATAATGATAATTCAGGTGAAATTGTAGTGTCTCCTCTAAGTTTCACTAGAACTCGGTGAAAATTCACCTGAATTGTCGTTATTAAATATTTTTATCATATACCTACCATCACAGCCTGATTGGCTGCCAACTTGTATTTCACATCTTTTTCACCATGGCTTTTTGTGGGCCGCATCCTTTTTTACAGCTTGGCTGTTTTGGATTAGATATAAGTTTTTTTGTGTTTGTATACTCCAAAGTTGGCCTATGGCCAGCTTTGGGCATCTTTTTACCTGTCGTTTTTCTTTTCTACAGGAAGGAGAAACAAGATGTAAAGCAGTTGTAGAGTTGAACATACATTTTTTTATAATTGTACAATTTTTTAATATAATGAACTTTTTCTCAACAGGCCAACAGAATGTAACTATCCAACTTGTTGCAATTTTAGACTATATCACCTGAATTCTCTGCCGGTGACTAGCTTGTGGCTTAACTTTCTACAGGGTGATTTGTTTGTAGCTGAACTGTGCACATAGTGATTTGTTTGTAGCTGGACTCTCTATTGGGTGACTTATTTGTAGCTGAACTCTCTACTGGGTAGCTTGTTTGTAGCTGAACTCTCTAAAGGTAATTTGTTTGTAGCTGAACACTTTACTTGGTGACTTTTTTTCTAAATGAACTCCATACAGGTGATCTGTCTGTAGCTGAACTCTACTGGTTACTTGTTCATAGTTGAACTCTCTACAGTTGATTTGTTTGTATCCTAGTTCTCTACTGGGTGTCTTCCTTTTACAGGATGATTTGTTTATAGCTGAGCTCTCTACAAAGTGATGTTTTGTAGCTGAATTCTGTACTTTGTGACATGTTTGTAGTTGAACTCTCTTCCAAGTGACCTGTTTGCATCTGAACTCTCTTCAGAGTGACTTGTTTGTTCTCTCTACAGGTGATTTGTTTGTAGCTGAATTCTCTACTCAGTGACTTGCTTGTAAGTGAACTTTCTAAAGGGGTGACCTGTTTGTAGCTGAACTCTCTATTGGGTGACTTGTTTGTAGCTGAACTCTCTATTGGTTGGCCTGTTTGTAGCTGAACTCTCTACAGGTGACTTGTTTGTAGCTGAATTCTCTACCAGGTGACTAACTTGTAACTGAACTCTCTACAGTGTGACTTGTTTGATTCTGAACTTTCTACTGGGTGACCTGTTCGTAGCTGAGCTCTCTAAATGTGACTTTTTGTAGCTGAACTCTCTACTGGATGACTTCTTTGTAGCTGAACTCTCTACAGATAACATTTTTTTAGCTGAACTCTCTAGAGGGGGATTTGTTTGTAGCTGAACTCCATACAGGGTGACTTATTGGTAGCTGAACTCTCTACAGTGTACTTTCTGTAGCCGAACTCTCTACTGTATGACTTGTGTGTAGCTGACCTCTCTAGATAACTTGTTTATAGCTGAACTCTGTACTGGATGACTTGGACTCTCTACAGATAACACTTTTATATCTGAAGTTTCTGTAGCTGAGCTCTACTGCATGATTTGTTTGTAGTTGAACTCTCTACATTTAACTTATTTCTATCTGAATTAGTCTCAATAATACAAGAATAGTGCATGTGCTGAACTCTCTACAGGGTGGTTTATTTGTAATTGAATTGTCCACAGGGTGATTGGTTTATAGCAAACTTTCTACATTGTGAATTTTTGTGGCTGAATTCTCTGCTGGATGATTTGTTTGTAGCTCAACTCTCTACTGGGGTGACTTGTTTGTCTAACCAGATAACTGGTATGTGTCTGAATTCTCATGGGTTAGATGAACTCCTGACAGTGTGACTTGTTTGTAGCTAAACTCTCCATTCAGGAAGCATCCAGTTTATTTACAGTGTATACAGTTGCTGGTAGCTATGTCCTTTTTTGTCCAACAACAAAAGCAGCACCAAATGAATAAAAACTATCATTATAATAAATGAAGTAACTATATAATTTATGTAATTAAGTTGAACAGCATAGAAACTGAATGCTCTAATAGGGTGACTGTACTATTAGAGTATCTTAATTGTGCACTTGCTACATGTAGTTGGATTTCACATTATAACTCGGTGGCTTTTACTCTGATTCTTCTATACTACTCCATGGAATTTCTAAGATGATTACTCCATTTACATACTGATTTTTTAGCTCACTCTTCTAAGCAGTTTACCTGGTAGGCGTGAAAATTATAGTTTTTTATTCACGAAACTCGATCGCGTAATTTTGACACAAGTTGGGTTTTGTATCATATCTCCATGGTCTTTATCTCAATTCCTTTCAAACCACAAAAAGGTACTCCTACGATGGTTACTCCAGTTACATAGTAATTTTCAACTCAATTCCTCAAGGGGTTTACCCTGTGGGCATGACAGGAGTTCGACCTTATATTATGCAGATAACTGGTCATAACTTCGTGAATGTTCATCAGATTTCTACCTAACATGATTACTGAGATCCGCTTTAATGTGCCCTTTAAGTGTGCCAAATTTCAGCCCGATTGGATCACACATTTGTGTTTTATGGTGGATTTTGTAAAGTGTGTGAAAAGAAGTTGTAGAAGAAAAAAATCAAGAAATTAAAATGAAGCTTTGGTCGCTTGTATCTCGGGAATGACTAGGGAAATTTTCTTCAAATTTGGTATGTAAACTCCCCTCCCTGGCTGACACTTCTTTAGCAAATTTGGTTCCAATCAGATAAGGGATCACAGAGCTACATATGTGTGAAAATTATGTTTTCTTTCTTCCTGTTAATATACTCACGGTGTGGAGCGCCGGCATCTTGGTCCACATGACATACTACCGTGTGTGTTGATTATATGTAACATTAAATTTATTTTTAATGTGAAGCTGACACCTCAAAGTTAGCCTTAGATATTGGAAGATATTCTTGTCTGATCTTCCCTTTCATTCTGCTTTTGTGAAGGATATTACAGCCCTCAAGAACGCCAAGATACTTGTAGCCTTTTCCAACATCATGGGCTTTATCAACTCACCACTAGGCAAAGTTAAACCATCACTTAAATACTGTTTGCCTCTCTTTATAATCTGAGATGTACACATTTGATAGTAAAAAATGACATCTTAATGTCAGAGCTAAATATGCTGACAGAATTAAACAGTAATTGAATCACCCTTGCATTTGTAGCATAAAGCTTCAGGTCGTTCATATAGAATAGATGACTTACAACCACATTCCCATTGCTCAGCTTATATCCTATTGAAGCAAAACTGATAAGGAATATATTAAATAATAGAGGAGAAATGGAATTGCCCTCAAAAATGCCCCTTCAACTTTTTAAGTTAAGTATCATTTAGGAACAATGTAGTTTTCCACATACCCATGACAATAGTCGTAAACTTCAAGGCATCAGGGCAAACTTTAAATAATGACAAATATTCCAGAATCCAACTGTGTTGGGCAGACTCATATGCTTTAGCATAATCCACCCATATAACTTCAAAATTCTTGTGTTTGGTTTTTGCCTTCTTCAAAACGAGACAATCAATCAGAAGTTGATCTTTTGATGCTCTAGAAGATCTTTTGCAGCCTTTTTGTTCATAATGGATATACTCTTCTTTCCGAAGGTGTAAATAAACCTCTTTATCAAAATAGCAGTTGAAAGTTTCCGCTTTACAGGTACACAGGCGAGTGGTGTATAATTGGGTAGAATTATTATTATTACTAGGTCGGGGTCACATACAACACAAGTACATGTACCTAAAGTAGCTACTCCCAGTGGTGCAATATAAACACCAGTCATATAACAGTATTATGCAATTGCATTACACGGTAATTTACACCCAGCATGATTTTCTAAACTTGGAAAAGATCACTGGGTTACCACCTAACAGTAGTTTTACTGCTGTAACTACTGTACAAAAGTATGTACCAAAGACTGGAAAAGAAAATCTACAATGAAAGAAAATCAAAAAGTGCAAAAGGTCAGATAACTCTCTTTAGTCTAGATTGGGCTATTCACGGTATGATGACAGTACAGATGCAGTAGATGTGCTTTCAGACATACCACCTAAGGAACTAAACAACTTCATGATATCATACTATTCTTCTCACATCAAAGTAACTGAGGTTGCAATAGCAAAGTTGTCAATTGATACCATTTTTACCAAGGAGATAAGGAAAAAAGGACTAACTGCTTAAAACGTTGGTAAAATACGTAGCTAAGAGAGGGGCCACAACTGCAGTAAGGTGGGATCAATGTCCTAATCAGCAAATTCCTTGGTAATGTTGGGAAACTTTCAAAAAGAAGACAGTAACAGAGAGTACTTGAGAATAAGGAAAGAGTAGTCACCAAACATAAGTACCAGTAGATGTGGCTTGATAGTATCGGTCACTGACTCTTGGATAGGTTTCAGTTCAGACTGAATTGTACATGGCCCCACTTCAAATCTTCCAGATGGTATTATTGAATTTAAATATCTCTATTCAGCAAGGAATATACAGCTGTTTTTAACCAAAAAAAAATTGTCTTCATCTTAACAAAACTACACAGAAATTTCAGCTGAAATATAATCATGATTATTACTACCTGATGTAGTGTGCCATGTACTGCACAAACCAAGAGTGGTGTAACTTTGTTGGAATGATCAAAAGTGTCCATATTGAAAGAATGGCATTCAATAGGGATCTTTGGATAATTACACTCCAAAAGCTTAAAAATATTTTACTTCACTGCTATGCTACAGTACCACAGTTACAGTAGCTTCTCCTAGACAACTTGTCCAAGAGCCATCTGAATGGCTGCAACAACAGTGGACAGACAAATATAAGACATTATAGTGTACAGGGGTATTAGTTGTATTATATTTCTTTGTATTTATTTTGTTTGTACATACACCCCCTGTACGTGTTTATACACAATGACTGTAACACTGTTTTATTGTTTATACACACTCCATTAATTGGAACATATTGACGTTATTGTCACTAAAATGACTGTATGTCAAGTGGGAGAATGGTTTACATTAATGTGCATGGCTCCTTTTCTGTTGAGAGTGTTCATGCGATGTAACAAACAACCTACTATTGCTAAGCTGAGTGTAAAACACAAAATGTATCTTGCATTCTAGAACAGATGGTTTTGTTGCTATCAGATTTATCAGAACAGATAAACAATGATGCTGGGGAAAAGCCAGGACTAGTCTTAACCTCATAGAGCTTCCAATAAACAGAAAATTCAGTTGGGACTTCAAAGTTGGCCTTTCAATTCAAGTGGACAGGACTGGCTCTAGTGTGGTAGGCCTGACATTGCTACATTGCACCCTCGGTTGTGCTGGTAGTTCGCGCTATGTACTTATACAGCTACTTACTTACTAACTACACTGTACAATACAGAAATTAACCTTTGTACAGTCCTTTCTGGCATGAACTTTGAATTTGGTCCCATTTGTTCAGTTGTAGACTGGAATAGCACGCAATTGTAACATATTGGGGTGTTAGACACTTACAAATCACTGAGACATAATCACTCTCCTTGAAACAGATCAACATATGCTTTGCTTTGCTGGACAAGTAGCCACTTTCACGAAACCAATAATCTAATTCATTACATAAACATCTGACATTACATAATTATAGTAGAGCTTTTGTGGTATTCAAAGGGATTATTTTAAGGCTTCAGTCATTAAATGAATTCTATTTGCTTGGCTTCCACTTTACTTTAAGAGGGCAAGCAACTATTTCATATGGCTTCCGTGAACAAAATTAATTAAATTATGCGTTTAATTGAAATTATAATAGATACTACACTGTAGGGCTGTGCGATAATAGCGATAATACAATTATCACGATAGGGTGAAGGGTTATCGAGATAGCGATATTATATTCCTTGTAATCGATTATTATACGATAATTAATTATGATGCAATTGCTTACGTAATCATGTATCTTGTGATTCACCTCGTGTTGTTTTGTTTTTATCTGCGTTAGTGAAATGAGCACTTATAGTGGTGCGAGTAGTGATTCTAGCAGTGACTCAAGCAGTGAGTGTCGCGATAGTCCTCGTGAACTGTTAAAGCTTGAAAAAGCAAAGAGTCCTGTTTGGGAATACTTTGGCTTCCCAGCGGAAAATGGGCAGTACTTGGAGAAAGATAAAAAGAAGCGGACTGAAGTCTACTGCAGGCTCTGCCCAAAGAAGATGAACTATCTTGGAAACACCACCAATATGATCTCTCATTTGGAATACAACCACCGCTCGGAATATTTGAAAGTAAAAGCCAAAACGGCAACTGGTCAAAAGTGTAGTGCCGTGTCTGCCAACCAACCACCCATTAGTGAAGCTTTCCGTCAGTTAGAGCCACTGTCAACAAGTGGAAAACTCTTAACCAATCAGTAAGCCATTGTATAGCGAAGGATATGTTGCCCATTAGCATAGTCAACAATGTGGGATTTCGGGCTATGTTGCGTACTTTTGAGCCAAGATACTTGGTTCCTGATAGGAAGACCTTCTCACAGAATTACATTCCAGAAATTTATCAGAGTGAGAAAGCAAGAATTGCTGCTGCTATGGCACGTGGTCTAAAGAATTTTTCACTTACCACAGATGGTTGGACCTCCCGTGCTAACCATAGTTATATTACACATACTGTGCATTATATTGATGAATTATGGAATCTACAAGCTCACCTTTTGGACACTGCTGAAATGCCATTGGAGCACACAGGTGTCAATTTAGCTGATGAGTTAAAGGATAGTCTTGCAAGGTGGGATCTTAAAGATGATGATATTGTGTCTATAACCACTGATAATGCACAAAACATTGTTTGTGCAACTGAAATACTATTATGGCCTCGTTTTGGTTGTCTAGCCCACACTCTTCAAAGTGGAGTTAAGAAAGCTATGGAAATTCCACAAATATCAAGAGCTCTTGCTCGTGCCCGCCGTGTAGTGACCCATTTTCATCACTCTTATAAGTCTTCATATATATTAAAGCAGAAACTAGCAGACTTGCATGTTGAGGAACTAAGTTTGGTTCAAGATGTCACTACACGGTGGAACTCATCGTATTACATGCTGAAACGTTTGCTTCAACAGCGTCAGCCACTGTGTGCTACCTTAATTGAAATTAAAAAAAAACAGATTTTATGCCTAGTAATGCTGAGATTTCAACAATGGAAACATTTTTGGAAGTTTTACAACCCATTGTGGAAATCACTGAGACACTGGGTGGTGAAAAACTAGTAACCATTTCAGCCGTAAGACCACTATTATACAAGCTTTTGTCAATACATTTGGTTGAAAATTCTTTAGATTCCTCACTGGCTAAAACAATGAAAAAGATTGTGATGGGTGATCTCAAAGATCGTTACGATGATGTCATGAGCTTGATTAACAAGGCATGCTTCCTTGACCCTAGATTTAAAGCCCTTGCTTTCATGACTGACAGTGACAAGAGCTTTACAATTACTTCTGTGGAAGAAGAAGCACAAGAGTTGAATGATGATGATAGCAACAGCCTTGATACTAGTACAAGCACTGTTAATCTGACTGATGATGACGATGTTCCTCCACCATCTAGAAAGGCCAAGAAAGGCTTGATGTCTTTGTTGGATGATGTTGTTAATTCCAAATCTCAAGATGAAGGTGCTCCACTATCAGACAGTGAAAGAATCAAAGCTGAAGTACAGTAGAAAGGGAAATGAGCAATTACATTGCCATTGAAATTGATCCTAGTACATTGGGTATTCCTCTAGTATGGTGGAAAGACAATCAGAAACACTATCCACGGTTAGCACGGTTAGCTAGGAAATTTTTATGTATTCCAGCAACCTCAGTGCCATCAGAGCGTGCATTTAGTGTGGCTGGACATGTAGTAAATGAAAAAAGAGCCTGTCTACTACCGGAGAATATTAACATGTTGGTCTTCCTTGGTGCAAACCTAGAAGTTAACAAGAAGAAAAGATAAATTTAAAAGTAACAGTATGACTAACGGTATAACAATATTGTTTATTGTGAGACTAAATCTTTTGTTTTAACAACCATCACTTACTTGAAAGTTCTTTAGTGTTCAGTGTTATATTGTATGATCATTATCAAGATGATATCGTTTATCTAGATAAATAGGCTTTTATTATCGAAATTTATCGAGATATAGGTTTTTTCATTATCGCACAGGCCTAATAGATACTGTTCCCCACCTGATGAATCGTACAGTACAATAGTACTGTGTAGTAGGGACCACAAAGGAGTAGTCCTGGCCCACGAAATAACATCACCCATAAACCAGCCTCAATTTTCCCTGACGATGATGTAGGCAGTATTGGTTAGGTAAAACTAAGCCCAAACAAGCTTTCAGATCGACCCGAAACGCTTTCAACAAGTTGCTTTCTGAAATATTACTTAGCGTAATTTTCTACTGACTTGATGCGTTCAGACAAGCGTAACTCGATAACGGCACTTGATTTTTTCACTGTTCGACGTTGCTTCGGCCCGAGAGGTGCCTTTTGGCATTTTGCAGTACGTACAATGCATTCTTCATGGACTTACCAGTGTCCTTCTTTGTGTCCCATTCATCTTTGCTGACAGCGAAAGGTGTCTATTTGGCAGTAGCATATGATTGCTTCCCTTCGTAATGGAAATTGTCTGTATTTTTATAGATATTTTCATAGTGGCTATTTGGATTGCATAGGTGCTTTTCGAATAGTTCTTGATTCGTACTGTTGTGTAACGGGTTGAATATAGCCGGCAACGAAGCGTTATGGTTGCAGACAATAATTGATATAACTGGGACGCGCAGCACCATTTCTTTCGGCATGGGTTGAACATAGCTGACAACGAAGTGTAATGGATACTTCAGTTTTAAGACGATAATTGATATAGCTGGTGTGCGTGGTACCATTTCTTTTGTGGTATGCGTGGGTTCACCAGTCTTAATTATTATTTGCAATAAAAGTTAACAAACAAATGCACAAAAAAAATATTTGGAATTTTCAAGTAGAGTAGGGACCATAGCACATTGATAAAAAGTACTGAAACAAGCTGGAGTAGTGCACGATATTAAATCACAGTAAAACAATAATAGGTGTTATATTGGTGTATTTCTACTGTGCACTTCCATTATGGTATTTTGGAGCACAGTAGGGATATAACACTTCATATTGTTTTACCGTGATTTAATATTGTGCACTGCTCTAGCTTGTTTCAGTACTTTTTATTGATGTGCTATGGTCCCTACTCTAGTTGAAAATTCCAATTTTTTTGTGTACTTGTATCACATGCTTTAGTTGTGACATCAAATTTCTGTTTGGTGCAAATCTGAATGAAATCCTTTGAAGTACAGGCTGTAGGTACAAATTATGGCGTGGTTACAAAACACTGTAATTTTTACACTAACATTGATTCTTCTACAACTAATTGTGAAACTCCCCAAACATTCTTGTAGTGGTTTGAAACAGCAGTATCTTTAAAAGTATGGAAGCAGATTTTTAGTTATGATTACTATGGCTTCAAAAAGGAGATTGCTGTTTTTCATAGAAAATTTTGAGTATTCATCTGTACTTTGCATTTACTTTGTAGTATCTTGAGCACAGTAGGGATATAACACTTCTCATTGTTTTACTATGATTTACATGTAATATCATGCACTACTCCAGCTTGTTTCAGTACTTTTTATCGATGTGCTATGATCCCTACTCTAGTTGAAAATTCCAAATTCTTTGTGTTCTTGTATTCTACTGTATACCCCAATAGTGTTGCACCGATATCCAAATTAGCCGATTATTCCGATAACTGATATTAAGCAACAGAATTAGCCGATACCGATAACCGATCCGATATACACTAACAACACTTAACACTCATTCCTATCATTAGTGACATAACCATTAATATGCAGCTCATTCTAGGCTACAATGTAAAGTTAGATGTATACCACAAGTAAAAGTTACTCATGGTAAACAGGTTTTAAGAACATTTTAGAAAGCAGGATGAATAATTCTCTTTGATGTTGACACTGTTAATGAGATTATATTAATACCACTTAGAGAACTGAGGTGAGGGCTTTAAGTTTCATTTAGAGACCTCTTGTCACGTGAGACTGTTATGGTAAATTCAACAACACTTCAAAGAGTTTACTACAGTGTATGTCACTGATTTAATTAGTGGTTGTATGGTTAGTGAGATTTGAGTTTTTACCTTCATCAGCCATACCAGCGCTTGACCAATCTAGCCATCAACCGAAAGAGCCAGCTGCTCCATGCATATCACAGTTACCCCAACAATGTTCACATTCACAACTAGCTATCCATCAGTGAAACTACTGGTGTTGCAAGTTTACAGCAAGCACATTTACGTTCGTCTGCTTGTCAGCACTATCGCCATTAGACCATCAATGCACTTCAGCTATGCTATTGCACCTGTTTGTAACATTTGTAACTCTGTTGCCAAGTATAAAGCCTGTAGCTTCGTGGCCAGCTGTTATAAAGCTTGTTGCTTCGTGACCAGCTGTTATTGTATTTATTTATTTATTATCAATTTACCACAAGAGAAGGAACGGTACAAAAGGCAAGCCTGTACAAGGTACTGTCCTAATACAAAACACATACAACCACTAAACCAAACACACACAAAATAACACTTACAAAACAAAACAAATCAACAATGATTATAATTACATCTACAAAACAACAAATCAACAGCAATAAATTACATTTAAAAATTATAACAGAAATGTCTGTAAATAGCATGACGAGAAACAGAACGGCTCTCAATTCCCAGAATACTGATTGGTACTTTGTTCCACACACAACAAACACGGACAAAATAAGAATATCGTTTAGCAATGAAGATGGGGGTAAGATGATGGCTACGCGTAGGCATAGTGTTGTATGTACAGTAGTTTGAAAACTTAATAGAACCAGCATGAAGAATGTCCTGAATAGCACACACCGACAAATAGTCCCGCCTGGCAGATAAGGATGGTAAACACAGCTTTCTATAGCACACATTATGAGGAATAGACCAAGAGTGCGTAGTTTGTTTCCAGCGACTGCCACAAACCCACGGTGCAGCACGCCTCTGAACAGGTTCACATCTTTCACGGCATGAGGAGACCAAACCACGCAAGCGTACTCCAACAGTGGCCTAACAATAGCTTTGTAAGCTCCATATTCGGCTTCTGAATCACACCCCAACATAGTACGTCGTAAAACATTCAAAACCCTGGTGGCCTTTGTGACAGCAAATTGACACTGGGAGGACTACTGCAATATATCATTTATATGGATACCCAGGTATTTCACAAGATTGGTCCACTGAACTGGTTGACTGTTAATAAGATAAGTAAAGGAAATTGGCTTCCTCTTGTTTGTGATGGTTAAAGCCTCACACTTTTGGGGACTCAGATTAAGTTGCCACCGTTTATACCATGCCACTATAGCTGAAAGATCATCCTGCAGCAGCTGGCAATCCCCCACTGATTTCACATTAAAATATAGTAACACGTCATCAGCAAACAGCTTCAATTTACACACCTTAGGTATTGTAGTTAAATCATCCACATAAAGGAAGAACAATAGTTGACCCAAAATAGATCCCTGCGGCACTCCAGAAGTGACTGAATCCCACTCAGAGTAAGTACCATTCACAACAACTCTTTGAAACCTCTTGGTAAGGAAGATACTCACCCACTCCATCAAATTACCACATATCCCTAGGGACTCCAGTTTCAAGAGTAGGCGTTCATGTTTAACATAATCGAATGCTATAAAGCTTGTTGCTTCGATTCGTGTCCAGCTGATATAAAGCTTGTCGCTTCGTGGCCAGTTGTTATAAAGCTTGTCGCTTCGTGGCCAGTTGTAATACAGCTTGTTGTGTTGTAATAAAGCTTGTCGCTTCTTGGCCAGTTGAAATATAGCCTTGTCGCGTTGTAGCTAATAAAGCTTGTCACTTCGTGGCATCAGTTGTTATAAGGCTTGTCGCTTCGTGGTCAGTTATAGTAAAGCTTGTCGCTTCATGACTAGCTTGTATTAGCTAGTAAACAAGCCTTGGACCTATATAACAGCTACTAAAACAACACTAACCTGGCCACTAAGCTGGCGGCACAAACAAACACGTTGTAAAGGACCTTATCTAGCGTGACTCTGTGCTTCTTTTGTCAGTGCTGGTAACGAGCTGCTTTCTAAATAGGTTAGATACCCACTGTCATTTTTTAGTAGGGTTGAAGCCCTCGTGCTTGGTTTGGCACCTTGGCGGGCATTAATTAGTGACCTTGGCTGCGCCTCAGTCACTAATTGGTTCCACGCCTCGGTGACCAAATTGCGCCTTCAGGTTGTCAACCTTACTAAAAACCTACAGTGGGTATTTAACATGCACTTACTACTGCTTCACAGCTGAGACAAGTGGCTGGTACTACATAGAAATGTAAAGCCTCAGTTTACTGTTGGGAATGGCCTAAAACCTGACAGTTTATTATGGGCATGGCCTGTAGTCACTGCTAAACCATCAACACATAACTTAATTGAAATGCCAAATAACTTATGTCTAGCCTCCCCCACATCATTATACTACGCAGTGCAGTGGAGATTAACATCAGCTTTGATTTAATCAAAATCGATTAATCAGCTAGTAACCAATACACTGTATTTGCTCGATACCGATTATCGGTGCAACACTATACCCCAGTAGATGAAATGATTATAGATGGCTATTTATAGTGAAACAGTACCTTCTGGAAATCAAAATCAGTAGAAATCCTTGATAGATTATACTATACGTTTTAGAGTCTTTAATGGTGCCACGCCCAGTTAGTTGCAATTACTGAGTTATCCACGGAGGAGACAAGATTTCATCGAAAATTCTTTTACTAGCTGAGGTGAATAACTGTTGGTTGATAGGTGCTTGTTATTAGAGACTTGTTTACCGTCTAGGAAAGTATTTTGCAGAATGTGTGAAGTTACACCATATGTGGTAAGCGTAGCCACTAAGCGTGGTATATCACTTATATACCACAGTTTGCCGTGATATATCAGTTATATACAGTACCACAGCATGGCGCTTTTGATCTCCACCACAGGTGTAGTATACGGTACCTCCCAAACGCAACATCGCAAGCACTAATTTCATGCAATTAAAGAACTCACTTGAGAAAGGAACGTGAAAATTGTTTCTGTCATGCGTCTCCATACTCCCAGTCAAGGAATGAAGACTCGCAAATGAAATGGCTGTCACTCCACCCTTTTTGAGCGAGTTTTTTAATTGTGTGCAATTGCTGCTCATGACATTGCATTTAGGCGGTACCACATGCTGCTCATGACATTGCTGCTCATGACATTGCATTTAATTGTGTGCAATTGCTGCTCATGACATTGCATTTAGGCGGTACCACATTGCTGCTTATGACATTGCATTTAGGCGGTATATCATTATATCGCCCTCACTACAGGGCGATATCATATAGTCCTGCAAAACATTATTGTAGTTTCCTTTGATCTGAAGTTTCAAAGTGATATATAATTGCGTCAAAACCTGCCATTTGCATGTATCAAAGTTTAAAATAAACTATATTTCAGTTTTATAATTAGACATCTCACACCTACTATACAATATAAAAAAATCAATCAATAGCTCTATATCTCACTTGTTTCTTTGTAAGTTGCATTGTAATTGTTTTAGTAGTGTGATTTTCTGATACCAGCTTAATCTCCCTTACCTGTGTATATACTGTATGCTTATCATTACCACCTGGACACACAATGCTCTAAGTGCTGGTTTAGTACTGTTTATACAGTACATGCACTGTGGGTATGTTATCATCCTGGTGTATGTACTTGGTTGTGTGTGACCCTGTTCTAGTAATAATTATACAACTAAGTACTAAGAACATTAACAATTATTGATTTAAAAATGAAGTGGCGATCCAAGCGATAAAAAGTAGTGAAATAAGAGAAGAATAATAGTATTACAACATAGCTCTGTGGGAAAATCCCTACATTTGCTATTGTAACAAAGTAGGGATATCATGCAGAGCAATGTTGTAATACCATCATTTATCTCTTGTTTTACTGCTTTTTAAATTGCTTGATCCCTCCTTTATTTTTAATTTAATCAATTTTGAATGTACTAATTTGTTTGTTACCCAGTAAACATTGTAAGATATAAAAGTCAGAATAAAATTGAATTAGAGTACGTACATCCGGCAAGTGCCTATCAGGAATTGCTTTGATAGGCTTGTACAATATTTCTAACCATTACACGTTTACCCTAGGGTTAACTACAGTCATGTATGAAATCGTTTACAGTATAGTATGTCAAGTTTCTATTTACTGTAATACCTATATCCAATAAATTTCTATTTTAATTCCCATCAAGTTGTATGTGTACATTCCATTGTAGGCCAATCATGTTGTGAATTTTTTTTGGGAGTTTTTTTATTTAATTAATTTTTTTATGAAATGGAACTGTGCATGCATATGGCATAAATATTTGACTTCTGTGTATTTTGTAGATAAATTTTGTTGCTTTGATTGTACTACAATTGCACTACGTACAGTAGTAGGGTCTGTCTTTCTACACTAGAAATGTTTGAAATTAATTTGGAATAGTCCTGTCCAGCTGTCAAGCCTATAGTTACACTGTATTGTGTGCCTTTGATTAATTAGCGTGTACATACTGTATAGTACATGTGGTCTGCAAAGCACAAGTTTCATGGAATGTGATCTCTGGGATTTTGGAAAATGTTATTGAGGTACTGTATGTATTCCTAAGACCCACCACTCTTCTAAGAAAAAAATATCAATATCTAAACAACAAAGCTTTAAAATTAAGATATCTGAAAGAAGCTCTTTAGAGAAAGTTTAAAACTACTGGAAATCATATTGACTCTCAGTTTTACTCAAAAACAAACTCATAAAGAAGTTTACCTAGGTCTCTTCGTCTCAATTATGAACAGAATCTAGCAAAAACCTTGAAAAGTAACCTCAAGTGTTTTTTGATTCCAAGATTAAAGTCAAGCCTGGTATTCCAACATTATTAGTACCAAATGGTAACTAAGCTACCTCTCCTCTTCAAAAAGCTGAAATGCTGAATTCTTAGTGTATTCACATCTGAAAATTTGCAGTCATTGCCAAAAATAGATGACTACCATTATGGCCAACCATTGAATAGTATAGATGTTACAAAGGACATCGTGTATGCAATTTGAGGCCTACCAAATTACTTGGACCAAATGGTTTCTATCCAAGGGTTCTTAAAGAAGCTGCAGCTCAATTATGTTCCCCATTCACTGTTTTATTTCAACTTTCATTAGATGAGGGTGTTTTACCTGAAAATTGGAAAGCAGCTAAAGTGATTCCTATTTTTAAAAAAGGAGAAAATCTGATCCTGGAATTTACCGTCCGATAAGTTTAACATCTGTAGTATGTACACAGTAAGGTTTTTGAGTCGATTGTAAGAGAAGAAATTATTAAACATATGTCAGCCAACAATCTTCTCTCAAATACATAACATGGCTTTCTACCTAAGAGATTTTGTATGTCTCAACTTTTAACAGCAATGAAATTCTGGACAGATGAAATTCAAAAAGGCAATCCAGTTGATGTGATTTATTTTGACTTTAAGAAGGTTTTTGACAAAGTATCCCATGAGAGACTTTTTATTAAGTTAAAAGCATATGGAATTAAAGGAAAGCTATTAAAATGGATGCGGTCATTTCTTAAGCACCGGAAACAACAAGTGTCAGTAAATTGTGTTGCATCTGAATGGTCTGATGTAATGTTTGGAGTCCCACAGGGATCAGTTTTAGGTCCAATTTTCTTTATCATGTATATAAATGATTTACCCAGTGTTCTATCAAATCCTTGTTTACTTTTCGCACCAAAGTATACAGTCACATTAAGAATGACGATGATATTAGAAGACTACAACAAGATATTGATAATTTAGTGAAATGGTCAGAGGTATGGTAGATGCCATTTAACATCTTAAAAGTGTATGTCACTGCATTTGGGATATTCTAATCCAATTCATATTCATTCTATGGGTGGCAAATGTATTGAATAAACTAGTGAAGAAAAGGATTTGGGTGTTGTAATTGACCATCAGTTCAAGTTTCATAGCCATGTACCTGCCATAACAAGCAAAGCTTGGAGACTACAGGGGCTCATAGTAAAGTCAATCATTAACTTGAATGTTCAAACACTCCCCTACTTGTATAAGGCTATTGTAAAACGAACCCTTGAGTGCGGAAATAATATTTGGGGACCATTTTATAAATGTGATGAGAATCTAGTTGAACAAGTTCAAAGAAAAGCAACCAGGCTGGATACATCTGTTAGTCATCTTTCATATGTGGAAAGGCTCAGGCATCTCAACCTACCATCCTTAAAGTATAGACAATATTGTGGTGATATGATTACAACATACAATATCATAGATGCCAATCTACATAGATGCCAATCTACATCTTGATCAATCCTTGTTCTTTACAAGCAATTGGACAAACGCAAGAGGACATCCTTACAAATTATTCAAACCTATTTCCACCAATACAGTTTAACAACAGTTTTATTCTCAACGAATTATAAATGACTGGAATGCACTTCCTTTCAGTGTAGTGGGGGCAACATTAACCAATGAATTTAAAGCAACCCTTGATAAGCACAACAAAGATAACTTATTTTTATACTGAACTGTATATATAGTTAGAAGTATTGATGAGCTTTAAGATCAGGACTTACAGGCTTTTGCCTTTCTGATATAATGTTATTACAATTGCACTAGGTACAGTAGTAGGGTCTGTCACTAAAAATGTTTGAAATTAATGTGGAATACTCCTGTCCAGCTGTCAAGCCTATAGTTTAACTGTATTGTGTGCCTATAATTAATTAGCATGTACATACTGTTCAGTACATGTGGTCTACAAAGCACAAGTTTCACAAGTGTTAATATGAATTTTAATGTGCATGTTCATACAGTATTTGTTTCTTAGACTGGTAGTGGGAAGACTTATACAATGGGATCTGGATTTGATGTTGCAATACTACCTGATTGTGAAGGTGCATATGCTTTTTGTTACAAAGTATTGTATAGTATGTTACATATACACTGTTCATTAGTTCATGTACATATGAAGTACTGTATACACATTCTTTTCTGTTTTAGTGTGCACAACTTACAATGAATCTATTGTACATTAGTGCATGCAGATATACTGCACAATACTCAATCAATGCACATTAACAATACAAATCACTTTTAGGGGTCATCCCTCGAGCAGTAAAAGAGATTTTTAGTACTATTAGAATCCTTCAAGAAGAGGCAAGTGCTTGTGGAAAACCACCTCCTTCATTTGAAGTCCATGTGCAGTTTTTAGAGGTAATTGAACTGTATACAGTAGTGGCCTAAAAAAATTCATTTTCGTTCACGTCCGTGTAGTGTTTTGTAAATACTGTAGCAACACAAATTCCCTAGAGGAATGCCAGGTGGAGTATAAATACAATGCAACCACAACGGAAATGCATCACTGGAAAAATAGGAGTATACAGTAGTACAAACCTTCATCAAGCTTCGACAGAAACCTCTCTAATCCGACATCTCTGTAATCTTGAATACTTCTGTAATCTGACATTGTTTTGTATCCCAAAAAACTTTTTCTATGTAATACTACCTCAATAATCCAACATCCTTGCTAAACCGACTTATCTCATTAAGTGTCGGATTATAGAGGTTTCACTGTATGTAACCTTAGCCATACAGTACAGTCCATTTATGACTTCACTCACGCGTGGCGTTTTAGGTGTGGCGCCACGCGATTTTTTCTGTGGCGAAAGCAAAAGTTACGTGTGGGACTGGTCATTGCCACGCCATGGGACAAGGCATTACCACGCGTGGAAAAAGAGATTGCCACGCCATGACATTGCCTGCGTGTAGTCCTCTGTTTGCCACTCATGGCTAATATTAGCCATTGCCACGTGTGGCTGTGAGGGGAGAATGCGCAGTTAAAATGCCAAACTACAGGTACATGTATACTTACTGTACCTCACTGTGCATTGCATTCTTAAAACTCGATTATTAACTAACACTTCGTATTTTACAGGTCACGCCAGGTCTCTTTTTCACACCATCACGGGATCTCGCACGAGGTGAATCGGATTAACCTTTTTAGCTCATGTGCCAATTTTCTTTAAGTTTTAAATTTTACTTGTACCTGTACATATTTTTTCGTTATTTTTTAACTAGTGATTTAGCAATGGTGATGCATTCACACCACCAACAGGATATCGCACGAGGTGAACCGGATTAACCCGTTTAGCTCACGCACCAATTTTCTTTAAGTTTTGAATTTTACTTGTATCTGTACATATTTTTTCGTTATTTATTAACTAGTAATATAACAAAGGTGATACATAATAGTACTTAAAAGTAGAGTATCAGTAGACTCTGTAGCTGAAGTGAATTGAAGTCTCCTCCCAGTCCTCCACGGAATGCTTTGATAGTGAGTGAAGGTCATCCTTTGTAAGACAATGAAATATATACAATGCACAATATATCTTTCTAATCAGTTTGTAAACATTTTGGCAAGTGCATAGCAGCAGTACTGAATGAAGCGATTAATCAATTGTTAATGGGTGCGTCCGCTATATTGCAATCATGCATTGATAAACACCAGCTAATGGCTAAAAGTTTCCATGCATTATCTATCACTTTATAAGGTGTTTTAAGGCTACAACTATGGTAGCAAGCTAAACTGCGAAGATTCAAAAGTGGGCACGAATATCAATTGCAAGGAGACGAACATCGATCATGCAAGATGAATATGCAGCTGCAATAATGATAGCAAAGTTTATTTGTGATTCTTTCATAGACTATGAGTGCATTACAAAACTTCAAAGAATACTTTTATAATTTGAAGTTTACTTAACCTTTGAACCCACGAAACATTCGAAGCTTTGTCCAAGCCCTATAGTACAGTACTGTACATGTAAATACTGTAGAGTTTGTGGTTTACACATACTCGTGGTTGACAGCCACTTGTGGCATAAGGACTACACGTGGCACACCATGCGCGTGTGCTATGCAGCAAAGTTGGCTTGGGCCACGCAACAATGATCCGTTGCAATTGCCATGGTGCTGCACGGCACCACGCCTAAAATCCCATACATTTATGAAGTTATAAATGGACTGTATTGTAGATACAACAGCTCTATCTAAATTGTTTAGCTAATTGTGAAAGATTATCAACACAAACGGTAGTGTATCGTTCGGTCTAAATAGCCAGCGTGCCACACCATGAGTATATTGATAGGTAAAATAAATACACAGTTTACACACCATTGTAGCTCCGTGATCCCTCATCCGACTGGAACCAGTTTCGCTGCAGAGGTGCCCTCCAGGTAGGTCACCCACATACCAAATTTGAAGGAAATCGCCCCAGCCATTTCCGAGATATGAGTGGCCAAAATTTCAATTTCATTTCAGTTTTTTTCTTGTTCTTCTTGTTCGTCTTTTCGCACACTTTGAAAAATTGTTATAAAATACAAACATTGTAGCTGATTGCAATAAAACTTGGCATGCTCAAAGGGAGTCTAAGGGCGAATCCTAGTACCAAGTTTGGTGTAAATCTGATGAGCAGTTCATGAGTTATGACTGATTATTCACATAAAACAAGATTGATTTGTTGTCATGCCTACAAGGTAAACTGCTTCGAGGAATGAGTTGAAAATTGCTTTGTAGATGGAGTAACCATTGTAGGAGTGCCTTTTTTGTTTGAAAGGAATCGAGATAAAAGTCATGGAGATATGGCACAAAACCCAACTTGTGTCAAAATTACGCGATTAAGTTTTGTGAATAAAAAACTATTAGTTTTCATGCCGACCAGGCAAATCGCTAAGAAGAGTGAGCTGAAAACTGGTATGTAGATGAAATAATCATCATTGAAAGTCATTGCAGTGGTATAAAAGAATCGGAGTTAAAACTACTGACTTACAGGTGTACAATACAAAATCCTAGTAAGTGCGCGATCAAGATACTCTAATAACACAGTCACCCTATTAGAGCATACAGCATTGTTAGTAAGTTACTCTATTAAAGCATTCAGCGACGTCACAATTCACTGTGTAGACTAGTGTTGCCACGATATATCGATACATCGATAGTATCGATATAACAAGGTGGTGCGATAGTATCGATATAACAAGGTGGTGATATGATATAACAATCAGTTATATCGATGGTTGCGCAATAGTAGCGCCGCTTAGTGTAATGATGTGGGGGAGGCCAGACATATGGTCATATGGTATTTGGCATTTAATTAAGTTGTGTGTTGATGGTGTTGTGTGGTAAACAAGCAAACCCCAAAGTAAACTGGGAGGTTTTAAGGTTTCTATGTACTGTAGTGCCAGCCACTTGTCTCAACTGTAAAGCAGTAGCAAATGCATTTAAAACCTGATAAACAAGAGTAGCTTTTGCTTGTGGTAAACATTTAAACTTACAATGAATATGTTTGTCTTGCAAATGTTATAGGTAGTTCTATATCGCGATATATGTTCATATCGTGATATAAACCTTGGTGATATACACTGTATGATATAGAGTTTTTCTGTATCGTGGCAGCACTAGTGTAGACGCCAGTAGAGAGTTCAGCTAAAATAAGTTACCCAGTAGAGAGTTTAGCTACAAAAATTTAGAGCTCAGGTACAAACAAAGCACCCTGTGGAGTATTCAGCTACAAAAAGACATCCTGTAGAGAGATCAGCTTCAAACAAATCACCCTGTGGAGTGTTCAGCTACAATAAGCCACCCTGTAAAGGGATCAGCTACGAGCAAAATCACCATGTGAAGAGTTCAGTACAAAAGCCACCCATAGAGAGATCAGCTAGAAACATGTCACCTGTAGAGAGTTCAGCTACAATCAAGGCACACAGTGGAGAGCTCAGCTACAAACATATCACCCTGTGGAAAGTTCAGCTACAAACAAGTAGCTCTACAGAGAGTTCAGCTACAAGCTAGACTTGATAGAGAATTCAGCTACAAACAAATCATCCTGTGGATAGATCAGCTACAAACAAGTCAGCCAGTATTGAGTTTAGCTACAAACAAATCACCCTGTAGAATTTTCAGCTACAGAATGCTACCCTGTAGAGGGATCATCTACAGTGTACAATTAAATCAGAGTACAGCTACAAGAAGCCACTTTTTAGAGAGATCAGCTAGAAACAAGCCACCCTGTAGAGAAATCAGCTAGACAGAAGTCAACTGTAGAATACACCTGCAAGCAGGTTACCCAGTAGTGAGTTCAGTTACAAGCTAGTCACTCGGTAGAGAATTCAGCTACAAAGAAGTCACCTGGTAGAGAATTCAGGTAGAAATAAGTCACCTGTAAATATTTCAGGTTGCTCAGTAGGGAGCTCACCCACCAACAGGTGACCCAGTAGAGAGTTCACCTACAAACAAATCATCCTGTAGAGAGTTCAACTACAAGCAAATCATCCTGTGGAGAGCTTAGCTATATACAAACTAACCACCTAGTAGAGAGTTCAGCTATAAACAATCACCCTGTAGAGAGTTCAGCTGCAAACAAGCCATCCTGTAGAGAGTTTAGCTTCAACCAAGTCACCCAGTAGAGAATTCAGCTACAAACAAGTTACCTACAGGTAGAGTGTTCAGCTACAAACAAATTACAAGTTCAGCTGCAAACAGGCCATCCTGTAGAGAGTTTAGCTACAAGCAAGTCACTTAGTAGAGAATTCAACTACAAACAAGTCATACAGTAAAAAGTTCAGCTACAAAAATTCACGCTGTAGAGAGTTCAGCTACAAATATGTCCCCTGTACAGAATTCAGCTACAAACCAAGTCACCTGCAGATAGTTCAGCTACAAATAGGTCGCCCAGTAGAGTTCAGCTACGAAAAAGTCACCCAGTAGAGAGTTCAGCTACAAACAGGTCACTCAGTAGAAAGTTCAGCTACAAACAAGTCACCATGCAGAGAGTTCAGCTATAAGCTAGTCATACAGTAGAGAATTCTGCTACAATCAAGTTACTTGTAGAGGGTTCAAGTCATATAGTAGAGAGTTCAGCTACAAAAATTCACACTGTAGAGAATTCAGCCACAAATACATGTAAGTCACCCTGTAGGGGGTTCAGCTACAAACAAACCCCCCTCTAGAGAGTTCAGCTACAAACAAATTACCTATGGAGAGTTCAGCTCCAAAAGTCAGATAGTTCAGCTACAATTAGGTCACCCATAAAAGAGTTCAGCTACTAAAAAATCATCCAGTACAGAGTTCAACTACAAATAGGTCACCCAGTACAGAGTTCAGCTACAAGCAAGTTACCCTGCAGAGAGTTCAGCTACGAGCTAGTCATTCAGTAGAGAATTCAGCTACCAACTAGTCACCTGTAGAGAATTCGGCTACAAACAGGTCATCCTGTAGAGAATTCAACTGCAAATAAATCACCCTCTAGAGAGTCATCTACAAACAAGTGACACAGTAGAGAGTTCAGCTGCAAACAAGTCACCCAGTAGAGAGTTCAGCTATGACCAACACCTAGTAAAGAGTACAGCTATAAACAAATCGTCCTGTAGAAATTTCACTTATGAGCAAGTCATTGAGTAGAGAATTCGGCTGTAAACAAATCACCCTGTAAAGAGTTCATCTACAAAAATGTCACCCAGTAGAGTATTCTGCCACAAATAAGTTACCTTTAGAGATTTCCACTACAAACAAACTACCCAGTAGAGACTTCAGCTACAAACAAGTCATTCCATCTACAATCGAATCACCCTGTAGAAAGTTCAGCTATAAGCTATGTAGTGACCTGGTAGAGAATTCTGCTACAAACAAGTAACCCAGTAGAGATTTAAGCTACTTTGTAATTAAGTTAAGTTGAGGATTAAAGTAATTATTATAATATAATTAGTTACATAGTAATTTGTAACAAGGATTAATTAACTGTCCAAAATTGTAACGATTTGGATAGTTACATACTGTTGACATGTTGAGAAAAGCTGATTTATATAAAAATTTGTTCTGTTGGCCTGTTGAGAAAAGCTCATTTATATAAAAATTTGTGCAATTATAAAAAATGAATGTTTAAAATTAATTCTTTGCAACTTGTTTCTCACCCCTGTAGTAAAGAAAAAAGACAGATAGAGGCCCCAAAACTGGCGTATGGCCTGCTTTGGAGAATACAAATACAAAAAGAAATGATATCTAATCCAAAACAGCAAAAAAGGGTATGGCTCCCAAAAAGGCACAGTTAATGAAATATGAAATCCAAGTTGACGGCCAAGAAATGGCTATGATGGTAGATAAATGGCAAAAATTTTATTAATGACGATTCAGGTGAATCTGTTGCTGAGGCAGTACAAATTCACCTGAATTTTGTTATTAAAATTTTTGCTATTTACCTACCATCACAGCCATTTCTTGGCTGCCAACTTGGATTTCACATCTTTTTTCACCATGAGTTTTTGGGGGCCGCACCCTTTTTACAGCTTGGCTGTTTTGTATTAGATTATGATTACTATCATTAATTTACAACTGTATAATATGCCTAATTACAGGTGAATCAAGACACACGGTAGTGTGTCGTGCGGCCAAGAAGCCAGCACGCAACACCCGTGAGTATTTTGACAGGAAGAAAGAAAACTCATTTTCACACCTCCGTAGATTTGTGCTACCTTCACGAAATAAGACAATTTTTGCTGTGGACACACCCGTCAATGTCAGTACTCATATTTGAGCGAAATCGCTTCAAGCATTCCCAAGTTATGCGACTTCAAAAATTGGCTTAGTTTCTTCATTTTGTTTCCTTATTATTATTATTATTTTTCTTTTTACACATTTACAAAAACTGCCATAAAACGCGAACGCAATATCTGATTGCCATTAAATTTGACAAACAGAAGGGGGATATAAAGGCACATCTTGGTACCAAGTTTGGCTGAAATACAATAAACAGTGAAGGAGTTATTAGTGATGATTCGCAAAAAATAACACCAATATGTTGTCACGCGTACAGGGTAGACCGCTAATGAGAAGAAGCTGAAAATTTGTTGGTGAATAGGTTAACTATTGAACCTCAAACCTTTTGTGGTTTGAAAGAAATTGAGCTAAACACCACGAAGATACAACAAAAAAAACCAACAGTGTTTAACAATTATGCAATCAAGATTTGCTAATAAAATGACTACTTGCCACGCTTTCCAGATAAACCGCTTGGAGTAATGCTTTGAAAATCACTGTACAGATGGAGTAATCATCTTATAAAGGTTCTTAAATGGTGTAGAAGAATCAGACTTAAAGCCACAGAGTTATAACACTTGGTGTAGCAAGTGAAAAATAGAGATACTCTAATAGAGCATTCATCCTAACAGAGCAGTCACACTGAAGAGAGATCAGCTAGAAGCAAGTAACACGTATAGAGTTCAGCTACAAACAGATCATCCTGTAGAGACGCAAGTTACCCTATATAGATCAGCTACAATCAAATCACCCAGTATATGTGTAAGAAACAAATCACCATGTAGAGAGATCAGTTAGGAACAAGTCACCCAGTAGAGAGTTCAGCTAGAAATAAGTCACCCTGTAGAGATATTGGCTACAAACAAATCACCCTGTAGAGAGATCAGCTAGAAACAAGTCACCCTGTAGAGATATCAGCTAGATACAGAGTACAAGTTACCCTATAGATATCTACTACAAACAAATCACCCAGCAGAAATATGTGCTTGAAACAAATCGCCATGTAGAGAGATCAGTTAGGAACAAGTTGCCCAGTAGAGAGATCAGTTAGGAACAAGACACCTAGTAGAGAGATCAGTTAGGAACAAGTTGTAGTAACTATATATTACCTATATTGCACTAATCACATGTACAATTGATTGTAACATATGTAGCACATGCATACATGATGTATCAATAAGTCATGTGATTAAGGATTATTCAAGAACTTGATTAGTCATACTGGCACATGTATGGATGAACTATTGTATTTTTGATTGAACGAACTGTAATTGAATTGTGTTTTACAAAGTCACCCAGTAGAGAGTTCAGCTAGAAGCAAGTTACCCTGTGCAGATATCAGCTAGATACAAGTTATCCTATAGAAATCAGCTACAAACAAATCACTCAGTAGAAATATGTTTTGAAAAAAAATCGCCATGTAGAGAGATCAGTTAGGAACAAGTCAGACAGTTCAGCTAGAAACAAGTTACCCTGTAGAGAGATCAGCTACTGTACAAACAAATCACCCGTAGAAAGATCAGCTGGAAACAAATCACCCTGTAGAAAGATCTGCTAGAAACAAGTCATCCTGTAGAGATGTCATCCTGTAGAGATATCAGCTAGATACAAGTTACCCTATTATCACAGCTACATGTATTTCTTGGCTGCCACCTTGGATTTCACATCTTTTTTCACCATAGCCTTTTTGAGGGCCGCACACTTTTTTTTACAGCTTGGCTGTTTTGGATTAGATTTCACTTCTTTTTGTATTTGTATACCCCAAAGCCGGCCTATGGCCTGCTTTGGGACTTTTTTAACCTATCTTTTTTTCTTTACCACAGGAAGAAGAAAAGATGAAGCAGATGTACTTTAAATATTTCTGATTTAATCAGTAAATGTACAAATTATATATATATAATACATATATTTATTATAGAACTGTCCATGGTGGTTTCTGTGTAACTGAACACTCTTCAAGGCAACTTCTTCTAGCTGATCTCTCTACAGGGTGATTTGTTTGTAGCTGAACTATCAACAAGGTAACTTCTTCTAGCTGTTCTCTCTACTGGGTGATTTGTTTGTAGCTGAATTCTGTATAGGTGATTTGTTTGCAGCTGAACTCTCTACAAGGTAACTTCTTCTAACTGATCTCTCTACTGGGTGATTTGTTTGTAGCTGAATTCTGTATAGGTGATTTTTTTGCTGCTGAGCTCTTTACTGAATGGTTTCTTTGTAGCTGAACTCTCTACAAGGTAACTTCTTCTAACTGATCTCTCTACAGGGAGATTTGTTTGTAGCTGAACTCTCTACAGGTGATTTGTTTGCAGCTGAACTACATATCTAGATGATGGTTTCTTTGTAGCTGAACTCTCTACAAGGTAATTTCTTCTAGTTGAACTCTCTACATGGTGGTTTCTTTGTAGCTGAACTCTCTACAAGATAACTTCTTCTAACTGATCTTTCTACAGGGGAATTTGTTTGTGGCAGAATTTTCTACAGGGTGATTTTTTTGCAGCTGAACTCTCTACATGGTGGTTTCTTTTACTGTAGCTGAACTCTCTACAAGGTAATTTCTTGTAGCTGATCTCTCTACAGGGTGATTTGTTTGCAGATGAACTCTCTTCATTATGGTTTCTTTGTAGCTGAACTCTCTACAAGGTAACTTCTTCTAGCTGAACTCCCTACATGGTGGTTTTTTTGTAGCTGAACTCTCTACAAGGTGACTTTTTCTAGCTGATCTCTCTACAGGGTGATTTGTTTGTAGCTGAACTCTCTACAAGGTAACTTCTTCTAGCTGATCTTTCTACAGGGTGATTTGTTTGTAGCTGAACTCTCTACAAGGTAACTTCTTCTAGCTGAACTCCCTACATGGTGGTTTCTTTGTAGCTGAACTCTCTACAAGGTTACTTCTTCTAGCTGATCTTTCTACAGGGTGATTTGTTTGTAGCTGATTTTTCTACACGGTGATTTGTTTGCATCTGAACTCTCTATATGGTGGTTTCTTTGTAGCTTAACTCTCTACAAGGTGACTTCTTCTAGCTGATCTCTCTACAGGGTGATTTGTTTGTAGCTGAACTCTCTTCATGATGGTTTCTTTGTAGCTGAACTCTCTACAAGGTAACTTCTTCTAACTGAACTCTCTACAGGGAGATTTGTTTGCAGCTGAACTCTCTTCATGATGGTTTCTTTGTAGTTGAACTCTCTACAAGGTAACTTCTTCTAGCTGAACTCCCTACATGGTGGTTTCTTTGTAGCTGAACTCTCTACAGGTGATTTGTTTGCAGCTGAACTCTCCACATGATGGTTTCTTTAAATTTGTAGCTGAACTCTCTACAAGGTAACTCCTTCTAGCTGATCTCTCTACAGGGTGATTTGTTTGTAGCTGAATTCTGTACAGGTGATTTGTTTGCAGCTGAGCTCTTTACAGAATGGTTTCTTTGTAGCTGAACTCTCTACAAGATAACTTCTTCTAACTAAACTCTCTACAGGGAGATTTGTTTGTAGCTGAACTTTCTACATGGTAGTTTCTTTGTAACTGAACTCTCTACTAGGTAACTTCTTCTAGCTGATTTCTCTACATGGTGATTTGTTTGTAGCTGAATTCTGTATAGGTGATTTTTTTGCTGCTTAGCTCTTTACAGAATGGTTTCTTTGTAGCTGAACTCTCTACAAGGTAACTTCTTCTAACTGATCTCTCTACAGGGAGATTTGTTTGTAGCTGAACTCTCTACAGGTGATTTGTTTGCAGCTGAACTATGTATCTAGATGATGGTTTCTTTGTAGCTGAACTCTCTACAAGGTAATTTCTTCTAGCTGAACTCTCTACATGGTGGTTTCTTTGTAGCTGAACTCTCTACAAGATAACTTCTTCTAACTGATCTTTCTACAGGGGAATTTGTTTGTGGCAGAATTTTCTACAGGGTTATTTCTTTACAGCTGAACTCTCTACATGGTGGTTTCTTTTACTGTAGCTGAACTCTCTACAAGGTAATTTCTTGTAGCTGATCTCTCTACAGGGTGATTTGTTTGTAGCTGAATTCTATACAGGTGATTTGTTTGCAGCTGAGCTCTTTACAGAATGGTTTCTTTGTAGCTGAACTCTCTACAAGGTAACTTCTTCTAACTGATCTCTCTACAGGGAGATTTGTTTGTAGCTGAACTCTCTACAGGTGATTTGTTTGCAGCTGAACTATCAACAAGGTAACTTCTTCTAGCTGATTTCTCTACAGTGTGATTTGTTTGTAGCTGAATTCTGTACAGGTGATTTGTTTGCAGCTGAGCTCTTTACAGAATGGTTTCTTTGTAGTTGAACTCTCTACAAGGTAACTTCTTCTAGCTGAACTCCCTACATGGTGGTTTCTTTGTAGCTGAACTCTCTACAGGTGATTTGTTTGCAGCTGAACTCTCCACATGATGGTTTCTTTAAATTTGTAGCTGAACTCTCTATTAGGTAACTTCTTCTAGCTGATTTCTCTACAGGGTGATTTGTTTGTAGCTGAATTCTGTATACGTGATTTTTTTGCAGCTGAGCTCTTTACAGAATGGATTCTTTGTAGCTGAACTCTTTACAAGGTAACTTCTTCTAGCTGATGTCTCTACAAGGTCACTAGTTTGTAAACGAATTCTCTACATGGTGGTTTCTTTTTAACTGAACTCTCTACAAGGAAACTTCTCTTAGCTGATCTCTCTACAGGGAGATTTGTTTGTAGCTGAACTCTCTATAGGTGATTTGTTTGCAGCTGAATACTCCACATGATGGTTTCTTTGTAGCTGAACTCTCTACAAGGTAACTTCTTCTAGCTGATCTCTCTACAGGGTGATTTGTTTGTAGCTGAACTATCAACAAGGTAACTTCTTCTAGCTGATCTCTCTACAGGGTGATTTGTTTGTAGCTGAATTCTGTACAGGTGATTAGTTTGCAGCTGAACTCTTCACAGAATGGTTTCTATGTAGCTGAACTCTTTACAAGGTAGCTTCTTCTAGCTGATGTCTCTACAGGGTCACTAGTTTGTAAATGAATTCTCTACATGGTGGCTTCTTTGTAACTTAACTCTCTACAAGGAAACTTCTCCTAGCTGATTTCTCTACAGGGAGATTTGTTTGTAGCTGAACTCTCTACAGGTGATTTGTTTGCAGCTGAACTCTCTACATGATGGTTTCTTTTTAGCTGAACTCTCTACAGGTGATTTTTTTGCAGCTGAACTCTCTACATGATGGTTTCTTTGTAGCTGAACTCTCTACAAGGTAACTTCTTCTAGCTGATCTCTCTACATGGCGATTTGTTTGTAGCTGAACTCTCTACATTGTGGTTTCTTTGTAGCTGAACTCTACAAGGTGATTTCTTCTAGCTGAATTATCTCTTTCAGTCTATAGTTGCATGAATTCCCTACAAGGTAATTTCTTCTAGCTGATCTCTCTACAGGCTGAATTGTTTGTGGCTGATCTCTCTACAGGGTGACTTGTTTGTAGCTGATCTCTATACAGGTTACTTCTTTCTAGCTGATCTCTTGAATTCTCTTCGGGTGACTGCTCTATTAGGATGACTGCTCTATTAGGATGACTGCTCTATTAGAGTATCTCGATCTCGCACTTTCTACACCAAGTTGGATTTCGTGTTATAACTCCGTGGCTTTAAGTCTGATTCTTCTACACCATTGAAGAGCCTTTCTAAGATGATAACTCCATCTGTACAGCGATTTTCAAAGCATTACCCCAAGCGGTTTACCTGGTAGACGTGGCAAGCAGTCATTTTTATTAGCTAATCTCGATTGCTTAATTGTTATACACTGTTGGTTTTTTCGTTGTATCTTCCTTGTTTTTAGCTCGATTTCTTTCAAACCACAAAAGGTTTGAGGTTCAATAGTTAACCTATTCACCCACCGATTTTCAGCTTCTTACCATACGCGGTTTACCCTGTAGGCGTGACAACATATTGGTGTTATTTTTCTTGATTAATCGCTCATAACTCTTTGCCTGTTTATCGTATTCCAGCCAAAGTTGGTACAGAGATGCGCACCCCCCTTCTGTGTGCCAAATTTCAAGGCGATCGGATATGGCGTTCGTGTTTTATAGCAGTTTTTGTAAGTGTGCGAAAAGAGGAAGAAAAATAAGAAGAAAAATAAAACGAAGAAACTAAGCCAATTTTTGAAGTCGCATATCTCGGGAACGCTTGAAGCGATTTTGCTCAAATTTGGAATGTGGAGTGCTGAAGGTGGAGGGAGTGTCCACAGCAAAACTCATCTTGTTTCATCAAGGCAGCACAGAGCTACGGAGGTGCGAAAATTGTGTTTTCTTTCTTCCTGTCAATATACTCACGGGTGTTACGCGCCGGCTTCTTGGGCAGCACGACATACTACCGTGTGTCTTGATCATAGAAGATCCTTGCAGTAGTATAGAAGAATTTGAGTAAAGCCACTAAGTTATGATACAAAACCCAAACATATGTAGTAAGCGCGTGATCGAGATACTCTAATAGTACATTCATCCCATTTTAACATTCAGCATCATTATGATTTACTTTATTATATGTTCAGCTATGTAGCAAGTCACTGTGTAGAGAGTTCAGTTATACAACAAGTCACCCATTAGAGAGTACAGCTACAAAAAAAATTTCCGAGTTCAGCTACAAACAAGTCGCTCAGTAGAGAGCTCAGCTACAACAATTCACCCTGTAGGGTATTCAGCTACAGAAAGCCACCTTATAGAGAAATCAGCCAGTCACCTGTAGAGGAGTCAGCTATAGGTAGCTCAACTACTAGTACAGCCTGGTGTTCAGCTACAAAAAGGTACTGTACCTCTAGAGAGTTTAGCTATAAATAGGTTCCCCAGTAGAGAGTTCAGCTACAAAAAAGTTATAATGTAGAGAACTTAGCTACAAATAAATCAACCTGTGGAGAGCTCAGCTACAAATAAGTCACAGAGTTCAGCTACAAACAACCATCCTGTAGCTACAAATAAGACACCCTGTAGCTACAAACAATTCACCCAGGGTTCAGCAACAAGCTAGTCACGCAGTAGAGATTTCAGCTACAAATAAGTCACTTGTAGAGAGTTCAGCTACAAACAAATCACCCTGTGGAGAGTTCAGCTACAAACAAATCACTCAGTAGAGAGTTTAGCTACAAACAATCACCTGTAGAGAGTTCAACTATAAACAAGTCACTCTGCACATGGTAGAGAGTTCAGCTACAAACAAGTCATCCTGTGGAGAGTTCAGGTACTAACAAATCATCCTGTAGAGAATTCAGCTACAAGAAATCACTCTGTGCAACAGACAAATCACCGTGTAGAGAGTTCTGCTACAACAAGTCATCCTATAGAGAGTTCAGATACAAACAAGTCATCTTGTAAGGAGTTCAGCAAATTACCCTATAGAGAGTCTAGCTACATTGGAAGTCACTCTGTCAGAGAATTCAACTTACCTTGTAGCTGTAGAGATTTCTGTCTGCTACAAGCCAGCCATTCTGAAGATGTAATAATACAGTCTTTTTTAAAACAATGCACCATTGCATATGTATATATAAGCAAAATACAAAAGAATTCTGCTCTTGATCTCTTCCTTCTCTCTGCAGAAAAGAAAAAAGACAACTTAAAGAAGCTCCAAAGCTGGCCTATGATAGGCTGGATTTGGAGTAAACATATACAAAAAGAAGTGATACAAATTTCTATGAAATTAAGAAAAATTCTGTTAACAGAATTTTATATTGACTGATGACTAACTAACTAACTAACAGATGCCTCCAGCCAAGCATAACTTAACAATGGATAAAGGTACGAGCTTGATTTATTCACTGTTTGACGTCACTTTGTCCCAAGATGTGTCTGCAGTACGTAGAATACTGTACATGCATCATGGACTTCCCTTTGTCTTCCTTTGTGTCCCTGTTATTTTCGCTGTTGTCAATTTGCGATACTGTGATATGGCTTCCATGTAGCTGTGTTGACTAGCTATCACGTTTATCACCATTCTTTCCGTAGTGGGTAGATTGATTGCGGTGATGCTTCTCATACTGCTCTTTGTTTGTAATGCTGTGTAACAGGTAGAGCATAGCTGAAAATGAAGTGTAATGGCCACTTTACTACTATGTAAGACCTTCAGTGCTGATCAATGTAAAGTGTTATTAATGATTATACAACCAAGTACTAAAGATAATAAGAAATGCGGTCAACATTATGTCATAAATAATGAAATAAATAAATAAATAAATGAATTAATGTATGCGATAACTACAAGGCCTACAGACATAGGCTAACCAGCATTAAAAATTGCCATTGAACGAAGGCAGAAACGTATAATGCTTACTCATTTTTGTGCTGGTGAGACTGAAAAGCCATGTTATTCTATATAATGCACACCACAAACAGTTAATTAAGGTGGCCACGTCTGACACCAACAAAAAGGAAGTTTGCCACGCCAGCTACACAAGATGAGTAATAATGGTATGTTTATTTGTATTGTTTACTTATAGTGTTTACTTGTATTGCATGCTTCCACCTGGCTTGCTAGACTCTGGTTGACTTGGCTGTCTGATTGTAAATGTATGGTAAATGGAACGCATGGTATGTTTTAATGTTTGTTTGTATTGTTTACTTGTATTGTAGCTACAGTTTGCTTCACCTGGCTTGCTGGCTTGGCTATCTTCTTTTATCTGGCTCACCTGCTTGCATGGTCTACTGAACTACTACAGTATTGTGTATCTCCTGTATGCATCATTGTGCCATTTCCACACCACTGATAAACCACATTTATCTACCGGTGACCTCTAGTTGATACTGTACTGTATACTGGCTACTGACGGATGATGTTTCTCCATTAACCAAATTAACCCAGCACTAATACTGTATTCATTGCTAAGTACAGTATAATCTCTGTCTTTGGTGATTATGTATTGCAGCATACAATACTACAATAATGTATAGCTCTCTACTTTATGTTTTGTATGCATATATACTGAGTACACATCACTGTGCCATTGCCACACCAATGATGTACCATCACTTAGCTACTGATGGCCTCTAGTTACGATGCCGCTATTGTGTTATATCTGTCACTATTGTGCCACATTGAGTTAATTTGGGATTGTAATTATTTGGCTAGTGCATAGCGTCACGGGGGGTTGTCGCATTGGTGTATGTACAGGCTGTACTTATTATATGTTATAATTGTAGGACTCACATCAGTGAGTATGTTACAATAGAAAGGAAATTTAAAAACTACATACTACAAAATAAAGCTACAGCTTGGGTACATAAATTTACAATGTGATTTGATGTAGGAGATCCTTAAAAGTGTCTACATTTTTACAAATTATAATATCTTCAGGTAGAGTGTTCCACAATCGAATCATACTTGGGAAGAAGCTGTACTTATAAGCGTCCACAGTTGAGCCTATCTCAATGAATTTATAGTCTCTGCTCCGGGTATATCTTGATCTATATGTTACATAACTAGGTAGTGTGATGTCAACATGATTGTAAATAATTTTATGTAACATCTGTAATCTTAGGAATTTAAAGTGAGCTTCTATCGTATTCCAGTTAAGATGTAACAGCATATTGGATGCACTACTAGTTTGAGAATAGTTGTTCATCACGAAATGAGCTGCACGTCTTTGTATAGACTCCAGTTTATTTATAGAGCACCTACAATGAGGAGCCCAAGCTGCAGCAGCATATTCTAATACAGGCTTAGCATAAGTAAAATACAAATCTTCTTTAATTTTACGTGAACAGTTTTTAAAGTTCTTTCTTACAAATCCTAACACTGAGTTTGCTTTTTTGCATACATTATCAACGTGTGGGTTAAAGCACAATTTAGAATCAATTGACACCCCCAGATTTAGCGCACTTTACAACAGTAAGTTTCTTTCCATGTAAAGTATAGTTAGCATGAACAGGGATTCTTTTAAGAGTTACTGAAACAGCCATACATTTATCGACATTAAAAGACATCTTCCACTTTTCCTCCCATAGTTCAAGTAGTTGTAGGTCTTCTTGTAAAGCTCTGGCATCTGCCAAAGTATCAATCCTCCTATATAGTACACAATCATCAGCGTATAAACGACAAGTAGATGTTAAATCTTGCACAATATCATTTATATATATATATCAGAAATTATAAAGTCACCAATACTAAACCTTGTGGGACGCCACTTAAGACATTGCAAGGGGTGGAGGTACACCCCTCACACACAACACTCTGTGTTCGTCCATTCAGAAAGGATGAGATCCTGTTTATTATGTCACCTTTTATGCCATAATGATTCAACTTTAACAATAATGACGATGGGGGACTTTATCAAAAGCCTTACTAAAATCTGGCAAAAGTAAATTTTTTTGACTCCTTCCATTTAAATTGTATGAGATATCATGAATTGTTTCTAGTAACTGTAGCTCAGCAGAACAGCGTTGTCGAAATCCAAATTGCATTTCTGATAAGATATTATTTGACTCCATGTGCGACATGATGTTACTGTAAATTATGTGTTCCATAACCTTACTACACACACTTGTAAGTGACACTGGCTGATAGTTTGATGGGTCTTTTCTGTCACCTTTTTAAAATAATAGACATATTAATGCTTTCTTCCAATCTGATCGCACTGAACTTTAGTTTAGCGAAGCAGAAAAAAGTAGCTTAAGACAAGGAGATACCACAATACTTGGTTGTATGTGACCCAGTCCTAGTAATAATAATAATAATAATAATTGATTGTTGAGGAATGATTTTACGCATAAAATTAATTTTATGGCATGTCTGGCACCACTCTTTCTTTTGATGCAGGGTGCTCGAGTTCAGTAGTCATAATTATCTTATTAAAATGGAATATTAGAGATCAAAGAAACAAGTAGTTAAACAAGATAAAAGAGGGAGGTTGTACCTGCAGATATACATGTACTAATGGAAATTTAATATCTAATTCAGTCATGGTTATAGACTTAAGTATAGGGATTAAATGTCCATTAGTAAATGTAGACAATCTCTCTTGTTTCACTACTTTTTAGCTATTCATTTGTTTCATTAGAAAATGGTTAAAATCCTGCTAATGGAAAGAATTCAAGCAATTCAAATCTCATTTTCGATGATTAATTTGCTATGCGCTTACAAGCATATTGTAAGCTAATAACGTGTAGTAGATGAAGCCACCCAACCCAACACGAGTTTAATCATTCCATTCATTTTATAAGCATGCCTAAAGCAATGTGATTGTGGTAGGTACAGTTTTAGCATTGTTCCTAGGATGAGTGGAAGAAATATCATGGAGAATTCTGTTAGCGCCCATCTGTTTCTAGAGTGTTTTAAGCATGTTTTGTCTTCGTAGATGGAGTTTACCAAACCCCTACAAGTATAAATGTGTAAGCTTCCTTAAAGAATGGCTATTTTGCATTATCAGTATTGTCCGTATAGTGTGCGAAATAACTTTTCAGACATGTGCTGACGTACTGTCAGGCCATTGTGAAAGTTGAGTGGACATCATAAGGTTTTACTGAACTTTTAAACTTCAACCACTCACTGACGCTACAGTATTTTAAAGGGTAACTACTGATCACATAAAAGAGCTTCTATGGAATTGATTTTGTTACAAAGGGTTTTGTAGTAAATGAGTCATAAAAGACTTCTGTCAAGGCCTTATACTTGCTTTTACATTCCAAGTTTTCTTATGCTGCCATGGCTTAGAATATATTGTGGGTCTATCCCTAATACAGTGTAAGAACATAAGAGATGCACTGATAGCTAGTCTAAAGTATAAACTGGTTGTACAGATGGTCATGAACACCACAAGTATAAGTACTACTGGCAATCAGGTTATAAATAGATTTTACTACTGCAGTACCAGGTGACTGAGACTAGTAGGCTTCAACAACATAGTAAACTGTTAACCTCAGAGTACATCTTGGGCATGCCTTTGTGGTCACCACAGACCAAAAACAAATAACTTACAGGACTACGTAGGTACATGTCAATAACATCACATCAAGTCTGGCCTCCCTCCTAGCTCAATATAAATTCTTTTATACTTTGAAAGGACACTATTTTCGGATTATGGCCTGATGCCTCGTTTAATTGACCCAAATTTGTCTGGTGTCCGGATATTATTTCAAACATTATTTCATATACTGCCATATGTGAAACCATTTCTAGTCTTTATACTGCTGTTGCACCATGAATGCCTAATATGCTAACAACCTATCATTAGTTACTCAAGTTGTGCCTTGAAACTGTTTTATTAAGTTACCTGTTCTTCATACTGCTGTGTACGTACAATGGCTGCAACTGGGTAGTTTCCTTTATGACACAATTATCTTTACTATACAGAGTTATCCCCAGCAAAATAAAGTGGAGTGGTAAAACTGTCAATTTGCTGCCAACATCAAAGTCCATTTGTTAATTACATACATTCTTTTTACCACATCAAAAGAATTTTGAGTTAAGTAGAGCGGTGCTGCACCACTCTACTTCTCTTTAGGGAAGCCCCTGCTATAGTGTCTGACTTCAGGAAAGCAGTGATAAAGTATAAGATTTGATTTGTTCAGCTCTTTGATGTAAACAAGTCCAGTATTTCCCTAATGTTACGGTATACTGGAAACTTAGGAAGCCATATGAAAAGAAGCCATATGGTGACTACAAAAATTCATTTTGTTGAATCACGTGGTTACATTTACGTAATAATAATGATAATAATAATATGGCTATGCTGTGTGTTACAATGCGTGGATTTGTACTAAGAAGCAATTAGTTGTTGTTTATCAAAACACACGGTAGTGTATCGTGTGGCCAAAGAAGCCAGCGCGCCACACTGTGAGTATATTAACAGGAAGAAAGAAAACGTAATTTTCACACCTATGTAGCTCTGTGATCCCTTATCCGATTGGAACAAAATTTGCTACAGACATGCCGGCCAATTATGGGAGTATACATACCAAATTTGAAGAAAATCGGTCCAGCCATTTCTGAGATACGAGCGAACAAAATTTCATTTGAAATTTCTTCGTTTTTTTCTTCTTCATCTTCTTTATTTCGCACACTTTACAAAATCTGCCATAAAACACAAATGCGTACTCCAATCGGGCTGAAATTTGGCACACTTGAAGGGCTCATTAAGGCGGATCTCATTACCAACTTTGGTAGAAATCCGATGAACATTCACGGAGTTATGACCGATTATGTGCGTAAAATAAGGTCGAAGGCCTACAGGATAAACCCTTTGGAGGAATGAGTTGAAAACTGATATGTAGATGGAGTAACCATCGTAGGAGTGCCTTTTTGTGGTTTGAAAAGAATCGAGATAAAGACCATGGAGATATGACACATAACCAAACCTGTGTCATAATTATGCGATCGATTTTATAAATAAAAAAACTGCTAGTTTTCACGTCTTCCAGGCAAACCGCTTAGAGCAATGAGCTGAAAATCAGTATGTAGCTGCAATAATCATCATAGAAAGTCCTTGCAGTAGTACAGAAGAATCGGAGTACAAGCCACTAAGTTATGATTCGAAATGCAACTACGTGTACCAAATGCGAGATCGAGATACTCTAATAGAACAGTCACCCTAATAGAGCATTCAGCTACGTTTATAACTTACTCCATTATAGATGAATTATATTACATTGTAAGATATTCTGTACGGAATTCAGCTACAAACTGTTAATCTTATAGACCATTCAGCTACATGCAAGTCACCCTGTAGAGAGTTAATCTAGACATAAGTCACCCTGTACAGAGCTCAGCTAGAAGAATTCACCTTGTAGAGAGTTCAATTACAAAGAAACCATCATGTAGAGAGTTCAGCTGCTAACAAATCACCCTTTATAGACTTCAGCTACGAATAGATCACCCTGTAGAAAGTTCAGCTACAAACAAATCACCCTGTAGAGAGTTCAGTTACAAAGAAACTACCATGTAGAGAGTTCAGCTGCAAACACATCACCCTGTAGAGAGATCAGCTAGAAGAAATCACAGTGTAGAGAGTTCAGCTGCAAAAAAATCAATCACTTTGTAGAGAGTTCAGCTAGAAGAAGTCAGGTTGTAGAGAGTTCAGCTGCAAATAAACCACCCTGTAGAGAATTCAGCTACAAACAAATTACGCTATAGAAAGATCAGCTAGAAGAAGTTACCTTTTAGAGAGTTCAGCTACAAAAAAAACCACCATATAGAGAGTTCAGCTGCAAAAAAAACACCCTGTAGAGAACTCAGCTACAAACAAATATGCCCTGTAAAAAGATCAGCTAGAAGAAATTACCTTGTAGAGAGTTCACTACAAAGAAACCACCATGTAGAAAGTTCAGCTGCAAACAAATAACCAAGTAGAAAGTTCAGCTATGAACAGATCACCCTGTATAGATTTTAGTTAGAAACAAGTCATCCTGTAGAGAGATCAGCTAGAAGTATCACCTTGTAGAAAGTTCAGCTACAAACAAATCACCTGTAGATAGTTCAGCTACAAACAAATCACCCTGCAGAGAGATCAGCTAGAAGAAGTCACCTTATAGAGAGTTCAGCTAGAAACAAGTCACCCTTTAGAGAGATCAGCTAGAAACAAGTCACCCTGTAGAGAGTTCAGCTAGATGAAGTCACATTGTAAAGAGTTCAGCTACAAAGAAACTACCATGTAGAGAGTTCAGCTGCAAACAAATCACCCTGTAGAGAACTCAGCTACAAACAAATCGCACTGTAGAAAGATCAGCTAGAGGAAGTTACCTTGTAGGGAGTTCAGCTACAAACAAATCACCCTGTAGAGAGTTGCAAACAAGTTATCTTTAAGGAATAATTAATATGTAATAAATGTACTGTATTATCATACAGTATGATAGTAACTGTATAGTATGGACCACAAAGGAGTAGGCGTGGCCTACGAAATAATATCACCCAAAAACCAGCCTCGATTTTCCCTTATGACAATGAGGCAGTATTGGTGAGGTAAAAGTAAGCCCAAACAAGCTTTCAGATCGACCCGAAACGTTTTTAACAAGTTGCTACGGAATTTAAAGAAAAATTTATTCAACCGAATTTTTACTGAGTAACTGACTGAATGACTGACTGACTGACTAATGCCTTCAGGCAAGCCTAACTTGATAACGGCTAAGGCTACGGGCTTGATTTTTTCTTTGCTTGACATCGCTTCGGCCCGACAGGTGCCTTTTGGCATACCGCAGTACGTACAATGCATTCTTCATTGACTTTCCAGTGTCCTCCTTTGTGTCCCATTCATCTTTGCTGGCAGGGAAAGGTGTCGATTTGGCACAAGCACGTTATTGCTTTCCTTCGAAACGGAAACATCCATATTTTTCATCGTGGCTATTTCGATTGCAGACGTGCTTTTTAAACAGTTCTTGATTCGTACTGCTGTGTAACGGGTTGAACATAGCCTACAGCGAAGCGTAATGGATACTTTACTTTTCAGTCGATAATTAATATGATTGGGGCGCACGGCATGATTTCTTTCTTTTGGTATGCGTGGATTGTAGAGGTGCTTTTCGAACAGTTGTTGATTCGAAATGTTGTGTAACGGGTTGAATATAGCTGACAACGAAGCGTAATGGATACTTCACTTTTCAGACGATAATTGATATTGCTGTGGCGCGCGGTGCCTCTTAAGATGCGGTATGCGTGGGTTCACCATACATAATAAAATTATTTATAAAAAAGTTAACAAATATGTACACGAAAAAATTAGGAATTTTTCAACTAGAGTAGGGACCATAGCACATCGATAAAAAGTACTGAAGAAAGTTGGAGTAGTCCATGATATTAAATCACTGTAAAACAATAAGAAGTGTTATATCCCTACTGTGCATTTCCTTTATGGTATCTTGAGCACAGTAGGGATATAACACAACACTTCTTATTGTTTTACAGTGATTTAAAATCATGGACTACTCCAACTTGTTTCAGTACTTTTTATCGATGTGCTATGGTCCCTACTCTAGTTGAAAATTCCAAATTTTTTCGTGTACTTGTTATATATATAATTTATACATTTACTGATAAAATCAGAATTAGTTAAAGTATTTAAAAACTTCTTCATCTTTCTCTTCTTCCTGTGATAAAGAAAAAATATAGGTTGAAAAAACTCCAAAGCCTTCCTATATGGGGTATACAACTACAAAAAGAAGTGAAATCTAATCCAAAACAGCCAAGCTGTAAAAAACGAGTGTGGTCTTCAGAAAGGCTATGGTGAAAAAAGATGTGAAATCCAAGGTAGCGGCCAAGAAATGGCTGTGGATGGTAGGTTAATTGTAAAAATTTTAATAATGACAATTCAGGTGAATTTTGTGCCAAGATCAAGCGGCACCAAATTCACCTGATTTGTCTTTATTAAAATTTTTACCATTAACCTACCATCACAGCCATTTCTAGGTCGCCACCTTGGATTTCACATCTTTTTTCACCATAGCCTTTGTGAGGACCGCACTCTTTTTTTACAACTTAGCTGTTTTGGATTAGATAGTAAGTAACAGTAACATAAAGAAGGCAGTTATACAAGTGAGTAGAGCAGTTAAAGAACTTAATTTAAGAGGATTTGTGTCATTTGTGTAAAAATTTCATGGCAAGTATAAGTTGTGATTTTAGTATGGTATCCTAGACGGTGAGTAGAGCAATTCTGTGTCAGTTTTTATTAGTATACTAGTGAGTAAGTCCTCTGTATCTGTTCTGGCTTGTGTAATATATGTAGGCATAGTAACCAGTGTTGTAAAGAAACAGCTTCTGTTTCTTTAGCAAATAGCACACGTAATGTTTCACAACCTAACGGATGCTTTTCAAATTTTAATGGTTAATAATGCCATTGTGTTACATGCTATCTAGCCTTCTTTGTTACTAGTTACTAACTAGTATCTTATACTAGCTTACAGTGTTGTGATAGTGGCTTAACTCAAATTCCCTTTATCTCTATTTGACGCTAAATCATCATTATTTTAAAGGTGCAATATCTCACTGCATAACTCGACAAATAAAGACCCCACTTACCTTCATTTATAGCTGTAAGTGTAGGACACTTTGTTCTTTCATGTAAGTTTAGTGTGTAAGGACACTTTGTTCTTTCATGTAAGTTTAGTGTGTAACTTGTAGGGTCTTTGTGCCATAACTGTAATTTGTGAAGAATGCGTATAATAAAAATTTGAACGACATCTGGTATGATGACGTTTATAATCCAATCTCACAATAACTTCACCTGCTCTACATATGAACCCTTATATAAAATGCCACCATTTTTCTAAGTCAGTGAGAGACCACACCCTTGAATCTTCATGTTTTTAAACCTTGACTTAACCTGGTTTGTAAATTCTACAAAGATCCTTGTGCTACAGCTGTAGTTCTCTAATCTACACTTACTAGGTCTCTAATCTACATTTATTATTTCTTTTACTTGTTATACAGTACAAAGAAGTGTCAGTCTAAATAAAGTTTCTTTTGGGTACACTTACACTATAGCAGCTACAACTCAATAGAACTTCACAAAGTAACAATACAGTATCTGCTGATTTCAGTAATTTGTAGTAGTCTAAAGCTCATCCTTTCAACCCCATGTACCTTGCTCATTTACTCTAGTGACTTGGTAGCTTGGGCTCAGACTAAATTAATCACCATGTGCCTTGTATAAACTCACGGTCGTCCTTATGGATATTCTGAGCGGTACTCGATGGCTATTTCAGCTGCCTTGTGAATATGAAGCTTTGTCACAAGAGCCTGTCAGTGCTGAAATTGCTTGTATAACTTTCGATAAACATGCCTCACAAATAATTTTGTGTGTGGTAGCTTTAAGACCAGCCTGATATCATTCCTTTAGCGGTATACAATGTACATTAACTTTTATAGGTTAGACTTTCCTAGCTGGTCACTATAGGTGTTCTTGGCGAACTACTGTACTAATCATAGGACTTTTACATATCACGTAGAGCTACATGTACTGTATATGATTGCTCACCTGATACATAGATCATCATGCTGCTAAATACTGTACTTCTGTTAGTACCCACTCTTTCCTTGAACAGTCCATAAACTACATGCATATAGTAAACCCCAAAATGCATCGAAAACAAAATGCAGATGCAATGCAGACGTAATGCTAGTAGGAACACAAACTGTCTCCTTAAAGAACACAACACAAATACAAACCCAAATGTAGCGGAAATTCATTTTTGGCTGCTATTGTACATATTTATGACCTGTACCAGTAGTTAATTATTGAATGTTTCCTGTACTGTATATGCACTTTTTTAAAAAAAAAGCGAGTGTCATGAATTACTGTAGGTGTACTGATTAAGTGCTTTTGTTACTGTAATTGTGTTGTTTTTCTATGTAGCTTTATAATGAAGAGATAATTGATTTATTTGAGATGACAAAACAAAATGTTGTGAGTTACCATATTTGTATTGACATACTTACGGTACACATATCAAAATAAATGCAATGTTTTATAATTATGCTGTATCGTTTTACAATTCTGAACTGCCTACAAATCTCTGTATTTATGATTGTTCTCCTATCAAGGTACATGGTAGTGTGTCGTGCGGTCAAAGAAGCCAGATTGTCACACCGTGACAAATCTCTGTATTTATGATTGTTCTCCTATCAAGGTACATGGTAGTGTGTCGTGCGGTCAAAGAAGCCAGATTGTCACACCGTGAGTATATTTACAGGAAGAAAGAAAACATCATTTTTACACCTTATTATCTCGGTGATCCCTTATCAGATTGGAATCAAATTTGCTACAGAGTTTTCCGCCAGCCAGGGGAGTCTACATTCCAGATTTGAAAAATATCGCTCTAGCCATTTCCGAGATACGAGCTGCCAAAGTTTCGATTTTTCTTCGTTTTTTTCTTCTTCGTGTTTTCGCCCACTTGCAAAATTTACTGTAAAACGCAAACGCGTAATCCATTCACCTTGAAATTTGGCACACAGAAAGGGAGCCCAAAGGCGAATCCTAGCATCAAATTTGGTGTAAATCTGATGAATGGTTCAGGAGTTATGACCGATTATTCGCGTAAAACAAAATCGATTTGTTGTCACGCCTACAGGGTAAACTGCTTCATGGGATGAGTTGAAAATTGTTTTGTAGATGGAGTTACCTACGTAGGAGTGCCTTTTGGTGATTTGAAAGGAATGTAGATAAAGACCACGGAGATATGACATAAAACCCAACCGGTGTCACAATTACGCGATCGATTTTTCTGAATGAAAAAGTATTTGTTATTACGGCTACTAGGCAAACCGCTTAGAGTAATGAGCTGGAATTCAGTGTATAGCTGGAATAATTTTCATAGAAAGTCCTTGCAGTAGTACAGAAGAATTGGATTACAAACCACTGAGTTATAATTCGAAAGCCAACTCCTTGTAGTAAATGTGAGTTCGAGATACTCTAATAGAACAATCACCCTAATAGAGCATTCGGATAATTTATTTACTCCATTATGGAATTCTATTACATTACAAGTTATTCTGTAGTGAGTTCAGCCTCAAACAGTTAATCTTATAGACAGTTCAGCAAGAAGCAAGTCACCCCGTGGAGAGTTAAGCTACAAATATATCACTGTAGAGATTCAGAACATTACAAGTCACACTGAAGAGAGTTCAGCTATAAACAAGTCATGCACCCTGTAGAGAGTTCAGCTACAATTAGGTCACTCTCTAGAGAATTCAGCTACACACAAGTCACTGTGGAGAGATTTCATCTAAAACAAATCAACGTGCAGATAGATCAGCTACAAACAAATCACCTTATAGAGAGTTCAGCTACAAACAAATTACCCTGTAGAGAAATTGGCTACAAACAAATCAACCTGCAGAGAGATTAGCTACACACAAATCAAATTGTAGAGAGATCAAATCACCCTGTAGAGAGATCAGCTAGAATCTAGACGCAATGTAAGGATTTCAGCTACAAGCTATAGAGAGTTAAGCTACAAACAAATCAACCTGTAGAGTGATCAGCTAGAAACAAATCACCCTGAAGAGAGATCAACTACAAAACATCACCCTGTAGAGAGATCAGCTGGAAACATATCACCCTGTAGAGTGTTCAGCTAGAAACAAATCACCCTGTACAGAGATCAGTTTGAAGAAGTTTCCTTGTAGAAAGTTCAGCTACAAACAAATCACCCTGTAGATAGATCAGTAAAATTAATTCACCCTTTAGAGATTTCAGCTCTAAAGAAACCACTATTTAGAGAGTTCAGCTGCAAACAAGTCACCCTGTAGAAAATTCAGCTACAAACAAATTACCCAGTAGGAATATCAGCTAGAAGAAGTTACCTTGTAGGAAGTTCAGCTATAAAGAAACCATTGTGTAAAGAGCTCAGCTGCAAACAAATCACCTGTACAGAATCAGCTACAAACAAATTACCCTGTAGAGAGATCAGCTAGAAGAAGTTATGTTGTAGACAGTTCAGCTACAAACAATTCGCCCTGTACAGAGATCAGTTAGAAGAAGTTTCCTTGTAGAAAGTTCAGCTACAAACAAATCACTCTGTAGAAAGATCAGTTAGAAGAATTCACGTTGCAGAAATTTCAGCCACAAAGAAACCACCATGTAGAGAGTTAAGTTGCAAAAACAAGTCATCCTGTAGAAAATTCAGCTACAAACAAATCACCCAGTAGAAAGATCAGCTAGAAGTTACCTTGTAGAGAGTTCAGCTACAAAGAAACCATTCTGTACAGAGGAAACAAATCACCTGTACAGAATTCAGCTACCAACAAATCACCCTGTAGATATCAGCTAGAAGAAGGTACCTTGTAGAGAATTCAGTTACAAACAAATCACCCTGTAGAGAGATCAGCTAGAAGAAAAGTTACATTGTAGATAGTTCAGCTGCAAACAATTCACTTTGTAGAGAGATCAGCTAGAAGAAATCACCTTGTTGAGTTTTAAGTTACAAAGAAACCACCGTTCAGAGAGTTCTGTATTAAATATTTGTATTATATAAATAATTTGTACATTTACTGATAAATTCAGAAATACACTGTATTTAAAGTGTTTAACATCTGCTTCATCTTTTCTTCTTCCTGTGGTAAAGAAAAAAAGATAGGTTAAAAAAGCCCCAAAGCCAGCCATCGGCCGGCTTTGGGGTATACAAATTTAATCTAATAAAGCCAAGCTGTAAAAAAAGTGTGCGTCCCTCTAAAAGACTATGGTGAGGAAAGATGTGAAATCCAAGGTGGCGGCCAAGAAATGGCTGTGATGGTAGGTTAATCGTAAAAATTTTAATCATGACAATTGAGGTAAATGTAGTTCCAAGACCAAGCGGTACCAAATTCACCTGAATTGTCGTTATTAAACTGTTTACCATTTATCTACCATCACATCCAATTCTTGGCCGCCACCTTGGATTTCACATCTTTTTTCACCATAGCCTTTTTGAGTGCTACACACTTTTTTTACAGCTCGGCTGTTTTGGATTAGATTATACTTACATATACAACTGAATTGCATTTACGTAGCTACATACTGAATGTAGCTAGTTACATAATTATTTATGGTGCGTGGTGGTTTATGACGTATAACTGTTTTGCATTCACTTCATTCACTAGCTACAGGGTAGCTGTGTATAGTTTACAATGCTATTTACTGTGGTTACTTTAAAGACTGTTAGCTATTTTATTCTATATACATTACTGCCTCCATTATCCGAACTCATTGGGTCCCGAGTGAGTTCATAATAGAACTCATTCAGAACTCTGTTTAAATATTCTAATAGAGCGTACACCTTTGTCTAAATACTCTTACAGAACAATCATTTTCACAGTTCGGATAATGGATTGTTCGGATAATTGATGGCCAGATAATAGAGGGACTGCTGTATAGTCACTACTTTTGAGCTGGACTGCATGGACCTTATCAGTACTTTTTAAAATGTATGTTTATAAACTACCTTATATTTTTAGATACTAACTTGTAGACTGCAGCTAGTTGCGTATACGTGCATAGCTCTTAGGGATTATAGAGATACAAAGTAGTGTAACAATGGAGGTCACCTCCTGCCCTACACCTGAAGATATACTAGTGGACATTAAATCCCTTTTCAGTCTATAATCATGACTTTATTAAGGATTAAATGTCCACTGTATTTCTGTAGGCATCCTCCCTTGATTTATTTCTATGGTACCAAATTGAACTTAAAGGACCTTTGAAGTCAATCTATATGTATAAAACTGTAAAGCTGTCTGCCTGTCTATCTGTCCGTCTGCATCATGACACCACTAAATTGACAACTAAAACTCCCATTGACTCGGGACTTTAATGAAATTAAGCGTTCATCATCTGGCAACTCCAAGTTTGTTGTTACAAATCGCTATGTGCTTTTGTTCCTAATCTATAGCGTCATGAAGACAGGAATGTAGAGCCAAAGCGCAGTGAAATTCTTTTATAAACCACATGTATGACCGCAGGTAAACACCAATTCCATTCAACTCAACCATGCGTTTATAAACACTTTTTAGTTAACCTCTTACCATTATGTGCAGTTTGCTTAGTGGTCAGATCACATGATTCATAATCACAATCCTGTGTGTGGGTGTGGGGTCGAATCTGCATAGGTTCAATTTCTTTGTATCTTTTTCTTTGTTATCTTATCTTTTTTGTACCTTTTTTTTTCAGAACTTTTTTATTAAACGTTTTTTTGCAAACATACTTTTATTACACCTCTCATCTCTCATTGGGCATTTTAATGTGAACCCTTTTATCATACCCCAGTACTTTTATCTCTTATACTTATTCAAAACACCACATCTTTTACTGTGTCACTAAGAATTAATAATACCTCTCCTATGTTAACTATTGGCTTCACTGTGTAGTTCTACACTAGGGTATAGAGCAGGAATGCAGGTTAAATAGGTTATATATAAATACATGTGTTGTATTGAAGAACTATTATGTCACTATCATTAGCTGCACCTGTAACCACTTTATATATGTCTACCAAACACATCGACACATACATGTAATTTCATGGTTAAATTTTGTCATTGAAGTTTATATAAAGAGCCTGAGAGTGTATACAGGACGCATACGTAATTATAGGAAAGGTATATACTGTATGACTAAATTTTTCACTGTGTATGACTTTTCATGCCATGTACCATACTTTCTCATTGTTCACTTATACCTTTTTTCGTTTCTTTTTTACTTGCAATAAAATTTCATAGAGTATAGACAAGATACACGGGTATAGAGCAGACTATACAGGCAACAATGTGATGTAGAATAATGTACTGTATATCAACCGAAATGCTTTCAACAAGTTGCTATGAAATTTAAAATAAAAATTATTAAATGAAATTTTCTGGTGACTTACTGACTGCATGACTGACTGATGCCTTCAGACAAGCATAACTCAATAAAGGCTAAGGCTACGGGCTTGATTTTTTACTGTTCGACGTTGCTTTGGCCTGAGAGGTGCCTTTTGGCATACCGTGGTACTTACATTATGAATTTACCAGTGTCCTCCTTTGTGTCCCATTCATCCTTGCTTACTGGTAAAAGTGTCGATTTGGTGGTTGCACATGATCGCTTCCCTTTGTAATGGATATTGTCTGTGTTTTTCATAGTGGCTACTTTGATTGCAGAGGTGCTTTTCGAACAGTTCCTGATTAATAATGCTGTGTAATGGGTTGAACATACAGTAGCTGACAATGAAGCATAAGGGATACTTTACTTTTCTGACGATAATTTGAGTAGCTTGGGCACGCAATGCCTTTTCTTTCTTTTGATGCAGTATGCGTTGGTTCACCAGTTTTATTTTACAAAAAAAAGTTAACAAACAAGTGCGCAATAATTTTTTCAAGGACCATAACATTGATAAAAAGTACTGAAACATGCTGTAGTAGTGTACGATATTAAATCAATAAGAAGTGTTATATCCCTACTGTGCTCAGATGAGCACAATGGAAATGCACGGGAGGGATATAACACTTCTTATTATTTTTACTGTAATTTAATATCATGCACTACTTCAGCTTGTTTCAGTACTTTTTATCGATGTGTTGTGGTCGTTGCTCTAGTTAAGAAAATCTACTTAGCAAAGCTTACACGTGTGTGTTAACACATTATCAATAGTATAATTACCTTTGCTGTTTATCTTTATTTATCTTTATTATTAATTACTAGGCAGGCAGCACAGCTGGTTTTGCCTAGGATGTAAATCACAGAACACATTACAATCAATGAGTTAAAGTATGTATGCTACATTGTGTATGTTACAGTTACTAATAATAAACAGTGCATGTGTTGATTACAATTACTATTCATAAATAATAAGTTACAGCATACAGTACATACATATAATTTCTAGTTATAATCAATCAGTGAGTTATAGTGCATATATTACAATAGAAAGAAAAAAGAAAAGTTACGATAATATAGTTATACAATTAATAACTCACGTAGTTGATTAGTAAAATTATCTAGAGTAGCAGCTTCGATAGCAGAAATGGGTAGTAAATTCCAATCACGAAAGGATTTTGGAAAGTAACTATTATGATAAAAATTAGTTCTAGCAGTAGGTATATTGAAGTGAAAATAATGTTGAAATCTAGTGAAGGGTGTGGTGGTAGTGGCTGTAATATAGGTAGGTATTTCTAGTGAAACTGAATTGTGTAGTCCTTGGTATAAGATAGAGAGCCTTGAAATTTGTCTTCTAATGTTCAATGCAGGCCATTGCAATTCTGAAAGCATGCTGGTCACACTGTTTTCCCAGTTGTAGTTAGATTTTACCCATCTGGCAGCAATTCTCTGCACCCTCTCAATGGCTTGGATATCTTTAGATAAGTGAGGATCCCAGACTGAGGATGCATACTCTAGTTTTGGTCGAATTAGTCCCAGGTAGGCAGCGGATTTAACTTTAATGCATGTGCACTCAGTATACTAGCAGGATGGCGTAGCACTCATGTGGTGATTTTGGCATCATCGTGCATGCTGTATACATGAATGGTGCTGATGTGTCATACTGTAGCTTATTATTACATTAGAATGTTATTGCAAAAATGTGGAGATAGTCCAATGGTCCTGCACATAGGGCAGGTATCAATGCTAGTCACTCATAATGGAAAATTTGGATAAATCCTGTCAAGCTTAGGGAAACCAATATGTGAGTCAACACTTTGTGCTGTTAGCAAAGGTAAATGAGGACACAAAGGAGGACACAGGTAAGTCCATGATGCATTCATTGAATGTACTACAATATGTCCAAAGGCACTACTCAGGTTGAAACAATGGTGAATAGTGAAAAAATCAAGCCTGTAGCCTTAGTCGTTATTCTTGGCTGAAGGCATCAGTCAATCAGTCAGTCAGGCAGTCCGTCAGAAATTACCGCGCAATAAAAATTTGTTAGCAACTTTTTGGAAGTGTTTCAGGTAGTACTGAAGGCACTTTTTGGCTTGGTTACCAGGTGTATATTCGTTACCTGGGATATGAATCAGAGTACTTTGCTTTTGACACTCTGTGTTGTTGATGCGCTTAACTAGAACGTACCATAGTAACGTGGGCGAATAGCAATCTCAAGCAATGACCTCCTTAGAAAAGCAGAAAGCGCTCGCCGAATGTTTGGTTGAAGAGTGTGGTCAATCCTTTTTATAATGTAGGCATATACAGGTGTGTAGGTGTAGCTAGCAACTCCTATTTAGGCCGGCCAATAGCTAACAACGTGTTTGTTAGTTAGGCAGTATGATAGCTATTAAATGGTGACTTAATGCTTTTCAAAGAAGCTATAATGATGTGCTAACAGATGAGTCATTCAAACTACCATCTTTCCGCTCTGGAAACAGCTGTGCAATTAACAGCTTTTATGGATGCAGAGAACAGTAGGAGCATCTGTGAATAGTTTATCAGTACATTGTTTTAAAGCTTGCAGGCCTGTTTTGACATTCAGTCACCACCACTTAATACAGAGAAGGAAAGCATGTGGAAGGCCTTTCACAAGCTGCAAACATCCAGGTTTATTTCACTGTGGAAATGCTTTCTTTCTGCTGGTACATCAGTAGAACCAACCCCAGTGTTCTATCAGCATATAACAATGATGTGCTTTACGGAGTTTATAAAAGTGAGATTTGCTGTTATTACACCATAGCATCACAATTCGGACACAGAGTTGTTTTTAAGTTAAGTGTTTAGGAAGCCAATGCACTGCAATATGCAGCTGGTTATGTTTGCCATAAGTTGATCAAGCTACTTGAAGTGTCATATATGTCCTGGCCAAACCTGTAAGTGATAACCACACTTACAGGTTTGGCCAGTGGTGAAGGTGATGATTGGACGAATTTACTTGACCGAGGGGGTTATGTCATATCAGTGAGAATACTTACATGTTTTTTTGTGGCTAAGGAGGAAGAAGTGCAGTTAAATCTCCAGTAGACACCTCCAGTGAATGTCACAGATCATGATAATTTCATTGCTGAATTATGGATAACAGTTCGTAAATACATTTTTACAAGTGCTTGAATGGAGTTGCACAAGCAAGCACAAAAGAAAGGGATGCAAAAATCTCAAGCTGTAAAGAAAACTATTTAGAAGCAACTATAGCTATATATGGTTGTAATGTATTATATGATCATTTATCATGTGTCTGTCTGTCGTGACATGATCAAATGATCGATGCCGTATGGTCATGGATGCAACCTCATAAATGGAATACCTCTGAGATTCACAAATGGTAGATTGATGTGCAATGTTTCTGAATGAGTGACTGAACTCCAAATGGCCAATGTTGTAAAAATCATTTGAAGGACAATCATATTTTATTATGTACATTATTGTACATGTTTTTCTCCATGCGGTGTGTTATATTATAACTATTGTGCTACAATTACATATACAACATGAGTACTTCCATTTTACTGCTAAATATGCATGTGGTTAACTGACTCCAGATTTACAAGTTGTGTTTCACAGTATACGTAGGTATATGATTTACAGATTTGAACATCATATAGATTATCATCACATGGCCAGGTTGTACATGATTGCACTCTTTGGTTAGCAGTGGAGACCACCATTAGCTTGACCATTAAAGATTACAGCATCACCACAATTATTTTACAACATATAAGTGCTATCGTATTATGTTGTCAGGTATGTGTCATCTAATGTGCCATCTAGGGGAGTCTAATTAAAAAATATGATCACTTGCTGAAGTGAGGTATATATGATAAGGAGATCCACTAAAACTATCAGTAGAGTTTATACATGTGTAGATGCAATTGTTTGGATATTGGCTGGATAGTTGAATAGCTCTCAAAAATGTAACTAAACAATTTTAGAAGATGAGGCAACCTGGTTGCTCTATTAAAAGTGACCGAATTGGTGTTTCACATCTTTTGTAGTGCTAAATTACCTTCAGTAATTTCTGGCCCAAGCTGGCAGCTGCCTCCCATTGCTTCAGTGGTAGCTACACAACCTTCCTTTATTGGAATGGCAGGTTGCTTCTACTGTATAACAAGTTACTGTAATAAATACAACACACGTAGAACTGTAAAAATACATCACACATGAGTCATTGAAACCATCACAAGTAACGCAGCACTTTATTATACGACTCATCTCAAACTATAACAACAGTAGATAACTTTCAATATACAAATTATTGAAATAGTACCAGTAGTTCAGCTTAGCAGGTCTGCAAAAATTTCTTGTTGCTATTAACAACTCTTACAAACAGCAGTCCACAACCTGACATATCAGGATGAAATTTATAATATAACCAATTATTATAAATCTTGGGAGAGTTCTATACTGCAGAAAAGTCTTAGATTGTCTGAATAGAAGTATTACTGCAATGAATTTCGTCCACAAAAATAGGCATGGTCCGCTTCACCCCATTTTCTCACAAATTCCATAGAAACATCAAAACACGGCTGAATTGACTGCTTCTTTTTAGCAGCATGGTGTTTCAGTTACTTAACCTCACTTTTAAATAAACAAACAATGAAGTAGGGTCGGTAGGTTTGCTTCACCACCAAGCAAGAACAAGGAACGCATAGAAATAATTAACAACATGGATGCAGAATTTAGAATGTATTGTTGATATTGGAGTGTGTGGTTATGTTTCGTATCCCCGGGTAATGAATATATAAATTTATGGTTATACATGTACCTAACCAATACTGTCAAGGAGCCATAAAAGTATTGTGAGGCTGGTTTTAGGGTTTGGCAAGAAAAGCCCAAACCTTCATGATCCTTAATATACAATCTTACTGTATGATAGACTGTTACTGTACTACCTCTTTGTAGCATGCAGCTTGCTGGGTTAGTTCAATATGTGATTGTATAACCATGGAAAATCTTAGGGTATTCCTGGATTTGTAGGATTATTACAGTACAATACAGTAGCTATCACTTGTAATAACAATGATTATCATAATACAATTAAAGTGAAGGAAATACAGAATTCCAACATTTGCATAACAAATTGCTACATATTATGCATTTCTGAAGATAGCAGATCAGCGACTGGACCTCTTTAAGAGACAGAACATTTAAATTATCATCGTTATATGTTTCTGAAGATAGCGATTAGCAGCTATAGTGTGGCAATCTGTGGTAGAAACAAAATACCTTAATTAGGTTACAATAGCTAGCTATATATTCATACAATACACAAGTGGCACAGAGAGAGAAAGAGACGTGCATGCGTAGCTGCAAACAGGCTTAGTTTTTGTGTGTAATACGCAGTGTAGCTATGTATGAACATACATAATATCTTTTATGCTTGTATATACAAAGGAGTAATTCTATTGCGGTTAACTGCACGTACTGTTACTGCTGTAAACGTATTACACTTTCATGTAAAAGCCTAATGTAGGATGGCACAACTACAATCATAAAACGTTGCTTTTTTGACGTGTACTATATGTATGTATATATATTTATTTGTTTAATTTTGATTTTGAAATGTAGCCTCAAGTCAGTCGGCAATGCCGTTCTTTTCTGGCAGAGGAAACAGACACAACATACAGTAGGGGATATAAAAAATTTACATTTGTTTTTTTATAATCATAAAATAATCATAATCTTATCAGCTTTTTATTTAAAAATGATTGCATCATCATTTTAATTACCAATCATAATTTTTGTAGCGTCACAGTAATTTTTTGAAATTGATTACACTTGTTTTTTATCAATTTTTAAAAACGATTGTAATCACTTAGTATAAATCATATTGGCACCATTTTAACAAAAAAGCGATTAGTAACCGTTTTTAAACATAAATGATTGACAATCTTTTAAAACTAATGCAAACACAATACTTTTTACTATCGTTTTTTAACTATAAAATGATGATAAAATCAAACAATTCATTTTTCATCCTAAATGTAATCGTTTTTTAATCAAATGAAATGTGAACTTTTTATGTCCCATACTGTACATACAGGAAAAAGAAAAATACAATTTGATGTTATGCTACTGTACTTCTAAAAACCAGGCACCTCTGCAGTTAATACTATTCCAATCTGACTAAATAGGCAATTAATCAACCATGTATATAATTTAGCTTATATTCAATTCAGCTAAATGTAAATGCTGTAATTTAGTGTAATGTGTTTTGTAATTTATGAATTATTTTGTGATTCAGTAATTACGTTGCTATGCACTGCTAATGAAGCGTAACTCTAACAAATCTCTTTAAACCGCAAATTGCGCACAGAACTATTTTCTCAACTGTTTTATAGTGTATCTATTGTGTTTTCTCATACGAATTGTTTTGAGAAAGCCTTCAACCTCTCTTTATCTTCCTTCATGTAAGTACGGGCCACGCTCCCTTTCTCTTCGAAGGAATTTATTTCTGGTATCTGCAAAGTTAAATACGTTGTTTTTTGGTTGTTTTACACTCATATAGCCTGTTGTGAAAGATATTCATAACATTTTCAGGAACTCAATTCTCCCGGTTTTGAAGCTGTCATGAATAAACCACCTCACAGTGAAAGCTTACCTACGAGGAAGGTTTATACTGGTTTTGTACAGCAATCATTTCACATATGAAGGCTGCTTTTGACGCAAAACTATTTACTCACGTTGGAGAATTAACACGGACTCACACACACACACGCACGCATGCACACGCACATTCACATACACGCGTAAAAACAATTATATTAATCAAGCACATGCCCTGAAGTCGGCTGAAAGTGGGTTGTGCATCTGGTTAAAAAATGGTTACGACCACAGATATATTGCCACAAGCAGAAACAATTACAACGCAGACGCACAAAACTAATTACATAAACGAACTACTACTGTATTTAAATTTTAATTATATAAAAATAATCGTCTTTGAAGGTTGAAGATGTCAAAATATCATAAGGTACTGCTTTCACCACTGGGTTGCTTTAAATCTTTAAAAATACATTGAGTGTAGGAAAGATGATATTTTGGTGGCTGAGCAAATATCCGTGTAATTCGAGTATCATATTGACGATGACGTCAAATTTTATGGGTAGAACTACTGGAGTATGTTCAGCTGAAAATACTGATTATGCATTGCACAGAGTGAACGAACACACAATTGAAGCACACTGTTATTGAATCACACTTCCCAGTAGTAGCCACTGTGAGGTCTGTAAATAGTGTCAGACATGGTCATACTTATGAAGACCAAATATAGTCTAACAGTTCGACATTATAAACATTTTTAAGTGATTGATATTAATCATTGTAAGGGAAAGACCCTAAACAGGCAAACAATAAATTAGGTAAGAAAACCCCAAACTCTCTATAAGCAGCTTCCTCAAACTTGTCTTAAAAATCAATCTCTGTTTGTTAAACAATAATATAGACTAGATGAATAAAAAATAGAAAATTTTAAAAGAGGAATAGGGATCGCTGAAAAAAGCCATGAAACAAGAGGGGATCGCTGAAAAAAGCCATGAAACAAGTAGTGCTGAGCGATAGTAGAAATTCACTATCACGATAGATATTGAGGTATTATTCACGATACGATAACATCACGGTAATTACACTTTGAATGATCTTTAGTCAAGTTCCAAGTATTCAATGCATGTTAAGCATAATTAACACCATCATAGATTACTATTTGCTTTGTTTCTTGCAAGTGTATCAATTAGATAAGTGATTGTAATTAATTGTGTGGGCGGCTGATATTTCCTCAATTTTTGTTACAGCCTTGCAGCCAAACTTTTCTATGATAAAGCAAGCCAAGTAGTTATAAAACAGCTAAGCCAGCTTCTCAAGCAGCATTTTTAGTGGAATTCTAGTCCCTTTGCGAAGCGATCGGCTAATTGTGTGGGCGGCCGATAAAAACTATCGATACTATCGCTTAGCCCTAGAAACAAGAAGGGATCGCTGAGGTGGTAATGTAAACCACAAATCCCTATTGACTTTGTCTCATAAATGTTAGTTACATGCTCTGTCATTTTGAGATAAGTCAAAATAGGGCTTTGTGGTTTACATTGCCACCCCAGCGATCCCTTCTCGTTTCATGACTTTTTTCAGCGATCCCTATTCCCCTTTTAATGTTGGTCACTTGACTAACCTTTCTTATGTGCCCTTGCTCCTAAGATGCCAGTCCAGTAGAAGTTCTTCGCCTCCCACAAACTGATGTTTGTGGTGGTGGTTTGGTAAATGTACTTTGCCCTGATTGCCATGTTTGGTTCTTTAAAATTATTTCTTTCTAGTTTTTGAGGTCAAATATCTAAGGCCCTAAACTTCTGAAACAATTCTCGATACTTGGGCCAGGAAGGGATTTGGCATCCAGAGGCATTCTGTGTGCCAAGTACCTTCCCTTAAGCCACATCTACGTTGGCAATACACTTATAAGTATATGGCAACCGTCCTAATTGGGCGCAGTACTATCACATTCCTCCTATCAGGAATGGAGATGCTGCAAGTGCAGCTAGAGCTGTGGGTAAGCTCTGCATCAGAGCGGCACGACCAGCATTGCCACCATGTGACAGCATGCTGATGCACCCTCTGACATGTGTGGAGCTGACCCATGCTCATGAAGGAGCATGGAGCCAACACTCCAGCTGAGAGACAGCACAAATGCTAGGCTGGAGCTCTCTGTGCACAAGGTGGTTGATGGTGCTCCCTGAGAGCGGCCCCATCAACACCGCCTTGAAGGAGCTGACATTGACCCATTGGGGAGTCGCACATCGACGCTCCTGTTTGAGTGGAGCTAACCCATGCTTGCAAAGGAGCATGAGGCCAACAATCCGGCTGAGAGACAGCACAAATGCTAGGTGGAGCTCTCTGTAGACAAGGTGATTGATGGTGCTCCTTGAGAGCGGCCCCATCAACACCACCTTTGAAGGAGCTGACATTGACCCATTGGGGAGTCGCACATCGATGCTCCTGTTTGAGTGGCTTAATCTGTAGCTAATGAATACAACACAAGTTAGCCATACATATATGCACATATGCATCTGCAGTAAGGTGGCAATACACAGCATAAGATTACCTATTGAGCAACGGTATACGGAAACATAAATTTGTAACAGTGTACCCCATGACAAATTGTAGGTGTGAGATCCTGATATCAGAAGCACATTGTAATTGCTTTATTTGCTATTATTGATTAATTGATTTATAACAGTTCTGGTACTACCGAGCCAGAGGTACATGGCAGTAGGTATGAAGAGGGGGAGGTGGGTGATGTTTTTGTTGTCAAGCGTTAGCGTCAGCTTCTACTTCTCGATCATGTGTTAGTGCGCATGCGCAAAGTCACTATTCCTATTAGTGCACAGCTATTCTAATTAGTACCCGTTGATCCCATTTGCTGTCACACTCTTTGGTTGATTGTCTGGTGCTGCTGTCGTTCTCAACTTTAACTAGGTTTAAAGGTATTTTAAACATTATTTAGATTTTCAATTTTTATTCATCTAGTTTTTGTACTTTTTATTAATCCAGTAATGGATTTGTTTTATTGATAATGATAATTGTTGTAGATACGTATAGCAATTTACATTAGTGGCTGTCAAGTTCAGTGTAAGCTTTGTTGTTACCAAACACACTTGTCTGCATTGTTACAGTATTTACCTTTGCTGTACACATTACACACATTCTTAATATTGAGCAGTTGTTGTCTAACTTGTCTTACTACATGTGTCAGTACTCTAGTCTCTTAATCATTGTCATAACATTAGCATCCTCATGAAGTGTTTATGAATACACACCAGATGGTATGATACTGAGCTACAGTAGCTATCTGTCACAAGACATGCATAGACTTTGACAAGCATATAATTATGAGTTAAAAACAGTCAGTGGTTGTGCATTTATTGTTTCAGCCAAGACCGTACAGAGTAAGAATCACATACAGTTTCTCCAGTGGTGCATGGACCACAATAATGTGTTTAGCATTTTATTATGATTGGCTCACTGATGCACAGTACTACAATTATATGTTAGAAAAGAGTAGAGTTTGTTGTTCATGTTAGTATTGTATCCATTACATTGGTATATACCATGATGAAATCTATGCTGTGGACATGTATGAATGCATATGGCTTGTCACACAAAATGTGGCATCCATAAATAAATTATTACACACTCCACATCACATACAGCTAGTTTGTAGACTGTAAAGTAGCTAATCTTGTATACACACAACAACAAAGTCAAATACTGTGCAACTGCAATGTCAATCACGAGTTAACTTGTTCCCAGGTGTGTAATCTGTATACTGGTGAATATACCTTGTAAAATATTGAGATTGGGAGAATGGGTTGGAGCGCTATAGCCTTAATTAATACTTGACCCCTTTAGTTGTCACGTGAGACCACGTGACCATCCAAGATTGGGTCATGGTAAATGTGTACCCCAACATTTATAAGGCTCTGGATGGTATATTTGATGGTAATACAACTTACCCTTACCAGATTCCCTAATGGTCCCTCTAAAACTGACTTATAAAGATGCTACAGCGCGACCCTTGTCACACTGACTAGCCATCTTTCAGGGACTACGAGTTAGTGGAATAAAATAGGGAGGGACCTTTGGGGAAGATAAAGTTCTCCAAGCACTGAACACAAGGTGTTTCTTAGCTGCCACTGCTACGCTGCTAATGCAAAGAGTGACTTAGAGCAGGTTTGGCAGGCCAAACCTGTTGATGGTTGATTACCTTGCATGTCCTGCGTAGTGTGCAACATAACCCTATTCGTGTTTACTGACACCTTCTAGTGCATATTTGGTATCATATAGCAACATTGCCATGGACACCTTCAAGTTAACCCTTGTTTAACCTTTGGTTAAACTTGCATTAACTTGTTCCCAGGTGTGTAATCTGTATACTGGTGACCGTACCTTGAGATTGGGAGAACGGGTTGGAGCGCTGTAGCCTTTATTAATACCTAACCCCTTTAGTTATCACGTGAGACCACGTGACCATCCAAGACTGGGTCATGGTAAATGTGTACCCCAACGTTTATAAGGCCCTGGATGGTATATTTGATGGTATGTTAACTTACCTACTGTATACAAGCTAGACTAGAAGACTAGCACTTGCATACCATTCAATATACCATAACTACAGCTCATTCACCCACTTAAGCAATTGACCAATTACATTTATGATTGTGCTTTGCTACACCAACTTACAGGGGTCCTATGTGCTATTATAACTTGCGCACACATGCACATACATATGTACAATAAGTGTTACAGTAGTTGCATCAGTGTTTATGGCTAGACGGAACACCTTGATAGGGCTGCAGACACTGCTGCCAGCTGCTGAGGGTTGGTCCTAATATACAGTTGATACGAGGAGCTCTTCCATCGCCCTAGTGTCTGAATAGTGAGTCCAGCAGTAGCTGCCGTTGTTGCTGCTCCTATTTTAAAGCTATGACCGGCATAGTCCTTAGCTGGAAGGTTGGCCGCAGATAAGGCTTGTCGTGTAGCTTCTACAAATTTAGTCTTAGACAGAGGAATCCTGTTTTCCCACTGAAATAAAGCTCCTGGTGCATTACCCCCTTTTGATAGGTATTCCAAAAGGGCTGAGACAGGGCATAAATCATCATCTGTTCTTCCCAGAATGATGCATACGCCAATTGCTCCTTGGTCCGTTTTTGATCATTTTATGTTCAGGGAAATAACCTTTGGAGATTCAGCATCATCAATTGCTACATCACTGAAAGACAAATGAATGCTTGGGTCATGCAAGTTCTCATTTTCAGTGGTGATTTCTCCTGATCTGCAAAAGGAGAAGAATGTAGTTAGAGAGGCTTTCCAAAGCATAGCAGAGTTGTAAGACTGGTTCCGGCCAACCCAACTTAGCCGCATTTTCCTAAGAATTAATGGTGTGATAGGCAGCCGGGCTCGTGGAGCTTTTCCTAGCTTCCCTCGTTCTACTTTTATTCCTCTCTAAACTTGACGGAGATGTGGCATCTGATGAATATCCGGATCCTCTAGGGCATGACTGATTTTCAGTTGGTGTATTCCTGACAGGTCAGTCTGTATGGATGAGTGAGCAAGACCCTGCTATCCTAGGCAAGCTACAAAATAACACAAAGATTTTCTGATATTGGTAAGGGTGTGAGTGCAAAGTCAGTGAAGAATGCCAAGTAGCGACGCTGAGCTACTTGGTATGTTTTGTGGGAGGCTGCTGACAAGCCTGATCTGTACAATCTTTGAACAACTTGATCCAACTCGTGGACGTCCATGTTATATTCTGTGATACCAGGGGTACCTGGGCTGCTGATGGCTGAGCCGGAAGGTAGTCTGCTTCTGGAGCCTGTTACCGGGATTATTTTGGGACAGGGCATCTGCCACTACATTTATCTTCCCTGGAATGTGAACAGCTGTAAACCAGAAGTTGAATTTACCAGCAAAAGAGACCAATAACCGGATGAGGTGCATCATACTACAGAAAGTAGCATTGAGCACATCCACCACTGCTTTTTTTTCAACTACAAATTGTATTACCATTCCAGCCCACTGATGACCAAAGGAAGCTACTGCCAGAATATCTGGGATAAGCTCTTTTACTGCTATGGATAGGTAGCTTAGCTGGGTGTTCCAATGAAGATGAAACCAAGTTTGGTCCTGGAAAGCTGCACACCCCCATGACCCTGATGCATCTGAGTAAACCTGCAGGTCACTCTTAATCAGGCCCAAATCCCACAGAAATGAAATACCATTCCACCTTTCCACAAACAAGTACCACCAGAGGATGTCTGCCATTGCTGGTTTGCTTAATCTCACCAGGTGTCTGGGGTAACTTTGTAGGGCATACAGTCTTCATAAGAACGGTCTTCCTGGCCACCCTACCTTGCAAGCAAATTGAAGGATTCCTGTAAGTCTCTCTACCTCCTTTTTCTGAATTGAAGGGTAACCTATGTTAGCAGCTAAAGATGATTTCAGGTCTTTTTAGCTTCTTATGTGGCTGGCGTAGCTGACAGCCTCTCTGTATCAATTTCAATTCCTAGGAATGTCAGGCATGTTGCTGGGCCTTCAAGCTTTGATGATTCAATTGGGACCTGGAGACTTTCAAATGTGGAGAGCAATACCTGCTTCTGTTTCAGTGCTGCATGCATGTCCCTTGCCACCAGTACAAAATCATCCAAATAATGGAGTCCTTTTACAATGCCCTTCTTGTTTAATATCTAGAGAAGAGCATCAGCCACTGCTGAGAAAATTTTGGGAGCAGAGCATAGGCCAAAGCTAAGAACTTTGTCTATATATATTTATCCATTACACCTGACCCCCAGCAGGTGCTGATCTTCTGGATGAACCAGTACCATCCTATATGCTTCTTTTATGTCACCCTTAACTAAAAAGGAGCCCTTTCCTTCAGCAACTATTAGGGCAGCCAGATCATCTATTGAGGTGTATTGCAGGCAAGCTAGATCTGTAATGATTCTATCATTGACGCTCGAGTCTTTTGGAGAGGAGAGATCGACAATCATTTGTCATTTTCCGGGCTAGTTTTTCTTGGTCATTAACCCAAGGGGGCTAAGGTGAATCCCCTTTAGCACTACCCCCACCTGGTACATTCTGTGAAGTGCCACCTTTCTTGTCAAATACTCAGTCACCTTGCTAGGGTTGTCACAATGAAGATTTGAGCATGCTGACTCTAGGCTGAGACTCCTATCAAACCCTATGCGAAAACCTTTCTGTATCCCATTCAGGATATACTGTAATTGGCAAATGAAACATCAGGGTCATCAGACAGTTCCTATATCCATTGCTTTAAACAGAGCGGTGTGTGAACAACCCATGATACTATTAGGCTCGGTGACTGCAGCCCTGGACTAGGCTTTTGACTGTCCAACAAACTCAGGTGATCCATGTATACATAGTGGCCATCCTTCATCATTCCCTCTGTGAAGAGTGTCACATCTGCGATAGGCAGGGAGAGGTCTGAATGATTTATACACCATATGGTGGAGAAGCCAGGCCTCTCCCTAACACCATACCCTACTGGTCCTTTTAGTTTTCTCTTCTACGTAGTCTGGTGATCTTTAATCAAACCAAAACTAGTTAGGTGGATTAACAAAAATAGCTTGGACTTGTTGGGTATGATGTTATCTCATGTAAAGTTGCACACACAAATAGTGAAGGGGACACTGGCCCTCATGACTTATTTATTCTTGTTATAATTATACACTGTATAATTCATATCGCTATATGAATTAATTGAGCTAAATGAATAATGGTTGCCTTGGCATCATGCGAATTATACTATTTACTATTCCAAACATGAGCATAAGTCAAACACAAAATCACTGACAAGTCAAACAGTTGTCTTTGAAGGTGCCCTCTGTCACCTTGTTACTTTCTGTCCTTCTTGTGCCTCCCCGGGCAATCTGGTTTCCTGTGAGGGCCTTTGCAGTCCAGAAAGGCATGGACATAAGAGCAAAGGGGTCTTACACAGTGACCTTTATTCCATTGAAAGCAAATTGGAGTGTCTTTCTTACTAAACCCTTGCATCGTCACGTCAGGTAGGCTGGGCACTTGTATCAACTGTATATGGCAAGGTTATGCTCGCCTCATACATGAATTCCTTTAGCAGCCGCCCACTCTCTGAACTTAGTATCATATTTCATCCACTGATTGCCGCCTAGGTCATTGTGGAGCTGCAGGATAACATGTTGGTGGGATGCTAAAACAGCTGCCTCCTCCTTTGATGTGCTCTCCGCTGTAAGAATTACTGCCGTGAACCTGGCATATGCTGTCAGCCACATCATTATGTTTCTGATAGGTGGAGACTTTCCCTGCATTCGTGAAAGAGTCTTGTGCTCATTTAGTTCATTGTTGACAACGAAGAGGGCATCCTCCTTTGGGTCCTTAGGCATCATCAGGTTTGCCAAGTCCACAAACTACCATCGACGGATTCTTTCCACAATCTTGACTTACACTGGGGGGATTCCCTCAATAACTACTACTGAGGAAGCTGCTGTCCTTGCCATGAGTGAAGCCTGAGATCCTGCTTGTGGCAGAGGAAGTTGAGGGAGAATGAAAGATGATGGTGATGATGTCCCTAACAGTGGATCCACTGGCAATCCCAACTGGTCGTACCACCTGTGTGCATGGATAGAAGACATCAGTACATGTTGCAGAAAGTAGAGCCCCAACCACTGGACTACTGTAGCTCAGTAGGTGCACCCCTACCACACAGTGGATCGGTAGATACACCCCTATCATGCAACAACCTGGTAGATACACCCCTACCATACAATGGCCCAGTAGGTACACCTCTACCATACAGCAACCTGGTACCTGTAGGTACACCTCTACCATACAATATCCCAGTAGGTACACTCCTACCAAACAGCAACCTGGTAGATACACCTCTACCATACAATAGTCCGGTAGGTACCGGTACACCCGTACCATAAAGCAACCTGGTAGGTACACCCTACCATACAGCAACCTGGTAGATACACCTCTACCATACAATAGCCTGGTAGGTACACCCGTACCATAAAGCAACCTGGTAGGTACACCCCTACCATACAACAACCTGGTAGATACATCTCTACCATACAGTAGCCCGATAGGACACCCCTACCATACAGTAGTCCGGTAGGTACACCCCTACCATAACTAACCCAGTAGGTACACACCTACCATACAGTCGCCCGGTAGGTACATCCCTTCTATACAGTAGTCGGGCAGGTACACCCCTACCATAAAGCAACCTGGTAGGTACACCCCTATCATACAGCAACCTGGTAGATACACCTCTACCGTACAATAGCCGTGTAGGTACACACCTACCATACAGCAACCTGGTACTGTAGATACACCTCTACCATACAGTAGCCCGGTAGGATACCCCTACCATACAGAAGTCCAGTAGGCACACCCCTACCTTACAGTAACCCAGTATGTACACACCTACCATACAGCAACCCGGTAGGTACACCCCTATCATATACCAGCCCGGTTGGTAAACTCCTACCATACAGTAACCTGGTAGGTACCCCCTACATGAGCTTACTGTATTGTCCTAAGCCAAGTTTGAGTGGGTTAACAATAAAGACTCTATTATTAATCACGATTGCCTCAAAAGGAAGTGGGATCTAATCTCTGCCGATCTCGGCTCTCTACTGAACGCACTATGAATATACTTCCACACTCTAGAGTAAACAGTTAATGTCCGCTATATTGAGTCTGGCCATTGTTGGTACTAACTAATTACTTAGGATGCAAGTAAGCGGGGCTATCCTTTGGGATCTCCCTTAAGCAGGTGAACACTTGTGGTTGTGGTGTACCTGAGTTGACACTCGAGTTTACAGCTCAACAGACGCTAACTAACTATAGAAGAACACTTATAGTATACTACTTACCCGCACTGGCTACTGCTGCGGATGAAGAAACTGCTGCAGTTGTTAGTCCCTCGCCATTAGAAATAGGACTTGCTGCGACAATGATGTTGAGGTGCGAGGCTGGAAGTGTGCACCTACCACAGCCAATATCTGGGAGATGTCATTCTGGCTTAGCCTGCTGCTGGATGGTTCTGAAGTAGCAAGAGAATATCCCGTGACAGGGTTCTGCTGCTCACTACTAGGTGGCACTCCTGTATCTTCCATCATCTGCTATGGATAAAGTTCTCCAAGCACTGAACACAAGGTGTTTCTTAGCTGCCACTCATACGCTGCTAATGCAAAGAATGACTTAGAACAAGTTTGGCAGGCAGGTCAAACCTGTTGATGGTTGCATGTCCTGCATAGTGTGCAACATAACCCTATTCACAGTGGTGTAACTAGAACCACACTGAGACCAGGGCCTAGTGCAATCAGTGGCGCAGCTAATCAGACGGTGATGGGGTGACACACACCCCACAGAACACTTATTGTACAAAAAAGCTAATGGGCTAGCCAACATACGGTGTAGTATTACAGGTGTAGCTAATTTATATCTGCTTTACAAATTGCTATCTATGTAAGTATAATGTAACCACTGCAGATTGAGCTTCATCTCACTCTCACGTGTCTCAACTGTACTTCGACATATTCGTACATGATCAAGTAGAGCTGCTATGCATCACTAGCAGTATAGAATTACTATGTTATAGCTATTTACGTTAGACACTCCTGGCCACACTGATTTCGTCCACTAAATTTAGTGAATTACCACCCCAGATTCCAGTTTGACTCCTTTATCTCTATTTCCGAGTAATCTTCTCTACTTTAATATATAGCAGACCAACTCTCTCAATGTCTCGTAGTGCAGTTTATCAGTGTTATCTCAAGCCTCAATTGCAGAAGGTCAACCGCCTTTGTTTAAATGCACTATCATGTGAGTAGTCTAGTCTAAAAATAGAACAATGATTACAGATTAGTGTAACTAATATTTTCGTTACTTGTTATCTCAATCATTGACGATCCTTTTGTTAACTGTTGCATCACACGTTCACTAAATGGAGTGAGTGAAAGTGTTGAGTGAAACTGAATAAGCTGGCCATTTAGCACAACTGTTACCATGTGCTGGCCACATGCTCAACATGGTTTACATGGTCTAAACGCCATAGTCTAATATATGCATGTGAAATTTAATTTAAGGGACGTAGTAGTTTGTTCTTCGATCAAATCGATCAATGGTCCACTATTGATTACTAAGAGATAGTCTAGAAAATAGACTTAACCAGTAAGTCTTCTTCGCTGTTTTGTTCGAATTTATGATACATCGCCCACGGTCCTTGACAGTTGGCCAAGCCTATCTTGGAGTCGCGGTATACAAAATGTCTTTTCAATCTAATAATTTACTGACACCCAGGCCTAGGCCTGGTTACGCCACTGCCTATTCATGGTTGTTTACTCACACCTTACAGTGCATATTTGGTATCATAGAGCAACATTGCCATGGATACCTTCAAGTTAACCTTTGGTTAAACTTGTATTATCAACTTCATGAAGCCATGTTGTTTACACAATGTGGTCAGACAATTATGACACTCACAAATTTTAATTAACAACCTAACTGGCTCCACCCAACTTTAGGCTTTACGTGGAAAGGAATTGGTTTATAGAAAGCATATTTATAACAAGGAATAATCTCTGGTATCAGCACTATCACTTTGTTACATCTTCGTAAGAGAGCACTTGTATGGCCACTCGTAGGAAATTGCAATTGTGTGCTTACAGGGAGTAGTATACTCACCAAGCAGAGACGCCATGGGAGATCTGCGAAGTGTCAGAAGTGTTGCTACAGCCTTGAGTACTTGACTAACGCTAATAAAGTCCAAGAGAAGCTCACAAAGTCCAAGAGAAGCTCACACAATGGAATCTTTTAACTTTATGTTATACGGCTTCTTTAGTATATTGGAACTGCTGCCAATAATGTAATGGCGAAGAGAACTTAGTAAATTTTCGAGGTGTAGTGTGGTTCGCGATCTGTGGATACGGGCTTATTAATAGGTCATGGACACGCAGAAGGATTCAGTAAGCATAGTTACAGTATATAGTTTTTAGCACAAAAAAGTGGATAACTTTTGCTGTACATTAGTGAAACAAAATAATATTATGAATAATATGATGAATATGAACAAAACAGCAAATTTCAGTTTTGTCCCAACTGTTTCCTTTACACATACTGTTTCCTTTTCACTTTATACTTACTAGTGGACCAATACTCATTGCAAATAACTGCCAGAGGGTGGTTTTGAGTTGGAGGATGCTTTCCAAAGTGGTTTTTAGGTGTGCGATCTATTAGAGTTTTTGCAAAAAAACATGCGATCCCTATTATGAACCCACTATCGTGGTTCATGATAATATGATATTGATTGGCACACCTTGGAGACATGGTGTGACCAAGAGAGAGTTCATCATGGACACAGTAATGATTCATACAGTTACAGGGACTTCCCTGGAAGTATTCAGTGTAGCAGTCACACCCCCCCCCGCCCCGTAGAAAGCAGAAATGTTATTGAAACAATACTCAGAGGACTAATTTTCAATCATTGAACTTAGAGGAAAATACTGGCAAAATTTGAGGGCATTAAAATTGCATTTTTAAAATTTATACATGTATATGACGAATTTTTGGCCAAATTGTTCATATCTGTAGTATGTTTATTACTGTATTATCATTTTGTATAATATATTAGATAAATAAAAAAATGAATATTTAATAGGAGAAATAATTATCAATTTAAAAGTAACTAAACAAGAAGAGATCACTGAGATGGTAATGCAAATCACAAATCCGTAATTTGACTTGACTGAGAAATATTGAAGAGTCAGGCCACAAAAGAGGATTTCTGGGAACTGCATATCCCGGTTCTACCTTATTAAATATTTATTTGATTTCGTCAAATCAAAATAGGGATTTGCATAACCATCCCAGCGATCTTTTCTTGTCTTTGTTGCATTTTTCAGTGATCCTCATTTTCCCTTTCTAAATGTATCTAGTTTATTTATTTACTTTATTAATCCATAATGGTTTATATGTTATAGTTATATCCCGGTATGAGGGTGATCAAGACACACGGTAGTGTGTGTTGCGGCCCAAGAAGCCGGCGCGCAACCCCGTGAGTATATTGACAGGAAGAAAGAAAATGCAATTTTCACACCTCCGTAGCTCTGTGCTGCCTTGATGAAACAAGACGAAATTTGCTGTGTACATTCCCTCCAACTTCAGTACTCCTCATTCCAAACTTGAGCGAAATCGCTTCAGGCATTCCTGAGATATGCGACTTCAAAAATTGGCTTAGTTTCTTCGGTTTTTTTTTTTTTTCTTCTTATTTTTCTTCCTCTTTTCGCACACTTACAAAAACTGCTATAAAATGCGAACGCGTTATCCGATTGCCTTGAAATTTGGCACACAGAAGGGGGGTATAACGGCGCATCTCGGTACCAACTTTGGCTGGAATACCATAAACAGGCAAAGAGTTATGAGCGATTCTGCACAAAAAATAACACCAATATGTTGTCAGGCCTACAGGGTAAACCGCGTATAGGAAGAAGTTGAAAATCAGTGGGTGAATAGGTTAACTATTGAACCTCAAACCTTTTGTGGTTTGAAAGAAATCGAACTAAAAACCAGGAAGATACAACAACAAAACCAACAGTGTGTAATAATTATGCAACCGAGATTAGCTAATAAAAAACGACTACTTGCCACGCCTACCAGATAAACCGCTTGGGTAATGCTTTGAAATTCACTGTACAGATGGAGTAATCATCTTAGAAAGGCTCTTCAATGGTGTAGAAGAGTCAGACTTAAAGCCACGGAGTTATAACACGAAATCCAACTTGGTGTAGCAAGTGCGAGATCGAGATACTCTAATAGAGCAGTCATCCTAATAGAGCAGTCACCCTGAACAGAATTCAAGAGATCAATTAGAAATAAGTAACCTGTATAGAGATCAGCTACAAACAAATCACCCTGTAGAGAGTTCAGCTACAATCAATTCACCCTGTTCAGACATCAGTTAGAAGAAGTTTTCTTGTAGAGAGTTCAGTTACAAACAAATCACCCTGTTGAAAGATCAGCTAGAAGATGTCACCTTGTAGATAGTTCAGTTACAAAGAAACCACCATGTAGAGAATTCAGCTACAAACTAGTGACCCTGTAGAGAGATCAGCTAGAAGAAGTTACCTTGTAGTGAATTCAGCTACAAAGTAACCATTCTGTAAAGAGCTCAGCTGCAAACAAATCACCTATACAGAATTCAGCTACAAACAAATCACCCTGTAGAGAGATCAGCTAGATGAAGTTACCTTGTAGATAGTTCAGCTACAAACAAATCATCCTGTAGAGAGATCAGCTAGAAGAAGTTACCTTGTAGATAGTTCAGCTACAAACAATTCACCCTGTACAGAGCTCAGTTAAAAGAGGTTTCCTTGTAGAGAGTTCAGCTACAAACAAATCACCCTGTGGAGAGATCAGTTAGAAGAAGTTACCTTGTAGATCGTTCAGCTACAAACAATTCACCCTGTAAAGAGATCAGCTAGAAGAAGTTACCTTGTAGAGAGTTCAGCTACAAAGAAACCATCATGTAGAGAATTCAGCCGCAAACAAATCACGTGTAGAGAGTTCAGCTACAAACAAATCACCCTGTAGGGAGATCAGCTAGAAGAAGTTACCTTGTTGATAGTTCAGCTGCAAACAAATCACACTGTAGAAAGATCAGCTAGAAGAAATCACGTTGTAGAGAGTTCAGCTTCAAAGAAACAATCATGTTATAGTTCAGCTACAAACAAATTGTCCTTTAGAGAGATCAGCTAGAAGAAGTTACCTTGTAGAGAGTTCAGCTACAAAGAAACCATCATGTAGAGAGTTCAGCTACAAACAAATCACCCTGTAGAAAGATCAGCTATAGAAGAAATCACCTTGTGGAGAGTTCAGCTACAAGGAAACCATCATGTAGAGAGTTCAGCTACAAACAAATCACCCTGTAGAAAGATCAGCTATAGAAGAAATCACCTTGTAGAGAGTTCAGCTACAAAGAAACCATCATGTAGAGAGTTCAGCTACAAACAAATCACCCTGTAGAAAGATTAGCTATAGAAGAAATCACCTTGTAAAGAGTTCAGCTACAAAGAAACCATCATGTAGAGAGTTCAGCTACAAACAAATCGTCCTGCAGAGAGATCAGCTAGAAGAAATTACCTTGTAGAGAGTTCAGCTACAAAGAAACCATCATGTAGAGAGTTCAGCTGCAAACAAATCACCTGTAGAGAGTTAAGCTACAAACAAATCTCCCTGTAGAGAGATCAGCTAGAAGAAGTCACCTTGCAGGGAGTTCAGTTACAAAGAAACCACCATGTAGAGAGTTCAGCTGCAAACAAATCACCTGAAGAGAGTTCAGCTAGAAACATGTCACCCTGTAGAGAGATCAGCTAGAAACGAGTCACCTTGTAGAGAGTTCAGCTAGAAGAAGCCACATTCTAGAGAGTTCAGCTACAATGAAACTCCCATGTAGAGAGTTCAGCTGCAAACAAATCACCCTGTAGAGAACTCAGCTACAAACAAATATGCAGTGTAAAAAGATCAGCTAGAAGAAGTTACCTTGTAGAGTGTTCAACTACAACGAAACCACCATGTAAAGAGTTCAGCTACAAACAAATCACCTGTAGAGAGTTCAGCTAGAAACAAGTCACCCTGTAGAGAGATCAGCTAGAAACATGTCACCTTGTAGAGAGTTCAGCTAGAAGAAGTCACACTGTAGAGAGTTCAGCTACAAAGAAACTACCATGTGGAGAGTTCAGCTGCAAACAAATCACCCTGTAGAAAGTTCAGCTATGAACAGATCACCCTGTAGAGAGATCAGCTAGAAACAAGTCACCCTGTAGAGAAGAAATTACCTTGTAGAAAGTTCAGCTACAAAGAAACCACCATTTAGAGAGTTCAGCTGCATAACAAATCACCCAGTAGAAAGTTCAGCTATGAACAGATCACCCTGTTGAGAGTTCAGTTAGAAACAAGGAATCCTGTAGAGAGATCACCTAGAAGTATCACCTTGTAGAGAGTTCAGCTACAAACAAATCACCTGTAGAGAGTTCAGCTACAAATAAATCACCCTGTAGAGAGATCAGCTAGAAGAAGTCACCTTGTAGAGAGTTCAGCTATAAAGAAACCACCATGTAGAGAATTCAGCTGCAAACAAACACTCTGTAGAGAACTCAGCTACAAACAAATCTCCCTTTAGAAAGATCAGCTAAAGAAGTTACCTTGTAGGGATTTCAGCTACAAACAAATCACCCTGTAAAGAGTTCAGCTACAAAGAAACCATTCTGTAAAGAGCTCAGCTGCAAACAAATCACCTGTACAGAATTAAGCTACAAACAAATCACCCTGTAGAGAGATCAGCTAGAAGAAATTACCTTGTAGATAGTTCAGCTACAAACAAATCACCCTGTTGAAAGATCATTTAGAAGAAGTTACCTTGGAGAGAGTTCAGCTACAAAGAAACCATTCTGTAAAGAGCTCAGCTGCAAACAAATCACATGTACAGAATTCAGCTACGAACAAATTACCCTGTAGAGAGATCAGCTATAAGAAGTTACCTTGTAGATAGTTCAGCTACAAACAAATCTCCCTGTAGAGAGATCAGCTAGAAGAAATTACCTTGTAGAGAGTTCAGCTACAAAGAAACCACCATGTAGAGAGTTCAGCTGCAAAGAAATCACCCTGTAGAAAATTCTGCCAGAAACAAATTGCCCTGTAGAAAGATCAGTTAGAAGAAGTTACCTTGGAGAGAGTTCAGCTACAAAGAAACCAGTTTGTAAAGAGGTCAGCTGCAAACAAATCACCTGTACAGAATTCAGCTACGAACAAAAACCCTGTAGAGAGATCAGCTATAAGAAGTTACCTTGTAGTTAGTTCAGCTACAAACAAATCTCCCTGTAGAGAGATCAGCTAGAAGAAATTACCTTGTAGAGAGTTCAGCTACAAAGAAATCACCTTGTAGAAAATTCTGCCAAAAACAAATTGCCGTGTAGAAAGATCAGTTACCTTTTAGAGAGTTCAGCTACAAAGAAACCATTCTGTAAAGAGCTCAGCTTCAAACAAATCACCTGTACAGAATTCAGCTACAAACACATCACCCTGTAGAGAGATCAGATAGAAGAAGTTACCTTGTAGATCGTTCAGCTACAAACAATTCACTTTATAGAGAGAGCAATTAGAAGAAGTCACCTTGTAGAGTGTTCAGTTACAAAGAAACCACCATGGAGATTTCTGTAATCAATATATGTGGCCAGATTTGCGAAAAGGGGTCTTCCACACACATCCAATTCCGTAAACGTTGGAGACCCTAACTCAGTGTTCAAGTAACATATTAACCTGAAAATTTCACCATGTATTCAGCTATAGTGGTGCTCACCACTGCCAAAATTTCAAGGCAATAGCTCTTTCCAATCTGAAGTTATCAATTGTCAAAGTTGGCAAATTGGATGTGTGTGGAAGAGCCCTTTTCACAAATCCGGTCACATATGTATTATAATTATATATAATTTGTACATTTACTGATAAAATATTTAAAGTACATCTACTTCATCTTTTCTTCTTCCTGTAGTAAAGAAAAAAAACATAGGTTAAAAAAGTCCCAAAGCTGGCCATAGGCCGGCTTTTGGGTATACAAATACAAAAAGAAATGAATCTAATCCAAAGCAGCCAAGCTGTAAAAAAAGTGTGCGGCCCTCAGAAAGGCTATGGTGAAAAAAGATGTGAAGTCCAAGGTGGCGGCCAAGAAATGGCTGTGATGGGTTAATGGTAAAAATTTTAATAATGACAATTTAGGTAAATTTTGTGCCACTTCACAAAAATTCACCTGAATTGTCGTTATTAAAATTTTTACCATTAACCTACCATCACAGCCATTTCTTGGCCGCCACCTTGGATTTCACATCTTTTTTCACCATAGCCTTTCTGAGGGCCGCACACTTTTTTTACAGCTTGGCTGTTTTGGATTAGATATCATTGTCCGCCGAGGATGAGTGTAATAACAATGATATCATCCGAGTATACGGGATATAACTGTTTTATATCCCAGTGCGCGTGAGTGCGCGGAAGTTTACGGATAGTAAATTAAGTTCCTGTTTGAGTTCCTGTCACTGTGCTCAAGATTTCGTCCTAATTGTGTGGAGATTCTACTTCATAGCCACAAGAGAGACCTTACATACTGCCTACAAACTGTAGCGAAGGGCGGTGTTATGAAGCAGCGGTTCCAGGTACAATTCGCCTTCGTCAGAAATTGGTATAGTGTTGTCGCGTGGTGTGCAAAAGAAAAATAAAGACCAGCAAGTGGCTACCATAGTCCAAGATAGAACAATGAAGCTAGAGGAAGTTAGTTCTTCACCATAGTGACCGTTGGGAGTGATTGCTGGAGCTAAAATCGTCACATACTATTCTTGACATTTGTTAAACTATCACGGTATTGGTAACTTGTAGTGTTATTGTGTAAAGGATTAACAGTTTTCTTGTAAGATTTAGGTAGTTTTAAGTGCTGTATTGGTGTGTTTTGTATTAATATTTCCTTATTTGGCTCTTTGTTCCATTGGTAAACAATGCCATTCGCGGTTATTATGATGTCACGAAAGAGACTGAGTGGCTCCGCAACAGGGTGATAAGTTAGTGATAATTAAAGTATGTTCACGCTGAGCTGAATCCTGAAAAACAGCTAAAAATTAAAAGTGGTTTTTTTCTCAACAGAGTTAACATTTCAGCCAACCAGATAATTATTGGTAACAGCAAATGTGTCAACAACAGACACGTACGGTTTGGCTCTATTACAATTTCGGGAAAGGGCTGTAATGGACACTGTACTTATATGGCTTCCCCATAGGAAATGTATTGTGAAAATTTTGATTGGCCGTAAATATTATGTGAAACATTTGAACAAAAAGATTTTGAATATTTGTAGCGGATCAAGCAGTACTACAAATGAGCCAAATTTCAAGATCGTGTGTAATTGCATCCATGAGTTATTAAATGTTTTTGAGGGTTCAGCTCAACATGAACATACTATAATATATCGTACAGTAACCGCTCTGTCTAGCTGTATGGTAGTTGTAACCCAGCACAGCACTTTGATACTCCCACGCACTGGGATATAAATTCCAATATACCACTTTGACACCTCAGATCAAAGGAAACCACAGAGTTATATATAAGATATAGCTCTGACCACAACTGCCTTTGATGCTGAGGCAGTTACAAAGCATCAGTTCCCCCTTGATTATTTATATAGAGCTGCTTAAAGCTTTGCATTGTGGGTTTGAATTAGAGCTGCTTAAAGTTTTGCATTGTGGGTTTGAGTTAAACATGTTTTAGTTAGGGGCATTGTTGTGAAGCAAAAAAGAATTGAGTGAATCAGCATTGCATAATTCAGTTACTAAGCAACACTAATAATCATGTGGGATTGTTTTTCTATAGAATACATTTCAACTGCATGAAAAGATGCCTCAAATATTCCCAACCTATAAGTCTAAGTGTATATTTAAGCACCTATGGTTACTTTATTCATCCACAAAGTGGTTATTTGGTTTAAAATGATATCAGTACAACCAGTGAAACCCACAATCATTTCTGTTTTGAGTCCACAATTTAAACCCACAATCAATGTTTGCAAACCTCTGTATAAAAGTAATGTGGTTTGATGCAGGTTTGTCTTCCTTCACCTATTAGGTGAGCATACCAGAGTGGTATATATCAAGACACACGGTAGTGTTTCTATGGTGTGTCATGCGGCCTAAGAAGCCAGCGCGCCACACCGTGAGTATATTGACAGGAAGAAAGAAAACGTCATTTTCACACCTTTGTATTTCTGTGATACCTTCTCAGATTGGAACCAAATTTGCAACAGAGTTTCCCGCCAGCCAGGGGAGTCTACATTTCACTTTTGAAGGAAATTGCTCCAGCCATTTCCGAGATACAAGCTGCCAAAGTTTCGATTTTTTTTCTTCGTGTTTTCGCACACTTGCAAATTTGCTATAAGATGCAAACGCGTACTCCAATCACCTTGAATTTTGGCACACAGAAAGGGAGTCCAAAGGCAAATACTAGCATCAAATTTTGTGCAAATCCGATGAATGGTTCAGGAGTTATGACCGATTATTTGTGTAAAACAAGATCGATTTGTTGTCACTCCTACAGTCTAAACCGCTTCATGCAATGAGTTGAAAATTGCTATGTAGATGGAGTAACCATCGTAGGCATGCCTTTTGGTGGTTTGAAAGGAATCGAGATAAAGACCACGGAGATATGGCACAAAACCCAACCCGTGTCACAATTACGCAATCAATTGGTATGAATAAAAAAGTATTTGTTTTCACGCCTACTAGGCAAACCGCTTATAGAGCAATGAGCTGAAAATCGGTGTATAGCTGGAATAATCTTTATAGAAAGTCCTTGCAGTAGTACAGAAGAATTGGATTACAAACCACTGAGTTATGATTCGAAAGCCAACTCCGTGTAACAAATGCTAGATTGAGATACTCTAATAGAATATTCACCCTAATAGAGCATTCAGCAACTTTATTTACTCCATCATAGAATTCTATTACATTACAAGTTATTTTGTAGAGAGTTCAGCTGCAAACGGTTAGTCTTATAGACAGTTCAGAAATAAGCAAGTCACCCTATAGAGAGTTTAGCTACAAATATTTTACTGTAGAGATTCAGAACATTACAAGTCACACTGAAGAGAGTTTGGCTATAAACAAGTCATGCACTCTGTAGAGAGTTCTCTAGAGAATTCAGCTGCAAACAAGTCACTGTGGAGAAATTTCAGCTACAAAAAAACTACCTTGTAGAAAGTTCATCTATGCAAACAAGTTACCCTATAGAGATCAGCTGCAAACAAGGAACCCTGTAGATAGTTCAGCTACAGACAAATCACTTTATAGTTTATAGAATGTTCAGCTACAAGCAAGTCACTTTCGTGTAGAGAGTTCAGCAACCACAAAACCACCCTGTAAAGTGTTCAGCTATACAAACAAGTTACTCTGTAGAGAGATCAGCTAGAAACAAGAGAGAGCTCAGTTAGAAGAAGTCACCCTGTAGAGATTTCAGCTGTAAAGAAACCCTGTAGAGAGATTAACTACAAACAAATCACCCTATAGAAAGTTCACGTACGAACAAATCACCCTATATACAGTTCAGTTACAAAAAAGAATCACTCTGTAGAGAGTTCAGCTACAAAGAAACCATTCTGTAGAGAGTTAAGCTACAAACAAGTTATCCTACAGTGAGATCAGTTTGAAACAAGAGATTTCAGCTACAAACAAATCACCCTGTAGAGAGTTCAGCTATGAACAGATCACTCTGTAGAGAGTTCAGCTATACAAGTCACTCTGTAGAGAGATCAGCTAGTGGAAGTCACCATCTAGAGAGATCAGCTAGAAGCAAGTTACCTTGTAGACAGTTCAGCTACAAAGAAACCATCCTGTAGTGAGTTCAGCTACAAACAAATCTCCCTGAATGTAGTTCAGTTGCAAATAAATTACCCTGTAGAGTTTTCAGCTACAAAGAAATCACAGTTCAGCTAAATAAAAGTCACCCAACAGAGAGATCAGGTCACCCTGTAGAGAGATCAGCTAGAAGAAGTCATGTACCTTGTAGAAAGTTCAACTACAAAGAATCCACTCTGTAGAGAGTTCAGCTAGAAACAAGTTACTCTATAGAGAGCTCAGATAGAAACAAGTCACCCTGTAGAGATTTCAGCTACAAGTAGATCATCCTGTAGATAGTTCAGCTAGATACAAGTCAACCTCAGTGTAGAGAGATCAGCTAGAGGAAGTCACCTTGTAAAGAGTTCAGTGACAAAGAAACCTTCCTGTATAGAGTTCAGCTACAAATAAATCACCCTGTAGAGAGTTCAGCTGTAAACAAATCACCCTGTAGAGAGTTCAGCTACAATCAAATCAACCTGTAGAGTGATCAGCTACAAACAAGTCACCTTGTAGAGAATTAAGTGACAAAGAAATCATCCTGTAGAGAGATCAGCTAGAAACAAATCACCCTATAGAAAGATCAGCTAGAAACAACTCACCTTGTAGAGAGTTCAGTGACAAAGAAACCATCCTGTAGAGATATCAGCTATAACAAATCATTGTGTAGAGAGTTCAGCTACAAACAAATCAACCTGTAGTGAGATCAGCTAGAAACTAGACACAATATAGGGAATTCAGTTACAAGCAAATCACCCTGTAGAGAGATCAGCTACAAACAAATCACCCTGTAGAGAGATCAACTACAAACAAATAATCTTGTAGTGAGTTCATCAAGACTTGACACTTTTTTAATCTCTTTAGCAATAATTTTTATTTGAGATGCTGACAATTCACATTTTTGCAAACTGAGATAGTTCATATATCTATAACTATTGCAAAGAATTCCTGCTACTTCCTCTGCCAATGGTGTAGTAATCTTAGTTGAATTTAAACATAAATGTTGCTAGAAATTAGTAATTTGAACTGAAGTAAGTAATGATAACAGGCTAGTTTCTTCTAAACTACAATTTGATATGTCTAGGTATTCCAATGTTGTATAGTATCTGGATATGAGTTTTAATACAATAGACAATATATCTTCTAATGAAATAGCTTCAGTTATCAGCAATAACTTGTTGGAACATTTAGATTTAAATGATTTCAGTTTACGAGATCATGCGGTTGTAGCAATAGCTGATGCATTAGTAAAAATCAATTCTTTCGTGTACCTTAACCTCGGCAACAACTGCATCACACAACAGGCAGTCACAAAGATTTGAGATGTTATTTATAGTGATCTTGCAATTACGAAGTTGCACCTTCACAACTGCGTAAGACCAGATACAAGTTTCAATTATAATTTCAGCTGCTAGACAAAAATCTTTATTGAAATTCCTGAATTTGAGCTCAAACATCATCACACCTTCTACAGAAGGTATTATAACATCAATTGTTGATCACTCACAGTTAGAATACATTGATTTATCATATTGCTACTTATCAGATTTTGGATTTCTTCAAATTTTGAATCGGTTTATCAAGATAAGCATACTACAGTATGTCAATATTGAATCAAATACTGTCAACTAAAGATCAGTGGTAATACAATTGTAAATACAGACATTTTAGTGCCAGTAATTAGAGCAAATGTAAAACTGAGGCATCTGAACACATCTCATTGCCAAATCAATTCTGCTAGCCTTGTTGCAGTTTTCAAAGCCTTACAAAATAAAATGTGTTTGTCTTATTTTGATGCTAGTTACAGTTTTATAGTCAAAATGGCTGCCATTGAACTGGATAAAGTATTTCATAGTGTAGAATAATTTTGAAACATTCTCTTTTTATTGATAGGAAATTTTTGTGGATCGCGTGATGTAGTTTTAATGAACACGTGTACACTCGTAACGTTGATAAAGAACTGAACTTATTCATATTATTTTATCTTGCGCCCAACGTGGGGCCCGACGACACAAAGATTGTACCGGAGCAATTCAATTAAGAGGACGACGATAGACTTCGACGTTACGAGTCAAGTTACGAGTATCTGAGATTTAAGCTGTGATATTCACTGTTGGCGAAACCCTCGACGAGTCGTCCGATTCATCAATTTATTGTACTACTGCTACATTTGCCTTCGATAAATCTTAACCACCAGTGAACAAGTTGTGGTACAGTGGCAAAAATATTAACGGTACCCGCGAAGGCAAGACAGAATTTGTATGAGAACTGTTGTTTGTTTGATCTTTTGCAGTGAACTGAACGTCGTGTGAAGCAATTTCAGAAGAGGCGGCACGTGCGCTGGAGAGGGTACGTGCCGTGAGAGGCGGTCATCGCGGAGTTGTGACTAAGTTAATACGCGAGGCTGATGAGATCCTTAACTCTACTGGAACACTAGGTGAAGTTAATCGTGGGAGGATCAGTGTTATTAAGCAGCAACTTGCTGAGAAACTTGACATATTAAACGAAATGGACAAGGATATTTTGAGTCGATGTGAATTGACAGCTATCGAGGCAGAGATAGAGGAATCTGAAACCGTATTTGCAAAGATTATTAACTGTAAGAGGAGAATAGATGAATTAACAACAACAGCAATGGTGAGTAGTGCTCCTCCTTTACATGTATCACCTATCTCGACTACACATCCAAGCACAACCACTCCCTCTAAACCCAGGCTTCCTAAGTTGGTTCTACAAAAGTTTAAGGGAGATGTCAAGGATTAGCCCACATTTTGGGATTCTTTCCGATCCGCTGTTCATGACACTACTGATATACCTCGGGTCGATAAATTCAATTACCTTAATTCCTTTCTTGAAGGCACTGCATTTAAGACAGTTCACAAGGTTTTCCCTTGACCGAGACTAATTATGATGAAACAGTCAAATTATTGACAGAAAGGTTTGGCAACCCCCAACAAATTATAAGTGCCCACATGGAAGGTTTACTTAAAGTCTCTAATTGTGGCAGCGATCGTCCTTGTTCTCTCCGTCCTGTATATGATAGAATAATGGTCCATGTCAGGGGGTTGGAAACCCTGGGTATTACTTCGGAGCAGCACGGAAGTCTGTTGATACCAGTAATAGTTACAAAACTCCCTAGTGACATCCGACTTAGAGTTGCCAGGGAAACTGGAAAGAAGGCCTGGAAGATAGCCACCATACTTACGATATTAAGAGAGGAGGTCGAAGCGAGGGAGGCCAGTGAAGACTCCACAATTTTTGTAATGAAGCCCCCTAGTCACCCCGTCAAGAGTTCGTCAAATTCTACTTCCAGCTTTCTAGTTGCTAACGACTTTATAATAAGTTGTGTTTACTGTAAGGGACCACATTATTCTGCTTCGTGTGACAAAGTGCGAGAGGTGAAGGATAGGAAAGATATACTGATTAAGTCAGGTCGGTGTTTAAATTGTCTTAAGGCAAACCACAAAACGAAGGAATATTCAAGCACGAGAACCTGCAGAATTTTGTCTTAAGAAGCATCACCAATCCATCTGTAACTCTATTTCTCCCCAAACTGAGCCGTTTGTCCCTTCAAACAACCCATCCACCTCAGCAGTTCCCCAGTAAGATACAGTTACCAGTACAGCGTCTCATGCAAGTACAAACCGAAATGACAAGGCTGTGTTACTACAGACGGCTCGTGCTATTGCCACCAATGATGAAAGTCAGACAAACACTGGAGTCCGTATTTTGTTTCACAGTGGCAGTCAGCGTTCGTATTTCACAGAGAATGTGTGTAGTAAGCTAAGACTGAGACCCCATTCATAGAGAGAGGTTACAAGTAAATACCTTTGGTGGAGAACAATTTAAGACTAAGCAGTGCAAGGTGGTAAAGTTTACGCTGCACAGACCTGGCTCCTCTGATCATCTCTACTTGACTGCAGTCAGTTATCCAACGATATGTTCTACCTTACCATCTATCACAGGAGTAAGCAACTATACTCACTTAGCTGGGCTAGAATTGGCTGACAAGCCAGTGTGTCGAGGTGAAGACAGTAGCTCTATAGATATCTTAATAGGCTCTGATCATTATTGGAAATTTGTGACTGGTGAAATGCGACGGGGGAACCAAGGTCCTGTGGCAATTCAGAGCAAGCTCGGATGGCTTCTGTCTGGAAGTATTGGCTTATATGAAGATGCCAAACAAACACATACGCACTTGATGTTAACAAGGGAATGCTTCTCTGGGTCCCATGAACCATTGCAACATGTTTTGCGTACCTTTAGGGAAACTGAGTCGATAGGTATCACTGAAGGGAATCCTGAAGTATAATGGGAATTCCTTTCCCGAGTACAATTGCAGGATGGACGATATGAAATATCTCTTCCCTGGAATGAGGTCCATTCATATTTGCCCGATTACTATGATCTTAGTTTGAACCGCCTGCGACATTTACAACAACGTCTTGTTAAACAACCAGAATTACTCATGGAGTACAATCACATTATTTCAGACCAGTTGCAGAAGGGGATCATTGAACAAGTTGATGCAGAGTCAGCTCTGAATTTGTCTTCAATTAGTACGGAGAGTAAATTAGTGCACTATATGCCTCACCATGCAGTAGTGCGTACTGAAAGGGCCACTACTAAACTTTGTATGGTGTACGATGGCTCTGCCAAGCTTAACAACCACGAACCGTCTCTGAATGAATGTCTACAGGTGGGTTTCAATCTGATACCCAAACTCTTTGACATACTTGTACAATTCAGATCCCATCCTATAGCTCTCACAGCAGACATCGAAAAGGCCTTCCTAATGATAGAGATTGTTCCAGCTGACCGTGATGTTCTGAGATTTTTATGGTTTCAAGACCCTACTAAGATTGATAGTCCTATCCTGCACTTTCGTTTTAACTGTTTAGTCTTTGGGCTTAGGCCATCCCCGGCCATATTGGGTGCAGTAATACAGCATCACTTGAGCAAGTACAGTAGGGAACATCCTGAATTGATCGCACAAATAAGGAATGGTTTATATGTGGATGACTTGGTCACTGGTAATGATAGTGTAGAGGCAGCCTTTCAAGTTTATTTGAATTCAAAGAAGATATTGAATGATGGCAGTCTAAATGTCTGGAAATGGAACACAAACTCTCCAGAGCTTTTGAGCATGATCAGTCAATTAGAATTGTCTTTAGAACAACCAGCTGCTAGCAACGTTCCTAGTATATCAGAAGAAGAACAAACCTATGCTCAGTCTTATACTTCTTGTTTTAATCCCCAAGTGAGTGCGGAATGCCAGAAATTGTTAGGGACCATGAATCTGATGATCTTCTAGTGGACCTTTCTCAACTATTGAGTTACACGAGTTCCCTACCAGAGACTAAACGATCTGTGCTGCTCAAGATCAGTGCAAGAATATAGGCCTGGTCAGCCCATTTGTTATCAGATTGAAGTTGTTGTTTAGGTCACTGTGTTCAGATGGGGTTGACTGGGACAGTTCACTCGAAGGTGACGTTTTGAAGAGCTGGAGATCTCTGGTGTCCGAGTTTAGTGATCTTCGTCAAATCAATGTACCCAGTTGCTATTATGAGAGTTGCCGTCAACCTGTATCATTTGAACTACATGGGTTTAGTGATGCATCTTCCATTGTATATGGAGCTGTAGTCTATCTAAGAATTGTTTATAGAGATGGGAAAACTTCTTTAGTAATTGTTGCATCAAAAACCTGTGTGGCACCCATCAAGGCTCAGATTATACCTAGGCTGGAATTGCTGGCGGCAGTGATACTGACTCGATTAGTTGCTACATTGAAGAAATCGCTGGAGTCTTTGACTGACCTGACCACATACTACTAGACTGATTCCACTGTTGTTTTGCACTGGATTAACAACTGCAAGACGTGGAAACAATACGTGAATCACAGAATCAGTGAAATTAGACGCTATTCCTCTTACGAAGAGTGACACCATTGTCCAGGAGTTTGGAATCCAGAAGATTTACCTTCCCGTGGATTGTCTGGGAAAGAACTTCTAGATAGTAAGGTTTGGTGGAATGGTCCAGAATTCTTGTGCTTGCCTAGATCAGAATGGCCTAGTGTACCTCCTTTGGATGATTGTGAAGAGGCTCAATCCGAATTGATTAAGAGTGCTCCTGTGATTTCTCATACTTTTGCCAGGTCTGTGACACCCTGTAAGCTGCAGGAAGTAATAGATTGTAAGCACTTTAGCACCCTTGACAAACTACTAAAGGTCACCGCCTATGTCATTCGTTTCAAGAAGAAGCTTAATTGTCTCAACACATCTAGTCCTACTCAAGGTGTAGCAAACAGTTGCTTACTTACAGCTGAAGAGATCAAAGAATCAGAAATGTATTGGATCAAGGCTATTCAACAAGAATCATTTAGTGCAGAGATCAAACACCTTATTAGCAACAGCACAGTAGGAGGTCCAGTTCGTATCAACCAATTTGGTTTATTTCTTGATGAAGGAATTTTGAAGTACCGCGGAAGACTTAACAACTCCACTTTAGATTTGAGCAGCAAGAATCCAGTTTTACTGCCACATGATCATCGATTTGTAGAGTTACTTGTATTGGATTATCACAAGAGATCCAAACACAGTGGGGTCAATGATACCCTAACTCTATTAATAGAGACGTACTGGATACTTAAAGGGAAACGAACTGTGAAATGTGTTATTAAGAAATATGTGACATGTTTGAAATGAGGGGTTACCATACCATGTTGCTAAGTCAGCTGATCTACCCGCTGAACGAGTTTCAGAGGACCCACCGTTCACACATCTAGAATTTGACTTCGCAGGTCCTCTTTACATTCGAGCTGATTGCCCTTCTAAGGATACCAAGGTGTACATCTGTCTCTTCACCTGCGCCTCTACTAGGGAAATTCACCTAGAGCTCACCGATTTGTTGACAGCGGATTCCTTCTTATTAGTGTTCCGTCGATTCGTTGGTCGACGAGGACTGCCTTCAACTGTATGGACAGACAATGCCAAAACCTTTAAGGCAGCGGCCAAGGAGATACAAGGGATAGTTCGATCATCAGAAGTAGCAAAGTATTTATGCAACAATCGAGTGACCTGGAAATTCATTGTGGAACAGGCCCCATAGTGGGGCAGATTCTGGGAACGCATGGTTCGTTCCGTCAAGCGTTGTCTAAAGAAGACTATTGGTTGTACTTCATTGAATCATGATGAATTGAACACCTTGTTAATTGAAGTTGAATCAATAGTGAACTCGAGACCACTCACCTACGTATCTGAGGATTCAGAAGGCATCAGTTACACCTTGACTCCATCCCACTTAATTTACGGCCGAAAGGTGGCAAATGTACCTAATATTGGTCATTATGAGGTCATTAGCACCAATGAGAGTCTACCAAGAAGAGCCAAGCATCATCGCATATTGCTCTCCAATTTTACCAAGCAGTGGCGTAGACAATATTTACTCAGTTTACGTGAAGTGCATAGCAGGAGCTGTAATACATGTTCTGAAAGGTCAGTGAACATTGGAGACGTTGTCGTGCTTTTGGATGAATTAACTAAACGTGCATTCTGGAGACTAGGGATAGTAGCTGAGCTTCTTACTGGATAAGATGGATTGACCACAGCTGCGATTGTAAAAACTATTAATTGTGACTAAATCAGTTATCTTCGACACAGTATCAAGCACTTGATCCCGATTAAACTGAGTGTGAACAATTAAGAACAGAAATAAAACTTAGTTATTGTTAATGTGTTATTGTATTAGGTTTTCTTGTACTAGGTTTTGGTTCACCCCCAGTTAACCAACGCCGGGAGTGTAGAATAATTTAGAAACATTCTCTTTTTATTGATAGGAAATTTTTGTGGATCACGTGATGTAGTTTTAATGAACACGTGTACACTCGTAATGTTGATAAAGAACTGAACTTATTCATATTATCATTTTACATAGCAACAAAATTATAACACATTTATTATTGAGTCATTGTGTGTTTGAACTATACAGTCATTTAGCAAAATTGTGCCACCCCTAAAACTATTTGGTTGTTTAAGGAATTTAGATCTAAGCAGCACTGCGAATGGTCATTACTTGGCAGATTATATATCAGATGTTATTGAGAACAATATAATGTTACAATATTTGAATCTGTCAAATTGTAAGTTTTCTAAACTTCGCCTTATGAAGATTACTTTAAGTGTAGTGAAGCTATCAATGTTGAAGCGCTTGGATATTTCTTGCAATGAAATAGCTGATGAAGCTGCTGTTGCAATTGTATCTGCTATCAATAATAATCTATCTCTCCAACATTTGCTTTTGAACAATTGTAATAAACAAGAATTAGGAATCAAGAAAATTGCCAATGCGTTTGAGATGTATATCATCTTTGCTGTCTCTTGATATTAGCAACAATCAAATCACAGCTAAAATTGAGCTAGAAATTGCTGATGCAGTGAATCCTGCTCTATGATTGCACGTGTAGCCATTAACTTCATCGATACAAGTTCCATTATTATCACAAGGATCAGGATCACAATCATCAATATCTATAGTACAGTTAACACCGGTAAATCCTGCTACACAATCACACATGTAGCCACCGGTGATATTTACATACATGTAGTTTCCACCATTAAGACACATGAGGTATTAAAAATCTGCTTTGTCTTTTTATTCTTCCTGTTGTAAAGAAAAAGAATAGGTTAAAAAAGCCCCAAAGCCGGCCATAGGTCGGCTTTACGGTATACAAATACAAAAAGAAGTGATATCCAATCAAAATAGCCAAGCTGTAAAAAAATTGCGGCCCTTAAAAAGCCATGGTGAATAAAGATGTGAAATCCAAGGTGGCGGCCAAGAAATGGCTGTGATGGTAGGTTAATGGTAAAATTTTAATAACGACAATTCAGGTGAATTTGATACCGAAACACAAATTCACATGAATTGTTGTTATTAAAATTTTATCACTAACCTACCATCTGGATTTCACATCTTTTTTCACCATGGCCTTTTATGTGCCGCACCTTTTTTTACAGCTTGGCTGTTTTTGATTAGATTACTTATATCATGGTCACTCGGGATTTGCCTGATATGTATCAGGCAAATCCCTCGTGGCCATGGTATAACTATTAATAGTGCTACATTCACATCAAGACACACGATAGTGTGTCGTGCGGCCCAAGAAGCCGGCGCGCCACACCGTGAGTATATTAACAGGAAGAAAGAAAACGCTATTTTCACACCTATGTAGCTCTGTGATCCCTTATCCGATTGGAACCAAATTTGCTAGAGACATGCCGCCCAGTTAGGGGAGTCTACATACCAAATTTGAAGAAAATCGCTCCAGCTATTTCCGAGATACGAGGGAACAAAATTTCGTTTTAATTTCTTCGTTTTTTTCTTCTTCTTCATCTTCTTCATTTCGCACACTTCGCAAAATTCGCCATAAAACACGAATGCGTGCTCGGATTGGGCTGAAATTTGGCACACTTAAAGGGCTCATTAAGGCGGATCTCTGTACCAACTTTGGTAGGAATCCGATGAACATTCACGGAGTTATGACCGATTATTTGCGTAAAATAAGGTCGAAGGTCTGTAACGCCTACAGGGTAAACCCCTTGGAGGAATCAGTTGAAAATTGATATGTAGATGGAGCAACCATCGTAGGAGTGCCTTTTTGTGGTTTGAAAGGAATCGAGATAAAGACCATGGAGATATGACATAAAACCCAATCTGTGTCAAAATTACGCAATCGATTTTTATGAATAAATATATTATTAGTTTTCGTGTCTACCAGACAAACCGCTTAGAGCAACAAACTGACAATCAGTATGTAGCTGGAATAATCATCATAGAAAGTTCTTGCAGTAGTACAGAAGAATCGGATTACAAATCACTGAGTTATGATTCGAAAGGCAACTACGTGCAGCAAATGCGAGATCGAGATACTCTAATAGAACAGTCACCCTAATAAAGCATTCAGTTGCATGTATAATTTACTCAGTTATATTACATTGCAAGTTATTCTGTATGGAATTCAGCTACAAACAAGTCACCCTGTAGTCAGATCAGCTAGAAGAAGGTATCTAATAGAGAGTTCATCTACAAAGAAGCCATCATGTAGAGAGTTCAGCTCAAATAAATCACCCTGTAGAGAATTCAGCTACAAACAAATTGCCCTATAGAGAGATCAGCTAGAAGAAGTTACCTTGTAGAGAGTTCAGTTACAAAGAAACAATCATGCAAAGAGTTTAGCTGCAAACAAATCACCCAGTAGAAAGTTCCGCTATGAACAGATCCACTATAGAGAGTTCAGTTAGAAACAAGTCATCCTGTAGAGAGATCAGCTAGAAGAAGTCACATTGTAGAGAGTTCAGTTACAAAGAAACAATCATGCAAAGAGTTTAGCTGCAAACAAATCACCCAGTAGAAAGTTCCGCTATGAACAGATCACACTGTAGAGAGTTCAGTTAGAAACAAGTCATCCTGTAGAGAGATCAGCTAGAAGAAGTTACCTTGTAGAGAGTTCAGTTACAAAGAAACAATCATGCAAAGAGTTTAGCTGCAAACAAATCACCCAGTAGAAAGTTCCGCTATGAACAGATCACACTGTAAAGAGTTCAGTTAGAAACAAGTCATCCTGTAGATAGATCACCTAGAAGAAATCACTTTGTAGAGAGTTCGGCTACAAAGAAACCACCATGTAAGAGAGTTCAGTTGCAAACAAACCACTCTGTACAGACTTCAGCTACGAACAGATCACCCTGTAGAGAGATCAGCTAGAAACAAGTCATCCTGTAGAGAGTTCAGCTAGAAGAAGTTACATTGTAGAGAGTTCAGCTACAAAGAAACCACCATGTAAGAGAGTTCAGCTACAAACAAATCACCTGTAGAGAGTTCAGCTAGGAACAAGTCACCCTGTACAGAGATCAGCTAGAAACAAGTCATCCTGTAGAGAGTTCAGCTAGAAGAAGTTACATTGTAGAGAGTTCAGCTACAAAGAAACCACCATGTAAGAGAGTTCAGCTGCAAACAAATCACCTGTAGAGAGTTCAGCTAGGAACAAGTCACCCTGTACAGAGATCAGCTAGAAACAAGTCATCCTGTAGAGAGTTCAGCTAGAAGAAGTTACATTGTAGAGAGTTCAGCTACAAAGAAACTACCATGTAGAGAGTTCAGCTGCAAACAAATCGCCCTGTAGAGAATTCAGCTACAAACAAATCACCCTGTAGAGAGTTCAGGTAGAAACAAGTCACCCTGTAGAGAATTCAGCTAGAAGAAGTTACATTGTAGAGAGTTCAGCTACAAAGAATCTACCATGTACAGAGTTCAGCTGCAAACAAATTGCCCTGTAGAGAGATCAGCTAGAAGAAGTTACATTGTAGAGAGTTCAGCTATAAAGAAACTACCATGTAGAGAGTTCAGCTACAAACAAATCACCCTGTAGAGAGTTCAGCTAGAAACAAGTCACCCTGTAGAGAGTTCAGCTAGAAGAAGTTACATTGTAGAGAGTTCAGCTATAAAGAAACTACCATGTAGAGAGTTCAGCTACAAACAAATTGCCCTGTAGAGAATTCAGCTACAAACAAATCACCCTGTAGAGAGTTCAGCTAGAAATAAGTCACCCTATAGAGAGTTCAGCTAGAAGAAGTTACATTGTAGAGAGTTCAGCTACAAAGAAACTACCATGTACAGAGTTCAGCTGCAAACAAATTGCCCTGTAGAGAGATCAGCTAGAAGAAGTTACATTGTAGAGAGTTCAGCTACAAAGAAACTACCATGTAGAGAGTTCAGCTGCAAACAAAATTGCCCTGTAGAGAATTCAGCTACAAACAAATCACCCTGTAGAAAGATCAGCTAGAAGAAGTTACCTTGTAGAGAATTCAGCTACAAACAAATCACCCTGTAGATAGTTCAGCTAGAAACAAGTCACCATGTAGAGAGTTCAGCTAGAAGAAGTTACATTGTAGAGAGTTCAGCTACAAAGAAACTACCATGTACAGAGTTCAGCTGCAAACAAATTGCCCTGTAGAGAGATCAGCTAGAAGAAGTTACATTGTAGAGAGTTCAGCTACAAAGAAACTACCATGTAGAGAGTTCAGCTGCAAACAAAATTGCCCTGTAGAGAATTCAGCTACAAACAAATCACCCTGTAGAAAGATCAGCTAGAAAAAGTTACCTTGTAGAGAATTCAGCTACAAACAAATCATCCTGTAGAGAGTTCAGCTAGAAACAAGTCACCATGTAGAGAGTTCAGCTAGAAGAAGTTACATTGTAGAGAGTTCAGCTACAAAGAAACTACCATGTACAGAGTTCAGCTGCAAACAAATTTCCCTGTAGAGAGATCAGCTAGAAGAAGTTACATTGTAGAGAGTTCAGCTACAAAGAAACTACCATGTAGAGAATTCAGCTGCAAACAAATTTCCCTGTAGAGAATTCAGCTACAAACAAATCAATCTGTAGAGAGTTCAGCTAGAAATAAGTCACCCTGTAGAGAGTTCAGCTAGAAGAAGTTACATTGTAGAGAGTTCAGCTACAAAGAAACTACCATGTAGAGAGTTCAGCTGCAAACAAATTGCCCTGTAGAAAATTCAGCTACAAACAAATCACCCTGTAGAAAGATCAGCTAGAAGAAGTTACCTTGTAGAGAATTCAGCTATAAACAAATCACCCTGTAGAGAGTTCAGCTAGAAACAAGTTACACTGTAGAGAGATTAGCTAGAAACAAGTCACCCTGTAGAGAGTTCAGCTAGAAGAAGTTACATTGTAGAGAGTTCAGCTACAAAGAAACTACCATGTACAGAGTTCAGCTGCAAACAAATTGCCCTGTACAGAATTCAGCTACAAACAAATCACCCTGTAGAAAGATCAGCTAGAAGAAGTTACCTTGTAGAGAGTTCAGCTAGAAACAAATCACCCTGTAGAGAGTTCAGCTAGAAACAAGTCACCCTGTAGAGAGATCAGCTAGAAGAAATTACATTGTAGAGAGTTCAGCAGTTTAGCTGCAAACAAATCACCCTGTAGAGAATTCAGCTACAAAAAAATTACCCTGTAGAAAGATCAGCTAGAAGAAGTTACCTTGTAGAGAGTTCAGCTACAAACAAATCACCCTGTAGAGAGTTCAGCTAGAAACAAGTCATCCGTAGAGAATTCAGCTAGAAGAAGTTACCTTGTAGAGAGTTCAGCAGTTTAGCTGCAAACAAATCACCCTGTAGAGAATTCAGCTACAAACAAATTACCCTGTAGAAAGATCAGCTAGAAGAAGTTACCTTGTAGAGAGTTCAGCTACAAACACGTCATCCGGTAGAGAGATCAGCTAGAAGGATCACCTTGCAGAGAGGTCAGCTACAAAGAAATCACCCTGCTTCATCTTTTCTTCTTCCTGTAGTAAAGAAAAAATGACAGGTTAAAATCCCTAAAGCCGGCCATAGGCCGGCTTTGGGATATACAAATACAAAAAGAAGTGAAATCTAATCCAAAACAGCCAAGCTGTAAAAAAAGAGTGCGGCCCTGAGAAAGGCTATGGTGAAAAAAGATGTGAAATCCAAGGTGGCGGCCAAGAAATGGCTGTGATGGTAGGTTAATGGTAAAAATTTTAATAACAACAATTCAGGTGAATTTGGTGCCGCTTGGTCTTGTCATAAAATACACCTGAATTGTCGTTATTAAAATTTTTACCATTAACCTACCATCACAGCCATTTCTTGGCCGCCACCTTGGATTTCACATCTTTTTTCACCATAGCCTTTCTCAGGGCCGCACTCTTTTTTTACAGCTTGGCTGTTTTGGATTAGATTATAATATCAAGACACACGATAGTGTGTCGTGCGGCCCAAGAAGCCGGTGCGCCACACCGTGAGTATATTAACAGAACGAAAGTAAATGCAATTTTCACACCTATGTAGCTCTGTGATCTCTTATCCGATTGGAACCAAATTTGCTACAGATGTGCCGGCCAGTTATGGGAGTCTACATACCAAATTTGAAGAAAATCGGTCCAGCCATTTCCGAGATACCAGCAAACAAAATTTCGTTTTAATTTCTTCGTTTTTTTCTTTTTCTACTTCTTCATTTCGCACACTTCGCAAAATCCGCCATAAAACACGAATGCGTGCTCCAATCAGGCTGAAATTTGGCACACTTGACGGGCTCATTAAGGCGGATCTCAGTACCAACCTTGGTAGGAATCCGATGAACATTCACGGAGTTATGACCGATTATGTGCGTAAAATAAGGTCGAAGGTCTGTCACGCCTACAGGGTAAACCACTTTGAGGAATGAGTTGAAAATTGATATGTAGATGGAGTAACCATCGTAGGAGTGTTCCTTTTTGTGGTTTGAAGAGAATCGAGATAAAGATCATGGAGATATGACACAAAACCCAACCTGTGTCACAATTATGCAATCGATTTTTATGAATAAAAAACTATTAGTTTTCATGCCTACCAGGCAAACCGCTTAGAGCAATGAGCTGAAAATCGGTGTGTAGCTGGAATAATCATCATCCTTGCAGCAGTACAGAAGAATCGGATTGCAAACCATGATTCGAAAGCCAACTATAGGGTACGTGTTGCAAATGCGAGATCGACATACTCTAATAGAACAGTCACCCTAATAGAGCATTCGGCTACGTTTATTACTTACTCCATCAAAGAATTATATTACATTGCAAGTTATTCTGTAGGGAATTCAGCTACAACCAGTTAATCATATAGACTGTTCAGCTACAGGCAAGTCACCCTGTAGAGAGTTCACCTTGAAACAAATAACCTGTAGAGAGATCAGCTAGAAGAAGTCACCTTGTAGAGAGTTCAGTTACAAAGAAACTATGCACCATGTAGAGAGTTCAGCTGCAAACAAATCACCCTGTAGAGACATCAGCTAGAAGAAGTCACCTTGTAGAGAGTTCAGCTACAAAGAAACCATCATGTAGAGATTTCAGCTGAAAAAATCACCCTGGAGAGAGTTCAGCTACGGATAGATCACCCTGTAGAGAATTCAGCTAGAAAATTCACCTTATAGAGAGTTCAGCTCCAAATAAATCACCTTGTAGAGAATTCAGCTACAAACAAACCGCCCTGTAGAAAGATCAACTAGAAGAAGTTACCTTGTAGAGAGTTCAATTACAAATAAACCATCATGTAGAGAGTTCAGCTGCAAAGAAATCACCCTGTAGAGCGTGTAAATCACCCTGCAGAGAGTTCGGCTGCAAACAGTTCACCCTGTAGAGAGATCATCTAGAAGAGGTTACCTTGTAGAGCGTTCAGTTACAAAGAAACCATCATGTAGATAGGCCAGCTGCAAACAAATCACTCTGTAGAGAGATCATCTACAAAAAGATCACCCTGTAGAGAGTTCAGCTAGAAGAAGTCACCTTGTAGAGAGCTCAGCTACAAGAAATCACCATGTAGAGAGTTCAGTTGCAACCAAATTACCTTGTGGAGAATTCAGCTGCAAACAAATCTCCCTGTAGAAAGATCAGGTAGAAGAAGTTACCGATTAGAGAATTCAGCTACAAAGAAACCATCATGTAGAGAGTTCAGCTAGAAACAAGTCACTCTGTATAGAGATCGGCTAGAAGAAGTTACCTTGTAGAGAGTTCAGCTACAAACAATTCACCCTGTACAGAGATCAGTTTGAAGAAGTTCTTTGTAGAGAGTTCAGCTATAAACAAATCACCCTGTAGAAAGATCAGCTAGAAGAGGTCACCTTGTAGAGAGTTCAGTTACAAAGAAACCACCATGTAGAGAGTTTAGCTACAAACAAATCACCTGTAGAGAGTTCAGCTACAAACAAATCACTCTGTAGAGAGATCAGCTAGAAGAGGTCACTTGTAGAGAGCTCAGCTATAAACAAATCACTCTGTAGAGAAATCAGCTAGAAGAGGTAACTTGTAGAGAGTTCAACTATAAACAAATCACCTTGTAGAAAGATCAGCTAGAAGATATCACCTTGTAGAGAGTTCAGTTATAAAGAAACCACCATGTAGAGAGTTCAGCTACAAACTAGTGACCCTGTAGAGATATCAGCTAGAAGAAGTTACTTTGTAGAAAGTTCAGCTACAAAGAAACCATCTTGTAGAGAGTTCAACTACAAACAAGTGACCCTGTAGAGACATCAGCTAGAAGAAGTTACCTTGTAGAGAGTTCAGCTGCAAAGAAACCATCATGTAGAGAGTTAAGCTACAGTACAAACTAATCCTGTAGAAATATCAGCTAGAAGAAGCCACCTTGTAGAGAGTTCAGTTGCAAAGAAACTACCACGTAGAGAGTTCAGCTGCGAAGTAACCATCATGTAGAGAGTTCAACTACAAACAAATCACCCTGTAGAAATATCAGCTAGAAGAAGTCACTTTGTAGAGTGTTCAGTTATAAAGAAACCATCGTGTAGAGTGTTCTGTAATAAATACAGGGGCTGTGTATGTATTATATATATATATAATTTGTACATTTACTGATAAAATATAAATTCAGAAATATTTAAAGTATTTAACATCTGCTTCATCTTTTCTTCTTCCTGTGGTAAAGAAAAGAAAATCCCCAAGCTGGCCTATGGCCGGCTTTGGGGTATACAAACACAAAAAGAAGTAAAATCTAATCAAAAACAGCTAAGCTGTAAAAAAGGTGCGGCCCCAAAAAGGCCATGGTGAAAAAATATGTGAAATCCAAGGTGGCGGCCAAGAAATGGCTGTGATGGTAGGTTAATGGTAAAAATTTTAATAACGACAATTCAGGTGAATTTTGTGCCCAAGACCAAATTCACCTGAATTGTCGTTATTAAAATTTTTAACATTAACCTACCATCACAGCCATTTCTTGGCTGCCACCTTGGATTTCACATCTTTTTTCACCATGGCCTTTTTGGGGCCGCACCTTTTTTTACAGCTTAGCTGTTTTTGATTAGATGTGTATTTACAGAAGGGTTGGTTTGTAGTATTACAACTGTATTTACTGGTGCTTTGTGTACTTGCCATGTCGTAGCTTGTGTACATTCCATGTCAATGTACCTTTGATTTTGTGACTTTTTTCACCTAGGCTTTTTGGAGGCTTTGCCCTTTTACACAGCCTGGCTGTACCAACTCATCGTAATGAGATTTATTATATGTATGTAGCTTAACAATGATGCAGTGCATGACTGCTGAAGGAGGTTTGGGTGTCAAAAACTCATCATTTGCAATGATCTACAAGCAATGAACATCCAAAATTTTCTGACAAGGGCATACCCCAGATCCCCTTAGCTTGGCTTGCTTGTGCATACTGCTGCATTGTACAAGTATTGCCAATACAATGTCAGATCAATTTTGACTTTGACCTTATATTATGATCAATTAAGACTAGTTATAATCTGCTCTGGAGGTTGCCCTACCCCGAGAGAGTTTCCACAGCAAAAATGGTCAATTTCTGTTCGGGCACATATCAAGCTGGACTGAATAGAGATCTGTGTGTGACAATTCCAAGTGTTATTCTTTAATGGGTTTGTCGTGCTCTATAATAGTTTAACATTTGGACTTGTTTGACTCTTGTTCCTTTTTTTCAACAATGTATGTGACCGAATTTGCGAAAAGGTACCTTTTCCACACATTTTACATACCAGCAAACAGAATGATGTAACAGTTGAGTTCTTATACTGATTAACTAGCTTTTAGTATCACAATACAGCCAGATACTGTAGCTACACTTATGAAAATTTTCAGGCAATTATATGCTATGACAAAAAAGTTATGAAACTTTAAAGTTCAAAAAATGGGTCAAATTTTGTGTTACCTTTTTGCAAATCCGGTCCCGTATATTCTTGTATTTTAAAATTTTTACACTAGTTAATTGTATTTTAGCCACCTTATGTAGTTAAAATGCTAACTGTTATGTTTCAGTTTATTGCGTTTGGGTACTGTAGTAATTGTTTGACTGGAGTTTAAAATATCTACAGTAATTTGATGCATTCCCAATTGAAAGTTGTTCTAGTCCCCAATTGTTTCAATACTTTATTGAGTGCTTTTTTCAGAATGTTATGAGTAATCAAGTTTTATGTACATTAGTGTGCATTAGTTTGTTGTAACTGGCAAGCAGTACTGTATATAAGTTTAGTGTTTATGTATGTGTATCTGGGTAGATAAAATTTATTGTCATTATGTAGGAGAGAAAGCCTAAAATACATGAAGACTGTAATGGCAATATTTATATTACCGAGGTTACAACTAGGATGGTGACGTCTGAAAATGAGGTAAGTACTTGATATATGATTTTATCACCTGATTTTCTAAATGGCTTTAATCACATAGTGCCATACGAGGAGCTGTGTATTGTTACAGTGTATTGTTTCAGTGTATGTGCCCTGCATACACACCTATGAAATGTAGTGCTTTGCAGCTACAGTGGAACCTCTCTTATCAAACTCCCCTAATAAGGACACAATATAAAAATCTCCATTATAAGAACAAAAAGTTTGGTCCCAACATGTCTGGTTAATACATTTTTTTTACCGTTGAAAGAGAAAAACTTCTACTTTTCAGCAAAAAGTGGCCAAAAATTTTGTCTCCCAAAATGTCCGTAATAGAGAGGTTCCACTGTACATGTGTTTTCCATTACTACTCCAGCTGCTTTCTCCTTCCTGCTAATCAGAGGTGGAGGCTGTGAATACAGTGCTATCACCACTAAAGAACACTATAAATAACTAAACTTTTGGCAGTGGTTATACATCATATTATGTGACTAAATTTGAGAAAATGCTGCTTTGATGCACAAAGCTTTGTCACTAGATACTGTATAGCTATTATTGTATTGTAGCTTCATCTATGCATCATTCATTGGTTACTGTGTTGGTGTATTCCCGTATAAGCACACTTTTAGCTGTAACCTCACCCATGCATAATACAATAAGTAATTTAAGTCAGCTGTATGTTTTTTGTACAATATACGAAAAATTATGGTATACTGTATAAAATAAGGCTGAAACGAATAGTACGAATATTCGTTATTCGTTATTCGTTCGTTAAGAAATATTCGTATTCGTTAAGAAATATTCGTTATTCGTTAAATATTTGTTAATCGGATAATGTACACATTTAACCTTGAAAACATTTTGACAACTGAAAACTGTCATTTTAAAATATAATTTTTCATCTTAATAATACATGTAAAGGACTTTTCTTTTTTAACATTTAAAGTTTTAGTAGTAATCAAAGTGATTTTGTCCCTTTCAAGCACCTAATTATACAGAAAATTCTTAAAGAATAATTCGTTAATTCGTTCTTTAATTTGAAGAATATTCGAATACCTAAAATTTAATATTCGTTTCACCCCTAGTATAAAAGAATTGCTGAGAAGATAGTTATCTATTGTACGTACATGTGCTTGTATAGTGAAGAGTTGTAAAAGCAATTGGTATGTAGTTTACTCGAATTTTACCCAGTTTATTTCAATATGTTTTATAGCAAAATTGTATTTTGCTATAAAATGGCCAGTTTTCGTGGTCGCATATTACTATATGCGACCACGAAAACTGGCCATTTTTGCAAAATACAATTTTGCTACAAACTTATTGAAATAAACTGGGTAAAATTCGCATGCTACGTATATAAAACATTTACGCACGTTTAATTGCTTCGGTATGCACTGAAACTAATTTCAAATCAATAAAACTGGATTTCCTGGTCATGGAGAGTATTTTGTGTTTCTACAGTAAAAGGTATGCAAGTTACTGTATGGGCACTTATTTATGATGTGATAGAAGTACAGTTTAGCATCATTATTTCTTTCATTTGAATAACCTTCGTTTTGTCTACATGGAGGAGTATAAGGAAACCACTCTACCTTGATAGAATTGCTAGTTCATGGTGAACAGATTGAGCGAAGTCACACCTTTGTAGCTTGTTTCATTTGTGAGTACAATTAGGGGCAATATACCAATGTGCAATTTTTTATTTTTAACCGAATCACTAAATATTTAACATTTAGTAATACCACATACCGACATACCGACATACCGAGAATACCGGAAATTATCAGTTTTCAAAGCAGAACTTGTTAGCAAGAATGGAGCAAAAAAACGTAGTATGTGGCTACTAGTAAGGTACTAATGGGAGACCAGTCAAATATGAGAGTGCTATTTGTTACCTCTGTTTATAAAGTTTGTTGGCTCTGTCTAAAAAGTTTGTAGGCTAACACCTCCAATTTGTTTTTCCACTTTAAGAATAAGCACTGCGTAGTCTACAATGAGGCTTTTGATGCAATTAAAGCTTATGCATATTTAGTGGGTATTTACGTAGTAATAATGCAATACTTTAACTAAAATACCGTGGTATGATATTGATCAATACCGCCTACCCCTAAGTACACAATGTCAGTATAAGCAGCACTAAATCTCCCTATGGTACTGTACATTAGTGTAGGCATTAAGGATCTTTGTGGGTTTTAGAAACCCAGGGAAGTGAGGTTTTTAAAATCCACGAAGATCTGAGGACGTGGTCTCTAACCGACTTAGAAAATGTATACGTTTTATATGGACATATAGGTGGAGTTATTGTGGGATTGGGTTATGCAGTATGTCATACTGAAATCGTCACACAATGTTAAAATTATTGTGGAAGACTGAATATGCTTTTTTGAAGTGTTGAAAATTGAAGCTCATACCGCTTCCTTTCACAAGTTTCACTTAAATCTGGCACAGTTGGGAAACGGCAGTGATCGATAATGTCGAGCCGGGTTAGCAGTAGCTAATGCCAATGGCATCACAACAGTGTAAAGAACACCTTTGTCGAAGAAGCAGCTTGTGTGGATTTATATGATGGGAACGAGTTTTCATAAGTTGTGCTTTCAGTGGCTCCACAGTAGCATAAAGGACAGGAACTTTTCTAATATTTACCATAGCTACTTTACATGTAGCGTAAAATAATGTTTCTACGAGGAAGCTTACCCATTTAGGTCTTGGTAAAAGTCCATCCATAGTTTAATAGAAGATGAAAAAAGCCTTTAAATACTCGAGAAACAGATGGGCACTAAACAGAATTTTCCGTGATATTCTGGATTTCTCCGTTAATTGTAATAAACATACGTACAACGTTAGCTTGTACGTGTAGCTGTACCTCCCATATTCAAACTCTTTTATACATGGCTATAAAATGAATAGAGTGGTTAACTACATGTTGGTCTGGGTGACTGGTTACCCAATGCAGGCTATCAGCTTGAACAAACAATTCATCCTGTAGAGAGATCAGCTAGAAGAAGTTACCTCATAGAGAGTTAGTTACAAAGAAACCATCATGTAGAGAGTTCAGCTGCAACCAAATCACCCTGTAGAGAGTTCAGTTATGAAAAGATCACCGTGTAGAGAGTTCAGCTAGATGAAGTCACCTTGTAGAGAGTTCAGCTACAAAGAAACCACCATCTAGAGAGTTCAGCTGCAAACAATTCACCCTATTGAGAGTTCAGTTACGAACAGATGATCCTGTATAGAGTTCAGCTAGAAACAAGTCATCCTGTAGAGTGTTCATCTACAAACAAATCACCCTGTAGAGAGATCATTACCTTGTAGAGAGTTCAGCTGCAAAAATATCACCCTGCAGATAGTTCAGCTAAAAGCAAGTCACCCTGTAGAGAGATCAGCTAGAAGAGAGTTCAGCTAGAAACAAGTCACACTGTAGAAAGATTGAGAGTTCAGCTAGAAACAAGTCACCTTGTAGAGAGTTCAGCTAGAAACAAGTCACACTGTAGAGAGATTGACTAGAAGAAGTCACCTTGTAAATAATTTAGCTAGAAACAATTAACCCTTGGAGAGATCAGCTAGAAACAAGTCACTCTGTAGAGAGATCAGCTAGAAGAAGTTACCTTTTAGAGAGTTCAGCTATAAAGAAGCCACCATGTAGATACAATGTAGTTCAGCTGCAAACAAATCACCCTGTGTAGAGTGTTCAGCTTGAAACAAGTCACCCTGTAGAGAGATCAGCTAGAAGAATTTACCTTTTAGAGAGTTCAGCTACAAAGGAACCACCGTTTAGCGAGTTCAGCTACATTTCAAGTCACCCAGTAGGGAGATCAGCTGCATCCTATAGGAAATAATTGGCATGTAATAATATATATTTAATTTGTATCTGATAGAATCAAAAATAGTTAAAATATTAAAAATCTTCATTAAATCATGGTTATGATTAAATCTTTTTCTTCTTCCTGTAGTAAAGAAAAAAAGATAGGTTTAAAAAAGCCCTAAAGCTGGCCATAGGCCGGCTTTTAGGTATACAAATACAAAAAGAAGTTATATCTAATCCAAAACAGCCAAACGGTAAAAAAAGAGTGCGGCCCCCAAAAAGGCTATGGTGAAAAATGATGTGAAATTCAAGGTGGCAGTCATGAAATTGCTGTGATGGTAGGTTAATGGTAAAAATTGTAATAACGACTATTCATGTGAATTTTGTGCCAAGACCTCCTTAGATTTCACATCTTTTTTCACCGTAGCCTTTGTGGTTGCTGCACTCTTTTTTTTACAGCTTTGCTGTTTTGGATTAGATAACATGTACACTTATATTTTTGGAAAACAAGCCAAATTTGTGGTACTTAATTCTAAACCACCTAGTATTGAGTCCCTATTTTAACAATGATTAGGAAATTGTTTAATGTGGGTACCCTGAAACTATTTTCTATTAAATGTGTGTGTGTTATGCATGTACAATTATGCATATTTGTTGTCTTTCTGTACCTATGTTGGCAAAATGTCTTACGCTTAAAGCTGTGAGAAATCAAGCTGTATAGAACCGATATTACGAAGTGTATGTATATTTGAATTTGTAATTATGTTTATGATGTTTTTTTTTCATTTTTAGACATTAGGGTATTTGAAAGATGGTGCTTTGTGTCGTAGAACTGGAAGCACTAATATGAATGCTCAGTCATCAAGATCACATGCTATCTTTACGTTGCATATGACTCAAACACGTCCACTGATGGTAATGATACAGTACATGTGCATATAATGCTTAGAATTTAAAATTGTTACTGATTGTTTGTCTGAAGTATTGAAAGTAGAGCAAAATGTATTTTTCAAATATAACTGTGTCTCTGTACCTTTAGTTTTATAGTGACATATATCTCATTTTAATTTCAGCTTATTGTAAGAAAATTATGAACTGGGTTAGCTAGAGAAAGGGTATATTAGCTTAAATAGGAAATGCAAAAGAGGCGAACCATTATCACCAGAGAGTCAAGAGACACTTGATTCTATCTGTGATTTATATTTGCACGATGAAAAGCATTCAACAGGAAAAGATCAGAATTAAAGTATTTTATGAAATTCTTACCAGAAACCTAAATACCTGCTATTGAGTTATTATTCATTTTGTTCTCTGAGGTCTAAAAGTAATGGTATAGCTTTTAAAATATAGCTATCAAGCTGAAACAAACAAGTTATTAAAATAAGAGAACTAAAGAGAGCAAGTGATGACAGTTATTGATATTTATGTATCAATAACTGTTTGTCACTTGTGTGAACAAATCATATAAAGATGCCTACAGGAATCATTGATACATATAATGATACCTACAGGAATTCATATATATTCCTGTAGGTACATATAATGATGCCTACAGGAATTTATGGACTATTTAATTTTTCAGTTATTTTTTCTGACATCAATTGTACAAGGTGTAATACTTAAATGGTCAGGTTATCAAGCAATTTTGGGTAAAACTTAAAACCACAGAAGCTATTTTGTAAAATTGGCATGGTTCCTATGCAGCTTATTAAACTTTTGTCGCTAATTCTAAAAGCCTAATGCTGACACCTGTCTAGCAGGTGCAATAGGGACATTCCATGTCAAATCAACAAAGAATTTAGTGTCACTTCTTGGATTTTGACGAAACTTGGTGTGTTTGTAGTACCTGTGGTGCTTATCACTCATGCAATTTTTAGCTCCATACACCCCATAGTTTCTGATTTATGACCACAAATATTTTGAATATTTCATGAAACATTTGTCCATCTGTAGTTACAAAATGAACTGTAACTTTGCACTGTATAAATATTTTTAAACACAATTTTCACTGATGGAAGACTGTTGATTGACCTTCCCAATGATCTCTAAATTATGGGATATCTACTTAATTATCGTTCAACAGTACTGTATTGAAAGCTTTAATCCTTTATATTTCAAAAAAAAATGCTGCTTGAAATTCTTCGAATTTTTTCATAAATAATGATTGGGTCATAGTCTATATTTGATAGCAGTTTTGTGGTGGGACCACAATGAGCTCAAGAGATATAATGAATTATGTTGTGGTATGCAGTGGAATTTGGTAGCCTATTATTGCTGTATGGGTGTGTACACCTCCAATAACCACTCGCAACAAGGCCATGACAAGTTTGTCTTGCAGAGTGAAGGTGTCTAGGTACAGTATAACCTGTATTAGTGACCGCCTGTGTTGAAAGACCACCTATGTGCTGTAATTAATTTATGCTGTATAGTACCAAAGCATCAACCTTTTCTAGCAAATCCAAAAAATGGTCCATATTAGACAGCAGTGGTGGATCTAGCTTTTTTTAAAGTAGGTTTCTGAAAGTTGATATAGCTACCTGATGACATTTCTCCAGAAATTTTTGAGATTTTGGAGATTGGATTTTAGGCTACTTTTAGTTAACAATTACAATAAATCCAATGCTTTAAACTGTAAATACTATAGGTAACTATAGGGCAAAGATGGTGACTATAAGCTGTAGCTTTGATTTCTCTATTAGAGTAGTTACTTGACTGCTCTATTAGAATACCTCAATCATTTTGATACAGTAGGAGATGAAAAGTGAAGTGTTGCTGAGCATTTAATAGCTATAAATGGTGTTAGTTAGGTGCAATTGCATGCATGCTTTTGAAATACAGTGGTACAGTAGCGGACAAAAAAAGTTCTCATTCCATTTATATTTTTGGTGAGGCGTTTCCGCTTCATAGCGTTTCCGATTTGCTAGCATTTTAATTATTGCTGAGAATGCGTGTTTTATTTGCTGAGGAAATGGAGTGAATGAAAAGTTGCTAATAAGTAAGTGGATACTAACTAATGCTAACACACTAATGTATGTGTACTGCATGTCTTTCTCTACGTAGAACACTACTACTTACTCTTGCAAGAGGTGAGGCTCACGGAAAGTAGCTGACTGCGACAAACGGCGAAGAAGACTTATTACCAACTGTTCTGTTGTTTATTAAATCATATTTGTGTATAGCAACAAGTATTCAAGCTAACTCGTCCTAAAATACTAGCACCTGCACTATTACATTTCTCCATAATTAATGCTCACTACTTATTTATCTGAACAGAAGGAAATTTTGTTACTTAATTAACAGTGTGCCATCGACAAAAGTGAGTGAAAGTATATAGAAATATATCATACATTAAAATATTATTTTTAGAAAAGAAGACATTAGTAGAGATAGCAGGATCCTGGCTGGCTTTACTTTCTTGCACATGGTGGCTTAAACCTGTGATTAAAATATAATAAAAGTAATTGTTTAACAATTGTATTTAACAATTGTACTAATCTTCTGTAGGCGATATCACAGTTCTTTTATTATGCTTGGTGTTATATTGGCTTGTTTAAGCTGACGCGAATGTTAATCTGTCATCTAGCTTCCATCCCAGACTCTCGGAGCACTGTAGCAACAATTTTGCTGGCCAATGGTGCACAGTATTATTCATCATCTCGAATAACTGGGCAATGGCTTGGACAATTGTTTGCAAATTGCATAAACGCTTCTAAAATGGTAAGACTGATGCTAGCATTTTTATTCTGTTCTGAAAGCGCTTTCTTACCCTTCTATTGCACGCAATGGAAATGGAACGCCAATTGAACAGGAACTTTTTTTATCCGCTACTGTATATAGTTGTTTGCTACGACAAATTGTCAGTACAACAATGTGTATTTAGACTGTCACTGAGCTAATTTTAAAAAGGGCTTTCTGTTGAAACTCCAGAAACCCATCTTGATCTGCCACTTGACGGGTGACTTTAAATTACAGATCTTACCATAACATGTGTCCTCATGTGAATGTTTTACCATCTCTTCAGTAATATTTTTTTTATTAAGTTGAATCCCACTATAGTGGGATTAGCCCTATTTAAGTTGCGTATGTGGCTGCATAGGTACGCACAACAAAACTCCCCAAAAGGAATACCTGGACACCTTGATAACCAGGACGTCTGTTTATACTCCCACTCTAGTGGTGTACATACATTTGGACCAAGGTACTACTGTGGTTTTGTAATAATTATGAGCACTTTATTATAGTCCTAGGAATGGAGGGGTTTTACTATATAGTGTACATGCATTACAGGTACTTGCACCTCAATGTGTGAAATTAATTACTAAATTACTTTACATTTATTACCACTTTGAAGATCAAGTCATAAATTCATGCACATGCTGTACTCATGTAGGAGGTAAACATGTTGACCATGCTTTCACGTGTATGTAACATTTGCCTGTACTGATCTTCAAAGCGTGAATACAAAATACTTTGAAATACCATTCAGTAATTACAGTACCATAATTCACACAGTACTATAAATCACACATTGAGGTACAAGAAAGTGTTCATAATATAAAAAACTCTTGGTACAAGTAATGCATCTACTGTAGTGTAACTCTTCTATTTTCTGGATAAAGTGAGAAACCACGGGTTTGTCTTGTGTCCAAGTGTACGTACAATGATAAAGTGAGATCATGAACATATATCCTGGCTATAAATGTGACCAGGTATTCTTTTTAAGGAGGTCTGTTGTACCTGGATGCAGCCATGTATGTAAATCAAATAGTGTGTAGTGGAACTATGTATATAAGTGCACTATGGCGGGATTTGACTTAATCAAGACACACGGTAGTGTGTCGTGCGGCCCAATAAGCCGGCGCGCAACACCCGTGAGTATATTGACAGGAAGAAAGAAAATGCAATTTTAGCACCTCCGTAGCTCTGTGCTGCACTGATGAAACAAGACGATTTTTGCTTTGGACACTCCCTCCAACTTCAGCACTCCACATTCCAAATTTGAGCGAAATCGCTTCAAGCTTTCCCGAGATATGTGATTTCAAAAATTGGCTTAGTTTGTTAGTTTTTTTTTCCTTCTTATTTTTCTTCCTCTATTCGCACAATTACAAAAACTGCTATAAAACGCGAATACCATATCCGATTGCCTTGAAATTTAGCACACAGAAGGGGGGTTCAAAGGTGCATCTTTGTATCAGCTTTGGCAGGAATACGATAAACAGGGAAAGAGTTATGAGAGATTATTCACGAAAAATAACACCAATATGTTGTCATGCTTACAGGGTAAACCGCGTATGGGAAGAAGCTGAAAATCAGTGGGTGAATAGGTTAACTATTGAACCTCAAACCTTTTGTGGTTTGAAAGAAATCGAGCTAAAAACCAGGAAGATACAACGAAAAAACCAACAGTGTGTAACAACTACGCAATCTAGATTAACTAATAAAAAAACGACTGCTTTCCATGCCTACCAGATAAACCGCTTGGGGTAATACTTTGTGAATCACTGTCTATATGGAGTAATCATCTTAGAAAGGCTCTTCAATGTTGTAGAAGAATCAGACATAAAGCCACGGAGTTATAACATGAAATCCAACTTGGTGTAGCAAGTGCGAGATCGAGATACTCTAATAGAGCATTCATCCTAATAGAGCAGTCACCCTGAAGAGAATTCAAGAGATCAGCTAGAAACATGTGACCTGTATAGAGATCAGCTACAAACAAACTACTATGTAGAGAGTTCAGCTACAAACAAATTGCCCTGTAGAGAAATCAGCTAGAAGAAGTTACCTTGCAGAGAGTTCAGCTACAAAGAAACCATCATGTAGAGAGTTCAGCTACAAACAAATCGCCCTGTAAAGAGATCATCTAGAAAAAGTTGCCTTGTAGAGAGTTCGGCTACAAAGAAACCATTCTGTAACGAGCTCAGCTGCAAACAAATCACTTGTACATAATTCAGCTACAAACAAATCATCCTGTAGAAAGATCAGCTAGAAAAAGTTACCTTGTAGAGAGTTCAGTTACAAAGAAACTACCATGTAGAGAATTCAGCTACAAACTAGTGACCCTGTAGAGACATCAGCTTGAAGAAGTTACCTTGGAGAGAGTTCAGCAGTTCAGTACAAAGAAACCATTCTGTAAAGAGCTCAGCTGCAAACAAATCACCAATATACAGAATTCAGCTACAAACAAATCACCCTGTAGAGAGATCAGCTAGAAGAAGTTACCTTGTATAGAGTTCAGTTACAAAGAAACCACCATGTAGAGAATTCAGCTACAAACAAATCACCCTGTAGAGAGATCAGCTAGAAGATATTACCTTGTAGATAGTTCAGCTACAAACAAATCACCCTGTAGAAAGATCATCTAGAAGAAGTCACCTTGTAGAGAGTTCAGCTACAAACAAACCACCATGTAGAGAGATCAGCTAGACGAAATTACCTTGTAGAGAGTTCAGCTACAAAGAAACTATCATGTAGAGAGTTCAGCTGCAAAGAAATCACCCTGTAGAAAATTCAGCCACAAATAAATTGCCCTGTAGGAAGATCAGTTAGAAGAAGTTACTTTGTAGAGAGTTCATCTACAAAGAAACCGTTATGTAAAGAGCTCAGCTGCAAACAAATCACCTGTACAGAATTCAGCTACAAACAAATTATCCTGTAGAGAGATCAGCTAGAAGAAGTTACCTTGTAGATAGTTTGGCTACAGACAAATCACCCTGTAGAGAGATCAGCTAGAAGAAATTACCTTGTAGATAGTTCAGCTACAAACAATTCACCCTGTAGAGAGATCAGCTAGAAGAAGTCACCTTGTAGAGAGTTCAGTTACAAAGAAGCCACCATGGAGAGTTCTGTAATAAATATATGTATTATATTTATATAATTTGTACATTTATTGATAAAATCAGAATTATTTAAAGTACATCTGCTTCATCTTTTCTTCTTCCTGTGGTAAAGAAAAAAAGATATGTTAAAAATGTCTCAAAGCTGGCTGTAGGCTGACTTTGAGGTATACAAATACAAAAAGAAGTGAAATCTAAGCCATGCTGTATAAAAAGAGTGCAGCCCTCAAAAAGGCTATGTTGAAAAAAGATGTGAAATGCACGGTGGCGGCCAAGAAATGGCTGTGATGGTAGGTTAATTGTAAAAATTTTAATAACGATAATTCAAGTTAATTGTAAAAATTTTAATAACGACAATTCAGGTGAATTTTGTGCCAACTGAACAAGCGGCACCAAAATTCTTCTGAATTGTCGTTATTAAAATTTTTACCAGTAACTTACTATCACTGCCATTTCTTTTCCGCCACTTTGGATTTCACCGCAGCACCAAACTTCACCTGAATTGTCATTATTAAAATTTTTACCATTAACCTACTATCACAGCCATTTCTTGGCCACCACCTTGGATTTCACATCTTTTTTCACCATAGCCTTTTGAAGGCCGCACTCTTTTTTTACAGCTTGGCTGTTTTGGATTAGATAAAAGAATTCCTTATGAGATTGTACAACATTCACGTGTTTATGGACACATAGTGATCTCATTTAAAGTCCACCTTTCTAATATGGACCATTTTTTTGATTTGATCGAAAAGGTTGATGCTTTGGTACTATACATTAATATCCAATTAAAGAAGTATAAATTAACTGCAGCACATTTCAATACAAGCGGTCACTAATACAGGTTGCACTGTACCTAGACGCCTTCTCTCTGTAAGACAAACTTGGCTTGGCCTTGTTGCGAGTGGTTATTGGAGGTGTACACTCCCATACAGCAATAATAAGCTACTAAATTCCACTGCATACCACAATGTAATTCATTATATCTCTTGAGCCCATTGTGGTTCCACTACAAAAATTTTATCAAACATAAACCATGACCCAATCATTATTTACAAAAAAATTTGAAGAATTTCAAGCAGCATTTTTTTGAAATATAAAGGATTAAAGCTTTCAATATAGTACTTTTGAACCATAATTAAGTAGATATCCCATAATTTAGAGATCATTGGAAATGTCAATAAACAGTCCTCCATCAGTGAAAATTGTGTTTAAAAATATTTACACAGTGCAAAGTTACAGTTAATTTTGTAACTAGAGATGGACCAATTTTTCATGAAAATAGTCATAAATCAGAAACTATGGGGTGTATGTTACTAAAAATTTACATGAGTGGTTTTATTCATTCATGTTATTCCCTTAAAATTTTGATGCTAATACAGTAACTTATGGTAGGATAAAAGAAAAGATTGAATCAACATCAAAGGAAACCTTATAAAAGAAAAGTGTTCCTAGTGCAAGTAGCTCTTCTACAGGGACAGAAGATGTTATAAAGCTTAAGGTTATGTGATACTGAGTGGCTGTCAAAAAAATTTCACTATGTATTTAAGGTAGGCTTAGCGTTGTTGTGTCGTGTATCAGCTGGAAACAGGCTTAAATTGTTGGGAGAATCATAGCCTGCTGACTGGACAGGTACAAGGTAAAGAAAACACACGTAACAGTACAAGATAACATAGAAACAACACACTTAGCAATTGGCACACCTGTAAGCGCATGGGTAGTTTTGCTGATTAATGGTGATATTTTCCTGAACCAATAATCAGGACTATCAAACTAGTTGTTAACAGTTTGTATAAACAGACTACTAGTTTGGCTTCTTGTCTATATCCTGACGGAATCTTTTGTTAGGAATAATTTTTCTAGTGTTTGTGATATCAATTTTAAAATATATTTTGTAACCGCAGTGTCTTGCTTTAGGCCATATTGTAGTCATATTTCAGCAACTATACACATTATTCACAAATCCTCTTATCAGTGCCTCACAAGTGATGTTCTTCAAATCTTAGAATTGTTAGTAAGTTCTCATGGCTGTTCATTGGTCTGATTTTTGGTTCATAGTTTTCACTAATTGGCATGGGGACAACTCATGTTTCCATAACAACATTTGAATTTCATGTGTATTAATGAAAAGTTAAGAATGCATAAATATTTGATAACAATGCATTAAGAAAAATCAAACCCCTAATTGTGAAAAATTATTGATAGTGTACATGTGGGGTTTACAGTATCTCGTAACCTTAACAGTGAATCAGACACTGACAGTGGTTAATCTGAAAGTAATTCAGAAATGAACAATTTGCTTGACTGTTGGGACTCATAAACTGTATTTTTTATTGTTAGTCATAATTGATTGTTGTTAACAGTTATTGTTCACCAACATGTTAATTCATTCTTTGGGCTAAACATTTTGGTTAATTGCCAAAGAATACTTCAGTAAGTATTTAGACCATTTTGTCCAAGTGCTTACTGTGAACTTTGCACTTGCGCATTGAGAAGTTGATGTAAGAAAATCCTGTTATTCACCACAAACATGTAAACACACACCTACAGACAGAAAGATATGTGAAATCTTAGATACGATGTATATAAATATGCTTATTAGTATATTTACGTGTTCATTATAATAGTGTTTCCAGATTGTGTGGATTACTTTATAGTTGTCAGATGCTGTTGGAGAGCAGTCTCAAGAGTATGAAGTCTTGCATACAAAATTACACTTTGTTGACCTTGCTGGATCAGAAAGATTAAAAAGAACTGGTGCAACTGGAGATCGTGCTAAAGAAGGAATTTCAATTAATTCTGGTCTTGTAAGTTATTGTATAATAATGTATCTTATTTACACAGCCATTGTACATTTACCTTGTGAATGCTACTTATCAAGACACACGGTAGTGTGTCGTGCGGCCCAAGAAGCCGGCGCGTAACACCCGTGAGTGTAATGACAGGAAGAAAGAAAACGCAATTTTCGCACCTCCGTAGCTCTGTGCTTCCTTGATGAAACAAGACGATTTTTGATGTGGACATTCCCTCCAACTGCAGCACTCCACATTCCAAATTTGAGTGAAATCGCTTTGCGCGTTCCCGAGGTATGCGGCTTCAAAAATTGGCTCAGTTTCTTCGTTTTTTTTTTCTTCTTCTTATTTTTCTTTTTCTTGTCGCGCACTTACAAAAACTGCTATAAAACTCGAACACCATATCCGATTGCCTTGAAATTTGGCACACAGAAGGGGGATATAAAGGCGCATCTCGGTACCAACTTTGGCTGGAATACGATAAACAAGCAAAGAGTTATGAGCGATTATTCACGAAAAAATAACACCAATATGTTGTCACGCCTACAGGGTAAACCGCGTATGGGAAGAAGCTGAAAATCGGTGGGTGAATAGGTTAACTATTGAACCTCAAACTTTTTGTGGTTTGAAAGAAATCGAGCTAAAAACCAGGAAGATACAACGAAAAAACCGACAGTGTGTAACAATTACACAATCGAGATCAGCTAATAAAAAAACGACTGCTTGCCACGCCTGCCAGATAAACCGTTTAGGGTAATGCTTTGAAAATCGTTGTACAGATGGAGTAATCATCTTAGAAAGGCTCATCAATGGTGTAGAAGAATCAGACTTAAAGCCACGGAGTTATAACACGAAATCCAACTTGGTGCGGCAAGTGCGAGATCGAGATACTCTAATAGAGCAGTCATCCTAATAGAGCAGTCACCCTGAAGAGAATTCAAGAGATCAGCTAGAAATAAGAAACCCGTATAGAGATCAGCTACACACAAGTCACCCTGTAGAGAGATCAGCTAGAAGAAGTTACTTTGTAGGGAGTTCATGAAACTATGGAAAGAGATAGTTCAGCTAGAAAAAATCACCTTGTAGAGTTCAGCTACAAAGAAACCACCATGTAGAGAGTTCAGCTGCAAACAAATCGCCCTGTGGAGAGATGAATAGAAGAAGTTACCTTGCAGAGAGTTCAGCTACAAAGAAACCATCATGTAGAGAGTTCAGCTACAAACAAATCTCTCTGTAGAGAGATTAGCTAGAAGAAGTTACCTTGTAGAGAGTTCAGCTACAAACAAACCATCATGTAGAGAGTTCAGCTACAAACAAATCTCCCTGTAGAGAGATCAGCTAGAAGAAGTTACCTTGTAGAGAGTTCAGCTTCAAACAAATCACACTGTAGGAAGATCAGCTAGAAGAGGTCACCTTGTAGAGAGTTCAGTTACAAAAAAACCACCATGTAGAGAACTCAGCTACAAACTAGTGACCTTGTAGAGACATCAGCTAGAAGAAGGTACCTTGTAGAGAGTTCAGCTACAAAGAAACCATTCTTTAAAGAGCTCAGCTGCAAACAAATCACCTGTAAAGAATTCAGCTACAAATAAATCACCCTGTAGAAAGATGAGCTAGAAAAAGTTACCTTGTAGAGAGTTCAGTTACAAAGAAACCACCATGTAGAGAATTCACCAGTGACCCTGCAAAGACATCAGCTAGAAGAAGTTACCTTGAGAGAGTTCAGCTACAAAGAAATCATTATTTAAAGAGCTCAGCTGCAAACCAATCACCTTTACAGAATTCAGCTACAAACAAATCACCATGTAGAGAGATCAGCTAGAAGAAGTTAACTTGTAGAGAGTTCAGCTACAAAGAAACCATCATTTAGAGAGTTCAGCTTCAAACAAATCACCTGTTGAGAGTTCAGCTACAAACAAATCGTCCTGTAGAGAGATCAGCTAGAAGAAGTTACCTTGTAGATCGTTCAGCTACAAACAAATCACCCTGTAGAGAGATCAGCTAGAAGAAGTTACCTTGTAGAGAGTTCAGCTACAAAGAAACCACCATGTAGAGAGTTCAGCTGCAAAGAAATCACCCTGTATAAAATTCTGACACGAACAAATTGCCCTGTAAATAGATCAGTTAGAAGAAGTTACCTTGTAGAGAGTTCAGCTACAAAGAAACCATTCTGTAAAGAGCTCAGCTGCAAACAAATCACCTGTACAGAATTCAGCTACAAACAAATCACCCTGTAGAGAAATCAGCTAGAAGAAATTACTTTGTAGAGAGTTCAGCTACAAAGAAACCACCATGTAGAGTATTCAGCTGCAAAGAAATCACCCTGTAGAAAATACAGCCACAAACAAATTGCCCTGTAGAAAAATCAGTTAGAAGAAGTTACCTTTTAGAGAGTTCAGCTACAAAGAAACCATCCTGTAGAGAGATCAACTAGAAGAAGTTACCTTGTAGATTGTTCAGCTACAAACAAATCACCCTGTAGAGAGATCAGCTAGAAGAAGTTACTTTGTTGATTGTTCAGCTACAAACAAATCACCCTGTAGAGTGATCAGCTAGAAGAAGTTACCTTGTAGAGAGTTCAGCTACAAAGAAACCACTATGTAGATAGTTCAGCTGCAAAGAAATCACCCTGTATAAAATTCTGCCACAAACAAATTGCCCTGTAGAAAGATCAGTTAGAAGAAGTTACCTTGTAGAGAGTTCAGCTACAAAGAAACCATTTTGTAAAGAGCTCAGCTGCAAACAAATCACCTGTACAGAATTCAGCTACGAACAAATCACCCGGTAGAGAGATCAGCTAGAAGAAGTTACCTTGTAGATAGTTCAGCTACAAACAAATCTCCCTGTAGAGAGATCAGCTAGAAGAAATTACCTTGTAGAGAGTTCAGCTACAAAGAAACCACCATGTAGAGAGTTCAGCTGCAAAGAAATCACCCTATAGAAAATTCTGCCAGAAACAAATTGCCCTGTAGAAAGATCAGTTAGAAGAAGTTACCTTTTAGAGAGTTCAGCTACAAAGAAACCATTCTGTAAAGAGCTCAGCTTCAAACAAATCACCTGTACAGAATTCAGCTACAAACAAATCACACTGTAGAGAGATCAGCTAGAAGAAGTTAACTTGTAGAGAGTTCAGCTACAAGGAAACCATTTTTTAAAGAGCTCAGCTTCAAACAAATCACCTGTAGAGAGTTCAGCTACAAACAAATCTCCCTGTAGAGAGATCAGCTAGAAGAAGTTACCTTGTAGAGAGTGAAGCTACAAACAAATCACCGTATTGAAAGATCAGCTAGAAGAAGTCACCTTGTAGAAAGTTCAGTTACAAAGAAACCACCATGCAGAGAGTTCAGCTACAAACTAGCCACCTTGTAGAGACATCAGCTAGAAAAGTTACCTTGTAGAGAGTTCAGTTACAAAGAAACCATTCTGTAAAGAGCTCAGCTGCAAAAAAATCACCTGTACAGAATTCAGCTACAAACAAATCACCCTGTAGAGAGATCAGCTAGAAGAAATTACCTTGTAGATAGTTCAGCTACAAACAAATCACCCTGTAGAAAGATCAGTTAGAAGAAGTTACTTTGTAGAGAGTTCAGCTACAAAGAAACCATTTTGTAAAGAGCTCAGCTGCAAACAAATCACCTGTACAGAATTCAGCTACGAACAAATCACCCTGTAGAGAGATCAGCTAAAAGAAGTTACCTTGTAGATAGTTCAGCTACAAACAAATCTCCCTGTAGAGAGATCAGCTAGAAGAAATTACCTTGTAGAGAGTTCAGCTACAAAGAAACCATTCTGTAAAGAGCTCAGCTGCAAACAAATCACCTGTACAGAATTCAGCTACAAACAAATCACCCTGTAGAGAGATCAGCTAGAAGATATTACCTTGTAGATAGTTCAGCTACAAACAAATCACCCTGTAGAAAGATCAGTTAGAAGAAGTTACCTTTTAGAGAGTTCAGCTACAAAGAATCCATTTTGTAAAGAGCTCAGCTGCAAACAAATCACCTGTACAGAATTCAGCTACAAACAAATCACCCTGTAGAGAAATCAGCTAGAAGAAATTACCTTGTAGATAGTTCAGCTACAAACAAATCACCCTGTAGAAAGATCAGTTAGAAGAAGTTACTTTGTAGAGAGTTCAGCTACAATGAAACCATTTTGTAAAGAGCTCAGCTGCAAACACATCACCTGTACAGAATTCAGCTACAAACAAATCACCCTGTAGAGAGATCAGCTAGAAGAAGTTACCTTGTAGATAGTTCAGCTACAAACAAATCTCCCTGTAGAGAGAGCAGCTAGAAGAAATTACCTTGTAGAGAGTTCAGCTACAAAGAAACCATCATGTGGAGAGTTCAGCTGTAAAGAAATCACCACTGCCCAAATTTCAAGGCAATAGCTCTTTCCATTCTGAAGTTATCAATTGTCAAAGTTGGCAAATTGGATGTGTGTGGAAGGCCCCTTTTTGCAAATCTGGTCACATATGTATTATATATATAATTTGTACATTTACTGATAAAATATTTAAAGTACATCTACTTCATCTTTACTTCTTCCTGTAGTAAAGAAAAAAAACATAGGTTAAAAAAGTCCCAAAGCTGGCCATAGGCCGGCTTTGGGGTATACAAATACAAAAAGAAATGAAATCTATTCCAAAACAGCCAAGCTGTAAAAAAAGTGTGCGGCCCTCAGAAAGGCTATGGTGAAAAAGATGTTAAATCCAAGGTGGCGGCCAAGAAATGGCTGTGATGGTAGGTTAACGGTAAAAATTTTAATAACGACAATTCAGGTGAATTTTTGTGCCGCTTCACAAAATTTACCTGAATTGTCATTATTAAAATTTTTACCATTAACCTACGATCACAGCCATTTCTTGGCCGCCACCTTGGATTTCACATCTTTTTCACCATAGCCTTTCTGAGGGCCGCACACTTTTTTTACAGCTTGGCTGTTTTGGATTATATTGTACTTACTACAGTGTACTGTACTACTATTGTATGTGCTACTTGTTGAATGCAACTTACAAAGAAAAATTACGTATTTTAATTTTGATTTGGGATCAACAAGAGAGGTCGTCTGCAGCTGAAGATACAGCATACCAATGGACATTTAATCTCTACTTCAGCCTATAGCATGACTTAAATGTCCACTAGTATATCAGTGATTCACCCTTGTTTCACTACTTTTTATTCTATGATCCCTTAGTGCTTGTTTGTTTACTTTTCTTACTTGTGAATACTGCTTGAAAAGAATGATGCTAGATGTAATGCTTTCATCTTAATGTGTGCCCCAACTAATAATTGCTGAAAAATGAAATGCCCTGTATCAGAGACAAGTATAATGTCTTGCAGTAGACTGGTGATAATGTCCTGTCATGTGAAGGCTTGATCAGTCATGGTAGGACAGAGTGGGACATTTCAACTAAGGGTTGGTAATTAATTCTTGTATCTGCTGTTCACATTATTCATTGCTCTTGTTGTGAGCTACTGTAACATTGCTAATTGAATGGGAGTAGGCATAGTACATTCATGGCTGGGCGTCTGGATTCTGTGGAATGGAATGGAATGGACTGGAATTGTGGAATGGAACGGTAAGTAGGTAATTTCACTTAGTGTTCACCTCTTTATAAAGACCACCTTCTAACAAAGACCACCTCTTTATAAATACTGTTTTACTTTAATATCTAAATTGTTGTTTTAGAGTGTATCTTTATAGGACAGTCTTATCAATGAATTATGCTCCCACATGTTATGCCTAGAAAAGCCAGAGTGATATCTAATTTATGATACAATAATACACCCATACAAAAACAGCTTGGCTGTACAAAAAAAGATGTGTCCACCAAACTAAAAGTAACTAGCAACTGAAACTAGGAGCTAATATCTGGTGAGGCCAGGAAATGGATGTTAATACTGGCAACTAACTATAATTTGCAATAATCTATATAACATTGATCCTTTATCATTGACTCATGCAGTCTGACTGCATTCCTGAGTAAATCTAATTGGCTAGTAAATTGGTACCTTTTCCAATAGTCATTGTAGAGGAGAAAAAAGGCGGCCAAATTACTAGCCAATTAGAGTTATAGCGAATTAATTAGGAATGCAGCAAGACTGCACGAGTCAATGATAAAGGACCAAATTTTTATAAATTATAGTTATTTTCCAGTATTATAACATTGATTTCTTAGCCTCAACAGATATTAGCTCATTTAGTTGTCAGTTATTTTTAGTTTCATGGACATGTTATTTTTGTACAGACAAGCTTTTTTGCATCCATGGAGTTTTGCTGTATTATCAATCATACAGGTATATCACTCTGACTTTTCTAGGCATGTTAAAGACCTAAAAATAGCAGTAATTTAAACATTAAAGTAAAACGGTCTTTATAAAGTTGTGGAAGGTGGTCTTTATAAAGAGGTGAGAACTCGATGAAATTATCCAATTACCGTTCCATTCCACCATTCAATTCCAGTCCACCATTTCATTCCATTCCATCATTCCAGTCCACCATTCCATTCCACTGAATCTAGATGCCCTTGATGGCCACCCCCCTTGGGTGTAAAAATGTAGTGTTTCCTAGCAACCAAGTTGTAGATTAGCAGTACAAGGCATAAACCAAACAGATAAACTGTATTCCTTAGGCTCCATCCCTTTTCTTTTGATAGCTACAGTAGGACATTATGTCTGAGCAAACTAGTTATAGCCAGACACAGAGGCTATTTGGATGGCAAATGTCCAGTGACCGACTGTTATATTTGTCTCTGCCCAGTATGCTTCATTTTCCACTATGTTCAGCCCTTTACACAGTATTGCAAATGAAGAAGAGTATGAGAGAAGTGCCTCTGCAATCAATCCATCACTGTGCAGTATTCAGACAATTAGTTCAATTGTGGGGAAGTAATCATAAGCTTCTGCAAATGGACACCTTACGCTGTCAGCAAAGAGAAATGAAACACAAAGGGGGACAAAGTAAGTCCATAATGTGTGCATTGCATATGATCCACGGTAATGTTATCTGGTTTCTGGTCAATACAGTACTACCATACTGTACAGTATGATATACACTGTAGCTATTGTGGGAGAGTATCTGAAATTCACAATTGCTTTATATAGTATCTATATATTAATACTAATGCCCATGCATGGGTGTTTCGAACATAGTTTTTCTGTTCTTGGTTGGATGCACTTTGGAGAGGTACGCTACATTGAAAGGTACATCATGTCATGGAGGTTTGTTTTCCTCATGAATTTTGGCTTTAAATCGCCATTGCTCCCAAGCACACAAAAAGTCCTGAACAATATTGAAACTTTCTTGAGGCTCTGATCATGGTACCAGCACTCTCCATATGTTTTTATTTTGTTGTGCCCCGTCCTGTGGTGGCTTGACCAGAAAATTAAGGCCTGCAAAACCCAAACTCCTCCTACAATTCTTTTCGATTTGCTTCACACTTTCTAGGCCTACTATCTACCCAAAACTACTGTATGCGTTATACGTAAGGTGGCTTTTGGTTCTGTAAGGTGGGTTTTGTATGGGCTTACGTAGGGTTTCTGATGATATTTTCTGTAACTTGCCATTAAACATTTCTGGAATAAATTACTTACATTGACACTAGGATTATGACATCAAATCTTATCTATTATCAAGTTTGTGATAAAACAGGGCAATCTTTTTCTCTAGTTCACATTAGAGAATTGCTAAGTCTCAGAAACCCTGTATCAGGTTCTAAAGTGATACACTTTCCCACTAACTGCAAGTCTTAAAGTGCATTAATTGCGTTGAACATATGTATATATGTAGTATCTCATTATACAACAGCGATACTTGGTTTCACTACATAACCGAGTAAATGAGGAAATTGGAAACCAAAAGTCCATTTATAACTTCACACACATGTGGCATTTTTTCTCCATGGCGCAACGTATTGTTCTGTGCGTGTAAAGCAAATTCCATAAGTGACTGAAGCTGAAGATGTAAGTGGGTACTCAAAAATCTATGCTTGAGTACACATAAAGCCATGCTTCAGAGGATGCTACATCCACTCCTCCATGCATGGGTCTGTGAGTGATTGTTAAGCCTGTGATGCATTGCACTCTAGAGAAGAACGATGCTAGCTACTTATGGTATTAAACTAATACTGCTAAATTTATATACACTTTTTCTGCTCACTAGTGTGGACCAGCAGCAGTAATGCCTTGGAACAAAGCTTTGTATAATTTTAATTGTTTATATACTGTTGTGTTACATTAGCACTGTATTGCATACACTTGGCTACTGAGGTTGAGTTTCGCTCGCAGTAAAGGTCAAAGTTCATATATAGTGGGTAGCTAAAGCTGTGCTGTATGTACAGTAACTAGCTATTAGGCTGTACCAACAACTCGAACACTGATCAGCAACCCGCATGCATTGATGCTTCAGACTACTACTAGGTGTTGTACCAGATTAAAGGTAAAATGTAGCTTAAACCAAATAATTGTTTTCTTTAGGGTGTGGCAGCACAGCAGTTGGATTTCACTTAATCTGTTAGTAATAGTTCAGTATAGCTATAAATAATATTACATAGTTGTATATGTAACAATAATGAACTGCAGCTTAATGAAGTTCCCTTTTCCACCATTTTTTTTTTTTTGCTCAAGTTGACTTTCAAAATTAATTACACTGTACAATAGGAATTGTGGAGAGAAGTTGTCTAGAAAATTAAAGATTAACCTTTGGGATGAATTGGGTGCAGTTAAAGGCCATTCAGGGCTAAAACGAGCTAAAATGAAAGGAAATTCACAGCACATGTCTTTATTCAACTCTATGAAGCTGTATAGTCAAAACCCCAGACCACTTGTACGGCTAACCACTGGGCTTGAGAAAAACAACTGGCAAAAGCAGACCACTCAAATGTGGCTTATTTTGAGAGTTTAACTTGATAGTGGTCATGGTGAAAAATTAATCCTGTTGTCAAGGGTGATAAGGCCAGTTTTTCCACATATAGTGAATTACAGAGATGAAAGAGATACTGTACTATTGTAGAGTAATACAACCTATGTACCAATTAGTGCTTTATGATGTACAGTAACCACTATACAACAGATTATGACATAATTTTTTTCAAATTCGTTCCGGGACTTGTGCTGCACCCGTGTCTCACCCATGTCAACAGTGAAGTCATACTGTTAGGTATTCTGGTATACCATTGGAAATGGGCTAGCTTATCTCACTAGCTATCCAGATCTGTGTACAGCAGTTTTGAAGAAGCAGTAGGCCAGTATCAGAGAAGAGTAGTAGTTAAAAGAGCCACTGCTGATGAAGATGACGAAGGTATCATAGAATAGGTTGTTGGTGAACTCGAAAACCAAGTACTGTAACCATATTCCCGTGTAACCTGTACCATGTACTGTAGTATGTACTTGATGAATCACATTTAAAAAAGAAACCAGGCATGCGTGTTAAAATCAAGGTTAGCACAATTAATTAGAGTTAACAGAGGAGGCCATTTGGTGCTGGTTCAACAATGTATTACTCTACTGTACTGAAGGAAGTGCATCAGCAGCCAACCCCACGTCATCGTCCGTCCCCCCCTTCTACCACATGAAACCTTTGTGAGTTCTCTTAGTAACAGTTGGCAAAGTACTCGTCAATGCCAGCATGATCGACCTTCCAACTAACCATTCTCCGGCCGATTTGTCTTACTCTTTGTTTTGTTTTGTTTCAGATCACTCATATGTCAAATGAAGTCTCTGGCATCACAAATACTTGGCTGTCTAGGTTAACTATGTGAAGCATACACTATTGTGGTAACTATCTTATGTCAGTTCACATCTGTAAGGTTCACATCTGTATGGTCGTATACTATTCTCAGAATAATCCTTGTTGTCCTTAGAGGACATGCTCCTCTCAAAAGTTGACTTGCTAGAGTAGCAGGAGCCCTATTGACACAACCACATTGGAAGCCAATTATTAAGGGAAATCTAATCATCACCTTCAATAGGGCTAAAATGAATATGCCGAATATTCGAATTCATTCAAAACAATTTTGTAATTTGAAGCATCGAAGTTGTTAGCTAATTATAGTATAGATGGCGGGTACTAGTAATGAGGAATTTCTGTCAGTCTCTACAACTGCAACAACATCATACACTGGACTAGAGATTTATCAATAATCGAGATTTATCAATAATCGGTGATTGCGAGAGTGATCGGATCGGTTGCTGATATGCCTTACATATCAGTAATGGCACAAACACTCCGTGGACCGATTATTTTGCATGGCAAACATAAGTACCAGCTATGAAAAGCCTTTTTGCTCACTACAAACAAATATACAGCCTCTCTATACTATTTCATAAATGCTAAGTTACGAGAAGCCATACAACTTTGCATGTAAATATTGCTATTAGTGTTAAAGTATTGTTACCCAGAACAGTAGCTGTTACACTTTAAGAATAAAGAACTGCACCAAGAGAAAACTAATCTGATAATCTGTGTGTAACAGCCATCTTGGCAACTAATCAAAGCACAGAGTAATCTGGACAAGAGAGCATGTATTAAAGTATTTGTGGTGCCTAATTGTCTGGGTTGTGTAATAGAGGCCACACCATCACAGGTAACCAGTTTTGTAGCAAAAGTTACAATACTTATGTTTTCTCCATGCTGAAAATCATATACATCATGTAGTAGCTACACAGCCATCTTGGCAACTAATCAAAGCACAGAGTAATCTGGACAAGAGAGCATGTATTAAAGAATTTGTTGTGCCAAATTGTCTGGGTTGTGTAATAGAGGCCACACCATCACAGTTAACCAGATTTGTGGCAAAAGTTACAATACCTCTGTTTTCTCCATGCTAAAAATCATATACATCATGTAGTAGCTACACCAGTAGTTTATTTGATTTACACTTAAATATGCAATAATTGAATTGGTAAAATCAGTATTGGCTCTTGTAGGTACAAACTAATTGGATAATGGTACAACTGAAAAATCCTTATCAGTACACGTCTAGTAGCTACATCGTGAGACACTTCTACTTCATTGCAAAAGCCACCTAGCTACTGAGGTTTTTAAGATATCATGATGTTTTACGATTGAATACAAATAATAAGAAATAACACATATACAGTGTATTTCAGTATTACACTGTATATAGAATTTTCGATTATTCATTTTTGACTAAAAACATTTGTTCTCTTTCATTTAGAATATTCTTTTTAGCCCTAACCTCGAACCCAATGTACCTATATAGATACTTAGTAGAATCAACTCACAAAGGTATGGCAGATATATACCTATTCCCTTGCTTTGCATAAGCATGCAAGTGTCAAAGGCAAAAGAAATACTTTAGCATCCCATACAAGTAATGTTCCTATAGCTTCCAGTTCAAGCAGATGTATAAAATGCTTAGGCTTAAGGTTACGGAATATTTTAAAATGTGTGGGCGGAACAAATTACAAAACTTGCTTTAAACCATGGGGAGATAAAGAATTTCAACAACTGTGTTGTGTTAACAATACAACTAATTGTGCTTGTTTGTTTTTACTGCAGAACAATGACTGTTCTTGGGTGTGTGGTCAATAGAATACCAGATTAAATAATTTCAACACAAGTAACTTAACAGCTAAAATATCTAGGTCCTGTGGAAGCGATTTTTTAAGTTACTGGTTGTATAGATGTTTTATTGAACTTTTAGTAGTTTTTTCGAGTGAAACAAGCTCTTTGAAGGCTTGTATCTCTGTCACTGGGAAGAAACATGCCAAAAACGCTTCCACAGGACCTAATAAATTTAATATACAGTATCACTATGCCCCAGAAATGCCAATAGAGCCTACAGCTTTTGCTGTATTCAGTGGTAGTAAAATATGATAGTGACAGCTGGAGCAGAAGGATGTATGGGCTGGCTTACTTGTCAAATTGTAGTGTTCCACCTGCCTCAAACTACACTGTAGCTACATAAAAACATTAAATATGAAGGGCTTCACCTTCATTGTAAACTTTTCGTGGTGCTAGACTGGTTTTATGGGCTTCTCAAAAAGTATTGATAAGCATTCAAAATTTTGAATGATTGCCCGTGACTATACCGTAACCTTAAGCTAATGTTCTACACAACCCATGCTCTGAATAACCACAAAGTCTAGCAAGTGATTAAATTAAAAATGCTTTTAAGCTAAGGATCTACGCAATGTACAGCATCTACATAATCTATATAGCTGCAAGTATCAAAGGTGAAATAAATGCCTAAGCCAGCTAATGTTCTATACAACCAACTCCCCAATAGCTGCAAGTTCAAGCAAGTGCAAATAAAAAATGTTCTAATCTTCTATGCAATCTATGCCCCCAGAATAGCTGCAGGTTCAAGCAAGTATCAATTGCAAAAGAAATATATTACTGTAGCTTAAACTAATCTTCTACGCAACCTATATTCTGAATAATCTTATGAGGTAAAGCAAGTACCTTAAAAGTGCTTAAGCTCAAGTTAATGTTGTACATAACCTACACTCTCTGAAGAGCTGCAATGTCAAGCAACTCTACAAAAAATATCTAGTAGCCAACTTCATTGCATGCTGTCGATGTATTTTCCTCAATCTGGTGAATTTTGTTTTTACCAAGCCTCCTGCGGTCAATCCCAACCTTTAGGTATCTCACATTTTCTGCGCCACACCCAGTTTTGTTGTTTTCCTGACTGCTACTAGTCACCCACCCATTAATATTCTAAGATACAAGTATCCATACCCAATCCCCCTAAGCTTGTCAAAAATTAGAGTACATATAGATGACAGAATTTATCCAGAGCAGGATGACCACAAACACCACTGTTTTGAAAGTCATCAATTGAAAGTATTAAGACGACATCCAGTGAACAGCATACAGTACTGGGTTGGCTAGACTACTATATTTCTCTGGTAGCTGTTTTATGCTCTGCTTGCTCGCATTCCTGGCGTACCAGAAAACCATAAAAAATATACCAATCCTTTGTTGGTGATGCCTGAATCCGGTATGACACCCACTTCCAAAGAAAGGCAGCCAACTCTAAATCACTGAACTGGGGTCAGAAGCATAGTTAGCATACAGCTATACTGTACATGTGTTCCGTTACAATATCATACATGACTGTTGTATTAGTATACATGACTGTTGTATTAGGCTGGCTGCTGTATTAGAGTATCTCAAGTGACCACCAAGGCTTGTGTCATTGTTTTTGCTATTATTACACCTAGACCAATAAGAGGTGCAGTGATCATATTCGAGTAAATATATTGTTAAGAGGTATGGTCTCTGTGGGTGATTGTTTAATATTAGTCAACTTAGATGGTGAATGGGTGCTACCTCGACCTATTGTGAAGTTATAGGTATCTACGTACTGGGTGTCCTGTATGTCTTACAGTAGCATAAGCACTTTAAATAATATTGTGGTATCTAAATATGCTGCTCAAGAAAAGTGTTGATATGGAAAAGTGATGCCTTGATGGGGTTTCGTTGCATGAAGAAAACGATGACCTGCCTGATTGAAAAGACAAGGCGCAGAGGGCACACACTCGTCAGAACCTCAAAAGTCACATGCCACTGGTGACTTTGTTATTGCATTACTACTGCTGTGGCAAGTGTTTGTTACTAGTATTGTGTCAGTAAAGCAATCGCTAGCTACCTCCTTAGACTTATGGCAACTGACTTGTTAAAGCATCTTTCTTGAGTAGACCTGTGAAATGGAAAAAGAATAATAGCTACAACTCATTTTTACACAGTAGCATATATATTTAAGTTAAAAAACTGTTACACACTGTACAGTATATATAGCTGTTTGTAATAGGCCAGTGTTTCACCTCTGTTTCAATGGGTTACACTGCTGTTTCTGATGGGTTTTGAACAATGTTCTGCCAATGCCAGCAAAACAAAGGCTTTTTTGATGCCTACTGTATTTGGCCGTGTGCTAGTAAATATACTGTAGATCTTCATCCATTTTGAGGCCTAAGCAATGCCTACCCCTGCCATCCCCAACCAACCTCCCAGTTTAGTGTTTCATGAAACAAACTGTGTGTATAATGGTCAGAAATTCTATAGATATTGCCTTGTGTACTACACATCTTCATTTGAAGCCACAGATATTTATGTACTGTAGCTCCATTTTTGGCAGAAGTGTTACACATTCTGCCAAGTACTTATAACACTCTAAAATGTTATGTATTTATGAAGTACAATATCATTCAATGTACCCATTAGGTTGATTTTTGGTATTTTACCTGGTGTTGTGCTTTGCTTGTGCTGTAGCTTGCTTTAGGTAATGTAATCAGTGCTTTAGGAGACAAGAGTAGAAAGATAAGTCACATTCCATACAGAGATTCCAAATTAACAAGACTATTACAGGATTCACTTGGAGGAAACAGGTGCTGAGTGTATATTGTTTTATTGTAAATATGGGTTTATGTTTATCTTGTCTGCAGTCGAACTCTGATGGTAGCATGTATTAGCCCTTCTGACAGAGATTTTATGGAATCTCTTAGTACTCTAAAGTATGCCAACAGAGCAAGAAATATACAAAACAAAGCAGTTGTCAATCAGGATAGGACAAGTCAACAGTTATCAGCACTAAGGTCAAGTTGCATACAGTGTACATCTGTATGTGTAAAGTCTAAATGATTATGTATGTGCAGCTGCTGTTCCTACAGTAGCGGTCAAAAAAAAGTTCCTGTTGCATTTTCCTAGTATTTTAAATAAGCGCAACACAAACGCAAGGTAATTGCTCTGCTTAGAGAACGCCTCAGAGAATGCAAACGCTTCACTAGCAAAAAGGAGTTTTGGTGGCAAAAAAATACCGTCAAACTGTAACCATACAATATAGCCTAAGCCATTGATAATAACAGCCGCTGTTTATATCGATTTAGTTAATAGTCGAAGATTATTATGATTATTTTTATAACTTAGCTGTAATCTGCCTAGTAGCAAACGAACGGTGTTTACAAACAAAAACTACGCCTAGCTTGTACTCTATCCGATGGCTACCATTGTTTATATAGCTGTTTCTAACCCATGTGTGTCTATTTCTTTTTATCCAACTAGACAACCAATGCTTATTTTGCCAGCAGCAACGAAGGGAAGAGGGGTTACAGCCAACTGGCTAACCTACCAGCCGAAGACTAAACTCTTCTTTCTTATGTACAGTAGCTAGGAATATTCATTTAATGTTCTGTGTTATACTAACATCAGTATTAGGAAGTTCATTTTACATAGCCGAGTAGTGGCTTTGCCACAGCACTTCACAAAACAAAATCTCTCACTGTTTAAACCCCCATGGTCACACCCATTTAGTGATTGGGCAGCTTGGGGGTCGTACCTACACTCTCACAGCCACAGGTTGGCTTAATCAGTTTGTATTTTGTGTTACTCTTGGCAGCTTTCTTGGATATATCCTCATTGGCGACTAGCTCAGCTGCCTTGTAGACTTTTGAGCCCAGTCACAGCCTGTCTGTGAACGATTCACTTATTAAACTTTCAATAAATATTTACTAATTTTCATAATGTTTATGCGTGTGTTTGTGCGTGTGTTTGTGGTAGTTTTCAGTCCAGTTCCTACTCGGTAGACTTTCCTTGCTTGGCACTGTAGGCGCTCTCGACGAATCTAAATTATAGAAATGTACCAATACAAAAAGATAGCTATATGATTGCTAACCTGATATGTAGACTGTCACGCTGTTGAATCCTGTGCTTCGTTGATTTATTATCAGCCTTTCTTCAACACTCCGTAAACTGGTAAGCCTAAAAATGCACGAAAACCGGAATGCAACGAGGGACGCAAATGCACCGCTTAGTGAACGCAACGCAAACGCAGTGCAACCCAATGCAAACACAACAGGAACTTTTTATTCTGACTGCTACTGTTATTTATTATACAAGTGTACCTACACTGTATGTACTACCTTAAAATACAAGTAGAAGGAAAAATTATGAATTTTAAATTGGATTAGGGATCAAAGAAAAAGTAATTATAATGTAGTGAAACAAGAGAGGTCTAGTGGATATTTTATCCTTCAGTCATGGTTATAGACTGAACTATTGGGATTAAATGTCTCCTAGTGTATATTCTAGTCATGGTTATAGACTGAAGTATAGGGATTAATTGTCCACTAGTACATGTGACCGTCTCAGCGTAAACCCGTCTAGTTCACACAAACATGTGTTTTGAGAGTAATTAAATTTTGAAAAAATTGGTGAAATTACGCATATTACAAAGAAAATTTTCCTCAAGTTTTAATAGAGCAATTACTCATAGATTTTAGAAAGTCTCAAATCAATTAAACCTATATACCATCTTGTTCTCCTACTCATGGGAGTTCGAAAATCTTTGTTGTAGCCCCAATGGTTTGTGTGTCACATGTGTTTGTTTAGGATGCGGTAGACATAAACAAAATTGTTGCCGTTTCTTCAATAAAACCGCCTTCATACACCTATACACAAGTGACTGCTGGGTGAAAACTAAACCTTGGTCAATGTGCCAATCCATGGTGAACATTGTAAGCCAAATCCCAACTCTGTGGACTAATCCAAACGGAAGTTATGGCTGTGAATGTAAGCGTCTGTAGTTTATTTTTAGCATAGTCACTGTACAAATTGATTTCCTTGCTCTTCCTACTGTCTAGCGTTGTAATTCCAAAACTGCTCACCATAATCGACTGAAACTTTGGTAAACCATTCATTGGACAATGCAGATAATGTTGAGAAAATAAAAAGGAATTCAGAAGTTGTGTGAACTAGACTGGTTTTCGCTGAGATGGTCACATATATTCTAGTTGACATTTGATTGCTATAATTCAGTCAGGTTATAGACTGAAGTATACAGCCTCTAGGTATTCAATGCCCACTAATAGGAATAAGCAACCTCTCTTGTTTTACTACAATGTAATACATGTAGTTGTAGCATAGGCACAAGGGATTAGCCTGATATGTATGCCCAAAGCCCTGGCATACATATCAGGCAAATCCCAAGTGCACATATTACAGCTATTATGTAATGGTTCTGTTTCAGGCTAATAGCCTTTGCCAGGTGAGCAACCACCCATGCCAATTCAAGTGTAGCTACCATTCGTTTTAATGCATGCCTGAAAGATTCAAGTATGGCAATGCAGTACACAATGTCACAGTTATGATTGTTGTAATGAATAGATGAGTCCTAAGGATATCAATTCAAGTTGGGCAAATAATCAGGAATTTTTGAAGTATTTTAATGCTATTGCATTGTTTAAAGACTTATTACAATGTTTAATAAAGGCCTTGAAAGGATAGGCTTTGTTATAGAGATAGAGTGGTTATCTGTAATGTGGGTGTGATCCATATTCAAAATTATGCCGAAATGCTTGTGAATGTGCTAGTTCTCACCTTTAACCAAACAAAGTATGGTAGTACTGTATATTAGGGATCATGCAATACTTTGCTTTTCCAGCCAAAAATATCATCAACCTCAATTTCCCTTCATGACAGCTTGGCAACATTAGTTAGATACAGCCAAGCCCAAAAATGTCTTCAGACTAAATTCAAACCCTTCCAAAAGATTTCTATGGAATTTTAAAATTTTTCTGTTTAATGGAATTTTATGCTGACTGACCAACTAGGTAACTACTGTAACTTCATGTAACTAATTAAGTAACTAACTAACTAATGAGACCAGCCAAGGCATAACGCTACGAATTTGATTTCGTCACTGTTTGACGTTGCTTCGTCCGAAGATGTGCCTTTTCACCAACCACAGTATGTATAATATAGTAGAGTAGCTTAGCATCAAATTTTGAGGAAATCGTGACAAAGCGGATAAATGCACAAATTTTTTCTAAAGTTTTTTTGAAGTATTTGGATCATTTTTGGAAGGGCTGCCATGCCCCCAGTATTTTTGGTCACTGCTTGTAGCCAATAATCTAAATACTCTAATAGAGCAGTCAACCACTAGCAAATACATTGTATGTACATTACAGAGACAATTATAATTATTCTGAAGTGGTCTGACGCTTTGTCAGTCCATACCAAAAATTCATTTGACATCTTATCATGATGGTCAGACATGATAGGGGAGGCGCATAGGTATGCTTTTGCATGCCTTTTCTAGGGGGTCTGAAGGCATGCGCCCCAGGAAATTTTTAAAGAATGAGTACTGTAAGATTGATGTTTTTCAAGTTTTTAGGCATATCAAGACACACTGTAGTGTGTCGTGCGGCCCAAGAAACCGGCGCGCAACATCCGTGTGTATATTGAAAGAAAGAAAGAAAACGCAATTTTCGCACCTCCGTAGCTCTGTGCTTCCTTGATGAAACAAGACGACTTTTGCTATGGACACGCCCTCCAACTTCACCACTCCACATTCCAAATTTGAGCGAAATCGCTTCAAGCGTTCCTGAGATATGCAACTTCAAAAATTGGCTTAGTTTCTTCGTGTTTTTTCTTCTTATTTTTCTTCTTTTCGCACACTTACAAAAACTGCTATAAAACGCGAATGCTTCATCCGATTGCCTTGAAATTTGGCACACAGAAGGGGGGTATAAAGGCACATCTCGGTACCAACTTTGGCTGGACTACGATAAACAGGAAAAGAGTTATGAGCGATTATTCACGAAAATAGCACCAATATGTTGTCACACCTACAGGGTAAACCGCGTTTGGGAAGAAGCTGAAAATCGGTGGGCGAATAGGTTAACTATTGAACCTCAAACCTTTTGTGGTTTGAAAGAAACCGAGCTAGAAACCAGGAAGATGGAACGAATAAACCAACAGTGTGTAACAATTAAGCAATCAAGATTAGCTATTAAAAAAAACGACTGCTTGCCACACCTACCAGATAAACCGCTTTGGTTAATGCTTTGAAAATCGTTGTACAGATGGCGTAATCATCTTAGAAAGGCTCTTCAATGGTGTAGAAGAATCAGACATAAAGCCACTGAGTTATAACACGAAATCCAACTTGGTGCAGCAAGTGCGAGATCGAGATACTAATAGAGCAGTCATCCTAATAGAGCAGTCACCCTGAAGAGAATTCAAGAGATCAGCTAGAAACAAGTAACCTGTATAGAGATCAGCTACAACAAGTCACCCTGTAGATAGATCAGCTACAAACAATTCACCCTGTGGAGAGATCAGCTAGAAGAAGTTACCTTGTAGGGAGTTCATGCAACTATGGAAAGAGATAGTTCAGCTAGAAGCAATCACCTTGTAGAGCTCAGCTAAAAAGAAACAACCATGTAGAGAGTTTAGCTACAAACAAATCGCCCTGTAGAGAGATCAATAGAAGAAGTTACCTTGGCGAGAGTTAAGCTACAAAGAAACCATCATGTAGAGAGTTCAGCAACAAACAAATCTCCCTGTACAGAGATCAGATAGAAGAATTTACCTTATATAGAGTTCAGCTACAAAGAAACCATCATGTAGAGAGTTCAGCTGCAAACAAATCACCTGTAGAGAGTTCAGCTACAAACAAATCTCCCTGTAGAGAGAAATCAGCTAGAAGAAGTTTCCTTATAGATAGTTCAGCTACAAACGAATCACCCTGTAGAAAGATCAGCTAGAAGAAGTCACCTTGTAGAGAGTTCAGCTACAAAGAAACCATCATGTAGAGAGTTCAGCTGCAAACAAATCATCTGTAGAGAGTTCAGCTACAAACAAATCTCCCTGTAGAGAGATCAGCTAGAAGAAGTTTCCTTGTAGAGAATTCAGCTACAAAAAAAATCACCCTGTAGAAAGATCAGCTAGAAGAGGTCACCTTGTAGAGAGTTCAGTTACAAAGAAACCACATGTAGAGAGTTCAGCTACAAACTAGTGACCTTGTAGAGACATCAGCTAGAAGAGGTCACCTTGTAGAGAGTTCAGTTACAAAGAAACCACCATGTATAGAATTCAGCTACAAACAAATCACCCTGTAGAAAGATCAGCTAGAAGAAGTTACCTTGTAGAGAGTTCTGTTACAAAGAAACCATTATGTAAAGAGCTCAGCTGCAAACAAATAACCTGCACAGGATTCAGCTACCGACAAATCACCCTGTAGAGAGATCAGCTAGAAGAAGTTACCTTGTAGACAGTTCAGCTACAAATAAATCACCCTGTAGAGAGATCAGCTAGAAGAAGTTACCTTGTAGATCGTTCAGCTACAAACAATTCACCCTGTAGAGAGAGCAGCTAGAAGAAGTCACCTTGTAGAGTGTTCAGTTATAAAGAAACCATCATGGAGAGTTCTGTAATAAATATGTGTTTTATATAATTTGTACATTTATTGATAAAATCAGAAAATTTAAAGTATATCTGCTTCATCTTTTCTTCTTCCTGTGGTGAAGAAAAAAAGATAGGTTAAAAAATCCCCAAAGCCGGCCTATGGCGGCCGGCTTTGGGGTATACAAATATAAAAAGAAATGTAATCTAATCCAAAACAGCCAAGCTGTAAAAAAAGAGAGCGGCACTCAGAAAGGCTATGGTGAAAAAAGATGTGAAATCCAAGTTGGTGGCTAAGAAATGGCTATGATGGTAGGTTAGTGGTAAAAATTTTAGTAGCAACAATTCACGTGAATTTTGTGCCGCTTGGTCTTGGCACAAAATTTACCTGAATTGTCCTTATTAAAATTTTTACCATTAACCTACCATCACAGCCATTTCTTCGCCACCACCTTGGATTTCACATCTTTTTTCACCATAGCCTTTTTGAGGGCCGCACTCTTTTTTTACAGCTTGGCTGTTTTGGATTAGATTATTAATAACAAGTCAGTCATTTTCATACAGTCATACAGCTGGAACCAGCACACTATTCCTGTTCTCAAGTTCTATAATTGTAGGGTATATTGCAGAGAACTGACTATTGTACAACATAGTTCTATTTTATATAAAAATATCACTTGACAGTATTATATAATTTTAGTTACAAGTTTGTGACACTCCTGGGGGAAAACAAAATAGAATGCATGCAGCATTTTCTGTCAATTGTCTAGTAATCCTTGTACGAGCTTCTTCAGCAGCTTGTCTTCTTGATACATTTCTTACATCAGTTGATGCTTGATCCATTCTGGCTACCGATTCTTCACAGCTAACTTGTGAGTTAACCTCCAATGCAAACAAGTGACTTATTGCTTTAGTAATAATGTTTTTATTAGGAAGCAAATATTTTTTCTGATCTTATTTCCCCATCTTTGATATAAATAAATTTTCTAATTCTTGCTAATCTCCACGTCCTTCGTGGAATATGTTCATCTTTGAAAATAACTATTTCTCCTATTCTAGGCTGTCTGTTTAATTGTAATTGTTGATTCCTATGAACAAGTGGTAATGTTTCTCTCAAGCTAGCCAAATAGTCATGCTTCCAAGACTCTCAAAATTGATTCAATTGTTTTTGACTTCTTTTCCAATGTTTAATCAACTCTTTCACCGAATCCATCTTGGGAAAATAATCAACATCATCACTATAGTCTAGATAAGATGGGATCACATCTCGGTTACCAGTGAGAGAGTGAGTGGGGGTTAGGACAAAACCTGATTCGAAATCCTCACCAACGTAAGTTAAATGGCGGCTGTTGATGATAGCCTCAACTTCGACTAAGTATTGTTAATTTATCCCAGTACAATACCTTGCGCCACATACCCTTCCTCAAACTCTGTTTCACCATACCGATCAGACGTTCGTAAAACCCACCTTGCCATTTGGCAAGGGCAGTAGTAAAACTCCACTCAATACTTTCACAACCAAGGAAATCCCTTAATTCATCACTTTTAAACAACTCAGTCCACTGCTAGTCCAAAGTCAACTTGACTAATCTAAATTGTGGGGCATTATCACAAATTATTAATCTTGGTCGCCCTCTACAAGATATGAATCTTCGTAGGCAATCTAGAAACATCTTAGCTGTTAATCCTTTTACTAATTCCAAGTGGACAGCACATATTGATAGACATTTAAATAAGCATACCCACATTTTCCCCACTGATTCACCTTCCTTAGCATTAATAGTTCCAAGGTAATCAAGTCCGATAAATTGAAAAGGCTCTGATCTGGAGACCCTTTCACGAGGCCATGGTGGCATATGTGGCAGTTGAAATGAAGGGCCACAATGTTTTTTACATATCACACACTGTGTTAAGACTTGCATGATTTCTACTCGTCCTTTTGGTATCCAGAACTCGTGACGAAGATGACTTAAAGTACGCGAAACACCTGCATGTACTAGTCTACAATGTATTTCCATAATAACAAGTTTTAAAAACTGGTGCTTACAAGGCAACAACTTAGGGCACTTGGTGTCAATATCAATCTAATCAAAAACAGCTAAGCTGTAAATAAAGGTGCGGTCCCCAAAAAGGCCATGGTGAAAAAAGATGTGAAATCCACTTAGCACACAATTCACCTGAATTGTTGTTATTAAAATTTTTACCATTAACCTACCATCACAGCCATTTCTTGACCATCACCTTGGATTTCACATCTTTTTTCACCATGGCCTTTTTGGGGGCCACATCTTTTTTTACAGCTTAGCTGTTTTTGATTAGATTTACTTCTTTTTGTATTTGTATACCCCAAACTACGGCCGGCTTTGGGGATTTTTTAACCTATCTTTTTTTCTTTACCACAGGAAGAAGAAAAGATGAAGCAGATGTTAAATACTTAAAATATTTCTGATTTTATCAGTAAATGTACAAATTATATATATATATATAATACATATATTTATTACAGAACACTCTACATGGTGGTTTCTTTATAACTGAACACTCTACAAGGTGACTTCTTCTAGCTGATCTCTCTACAGGGTGAATTGTTTGTAGCTGAACTATCTACAAGGTAATTTCTTTTTGCTGATCTCACTACAGTGTGATTTGTTTGTAACTGAACTATCTACAAGGTAACTTCTTTTAGCTGATCTTTCTTCAGGGCAATTTGTTTGTAGCTGAATTTTCTACAGGGTTATTTGTTTGCAGCTGAACTCTCTACATGGTGGTTTCTTTGTAGCTGAACTCTCTACAAGGTAACTTCTTCTAGCTTATATCTCTACAGGGTCACTGGTTCGTAGCTGAACTCTCTACATGATGGTTTCTTCGCAGCTGAACTCTCTACAAGGTAACTTCTTCTAGCTTATGTCTCTACAGGGTCACTTGTTTGTAGTTGAACTCTCTACATGATGGTTTCTTTGTAGCTGAACTCTCTACATGGTAACTTCTTCTAGCTGATGTCTCTGCAGTGTCACTTGTTTGTAGCTGAACTCTCTACATGGTGGCTTCTTTGTAACAGAACTCTCTACAAGGTGACTTATTCTAGCTGATCTTTCTACAGGGTGATTTGTTTGTAGCTGAACTCTCTACAAAGTGACTTCTTCTAGCTGATCTATCTACAGGATGACTTGTTTCTAACTGAACTCTCTACATTGTGATCTGTTTATAGCGGAACTTTCTACTGGGTGATTTGTTTGCAGCTAAACTCTTTGCATGATTGTTTCTTTGTAACTGAACTCTCTACAAGGTAACTTCTTCTAGGTGATCTCTCTACAGGGCAATTTGTTTGTAGCTGAATTCTCTACAGAGTGATTTAATTGAGCTGAACTCTCTACATGATGGCTTCTTTGTAGCTGAACTCTCTATAAGGTACCTTCTTCTAGCTGATCTGACTACAGGGTGACTTGTTTGTAGCTGAATTCCCTGCAGAATAACTTGCAATGTAATATAACTGAGTAAATTATAAATGCAGCTGAATGCTTTATTAGGGTGACTGTTCTATTACAGTATCTCGATCTCGCATTTGCTGCACGTAGTTGCCTTTCGAATCATGGCTCAGTGATTTGTAATCCGAGTCTTCTGTACTACTGCAAGGACTTTCTATGATGATTATTCCAGCTACATACTTAGTTTCAGCTCATTGTTCTAAGCGGTTTGCCTGGTAGACACGAAAACTAATAGTTTTTTTATTCATAAAAATCGATCACGTTATTTTGACACAGGTCGGGTTTTGTGTCATATCTCCATGGTCTTTATCCCGATTCCTTTCAAACTACAAAAAGGCACTCCTACGATGATTGATCCATCTAAATATCAATTTTCAACGGATTCCTCCAAGGGGTTTACCCTGTAGGCGTGACAGACCTTTGACCTTATTTTACGCAAATAATCGGTCGTAACGCCGTGAATATTCATGGGATTTCTACCAAAGTTTGTACGGAGATCCGGCTTAACGAGCTCTTTAAGTGTGCCAAATTTCATACCATCCGAGGACGCATTCGTGTGTTTATGGGCGAATTTTGTGAAGTGTGTGAAATGAGGAAAAAGAAAAAAACGAAGAAATTAAAACGAAATTTTGTTCACTCGTATCTCGGAAATGGCCTGAGCGGTTTTCTTCAAATTTGTTATTTAGACTCCCCTAACAGGGCGGCACGTCTCTAGCAAATTTGGTTTCAATCGGATAAGGGATCACAGAGCTACATAGGTGTAAAATTTATGTTTTCTTTCTTCCTGTTAATATTCTCACGGTGTGGCGCGCTGACTTTTTGGGCCGCACGACACACTACCGTGTGTCTTGATATCTGCATTGGCGTATCTACCGTAATATCTTAGTATGCCAAATTCATCCACTTTAACTCCAAGCTGATTCTTTAAACTGGTTCTTTTTTTTCTTTAATGTTGAAAATAATTCTTTAAAAGAGCTTAATTGGACAAACCTAACCCACAGTAAACATGTCAAGTGAATTTCTTTTGAAGTAATTGGTCCCCCCATTCATTCAATAACACCTCAACACACCCTTCGTCTCCTTCAGCAACGCGACTATGTTCCTGCTACTCGGTGACCTTTGCTTCACCCTTTAGGTCTTTCAAAAGACTGGTCCAGTTAGCATTACATCGTTCTATAACAGAGACATTATTATTCATACACTCTATTAAGTCCTCCAGGGTGAGTTCTTCCTCCTCCATTGTCCCTCCTTCAAAAGGCTTAGAGATTAACTGCTCAGTCTCCTTGATATAACGCTGGAGTTGCGCCTTCGCCGGTCCTAAATGCTTCCACAGTGGGCCCGACATCCTGCCAGCTACACCAAAACCGTGTCAGGGAGATGAGGAAAGAAACTTGCTTTCTTTGTTATAGCACAACAATCTTATTCATTAATATTGCAGAGAACTGACTATTGTACAACATAGTGCTATTTTATATAAAAATATCACGTGATAGTATTACATAATATTAGTTACAAGTTTGTGACAGGGTATTTGGCAAGTGAGATGCTTTCCTTAGCCACCATAATAGCAAATGTCAAACCTTTTTGCTTAATGCTACAGGTGAGCCACTTTTTCTTACCTGTTCATCCTACAGTTTCGACATAGCAGCCTTGTGTGCATCTGGCACTTGTGGCATGGTCAATCACATTACTTAGGGTGAGCCAGTAGGGGAGAAGTTCCTTCGCGAGTGTATGTGTTGTGTAGTCCCTCTCAAGCTCAGAGCATAGCCATGTCATTGTCCAGTGAGGTACTTCATTTCCCTCTTCCACTTGTCAGAAGTAGTCCTTGATAGTCTTTCATTGTACTTGCAGATGATTCTGTTGCAAAGAAACTGTGCTTCCTACTTACCATCTCATTATAATGATAAGAGATTTACGCATTATAGTACAAGAAAAAACAGAAAATGCCAGACACCTTTCTTTAATGCTTCATAATGAAGTGAGTGATTGTTATTACAGTGGTTAAACAGCCTTCCCAAGTAGCCCAATGAATAAACTTAAGAGTTGATATGATGGTTTTGACTAATAGAGTCAGGAAAGTCTGACTACACAAGCTAAGACTAATGACCGGACAGTGATGACCTATCAAATAGCTTAATGGGCTGCCAAACAGTTCTATTAGCCTGACAAATGTCTGGTGACCGACCGTTATAATTGTCTCTGCAGTATCTCCTTTAATTAATAATTTATTTGTAAAAACACAGTAATAACAGTCTAAAATGCTATAATAGACTTTCTATAGTCTAAAAATTTCTGGGGAGTATGACCTAGACCCCAGAATGGTACCACTTTATGGGGAGTATAGGGGTAAAGAAAGCAGTGATCCTTTGATTTCTCTTAAGTTGCTTATGTAGTGTACAGTAAATCTAATTTTTGACCTGTTTGCCTTTAACCTTTCAAGGAACACAGCAATCTCATACATGGTAGCACAGCATAGTGTAAATATTGTAACATTTTACATCTTTATTATACTTCCAACTAACATTTATATGTGACATGATGGTCTATAATTAAGGTGGTATTTAACCGATTAAGTCCAGTCACACAAAACAATTTGTTTCAACCCACGCACTTAATGAGCTACATTAGGGTGGCCCAAAACTTCACTAGTGTACAACCTAATCTACTCCTAAAAAGCTGCTGTGATAACCTGTGATGCTTTAGTTTAGCATACAAAGTTTCATGAAATAACACACCTTCATTTTTCGTCTATGTAACTCTGAAGTTGAATGCTGTCCAAGCCGATTTTTAAAATAACTTGGACAATGACAACCTAGCGCTAAGCCACTTCGATTCCAACCATTTCTCACCTTGTAGAATAATTCTCTACTTTCCTTTTCACTGATAACAACCTGGAAAGTAGTGAAAACGCACACCTGTGAACTACAACATTGGCTAACAACTCCATCAAGTCCGAATTGCGAAAATTTGAAGCGTACTATTGAAGAGTAACACTTACCTGATGCCTATACTAAATTTTAATGGTCTGTGGTGCATAATTTTGAAGCAATTTAGCAAGAAAGGAGACGGTGTGGCTAGTTAAGGCGTGCTCCATATAACTGTAATCCCGTGATGGCAGCTTGAGCCGTTTGCCAGTGAATTAACCAGAGTTGTGACAAGCTAATAGTTTTAAGGCGTGAATAATGTTAGTAGTATCCACAACAGTAGTTGGGCAGTCTGTCAGAGCTCGTTCTGTTAATCCACCGAGATGCTTTGCTGTGGTCTATGGATTTGTTCGTTTGCTCGCACATTACCACAAACTTGCTGTCCAATTAAGTTTGTACGGCTGCCCTTAATTGGTTCTGTGCCACCTTATAATGTTTGAGAAAACTACAACGCCTACTAACTTGCTCTCACTGGGGTTTGGATCGCCTGTGAACAAAGGCACAAATGTATAATGATCGGGAGTTTTCGTACCGGTGATTGAAACAGTATGACAACAATTCTATTTAACATCGATCAAAACAGATTAGCATGTGATTTACGTTCCTATCATTGCCGGAGCATTTTTGTTAATCAAGAGTTGAAGCAACAAGCTGTCATCCATGAAAGTAGACGTAGAAATGTTAGTATTAATTAGTTTCACTGATGTGTGCTTCAGAGTCATTTACCATTTGCAGGTGACCGTAGTTGCTTAACACTGTCAGTGTTTTACCTGCTTGTTAGGCGTTGGAGAGGGTGATGTGCTTGTGAGATACTGTTGTAAGAAAAGTGCAATTAAGTTTGTTGCATTGCATAGTACAGTACAATTGAGATACTCTAATAGAGCAGTCAGTCACTTAACTGTGTAATATGTATTTATAATAGAATGCACACTTAATTGCAGTAAAGATCTAGTTCTCCATCCTAGTTGTATTCTGTTTACAAAGGCTAAGCTCTGTGTGTCCAACTTGCAAACTTGCACAGATCGATATACTCCAATAGTGCAGTCACTTACCTTATTATAGCAGTCAGTTTCATACCAGGTACATGTACCAGCGTGACAACCAAACACCAGGGCAAGGCAAATACAATGTGCAGCTGCCATAGTGTTTAAGAGAATAAACATATGTAACAATACCTTGGTTGTATGTGACGTGGTCCTAGTAAGAAAATGAACAAAATGGCTCAAAATGGCACATTTCAGTTCATTTTAAAAGCAGGTCCTTTTTTGACTTCATCTTTGCTAATGCACCTAAACTTCTTCTTAATTTAACTTCTATGGTTTCTTTCGTGGTTGGAAGAGATTTCTAAGGTGGTGTTTAGTTGAGTGTTTTATTAGGATTTTAGAAGAAAAAAAACTGGGGCGAACTCTATTTTGAACCACCACTGTGGTTCATGATACTGTCATTTTCGTGCACTTCCAACTATAATGTTATTCATAAAGAAAGGACAAGTGCCAAAACTTGTTGATTGAGATTCAGAGACTGTGGCATGTCAAAGCAGACATCATTTCCCGGTTGTTATTTCTGCCCTTGATACTTTGAGCCGAATGACTGGCTGAAAAAATTGTGGATTATTTTGAAGCCTTGTGTTTTGCAGAAATCTGTATTGTTGGACTGTTGCATTGAACATTGAATATTCATCTTTGAACTTTTGTTAGATTCTGATGATTGCTGTAATTAGCTTTGTACCAGAACTTTCGTTTGTTTGTCTTCTGTGTGTTGTAATAAAAATAATTATACAACCAAGTACTAAAGATAATAAGACATGCAGTCAAAAGTACATAATAAATAATGAGCGAATGAATGAATGAATGAGTTAATTAATTAATGTACAAGAAAACTACAAGGCCTACAGACATGCACTAACCGGTGATAGAATCGCTATTAAAGCACAAGCGTATAATGTTTACTCATTTTCGTGCTGGTGACTGAAAAGCCATGTTATTCCATATAATGCACATTACAAAACAGTTAATTAAGGTGGCCACGCCCGACACCAGCACGAAGTTTGCCACGTCAGCTGCACAGGACAGGTAATACCAGTATGTTTGTTTGTATACTTTACTTGTATTGTATCCTTCCACCTAGCTTACTAGACCCTTGGCTGTCTGGGTGTAAATATATTGTAAACAGAGCGTGTGGTACTGTATGTTTTAATGTTTGTTTGTATTGTTTACTTGTATTGTACATTTTGCCTTCTCCTGGCTTGCTGGCTTGGCTGTCTTCTTTTATCTGGCTCACCAGGCTTTCATACTTACAGCCCGTTTACACTAGCCATCTAGTTCCAACTAACTCGAATCAGAGTGATTTCCAAGTCAGCGTAAATGCGTACCGTATCGAACCGAACTGTTTCGAACCTCTCTGAAATGGACCTTCTAGGGATGTGGGTCTGGTTTAAACTAGTTCGCTCTACTTACCCTGTATAAACAGTTGCGAACCTGCAGTTCGATTCGGCTCTAATAAGCGGGATAAAGATACGGAGAACTACAGCTAAAATAGCAACTGTAAAGACAAAATAAAGCAACAGTGAAGTATTTTGGGGATGATATGGAAGGACAGCCTCAAGAGCAACAAAAGGACTCAAAAACAAACAGGTACGCGTGCGAATGAACAGTTAATCAACTCCATAGAATTGAGAGGTTGCCGTCAACACTGAAAACTTTATTGTGCCTACAACCTTACGATAACAGAGCACACAAATCCTTTAACTCCATCAACAATCTCTACTTCGATGAATATTATGATTTTGGGTTTAAGTGTTTTTTGGTGATTGTAGTGGGTTTGGCCTTCGTAGTATAAACGGTGCTAAAAAATCAATCTGGATCGAACTGAAGCGATCTCATCCAGAGCGACCTGTAGTGTAAACATACTGCAAGACACTCTACTGAACTACTACAGTATTGTGTATTGTGGCGAATCTGGTTCTGTTACCAAATGCTTATGGTCCTATATAAAACAGCAACGCAAGGCCAACTGTGGAGTAACTTCCCTGAAACATAATGACATTCTCTACAATGATGACACTACTAAGGCACAATTACTAAATGATTACTTTTCTTCTGTTTTTACATCTACATCACCAGCATCTCCTAGGATAACCTGCACATACCCGACATAACTGACCTATGCATTGATGTAAGTGGAGTGCTCAAATTAATGCAAGAAATAGATGCCTCAAAGGCAATTGGTCCAGATGGAGTACCAGCTCGACTTTTAAGACTCTGTAGTGCTGAACTTGTACCAATTCTTATGATTATTTTTCAAGCTTTAATCCATCAAACTTCCATCGCAATGGACTGGAAAAAAGCCAATATTGTACCAAACTTTTAAAAAGGTGACCGTACTCAGTGTAACAACTATAAACCAGTTTCTCTAACCTGTATATGTTCAAAGTTATTAGAACACATTCTTTATTTCCACATATACTCGCATTTGTCACTATACAACATCATATGTGACGAGCAGCATGGCTTCCAATATGCCCGCTCCTGTGAATCACAACTCCTCTTGACCATCAATGACCTGGCAGTTAATCTAAACAATTGAGGTCAAACAGATGTCATAATGTTAGATTTTTCTAAAGCCTTTGATAAGGTTTCCCGCAATCTGTTTTATTATAGGTTACAGAATTATGGTATCAGAGGTAGCACGCTAGAATGGCTGAAGCATTTTTTTACAGACAGATCCCATCGAGTAGTAATCAATGGTGAACATAGTTATCCAGCCAGAATGACATCTGGAGCCCCCCAAGGCACCGTCCTTGTGCCTTTATTAATCGTATGTTATATAAACAATTTACCAAACGATATCATCTCAACTGTCAGACTATATGCTGACGATGTCTTACTGTACACCTCCATCGAATCCCTGCCTGAAACTCCAACTGGATCTACATGCTCTTCAAAAATGGGCAGCCAGCTGGAAGATGACCTTTAATATCTGAGTTTTTGAGAGTCACTAATAAAATAAATATCATATACAACCAATACTTTCTACACAACAAAGTCATTCATGAAGTAACCCACACTAAGTATCTTTGTGTGGTTATTGATTCAAAACTTACCTTGTCACAACACGTCAAAGAGATTACTAACATAACTAACAGAGTCAAAGGTTTTTTACAGCGAAATCTTCAAAACTGTCCTCCATTGATTAAAGCTAACTGTTATAAATCTATAGTTAAACCTATTTTAGAGTATGCTTGCATTGTTTGGGCATCACATACGAATAAAGACATATTTCTTATTGAATCAGTTCAAAGACGTGCTAACAACTATTCCACCTACTCAAGTGTTACTGAAATGTTCCAAAGACTAAACTGGAAGCCACTGGTACATTGTCGGAACCAACTAAAAGCCATCACCATGTTCAAGATTATTCACAATCTTATTGTACCTGCCAATATCCGCTTTCATCTGACCATTACACCTGAGGTCACCAAAATGAGGTTTCAGCAACCAATGAAAAGAATCAACTCTTCATTCTTCCCCTCCTCAATAAAATTTTGGAACTCATTAAGTGATGATATTGTATCATGCACAACAGTAGAACTATTTAAACAGAAACTAGCTGGGCTAGACTTGAGTGTTTAATCATTCATTGTAATTTACCAAATTGTTTATCTGTGCTTTTATACTCTTATTAGAGGTTTAGAACAGAAATTAAAATAATAAAATAATTAATCTCCTGCAAGTTGTGTATGCATACAGTCTGTACACAATCACTGTGCCATTTCCTCACCATTGATGAACCGCATTTAGCTACTGGTGACGTCTAGTTGATACTATACTGTGTATTGGCTACATAGCTGAATAATTTCTATCTTCAGTGTTGCCAATAATATATTACAATACTACAATAATGTATAGCTCTCTACTGTATGTTTTGTATGCACATATACTGTGTACACATCACTGTGCTATTGCCATACCAATGATGTAGCACTTACAGGGTAGCTACTGATGGCCTCTAGTTATGATGCCACTATTGTGTTATATCTGTCACTATTGTGCCATATTGAGTTTATTTGGGATCGTTATTATTTTAGTAGTGCATAGCCTCACCAGGAGGTTGTCGCATTGGTGTATGTACTTGGTTGTATGTGACCCGGTCCTAGTAATAATAATAATAATAAGATCTAGAACCGGGTTACATACAACCAAGTACATACACCAACGCGACAACCTCCTGGTGAGGCTATGCATGACTAGGTGGTGAAGGCATGATCAAAACAATTATAATCCCAAATCAACTCAATATGGCACTATAGTGACAGATATACTGTACAGCACATACCAACAAGTAAGTAACAATAATATTAATGATAGCTAGGTGAAAACCACATGCACAGTTGCACAAATTTTGTACAATGTACAAATGAATTATACTCTTATCTTCCATGATGTTTAAACAGCACTGCATGGGTGTTCAATAAACAAGTATATGCGACCGGATCTGCGAAAACAGGACATAATCACATATTTTTCAAATTCCTGGTTATTGAATATTTATAATCTACTTAGCCAAGTGTACCTACTGGAAAAGTTTTAGCTTCATATGCCAATAGATTTGGGAGTTACAGCCCTACAAAGTAGCAACAACAGAAAAATTGATTTGTACAGCAAGTATAGAGAAAATGAATTACAGGTGCTTACAAAAATGGTTGTAACTTTCCAACGGATTAAGGTGCGGAGGTAAACTTTTCACCATCGTGTTTGCCATGAACAGGGGAATCAATTACTGGGTAAGTTTGTCCTTTACTAGCCCTTCTTCTCTGCATACAAAGGCTAAATTCGTGAAGCAAAATCGATCACGTACGATCGCTTCGACATGATGTAAACAAACGCTCATAACTTACATATCCTTGGGTCTACTGCAATGAAACAAAGATGTTCCAACACCTCTTGAGCAGATGATATCAAAGTTTTTGTTATTAGTCCCTTCCTTCACTAAGAAACAGGGGTAAAAAATTTCCAGAATTTTTTCAATGATGCGCAAGTATTTCACCCAATGTATTCAATGCTTTATACTGTAAATTTAGGCTTGTGCGATTATGTCCCTTTTTCGCAGATCCGGTCACATATAATAGATAATTGACAACTTGTGATGGGTCATTTTATTGTAATTGTAATTGCAGGAATCCACTCAGTAAAACTGAAAGATATGCAATTTGGTTAATCAGGTAGCTAGAGCCAAGACTATGGAATTGTTATGTGGTTGTCTTAGTTGTCTACTTGTCCTACAGTAGCTCTATATCATGTGTAACACAATAGTGGCATCGTAACTAGAGGCCAGTGCCAGTACATCATTGGTGTGGCAATGGCACAGTGATGTGTACACAGTATATATGCATACAAAACATACAGTATACATTATTGTAGTATTGTATGCAGCAATACCTTAGGGCAACACCGAAGATGGATATTATTCAGCTATGTAGCCAATATACAGCACAGTATTAACTAGAGGTCACCGGTAGCTAAAAGTGCTTCATCAGTGGTGTGGCAATGGCACAGTGATGTGTACACACTACAGCATGCACAACTTGCAGAAGATACACAATACTGTACTGTTATAATATGCAAGCCAGTTGAGCCAGATAAAGGAAGACGGCCAAGCCAGCCAGAGTCTAGCAAGCCAGGTGAAGGCAAAATGTACAGCACAATGTGCAATACAAACAAACATTAAATGTTTGCAAAGAGCCAGCCCAGCCAACTAGAGCTTGGAAAGCCAGGTGGAATGAAGAAAATATTCAAAGCAATAAAAGTTATCAATACAAACCCCTATTAATGCTGTCTAGTCTTGTGTAGCTGGCATGACAAACTTCCTCCATATTGGCGTCCTCCATATTGGCGTCGGGTGTGGCCGCCTTAATTAATTTTGTAATATGCGTTAAATGGAATAACATGGCTTTTCTGTCACCAGCACAAAAACGGGTAAGTATTATACATTTGTGCTTTCGTTCAATAGCAATTCTATCCCAGGTTAGTGCGTGTCTGTAGGCCTTGTAGTTTTCACGTACAATATTTCATTCATTGATTCATTATTCATGATGTAATTTTGACCGCCTTTCTTATTATCTTTAGTACTTGGTTGTATAACAATATCATACTGTACAATAGTTCTGTATAGTAGGGACCACAAAGGAGTAGGCGTGGCCCTCGAAATAACATCACCCAAAAGCCATTCTTAATTTTCCCTGATGACGATGAGGCAGTATTGGTTAGGCAAAACTAAGCCCAAACAAGCCTTCAGATTGATCAGAAATGCTTTCAACAAGTTGCTACAAAAATTAAATATTTATTTGATGGAATTTTCTAGTGATTGAGTGACTGAGTAACTGACTAATGCCTTCAGACAAGCATAACTCGATAACGGCTAAGGCTACGGGCTTGATTTTTTCACTGTTCGACGTCTCTTCGGCCCAACAGGTACCTTTTGGCATACTGCAGTACGTATAATGCATTCTTCATGGACTTACCAGTATCCTCCTTTGTGTCCCATTCATCTTTTTTGACAGCGAAAAGTGCCGATTTGGCAGTAGCACGTGATGGCTTCCCTTCGAAACGGAAATCGTCTGTATTTTTCATAGTGGCTATTTTGATAGCAGAGGGGCTTTTCAAACAGTTCTTGATTCGTACTGCTGTGTAACGGGTTGAACATAGCCGACAACGAAGCGTAATAGATACTTCACTTTTCAGACGATAATTGGGGCGTGCAGTACCATTTCAGATGCGGTATGTGTGGGTTCAAAATAATTCTTTACAAAAAAGTTAACAAACAAGTACACAGAAAAATTTGGAATTTTCAACTAGAGTAGTGACCATAGCAGATCGATAAAAAGTACTGAAACAAGCTGAAGTAGTGCATGATATTAAATCGCAGTAAAACAATAAGTAGTGTTATATCCCTACTGTGCTCAAGATACCATAATGGAAATGTACAGTAGAGATATAATAATACTACTTATTGTTTTACTGTGATTTAATACAGGGGTATCATGCACTACTCCAGCTATTTTCAGTACTTTTTATCAATGTGCTATGGTCCCTACTCTAGTTGAAAATTCCATATTTTTCTGTGTACTTGTTAATAAGATGACCAGAATGGCATATTTCAGTTTATTTAAAAAGTACTTTCATTTGTTTCTTTTGACTTCATATTTCCATTGAACCTATAGTCCATCCCAATTAACTTCTAAGGCTTCTTTTGTGGGTGTGGGAGCTTTCTAAGGTGGTGTTTAGGTGAGTGTTTTTTTAGGATTTTTGCAAAAACACAATTATTAACTACTACCGTGATTCATGATAGCTACAGTCATTATGACAACTACAGGTGTACTACAGTAACATTACAGTCAAGTCTTTGACAGAGAACAATGCATGTTGCTTGTCTACTTATCTAATGTACTTGTATTGCAGGGTAGGTGTGGTGTGAAAAATGCAGACTACAGTATTCCCTTATGTGATATACACTGTGTGTAGCCATTGAGCTGCTACTGCAAATCATCACTTTGTGATGCAAATGAAAGGAAATAAGTACAAGTAGAATTAGGAGTTCGATTAGGAATGAAGGAAATAAAAGTAGGAGGTTTCATACATCTGAAGTTACATGCTAGTAGACATTTAATCCCTTTTTTCAGTCTATACCCATATCTAAATTAGTAATGTCCACTAGTATATCCTCAGGTGTAGGAAACCTTCCTTGTTTCACTACCTTTTATTTCTTTGATCCCTAAGCAAACTTAAATTCCTAAATTTTCCTTGTACTTGTTTGTTTACTTTACTTTTTGTAATATTATTTTGACTTGGGATCCACGCATACTGTATCAGAAGAAAGGGTTGTGCCACGCTTATTGTAGTTGTCTGAGCGCATGCTCCCCCCCCCCCCCCCCCTGTATCAGTTATTGAAATAGCAAGTAGCCACTATGCTACGTTTTCAGCTATGTTCAGCTTGTTAGACAGTTTTATAAAACAAAGAATACTATGAGAAGGACATCTGGCATTAATTTAGTCAGAATGGAAAACTCGGAAGATTACCATTACAAAGTATAGGGAAGCCATCATGCAGCATCACTGCAAATCAACACCTTGCGCTGTTAGCAAAGTTAAATGGGACACAAAGGAGGACACATGTAAATGCATGAATCATGCATTATACATACTGAGGAAGTATGCATTGTACATACTGTAGTATGTCAAAAGGTACCTGTTGGTCTGAAGTGACATCAAGCAGTGAAAAGTCAAGCCTGTAGTAGGGATGCAACAATATATCGATATATCGATATATTGCAATATTTTCTATCATAATACAATACAATATGTCTGATGAAACATATCGATATATTACGTAATGCAATAAATTGTGTTACAATATATTGCATAATATATTGTGTTACAATATATTCTGTAATATTACAGGGTTGTAATGGGCTGTGGCTTGTGGATAATTAGCCTATTCAGCTGCCACCCTCCTGGAGGGCGGGCATCAAAGCCACCAGAATGTAATTGTTTATGTTTGGAAGCCACATATCTTAAACAAACAGTGCTGGTTGTAGTACTGTCTACTTGTACTGAAATACCTATTTAATGAGTGTTGGCCATTATAAGCAGTTTTTTACTGGTGGGTGTACACCACATGACACTAATACTATCTGCTGTATCTTATGGAATCCATGAGTTATTTACACAAGTAATAGCACTTTAACATCACCAAAGGCCCTAATCCAAATATTGCAATACAGCAATATATTGCAATATTTTTAAAGACAATATGCAATATGGTATTTACCCGTATTGTTGCATCCCTAGCCTGTAGCCTTAGCTGTTGTATGCTTGTCTGAAGACAGTAAAAAATTCCATTGAATCATTTTTACAAAAAATTATAGAAACCTGTTGAAGCATTTCAGGTCGCACTGAAGGCAGTTTTTGGCTTGGTTTTACCTAACCAATACTTCCACGGTGTTATGAAGGTAGTATGGGCTGGTTTCAGTGTGATATTTTTACCAGAAAAGCCCAAACCTTCATGATCCCTAATACAGTACTATCTTACTGTATGATAGGACACAAAGGAAAACAACAGTAAGTTCATGGTGCATGTATTGTAGATGCTGCAGTTGATTAAAATGAATCTTTAGGATCCAACAACATTGAGTAATGAAGAAACCAAGCCTTGCAGCATTAGCTGTTTTTGAGTTTCACTTGTCTTAAGATTAATATTAGTAAGCCTATCGATTATTAGAAGCAATTTTAGTTACTCTGAAGGTATTGATTAAACCTCCCTTATGCTGCTAAGTTATTGTAAAAGAAAGATGAGGATGGTTTTTGGTTGAGAAACGAGAGAAGTCAGTAGTTGGCACTGGTAGTTGAATGCCAGCGAATTGGTACAGTGGACTAGAGCATAGGTACTGCAGATGCCAAGGGTCGGGGATTGGCTTTAGTGCAATATACAAACTTTCATGATCCTTACTGTATTTATGTACAGTAGTACTGTACATGCACGTAGAGTTGTACTGCAGTACTGTTGGATTTTGTGTGTCACATTTGAATTGGAAGAAATTAAATTGTATAATTATTCTCCTTTAAGGTGTAGATGCATATAGTATGTATGTATAGTACTAATGATAACATATATTTATAATGTAGAGCCCAAATTCAGAAATTAGAAGTAGAATTAGCAGAATACAGGCAAGGCAAGATTGTTGTTGGGGCTGATGGTAACGTAGTTCTAAATGACATGTCAGAAGAGAATACTATGTTACGAGCTGAAAATGACAAGTATGTTTGTTTTATATGTATATATATATATATATATATTGTACATACAATAGTTGTAACACGGGGATTAGGGGGCTTTTCCTGAACTGTATGCCCGACTGCCTGATGGCTGCAGGGCATACATTTCAGGCAAAAGCCCGAATAGCCTGTGTTACAGCTAATATGTAACACTTCCCATCCGTATCAGGCTGATAGCCTGCACAGGGCGATCAATCACCCAAGCCAATACGAGTGCAATCACTGGATATATTATGTATGCATGCCTAAAATTTTCGATTGTGGGTTAGCAACCAGTACATTCTGGTTTCATTCGGTTACGATGAGCAGGCAAATCCTAGAGATATCATGGAGAATTTAGGTTACATGAGTTTAATGTTTAAATCAAAGTACACTAGAAATGTTTGCTGGTGACTCCAAACTTTTCAGGATTATCAAATCACCTCAACATGTTCAAATTTTACAGGAAGATTTCAATTTTATTTTAAACTGGTCTAGACTTTGGCTACTGAAATTTAATACTCTGAAGTGCACTGTAATACACTTAGGTAGTGGAGAAAACAACACCTATACCCTATACGACCAGACCTCAGAAACTCATTTTCAACTAGAATCTACAACAGAACAAAGAGACTTGAGTGTTTGGATTACACCAGACATGGGCTCAACTCGCCATAAGATTGCAAGTAACACCAATCAAGTGTTGAACAGACTGAAACATAGTTTCAGAATTAGATCAGCACCAATATTTACAGTGCTTTGGGGGCTGAGGCCTCCCCCTTCCTTTCACTTTTAGGCTTTACTTGATCAATATGCTGAGGAGATTATAATTAAAATTTGTCTTAGCATAATTATATGATCACTAATGATACATATACTCATAAACCCACCTTATAAACATCTTTCCAAGACATTTTCACTGGCTAAAGGTTATGCAACAAGGACCCGGATCAGCATTGGAGGTGTACAATATCGAGATACTCTAATAGAGCAGTCACCTACCTACTCTAATAGAACATTAAGCAGATGCATAATAGTTGGTTCTGCTATGGAATTTATCTATATCTGTACATACAATGAAGTGCATTGGTCTCTTGATTCATCTACTTGTGTAGTTATTATGTATGGCAATACTTAACTCAAGTACATAATTCCCATTGAAAATTTTCTCAGACTCAATCTTGTATTATTCAAATTTTAAAATTTTCCACTTTCAACATTATTTTTCTAACATGTACCTATTGTTGTGCAATTGAGAAGAGGGTACATCATGTGCTTGTTTGTCTGAACCTACTCAAACCTTCCCATTAACAAATGCTGCAGAGAGCTCTACCTATTATCTAAAGGCAGTATATAAAATATCTCTTTAAGCAGAAATATGCATTTTATGAGGAAATGTCTCCAAATTGTAGTATTTTAGCATCTATTTTTCAAAAATTTTCCCAGGGGGGCATGCCCCCATGCCCACCTAGTTCCAGCATTCTTTGCATGCTATGGGGTGTGCTCCACCCAGGGGATTATACCTTGAGTTGTTCCCCCCCCCTTTATAATTCCTAAATCCACCCCTGAGCGGACTGATTGCAGGAGAGCCTGAGGCCACTTTCTATGTAAACAACAAGATTGCAAGTATGTTTAATATTTTTAACTGTTAATTTTGTATTCCGTATATGCATGCGCTCCACTAAGGCATCATTGCGAACAGCCAGCTTAACAACAAGGCAAAGAGTATGTTTCAATGTTTTGTTGTATTGTACATCTTTATCCTTCACCTGGCTTGATAGCTGGAATTATTTTCTACCCTTAGCTGTTGCCAATATTCTTCAATCATCAAGAAGACTCAGACTGAAGATGCATGCAACAAGTCTAAACTATCTCCTGTATGTTGTGTATGCATAATATTATGGACTGATCATGGTGCCAGTGCCACACGCCAGTCTCAGACACGTGTGTGTGTTTGTATTAGGGCCCAAACGAACTTAGGTGAATTCAAAGGTTCGTTCGAACGAACAAACATTTGAATGCAGATTGAAAAGTTCGAACTATAGCCACTAATTAGATAGTGATACAGTTAAGCTATCCATCTTTCTGTATTCCATAATGATGTGGGGGAAGCTAGACATAATTGTCATATTTGGCATTTAATTAAGTTATGTGTTGATAGTTTAGTGGTAGTCACAGGCCATGCCTCTGAGGTTTTAAAGTTTCTATGCAGTGCCAGTCACTTGTCTCAACTGTATAGCAGTAGTAAAATGTATTTAAACCTAGTAACCGCAAGCATTTTTACTTGTGGTATTCAATTTCAAGTTTTCTTAGTAAAACTGTTTAGTCAGTACAACTGCATGTGTGTGTTGCAAACTTTTGAGACATGCATTTAACATTTAATATGCTGTGATTTATAATTAGTAAAGAGGAACCAGCTCCATTTAAAAGTTCGAAAGATTCGTGAACTTTAGTTGATGAATGTTTGAACCCTGACAATCCAAGTTCGTTTGAGCCCTAGTTTGTATGTATATCTACATGTGTGCATCTGTGTGTGTACAGGGTACGTGTGTGCATATGTGTACATGTATAGTGTGTGTTTGTGTGTGTGTGTGTGTGTGTGTGTGTGCATACGTGCATGCGTGTGTGTTAATTTTTGTGCCCATATGTGTGCATAGTTTAGTGGGTGACAATGATTCTGTGGTAGCAATAGTCTGGCCAGTAGTTTTTTTTGTATGATAACTGCTGAGGTCCTGGGAGCACACCTCAATTTCTCTACTGGTTATTCTGCCATTAGTTAAGTCATCCCAGCCGTAGTAATGGAAAAAGTGTTTACACTGAAGAAATGATTGACAACCTCCTACAGTACATCTCACTTATAGGGTTGAAAGTAGGTGGATTGTGCCATCATCTGTAAACCTCCTGCTTAATGCTAATCTGAAAAGTACACACCACTGTACATGCTAATCAATGAAGCAAAGTGTATAGATTCTCTGGTAGCAATTGAGTTTAGCTGCCTTTCCATTTTTCATAGCATTGCCGTATACATGAAAGGCGAACAAACTCAAATTATTTACACAAGGTAGAGGCCACCATAAAGTGCTATGCAATGGTGATGCAACCAACTGATACATTAGTACCTCGCATCTCGATTATCCTATCTGAACAGTATAAGTGACTGTTCTATTAGAGTATTCTGTCATTAGGTGAACGTTCTACTAGAGCAGTTAAACGGAACTTTCTGTATAAATGAATAGGCCAAACAAATTCACTTATCTTGACACTTTTATAATTGAACTGTCACACAGAGGCTTGGATAGTGGAGGTCCTACTGTACTTACTATACATCACAGTTATAGAAAACAAAATACAGGCTGTCTTATTTGCAAATTATTTACTTGGTTATGTGTGACCCAGTCCTAGTAATAATTATACAACCAATTACTAAAGATAATACGAAATGCAGTTGAAATTACGTCATAAATAATAACGAATGAATAAATAATAAATAATAAAATAATTAATGTTCTCGAAAACTACGATGCCTAGAGACATAAACTAACCAGGGATAGATCCGCCTGTGAATGAAGGAACAACTGTATAATAATTACGCCTGTTTGTTATGATGACTTTAACGTACATGTAATTCTAAATAACACCCAGTACCACACCCATGCTGATTGCACGAAATAGAAGATTAGCAACTGTCAACGGAGTAATTGCAGTAGAGCCAGAGGCCACTTTACATGTACACAACAAGACTAAAAGTATGTTTTAATGTTTGTACCTGTTTATTTTGTATCACGCATATGCGCTCCACTGAGGCTTCACTGCAAACACTGATTCGCTCGTAAACAACTAGGTAAATAGTATGTTTCAATGTTTTGTTGTGTTGTACATCTTAATCCTTCACCTTGCTTGATGGCTGGAATTATTTTCTATCCTTAGCTATTGCCAATAATCTTCAATCGTCAAGAATACCCGGAAGATGCATGTAACAATGTGTAGCTAACTATCTCTTTTACATGTATGTAGTGTATGCATAATATTATAGACTGTGATCATAGTGCCAATGCCACACCACTGATTTACTGGCACATACCAGTGGCCTCTAGTTACATGTACAACAGAGTCTACTGTTCCAATTGGGCGAATCATTTGCCAGTTATGCCTTCATCACCTTGTTGTACATAGCCTCACTTCATGACTTCAGAGACATGTCACACCTACAGTGCAAAGTAAGTAATTAAGGACCACACTGATTTGATTCAGACTATAGATTGTTTGTGGCTGGTCTCTCCAGTCTCGCTTCCAGGTGTCACAGTGAGTGATCTTCCAACCAATAATACATTGCTGCATGTACTACTGTTTTAATGTGAATCTCCAGTATGTCATCTATGGCTCAGTATGTTTGCACAGACTAAAGGCAACTGGTAGCTAAATGCTGGTATACATTAGTAGTGTGGCAATGTCACATTGATGTGTATGTACTATACACAACATGTTTCCTTTATTTGGGACCATAATGTTGATTGTGCCTAGCCTTCACCACCTTGTCGTACTTCTTAACTGACTCACTATCTGAGATATCTCATACCTACAATATAAACAAATCAATTAATATCACTATAGCTAACTTGTTTTTTTGTGTAAGTTGCATTTTAGTATTGTGATTTTCTGAAACTCCCTTGCCTGTGTATGCATGTGTATCATTTTCACCGGCACACACACTGCCCTTAGTGCTTGCTATGGCACTGTTTATACATGCCCAATGGGTAGGTTGCAACGTTGGTGTATGTACTTGGTTGTATCTGACCCGGTCCTAGTAATAATAATAATAAATCGGTGCTATTAAATCATTTGTGGAATAATTACGAAGTTTCCTAATGGTCTAGATAGATAAGCATGCTTGTACATTAGTTACTTTGTGCAGAGTGGTAACTTTGTGATGGGGATGTGTTCCATATTTGGAAACGATTGGTGAATAAGCTATAGCACTAGTTCTCACCTTAGCTTAATGTTTTTCAATTCGTAGGATAACAAAGAATACAAAATGCTCTCTGTATGAGTGCAAAATCCAAGCCGTGCATTGCTAATCACGTTTGTATTATCCCCACAATTGATTTCGACCTTAACGTATATATAACTGCCTCCCAGATGTAACATGTAACCTGGTCTACATTTCATATGTAGCCCAGCTAACTGGACTACATACAAAATGTAGAACAGGTGGCTCCTTTGATCCGAGGTGTGAAAGTGTTACACATATGTGCATACGCACAAAATATGCTAATGTATTGTGTACACATACATACTGTATTCATGTGCATAAATGTGATATCATGTACAGTACCAGTAAAGAACACCTACCCATCAGACTTGTACCAGCCTTGTATGGTAATGGTATATCTTTTGTGCTAAAATCTGCATATGAAGTTGTCAAGTTCATAAACTCCATAGTTTAACGCAACTACTCAGTAAATTCATCACCTACGTCAACTTATCACAAACTAGGATCTGGCATGGTTTACTGATGCTTCATAATGCAGGGTAATTCTGGCACATATGTAGAGCAACCGATGTGGTTACAAAATAGGCACAACAAACTTAAGTTTTGAGGAACTCCAGGTTTGCGGAGCATCATTACACTGAAAAATGTGGCTGTATTGCTGTGGCCTTGCCATATCAAAACTTGAATCTTTATATTTTAACTAGGTGCTTTGAAAGCTACACTCTTTTGTGCACGTACGTAGTAACTGAGCATCTGGTGTTTTATAGGAACATGATATTGAATCATTAAGCAACTGTAAATTCTGTAGCAAAGACATTACGTATATTTAATTTTATGGCTACTAAAAGATACAGTACATGTACTCATGTAGTGTAGTTTTGTAGTACTTGAATTAAAGATTATCATACAGTACGATACTAATGTATATTTGGGATCATGGAGGGATGCATTTTCTCGCAAAAAAACATTAACCAGAAACCAGGCTTCATAGTGCCTTTACCAATTTTGGTCAGGAAAGTGTCTTGGAGTGACCAAAATGCTTCTGATTAGTTGCTACATTTTTTTATTATTTAGCAGAATTTTCTATTGACTGTGTACAGTAACTAACTGTGTACAGTAGCTAACTGAGTTGAGATTTAATACCTGCTTCAATCTACCCATGACTGAATTACAGATTAAATGTCCACTAGTTTATCTGCATGTGTGGACAACCTCTCTTGTTTATAGCTATGATCCCTAATCTCCTTGTGTATATTATATGCCTGCATATTTATACGTAGCTTAAGAAGAAGGTTGAAGGCTCAACATGAAGTAATTGGTACACAGTCAGCACGCTTGGCTCAGATGCAAACTAGTATGGAGCAGGGTGCATCAATACAAGATTATACCACTGGTCAAAGTACGTGTTCCTTTATACACATACACTCTATTATGTCATGCATGTGTAGACCTTTTTATAGTAAGCAGAAGTTGTATTGTTGTACTTGTGACCAAGAAATTTATTGATTGCTTTGCTTGCGTAATTAATGAATAGCTGCTTTAGTGATTCATAATAGAGATGCCTACCGTATGATTTCCGAAATCCTAATAGGACACTCACCTAAACACAACTTTAGAAACCTCTTCCAACCTCAAAAGAAACCTTAGAAGTTAATCTGGAAAGAAGTTTAAGTCCATTAGCAAATATGAAGTTTAAAAGACCACTCTTTAAAGAACTGAAATCAGCCATTTTGGACCATTTTGTTCACATTTGAGCCATGTTTTCATCATACTTTTTTCCTGCAAAGTACTTTTTGGGGATAAAGCCTACATACGTAGCCTTTCATGTTATGTCTTTCTTCATGTCCATGACCTATTTTTAAATGCATATTGAAGTGTTAAGGTTACGGGTTACCAGATAAATAATTTTGCAGGTGCTTTGTTTATAGTTCTGTTTTAACCATTTTGCATGGAAGAACTCACTAAAATAACATGGAATATTAACGTACAAGTAATACCATAAGTAGTGATACACTCAACAAGGGAAGCACTTGTACAGAAATGCAGGCACTAAACAATGAAACTGTTGATTGCTATTCATCAAAAACCAGGTTTCATGGGAAGCCACATCGTGATATTTAGCATTAATAAGCAATTTTTTAGTGATTTCTAGGTCCTCACAAACGAATTGAGTTGCTATCCGATTGTAACAGCACTGTAGTGGACTCGTGGTATTTCCGTAGCAGAACTACTCGCCATTATCCTTGAAAGATACGGTAATTAACCATCCTCTAGTCAGTTTTCCCACAAAGTCTCCACGATAGGACCTAGATAATATAACCACCCGCTGATACTGCCCTAAAAAATTAGTACTAATTGGCTGACAGCTGCTATTTTTGATGAATGATAACCACATTACACAGTAGCGCTAAACACTGATTCAACCATATTGCGGGGACTTAATTTTACGCTTGACTACCTTCCGTAGTAAATTATTGACACTCACTTTGTATGATTCCTCCGCTATTATCATGTGGCTATACAACGCTTGAAGATAACAACCTTCTCACTTACACCTGCTCGAGTTTCGTGCTAATATTGCACCATCCATTACTGCGCATTGAAAAATAATAGCCTATTATTAAGCGCCTAGCCCGTAACCTTAACATCCACTTTAAAGCTAATTTGCTTTTTGTAGTTTCACTTTGCCATTGATCTTCAGACTTAGTCTCTGCAAGAGAAACCGATGTGTTAATATGTAAATAAGTATCCTATCTATTCACGTTGACATGTTCATTTGGAAACCTTATATCATTGCCTATATTTTAACCACAGACATACAGGTACACATCAGTACAATATCAGCACTATTATTAACTCTTGATAGCATATTTAAAAATTATTAATTTATAAATAAATTAGGGATACAAACAATAAAAAGTGGTGAAATAAGAGATGAGTGATGGTATTACAGCATACGTAGCTTGGTGGGAAAATCCCTACATTGGCATGTTATAACAATCAATTGTTTAATGCCAAAGTAGGGATTTTCCCACCAAGCTATGCTGTAATACCATGATTCATCTCTTGCTTCACTACTTTTTATTGCTTGGATCCCTACTTTATTTTAAAATTAAATATACTGGTTTTTGCTATAGCATACAGCTATACAAGTGTGACTGTTCTATTACGGTGACTGCTGTATTAGTGTATCTTGAGTCAGCCTTTATATACCTACCAGGGGCGTGTCACTCTTTCATATTTTAGCATTATGAATACACTAGACCAATAACAAAGGGTGTGGTCATTATGATCGAGTAAATAGATTTAAGAGGTATGGTCCCCATGCTCGATCATTCTTAATCAATAGTATAATCTAATCCAAAACAGCCAAGCTGCAAAAAAGGTGTGCGGCCCTCAGAAAGGCTATGGTGAAAAAAGATGTGAAATCCAAGGTGGCGGCCAAGAAATGGCTGTGATGGTAGGTTAATGGTAAAAATTTTAATAACGACAATTCAGGTGAATTTTTGTGCCGCTTCACAAAATTTACCTAAATTGTCATTATTAAAATTTTTACCATTAACCTACCATCACAGCCATTTCTTGGCCGCCACCTTGGATTTCACATCTTTTTTCACCATAGCCTTTCTGAGGGCCGCACACCTTTTTTGCAGCTTGGCTGTTTTGGATTAGATTTCATTTCTTTTTGTATTTGTATACCCCAAAGCCGGCCTATGGCCAGCTTTAGGACTTTTTTAACCTATGTTTTTTTTTCTTTACTACAGGAAGAAGAAAAGATGAAGTAGATGTACTTTAAATATTTTATCAGTAAATGTACAAATTATATATACTGTATAATACATATGTGACCGGATTTGCGAAAAGGGGTCTTCCACACACATCCAATTTGCCAACTTTGACAATTGATAACTTCAGATTGGAAAGAGCTATTGCCTTGACATTTGGGCAGTGGTGAGCACCAGTATAGCTGAATACATGGTGAAATTTTCAGGTTAATATGTTACTTGAACACTGAGTTATGGTCTCCAACGTTTACGGAATTGGATGTGTGTGGAAGACCCCTTTTCGAAAATCCGGTGACATATATTGATTACAGAAATCTCCATGGTGGTTTCTTTGTAACTGAACACTCTACAAGGTGACTTCTTCTAATTGCTCTCTCTATAGAGTGAATTGTTTGTAGCTGAACGATCTACAAGGTAACTTCTTCTAGCTGATCTCTCTACAGGGTGATGTGTTTGTAGCTGAATTCTGTACAGGTGATTTGTTTGAAGCTGAGCTCTTTACAGAATGGTTTCTTTGTAGCTGAACTCTCTAAAAGGTAACTTCTTCTAACTGATCTTTCTACAGGGCAATTTGTTTCTGGCAAAATTTTCTACAGGGTGATTTCTTTGTAGCTGAACTCTCTACATGGTGGTTTCTTTGTAGCTGAACTCTCTACAGGTTAATTTCTTCTAGCTAATCTCTCTACAGGGAGATTTGTTTGTAGCTGAACTCTCTACAGGGTAACTTGTTTGTAGCTGATCTCTATACAGGTTACTTGCTTCTAGCTGATCTCTTGAATTCTCTTCAGGGTGACTGCTCTATTAGGATGACTGCTCTATTAGAGTATCTCGATCTCGCACTTACTACACCAAGTTGGATTTCGTGTTATAACTCTGTGGCTTTAAGTCTGATTCTTCTACACCATTGAAGAGCCTTTCTAAGATGATTACTCCATCTGTACAGTGAATTTCAAAGCATTACCCCAAGCGGTTTATCTGGTAGGTGTGGCAAGTATTCGTTTTTTATTAGCTAATCTCGGTTGCGCAATTGTTACACACTGTTGGTTTTGTTGCTGTATCTTCCTGGTTTTTAGCTCGATTTCTTTCAAACCACAAAAGGTTTGAGGTTCAATGGTTAACCTATTCACCCTCCGATTTTCAGCTTCTTCCCATACGCGGTTTACCCTGTAGGCGTGACAACATATTGGTGTTATTTTTCGTGCATAATCGCTCATAACTCTTTGCCTGTTTATGGTATTCCAGCCAAAGTTGGTACCGAGATGCTCCTTTATACCCCCCTTCTGTGTGCCAAATTTCAAGGCAATCGGATAATGCGTTTGCGTTTTATAGCAGTTTTTGTAAGTGTGCGAAAAGAGGAAGAAAAATAAGAAGAAAAAAAAAACGAAGAAACTGAGCCAATTTTTGAAGTTGCATATCTCGGGAACGTGCGAAGCGATTTCACTCGTAGAGTGCTGCAGTTGGAGGGAATGTACACAGCAAAATTCGTCTTGTTTCATTAAGGCAGCACAGAGCTACGAAAGTGCGAAAATTGCGTTTTCTTTCTTCCTGTCAATATACTCACGGGGTTGCGCGCCGGCTTCTTGGGCCGCACTACACACTACCGTGTGTCTTGATTAGTGTCACCTTAACCTTATCATGAAATTACAGGTACTACCAAGCGTAAGCGCTATAAATAATTTGTGGTGTCGAAGTATGCTGCTCAAGGAAGGTGTTGATATGGAAAATTAATGCTTTTATGTGGTTTCATTGCAACAAGATGACAAACAGCCTGATTGAAGATAAAAGGAAAAACTAAGGTGCAGAAGGCAATTACTCGTCGGAACCTCAAAAGGTACATCCCACCAGTGGTTTGTTGTTGTGGTGTAAAATGGTAGCCGTGTGCTGCCTTGTTTGGCCTCTAGCCTTGTGACTATGGTCAGGCAGTCTGGCAGGCTGGCAGGGAAGCCAAAATCCGAGTTTTTTTGGTGTTTTAAAAAAAATCTGTATCCAGCCACCTATTAGTGTTTTTTTGCTTTTAATGCAGTACATGATGTGAGATGGACTAATATTATTTGTAAAGGTGATTTTCGTCCCGTAAGATGTCTCTAGGATGATTTTTGATGGTGGCATTTTAGGTGGTGTGCATCGTTTTATGGGCGATCCCTACTTAAACAGTTCTATCGTGCTGTTTGATATCGGCAGATGGTAATAATATTTCCTAGATCGGATTGGTATCGTTGATGTTCAGAAAAGTTGAATTGGTACATCTCTAATTTTTAATATGTGTAGTTATTTTTATTTATTGTATGTGGCCACTTCAATGAGAATAGTGTGTCATGTTGCCAAGTACAACCAGTGCAGGTGTGCAGACAAGTTTGTATTTTACAGGAACCAAGGTGGAAACTTCCTCAGGGCGGGACACCTCCTCTTTCAGATTTGAGTTTAATCTGTTCACTGAGATATGCACCTTCAAAGTTCATTTTAGTTTCTTCATATTTTTCTTTTGTCTTCTTCTTTTCGCTCCACTTAGAAAAATTGCTGTAACTCAAGCATGCTACTGTATAGTTGATTTTCTTCAATTTTGGAGGGCAGTAAGAGTGTAATGCAAAATATTTACAGTAGTATAAATTTCCTACGCATCGGATTAACAGCGATTTTTAGACAAAGCGATAAATTTTTAGAAAATGCAATAGCAATTTATTGTCACTGCCACAGGGCAAACTGCTTTTATGACTTGAAAATTGGTCTGTACATGGAGTAACTATCTTAGTGCAAACCTTTTGTAGTTTGAAAGAAATCACACTAGCAGTCATGTAGTTAGAACAAAAATGCTAACCATGTGTTGTAACAAGCATGTGATTGAGTTTTGTTAATAAAACGGTATTACTTGCCATATCTACCAGGCAAACCAGTTAATAGAATTAGTTGGAAAAAGGTAGATTGGTAAATTAATTATTTTAGAATGGTCTTTCAGTGGCTTAAAAGGAATCATATTAAAAACTACTGAGTTACACCGCAAAAGTCAACTAGGTGCAACAAGTGCACAATTGAGATACTCTAATAATGCAGTCATCCTATTAGAACATTCAGCTACGTAATATAAGGTGGAAGTCACTCTACCTTTAGAGAGATGTAGAGAGTTCAGCTCCAAACAATTACACTGTATAGTGTTCAGCTACATAAAAAGTCAACCCAGTAAACAAAAAGTCACCCTGTAAAGTTCAGCTACATGTATGTTACAAGTCAAATAGAGATCAAGTCACCATATAGGGAGTTCAGCACTAAACAAATCATCCTATAGAGATATGTATCAGCTACAATCAAGTCACCATTTAGTTCAGCTCCAAACAACTCACCCTGGAGAGAGATCAGTTACAATCAAGTCACCATGCATGTAGAGAGTTCAACTAATAACAAGTCATCCAATATAGAAATCAAGTCACTCTGTAGAGAGTTCAGCTACATGTACTATTGTCATATTTAATAATGTGTCTATCAATTATCATGCTAGATTGTTTTATTTGCAAATTCAAAGTTAATTTTCAACTCAATTTTCGTCTTCAAAGCTACATATTGTATGTAGAATGTATGTGTATAATACAGTATGTATGCCCGTAGTAGATGATAAAGTGTACATTTGCATGTGCAAAAACATTAAACCAAAACATTGTGGCCTTAGTATAGTATTCTGCATATGCATACTCAACAAGTAGACACACTCTATCCTCGGTATCCTACTTGTACTGCTATGTATGTATTGATATTGACATTAGGAGTATCACCAGTGGAATATAAGTCAGTTGATACAGAATGTAGTAGTGAAATGGCAGATGTTGTGCTGCAGTATTTAAAGCAGATTGAAGACTTAAAGTAAGTGGCCATGTTTTCTTCATTGTGTACATACTTTGTATATACGTACTGTATGTATACATGTTTCACAGGGGTATATTGTGAAAAACAACATTTAGTACATAGATGTACTAAATATACTTGACCCATACTGTAGTTGTACAGGTGCACATGTGTTGTGGCTGTCTACAACATTATATAGTTTTATTTTCGTACATTTACACACGTGCACACATGGTTTTGCACAGTATGGATACTGAAGACAGACACATTTTCTAATGAGCTTTTCTAGCATTGTAATTAATTCTGATGGTTATGGTTCTAGCTTTTCCTCTGTGTCTTTATTTTTCTGTTTATTTAGTCCAGTGCTTTTATTGAGGGTGTGTGAAATTTATGTTTTAGTGGAAAGATACAATAATGCTATAAAATTGCAATTAACTGTACCTGATTGAAATATCATTCTGTAACAAGGAATTAGGATCACCTCTTGAATTTTGATGAAACTTGGTGCAATCGTAGTAGCTGTGGTGGTTTCTACCTGTACTAATTTTATACCACTATACCACTTTACTACGTCATACCACTTTACTACATTATTTTAAAGCAAAATTTGCGTAACTGAAAGAAGATTAATTGATCTTAATATTATCCATAAATTATGGGGTATCTAATATATATGGTTAAATACCAGCACTGTATACCCCCAATACTCAGTTCTAACAATGTTTTATGCAATAGAGGTATATGTTATAGTTATATCCCGGTACAAGGATGATATCATCCGAGTATACGGGATATAACTGTTTTATATCCCAGTACGCGGGAGTGCGCAGAAGTTTACGGATACTAAATTAAGTTCCGGTTTGAGTTCCTGTCACTGTGCTCAAGATTTCGTCCGAATTGTGTGGAGATTCTACTTCGTAGCCACAAGAGAGACCTTACATACTGCCTACAAACTGTAGCGAAGGGCGGTATTATGAAGTAGCGGTTCCAGGTACAATTCGCCTTCGTCAGAAATTGGTATAGTGTTGTCGCGTGGTGTGCAAGAGAAAAATAAAGACCAACAAGTGGCTACCATAGTCCCAAGATAGAACAATGAAGCTAGAGGAAGTTAGTTCTTCACCATAGTGACCGTTGGGAGTGATTGCTGGAGCGAAAATCGTCACGTACTATTCTTGACATTTGGTAACTTGTAGTGTTATTGTGAAAAGGATTAACAAGATTTAGGTAGTTTTAAGTGCTGTATTGGTGTGTTTTGTATTAATATTTCCTTATTTGGCTCTTTGTTCCATCGGTAAACAATGCCATTCGCAGTTATTATGATGTCACGAAAGAGACTGAGTGGCTCCGCAACAGAGTGATAAGTTAGTTATCACTGGGTGATAACTAATATATCGTACAGTAGCAGCGCCGCTCTGTTTAGCTGTATGGTAGTTATAACCCAGCGCGGCGCTTTGATACTCCCACGCACTGGGGTTTAAGTAATACTTATACCATGGCTGTGAGGGATTTTGCTGATATATAAACTCAAAGTATGAGAGCTGCAGGCCTGAGGGCTAAGGGTGTATATACATGTACCATCAAAACCCTGGGCGATACTGAAAAAGTGCGCCACGATATATCATGGAAGCATTTATCACGATAATCGATATTATCATGATATTATATGCTCGTTTGGAAAAGCATGTAATATTCACATGAGGATGTTTTGCTATGGATTGTATTGTTATATCCATCCTATAAACAACTTCTAAGCTGCATATAGCTTCTAAGCAGTATCACTTCTAAGCAGTATCATTATATTGCCCAACCCTAAACCTAATGCACTCGTGGTATAAGTGATATATATCAATGCTCATCTGATATGTGAAAGAACTACACAGTTCTTTTTGCATCAGTATCTCATGATCAATATAGTGTGGGCTAATATCCTTCTGAACATTGTTCATGCGTGCTTTGCACATAACACTAGAAAAATTGTAATTGTGGGATCAAGACTTTTAGTATTACCGTTGTGTACAATATTAAGTCTACTAACTTGACTATATTGGGACAGTAAGTACCGTAGATTCCCTAAAATTTCGGCATCTCTAAATATTCGGCACTCCCCGTGCTTTGAACGCAATGTGCTCTAAATTTCGGTAAGTGGAAAGAAAGTTTCTATTACAAGCGTGCTAAATTTTCGGCACTTGGAGTACTAATTGACAATGGTTTCTTTAGTACTGAGGATTCCCAGTGACCTCACATATTATGCTACCTCGATGCTGGATGAACTGCCTGAGCACAAAGTGTGAAATTGTTCACGTAACAAACGTGCCCAACGATATCATCGTGTGACATCACAGCTACCACAAAACGATCTTCATTTCTGTTCTCAGAATAACATCTTTCCTGGAGCCCACAAACATGATACATCCTCAGATATAACGCCCTGTTTAGTCATGGAACACTTCATGCAGCAACTGGGAGCTAGCGAGATTTAATTAATTATTACGAAATAGTTAGTTTAATAGTATCAAGATAGTATTGATTGTGGTTTCTATTATTATTAATGTCGAGTGACTGTATACAAAAGCGATGCAGTAATGACATTGATCTCTCCTGGATAATGTAGGCAATCACGGTATATAGTGTTGCAGCGAAGTGAGTGTTGCGGCCAGTATCGTCAGTTCCGCCACAAGGAATTCCTGTTGGTCCCTGTAGAAATAAATCCAGAAAGTAACCAGTAAGCAGATCGCAAATAACATAGCCATGAAGCGTGTAGACTGTATTAGGGACAGATCCCTAAAAATTCGACAATAACACCGGGCTGGTACATTTTTCCTAATTGTTCGGCCAGACACGAAAGGAATTAATTTATTTCTGCTGAATTTTTAGGGAATCTACGGTAAGTTAATATATCAAGACAAGCGATAGTGTGTCGTGCAGCCAAGTAGACTACGGGCGCGCGACAATCAAGTGTGTATTTTACAGGAACCAGGAAAACGCCGTTTTCACGCATCTGTAGCTCGATAGTGCCTGACCGGAAATTAACCATTTTTGCTTTGGTAATTCCCTCGGGGTGGGGCACCTCCAGTTTCAAATTTGAGTTGAATCCGCAAAGCTATCACTGATATATGCATCTTCAAATTGCATCTTAGATTGTTTGTATTTTTTTTCCTATTATTCTTTTTGCAGCACTTACAAAAATCTCTATAACTGGCGCATGCTTTAGTTGATTTTCCTTCAATTTGGAGGGCAATAAGAACATAATGAAGCACGTTTACAGTCCGATTTTCGTACACATCAGATAAAGAACGAGGGAGTTATATGTGATTTTTGAAAAATTTGATAGTGATTTTTGTCACGGCCACAGGGTAAACCGTTTGATGGAATGACTTGAAAATCGGTCTGTACATGGAGTAACCTTTGTAGAGCAAACCTTGTGTGGTTTGAAACTAATCGCACTAATAGTCAAGGAGTTATAACAAAAACGCCAACCATATGTAAAATGCGCACAATCGAGTTTTGTTAATAAAAAAGTAATACTTGCCACACCTACCTGGTAAACTATTTAATGGAATCAGCTGAAATCAGGTAGACAGGTAGACAAATCATTTTAGAACGATCTTTCATTGGTTTACAAGGAATCAGATTAAAATCCACTGAGCTACACTATGAAAGTTAACTAGGTGTAAGAAGTGCACTATCAAGATACTCCAATAGTGTAGTCACCCTAATAGAACATTCAGCTGCACAATAATTCACTCTATTAGAACGTTCATCTACAATAAAGTCACCATGTAGAGAGTTCAGCTAACAACAAGTCACCCACAAGGGAGTTCAACCACAATCAAGTCACCCTTCAACTAGTATCAAAAACAAATAACTCTGTAGAGAGTTCAGTTACAAACAAGTAACCCTGTAGAGAGTTCAACTACAAACTAGTCACCCTGAAGACAGTTCATCACCTTTGTAGAGAGTTCAGCTACATTTCAAGTCACTCTGTAAGGAGCTCAGTAGAGATCAGCTAGAAACAATTCACCCTGTAAAGATAAGCTGGAAACATATCACTCTGTAGAGAGATCAGCTAGAAACAAGTCACCCTGTAGAAAGATCAGCTTGAAACAAATCACTCTGTTGAAAGATTAGTTAGAAACAAGTCACCTTGTAGAGAGATCAGATAGAATGAAGTCACCATGTAGCACTACCAGAGAACAGTGCCATCAAATACCTATGGATTATCCTTTAATAGTAAAATAATCCTCATAAAGTGCCATGAAAGTCATTCCATTGATATTTTATGTAATATCCATGCCATGAAATACTCATGAAAAGTGGAGATTTCATGGTAATTTCATATTACCGAAAAATTATTTCATGGCACAAGAAAATTTCATGGCTACAGTGGCCATGAATTTTAAAGTTTTCATATATAGGCGGTGTCCATGAATTGTTCAATTTTCATAGGCAGTGTCCATGAATTGTCAATTTTTTATAGGCAGTGAAAACTACATGAAATTTCATGGTTTACCATTGCATTTTCATAGGCTCTTCCCTGGGAGTTTAGCTAGAAATAAGTCAGATCAGCTAGAAACAAATCATGCTGTAGAGAGATCAGCTAGAAAATCACTCTATAAAGAGATCAGCTGGAAACAAGGCACCCTGTAGAGAGATCATCGTGATCAAGTCACCCTGTAAAAGCCCAACTACTTTTCAAGTCACCCCATGGAGAGTCCAGCTATGAACAAATCACTCAGTAGATAGAACAGCTAGAAATATATCACCCTGTACAGACAGTATTCATATTTCCCTGTAGAGAGATCAGTTAGGCAAGTTGCTGGTAACTGTTACCTGCAAGAGTTCAAGTATTTTTCAAGTTACCCTGTAGAGAGCTCAGTAAAAACAAGCAGCCCTGTAGAGAGATCAGCTAGAAAGAAAACATCCTGTAGAGAGATCAGCTAGAAACGAATCACCCTGTAGAGAGATCAGCTTGATCAAGTCACCCAGTAGGATATTAAATCATAGTAATACAATAAGAAGTATTATATCCCTACTGTGCTCAATATACCATAACGGAAATGCACAGTAGGTGCTACTGACAAATCGACACTTTTTGCTGTCAGCAAAGATGAATGGGACACAAAGGTTGACACTGGTAAGTCCACAAAGAATACATTGTACGTACTGCAGTATGCCAAAAGGCACCTCTTGGGCCGAAGCGTTGTCGAATAGTGAAAAAATCATGTTCATTTCCTTAGCCGTTATCGAGTTGTGCTTGTCTGAAGGTATCAGTCAGTCAGTTACTCAGTCAGTTACTCAGTCAGTTACTCAGTGAGTCAGTAGAAAATTCCGTTAAATAATTTTTTTAAAAGATTCCGTAGCAACTTGTTGAAAACGTTTCGGGTCAATCTGAAAGCTTGTTTGGTCTTTGTACCTAACCAATAGTGCCTCAATTTCGTCAGGAGCTGGTTTTTGGGTGATGTTATTTTGTGGGCACCGCCTACTTCTTGTGGTCCCTGCTATACGTACTGTATGATATATTTTTAATGCGTGCACGTGGCAAATTACAAAACCTTCTTTAAGAAAGCAGGGATAAATAAATTATTAAGTCAGCACCTGTGTTGTGGTAGTATTTGTGCTTGTTTATTTTTACTTCAGAATAACAACTGTTCTTGGGTGCGTGGTCTGCGGTAGAGTAATGTTTTACAAAAAAATGCACCACTGAAAACTAGAATAACAGATCACTGAATCCTTATAATCTTGATGCAAGCAACTAAACAACTAAAATATTTACATACTGTGGAAGCGATATATTAAAGTTATTGTTTGTAGACATTTTATTGCAACTTGAGCAAAACGTGCTCTTTGAAGGCTTGTACCTGTATCTCCATCACTGGGAAGAAAAGTGCCAAAAACTCTTCCACAGGCCCTAATTAATTTAACATACAGTCTTACTATGCCCCAGAAATGTTATTTGTAGTATTCCATTGTTCCATTAGCCTCAAACTGCACAGTAGCTACACTAAACAATAAATATGAAGGGCTTCATGTTCGTTTTAAACTTTTCACGTTGCTAAAATGGTTTTATTTCCTTCTCAAAAACTGTTAAGAGTCGTTCAAAATTTTGAATTATTATACCGTAATCTTAATGTCGTAAGTGGTTACCGTATTTACTTAGTTAAACACCATGGCATTTATTACCTTAGTTCTTGAAATAATGCGGCAACTATTCTAATATGACTATCACTCAATGCTTGAAAACGATTTTGAAGCCCTTATTTCAAAATCGATTATTGCACCACTTGAGTGTGGCTATTATTGAAGGTGCGGCATTTAACCAAGTAAATATGGCATATTATTAATTTAAAAATGAAGTAGGGATTCAAGCAATACAAAGTAGTGAAACAAGAGATGAAATGGTATTGCAGGGGAAAATCCCTACACTGGCATGTTATAACAATTATTTTGTTCAATGCCCAAATAGGTATTTTCCCACCGAGCTATGCTGTAATACTATCATTCATCTTATGTTTCACCTTTTTATCACTTGTATCCATCATTGAATAAATTTCAATATACTGGTTTCAGTGATTTTTGTTATAGCATACAACTATACAAGTGTGTCTGTATTGCTGGGCTGTATTATGGTGACTGTTGTATTAGAGTATCTCAAGTCACCCTTTCACCCACAAGGGTATGTCACTATTTCATATTTTCACTGTGCTAGCTTGTATAAATGCAGCTAGACCAATAATAACAGAGTATGTCATTGTGATTGAGTAAATAGACACCTTAAGGGTCTCTGTGCTGGATAGTTATTAATCAACCAAGATTGTGTTAATAGACATGATCTTGAGCCTATTGTGAAGTTACAGGTATCTACTAAGTGTAATAGCTTAAATAAGGTTGCAGGGTCTAAATATGCTGGTCAAGGAAAGTTGCCTCTCAAATGGTGACTTTTACACCTACATGTAACACCCAAACAGCCAAATCCCTTAACCACTGAGCCACTACTGTCATGCTTGTTTAATTCTAACCTATACACTGTACATGCAAAAGAGAGTTATAAGGGTTAAATGTACTAGGGTGTAGAAATCCTGAAAAATGTGCATTTTCTTAGAAAACTTTTGGCAGGTAGTCGAGTGGGGTATGCAATACAGTGTTGTCTATAATAGTCATCAGTTAGATTTCTTTATAGGTCCATATGTGCAAAAAAGGAGATCCACTCACAATCTGATGTGGGCTAAACTGTACAGACCAGCTGTTTTCTGAATATTACAATCTAAATATGGCACAATAGTATAACCCATTAATAGATTTATTAAAAGAAGTATGTAAACTAGATAAATGAATATTAAAAATGGTTCACTGAAAAAAGCATCAAAACGAGAAAGGATCGCTGGGATGGAAATGTAAACCACAAATCCTTTCTTTTTTCATTTTTTTTACTTGACAAAGCTTCTAAGAAATATTAATCTAATCCAAAACAGCCAAGTTGTAAAAAAGAGTGCGGCCCTCAAACAGGCTATGGTGAAAAAAGATGTGAAATCCAGGGTGGCAGCCAAGAAATGGCTGTGATGGTAGGTTAATGGTAAAAAAATTAATAACGACAATTCAGGTGAATTTTGGTGCCGCTTGGTCTTGGCACAAAATTCACCTGAATTGTCATTATTAAAATTTTTACCATTAACCTACCATCACTACCATTTCTTGGCTGCCACCCTTGATTTCACATCTTTTTTCACCATAGCCTTTTTGAAGGCTGTACTCTTTTTTTACAGCTTGGCTGTTTTGGATTATATTTCACTTCTTTTTGTATTTGTATACCCTAAAGCTGGACATAGGTTGGCTTTTAGGATTTTTTCACCTATCTTTTTTTCTTTACCACTGGAAGAAGAAAAGAAGAAGCATATGTTTATACTTTAAATATTTTTGATTTTATCAGTAAATGTATAAATTATTTATATAATACATATTTTTATTACAGAACACTCTACACAGTGGTTTCTTTATAACTGAACACTCTACAGGTGACTTCTTCTAGCTGATCTCTCTACAGGGTGATTTGTTTGTAGCTGAACTCTCTACAAGTGATTTGTTTGCAGCTGAACTCTCTACATGATGGTGTGTAGCTGAACTCTCTACGAGGTAACTTCTTCTAGCTGATGGTCACTTGTTTGTAGTTGGACTCTCTACATGTTTGTTCTTTGTAGCTGAATTCTTTACAAGGTAACTTCTTCTGGCTGATGTCTATACAGGGTCACTAGTTTGAGCTAAACTCACTACAAGGTGACTTCTTCTAGCTGATATTTCTACAGGGTGATTTGTTTGTAGCTGAACTCACTACAAGGAAACTTCTTCTAACTGATATCTGTACAGGGTGAATTGTTTGTAGCTAAACTCTCTACAAGGCAACTTCTTCTAGCTGATCTCTCTACAGGGTGATTTTTTTGTAGTTGAACTCTCTACATGATGGTTTCTTTTTAGTTGAACTCTCTACAAGGTAACTTCTTCTAGCTGAACTCTCTACAGGGTGATTTGTTTGTAGCTGATCTCTATACAGGTTACTTGTTTCTAGCTCATCTCTTGAATTCTCTTCAGGGTGAATGCTCTATTAGGATGACTGTTCTATTAGAGTATCTCAATCTCGCACTTGCTACACCAGGTTGGATTTCGTGTTATAACTTTGTGGCTTTAAGTCTGATTCTTCTACCCCATTGAAGAACCTTCTAAGATGATTACTCCATCTGCAAAGCGATTTTCAAAGCATTACCCCAAGCAGTGTTTCTGGTAGGCTGGAAAGTAGTCGTTTTTTATTAGCTAATCTCAATTGCATAATTGCTATACACTTTTGGTTTTTTCATTGTATCTTCCTTGTTTTTAGCTCATTTCTTTCAGACCACAAAGGGTTTGAGGTTCATTAGCTAACCTATTCACTCACCGATTTTCAGCTTCCCGTAAGCAGTTTACCCTGTAGGCATGACAACATATGGGTGTTATTTTTCGTGAATAATTACTAATAAATCTTTGCCTGTTTATCGTATTTCAACTAAAGTTGGTACCAAGATACGCTTTTATACCCCGCTTCTGTACGCCATATTTCAACGCATTGGACATGGCGTTCGCGTTTTATAGCAGTTTTTGTAAATGTGCAAAAAGAGGAAGAAAAAATATTAGGAAACTAAGCTAATTTTTGAAGTTGCATATCTCTAGAACGATTGAAGTGATTTTGCTCAAATTTGGTATGTGGAGTACGGAGGTTGGCGGACGTGTTCATAGCAAAAATCGTCTCGTTTTATCAAGGCAGCACAAAGCTACGGACGTGTGAAAATTGCATTTTCGTTCTTTCTGTCAATATACTCATGGGTGTTGCGCGCCGGCTTCTTTGGCCGCACGACACACTACTGTGTGTCTTTATAAGGGTGAGTTGAGGGATTTGTAGTTTACATTACCAGCGATCTCTTCTTGTATTGTTGGACTATAGCAATCTCTATTTCTCCTTTTTAAATTTAAAAATTTTTATTTACAGGGGGTCTATTCCTTTATTCAATCTTTATAAAAATTGAGATGGAAATGTGCTGTAATATGCTCTTATTGCCCAACAAATTTGAACTAAATTGATTGTAGCACATGCAAGTTATGGCAATTTTTCTAAGTTTCAAGAAAATGTAAATTAAAAATATGAAAATAATAATTATGATGAAGTTTGAAGGCATGTATCTTAGTGATGGCTGAGTGGAGCTCTACCCTGAGATAGGATGTACAGCAAAAATGGTTAGTTTAAGCTATGAATGCATGGGAAACATGAAAATGGTTCTTGTGAAATGCACACTTGTCTGTTGCATGCCCCCACTGGCTGTACTTGGCTGTACAACATACTGCCATGTGTCTTTATGAATGACACCACATGCATAAAAGCATTTTCTTGCCAGGTAAATGTACATATAATGACATCATATTGGTTAAGTATTTTTTTTACTTAATGGCATACTGTTGCACTCAAAACTGGCTGTTTCTTCTGTTGTGCTTAACTGGTGTAAATATATCAGTTTAAAACTTAAAACTCCACCTAATTTATGCTTCAGTTCAAATTTTGTCTGTTTACTGAAAATGTCTGTTTCAAAATTTCATGTGGCCTCCTTTATTTCAAACCTTCTGATTTTTAATAGTTTGAGTACGTACTGTATTTAACTCAGGTTGGCATGTGCTTGAATCAAATACATCCTTTGAGTGAGCTGTTAATAGTGTAAATGCATATACCTGACTTGTCCTATGACACATGGTACCGTATAGTAAAAAGCTTTGGTGGTAAAAATAAATGGCGAATTTGGTGAATAGCATTACAATCGCCAAAGTTTGATCCGCCAATTATTTTTAGCAATCACATGAGAAGATTAGCCATGTTGAAAGAATGGGTATTGAAGTACGTATCGTGACAGGTATTGTGAATATTTATCCAATTTTTCCCTTTGATTATCGAGAGGTTCATTGTCCCACAAGTGTTAACGAAAATCTAAACATTGCTCTCGACATTATAAGAACCAGCGAACGATGCTTATACTTGTGCGGTAGCTACCACTCAAATGAAACATCGCTATGCGCAAGTGCAAGCAATTAAAAGACTTGCTAATTAAGGGCTGTGGCAGGGATAAAGACTTGCGATTGAAACGGCTGCCATGCCCCTTAAATGGCGAGTTGTTAATCACTTGAACTTGCGTGTAGCGATGTTGCATTCGAGCTGTACAGTATTTTTTTTTAGTTTTTTTAGTTTTTGTTTTTACTGTGAAAACTTCACAAACAGAGGAATATACACAGATATAATATAATAAATAATGTTAGCTATTGATTGCAAAATAATAGTTACGTAGCAGAGATTTGAATATGTCAGTGTTTTCCACTTCAAAGATGTAGCGATGTAGTACGTTCCATTGCCTTGATGTTGATGGTATAAAGGAGTACTTGTAGGTGTCAGTGTTACAAAATGGTTCAATGAGTCTGAACATATGGCATGATCTGTTCTGTACCTGGTACTGTGATGTCTGCAGATGAAACTCGGGTATGTATTCAGGTGGTAAATAGACATTTTGTTGTATAGCATAGTTAAGGAGAGCTGTTCTCTTCGAGACTCTAGTGATTCCCACTTAAGTTCATTAACCATTTGTGGTACACTGGCATGATAGGAGTATATACCTTTGACATATCGTGCTATGTGGTAGCTATTAAAATTTCGGGTGAAGCCCCATTTGCCACAGATTTTTCCCATCAATTTTGCAATAGTGGGTTTTTGCCAAACTTTTTTACTATGCGGTACTTGACTATGTTGATTAGATTAGTACTATTACTTATGCTGTAAGTTATATTCCTGTTTAATACTTATATTTTGTCTACAGTCACTAGATTATTGATTGCGTGATTATGTTTTTGTGTACTTTATATGCTTATAGGGCTCAAGTCTGTATCAGTGAGTCATTAGCAACTCAAATGCCAAAGTCACCATTTCGTCGACCTCCAAGTTCTGTTGTATCATTTACTTCCAAAAGCGATCATGTTGTCAGACTTCCTTCAGCTGATATTGTAGAAGAAACTACAGAAGACATACTAAAGGTTGCTAAAGATGACCTGTCAAGGCTTAAGTTGAAGGAGCATCGCAAAAGGGTAAGTGTGGCAGGAAAACTGCATTTATAAGTCAGTATTGCACTTTTCACCCACTGGGATATACAATTACCAGTATCACTGTCTACTTCAGTCACACTGTCCACTTGGCGACAAGATGGTTACTTACAACCACGCATTGTGTATATTGCTGCCAATAGTGCAATTAGAAATATTATTTCAGTGTACACAAGTATTAGATTCTAGGTCATGTGGTGTAATTTACAGTATGCACATGAGAATTTATTTTAGGTGGTGGCAGAGGGGCCCCCTTCAATGGACTTTACTTCACAATCCCTCTTTTGATTATGTTTCTAAAATATACACTCTAAACCTTTATACACTATCAGCATTACTAACTATAGTGGAGCACCTCTCTATTTCGGACTTTTTGGGACGTAGAATTTTTGGCCACTTTTTGCTGTGATTTTCCTCTTTTAGAGGTAAAAATGTATTAACCAGATCTGTTTGGACGAAAACTTTTGTCCTTATTATGAAAGTTTTTTCTTTTGTTGCTTTAATTCAGGGAGTTTGTTAAGAGAGGTTTCACTGTATATGGAAACAGGCAAATATCTCCAAAAAAATGTTCCAAGTTAGATCCAAAAACCTTTTCCCCTTAATTTCCTTGGTTTGCAACACATTCTTGTTAGCCAAATGATGACTCATCTTCAATTCTATAAGATGTGCATTAAGTCACCCGTAGAGATATATTCAGCTAGTGTTACCCTGTAGAGAAATCGGCTAGAAACAATTACCCACTAAAGAGATCAGCTTGAAACAAGTCATCCTATAGAAAGATCAGCTAGAAACCAGTCACCCTAAAGAGAGTTTAACTATATTTCAAGTTACCCTGTAGAGAGTTCAGCTGAAAACAAGTTACCTTGTAGAGAGATCAGCTAGAAACAAGTTACCCAGTAGAGAGATCAGCTACGCAATCATCCTGTAGTGAGATCAGCTGGGCTCAAATTACCTTGCAGAGAGAGATCAGCTAGAAGTAAGTCATCCTGTAGAGAGATCAGCTGGAAACAAATCACCTTGTTGAACTAGAAACAAGTCACCCAGTAGCGAGATCAGCTACATTTCAAATCACCCTGTTGAAGTATCAGCTTGGAACAAATCACCCCATTGAAGAATCATTTAGAAACAAATCACCCTGTAGAGAGATCAGCTTGAATCAAGTCACCCTGCAGAGCAGGGGCGTACCGAGGGGGGTTTCCAGGGTTTTCAGGAAACCCCTTTCGATTTTACACACTACTTGAAACATTAATAAATTGAAACTTCAAGTTTCCAGAACCTGGAGTCTATCATGGAACAGGACATTTTAAAAACTTTTATCTTAGTTAAATAATAGTTTCTATCATGATAGCAACGCCTACGTATAGCATTTTTCTGAATTGTGATTTTAATGAAAAGATCGAGATACTCTAATAGAGCAGTCAGGTAATATAAACATAACAGTCTTTTAGCTGTAGTGGAAACCCCTTTTTAAAAATTCCTGTGTACACCCCTGCAGAGAGTTCAGTTAAAAACAAGTCACCCTGTAGAAAGATCAGCAAGAAACAATCCACCCTGTAGAGAGATCAGCTAGAAACAAGTCACCCTATAGAAAGATCAGTTAGAATCAAATCACACTGTAGAGAGATCAGATGGAAAAAAATCACCTTGTAGAAAGATCAGCTGGAAACCAGGTACCCTGTGCAGAGATCAGCTTCATCAACCTGTAGAGAGTCCAACTACATTTCAAGTCACCCTGTGGAGAGTTCAACTGCAAACAAATCTCTCAGCAGCTAGAAACAAATCATCCTGTACAATTTTCAGTTAGATACAAATCACCCTGTAGAGAGATCAGCTAGAAATAAATTACCCTGCAAAGAATTCAACAATTTTTCCAGTCACCCTGTAGAGTGATCAAGAAACCCAAGAGATCAGCTTCAAAGAAATCGCTCTGTATAGAGATCAGGTAGAAACAAGTCACCCTGTAGAGAAATGAGCTGTAGGGAAACAATTCATCCTGTGCAGAGTTCAGCTAGGAGCATGTCACCTTGTAGAGAGATCAGCTACATTCCAAATCACCCTGTAGAAAGATCAACTTGAAATAAATCACCCCGTAGAGAGATCTGCAGTTATAAACAAGTCACCCTGTAGATAGATCAGCTTGAAACAAGTCACTGTGTAGAGAGATCAGCTACGTTTCAAATCACCCTATAGAAAGATTAGCTTGAAACAAATCACTCTGTAGAGATTTCGGCTAGAAACATGTCACCCTGTAGAGATTTCATCTAAAAGAAAACCATCCTGGTGAAAGTTCAGCTATCTTGCAATTTTTTCAATTAGGTTATAGTGACTCTGTGGTGAGTTCAACTACAGTACATGTACAAACTGTTCACCATGTAGTCTAAGAGTATAGCTACATTGAAAGTTTCCCTGTAGAAATTTCAGCTACATAGACATTTCCCTGTAGAGTATTCAGCTGCAAACAATTCATCTTGTATTGAATTTTGACGATTAATCAATAAAATTGTAATAATTACTGAGTAACATTGTTAAATGTATGCATGTATAGCTAAACAAACAATTTTAAAAATTTCTCCATCATATTTATAGCTAATCTTTAATTCCTATAGAAAAGAAAAAAAAGACAAGTTAAAAGTAATACCCAAAGCTGGCACATAGGCTAGCTTTAGGTATGAAATTACAAAAAGAAGTGATATCTAATCAAAAACAGCCAAGCTGTAAAAAAGAGTGCGGCCTCCAAAAAAGCCAGGGTGAAAAAAGATTTGAAATCCAAGGTGGCGGCCAAGAAATGGCTGTGATGGTAGGTTAATGGCAAAAAAAATTTATATTGACAATTCAGGTGAATTTGGTGCTGAATCCTAGTGAAACTTGGAGGAGGCAATGCAAATTCGCCTGAATTGTCCATTAACCTACCATCACAGCCATTTCTTGGCCTTCACCTTGTAGTTTACATCTTTTTCACCAAGGCTTTTTTGGAGGCCGCACCTTATTCTACAGCTCGGCTGTTTTTGATTAGATATAATATTCTACAAGTTTCCACTCTGAATACTAAGAGTTTCTTTCCATACAAGATGTGTTGTAATACTGGAAATAGGTGACCAGTATAATTGATGGGTTTGATGTACTCCATTGTAGCTCTAGAATAGTGTAACATGCTCACTTTTATTTTGGTGATATATGCAGTAAGTAAATAAAGGCATATCCTATAAGTAGAAGGAAAATATAAGGGATAAAAAAGTAATGAAAGAAAAGGAAATCACTAAAAAGTAGTGAAAAAATAAAGCTGCTATAGTTATCTAAGCCAAAACAGCCAAGCTGTAAAAAAGGAGTGCGGCCCACAAGGTGAAAAAAGATGTGAAATCCAAGGTGGCGGCTAAGAAATGGCTGTGATGGTAGGTTAATGGTTAAAATTTTAATTACGACTATTCAGGTGAATTTGTGTTGCCTCCTCCACTAGGATTCGGCACCAAATTCACCTGAATTGTGATAATTAAATTTTTTGCCATTAACCTACCATCACAGTCATTTCTTGGCCGCCACCTTGGATTTCACATCTTTTTTCACTTTGGGGCCGCACTCTTTTTTTACAGCCTTGCTGTTTTGGTTTAGATATCACTTCTTTTTGTATTGCAAGCCACAAAGCTGGCCATATGTCTTTGATGCTTCTTTTTAACTTGTAAGGAATTGTGGAAGAAAGGAGGTAATTGTGTGTATAGCCTTTGTCTGATGAAATATTTGTATATTTAACGTTGAATGGTGATTATCACATACTGTAGTTAATAAGATGACTTCTTACATAACTGAAATGTAGCTGAAACTCTCATTGTTTGTAGCTGAACTCTTTTCAGGTTGATTTGTTTCTAGCTGAACTCTCTACAGGATGATTTGTTTCTAGCTGAACTCACTACAGGGTGATTTGTTTGCAGCTGAACTCTCTACATGGTGATTTCTTTGTAGCTGAACTCTCTACAAGGTGATTTGTTCAAGCTGAACTCTCTACAGGGTGGCTGAATTCTCTACAGGGTGATTTGTTTGCAACTGAACTCTCTGCAAGATGATTTGTTTCTAGCTGATCTGTCTATAGTATAACTTGATTGTAGCTGAGCTCTCTACAGGGTGACTTGTTTCTAGTTGATTTCTGGATGACTTGTTTCTAGCTGATCTCTCTACACGGTGACTTGTTTCTAGTTGAACTCTCCATAGGGTTACCTGTTTTTAATTGAACTCTCTACAGGATGGTTTATTTGTAGCTGATCTCTCTACAGCGTGACTTGTTTCCAGCTGATCTCTCTACAGGGTGACTTGTTTATAGCTGATCTCTCTACATGGTGACTTATTCCTAGTTGAACTCTCTATAGGGATTTCTGTTTGCGATTGAACTCTCTACAGGATGATTTCTTTGTAGCTGATCTCTCTATAGGGTGACTTGTTTCTAACTGATCTCTCTACAGGATGAATTGTTTCTAGCTGATCTCTGGATGACTTGTTTCTAGCTTATCTCTTTACACGATGACCTGAACTCTCTATAGGGTTATCTGTTTGTAATCGAACTCTCTACAGGATGGTTTCTTTGTAACTGCTCTCTCTACGGTTGACTTGTTTCTAGCTGATCTCTTAACAGGGTGAACTTGTTTCTGGCTGAACTCTCTTCAGATGATTTGTTTGCAGCTGAACTCTCTACATGGTGGTTTCTTTGTAGCTGATCTCTCTACAAGGTGATTCTTCTAGCTGATCTCTCTACAGGGTGATCTGTTCATAGCTGAACTTTCTACAGGGTGATTTTTTTGCAGCCGAACTCTTTATATGATGGTTTCTTTGTATGTACAATGTAACTTCTTCTAGCTGATCTCTCTATAGGGTGACTTGTTTGTAGCTGAACTATCTGCAGGGTGATTTGTTTGTTGTTGAACTCTCTACAATGTGATCCTTCTAGCTGATCTCTCTACAGGATGACTTTTTCTAGCTGAACTCTCTACAGGGTGATCTGTTCATAACTGCATTCTCTAATGAGTTGTTACTTTTGCAGCTGAACTCTCTACATGGTGTTTTCTTTGTAACTAAATTCTCTGTAAGGTGATGTCTTTTAGCTGATCTCTCTACTGGATGACTAATTTTTTCTAGCTGGTCTCTCTATAGAGTTATAACTTTCTCTATAGAGTTATAACATGTTTGTATAGCTGAACTCTTTACAGAGTGGTTTTTTTAATTTGTTGCTGAACTCTCCAGCTACACGGTGACTTGTTTGTACTACAGAGTGACTTGTTTGTAGCTGAACTATCTACAGAGTGACTTACTTGTAGCTGAACATTGCGTAAAGTAACTTGTTTGTAGCTGATCTAGATGAGCTCTCTATTTGGTATATTTTTTGTAGTGAACCCTTTACGCAGTGACTTGTTTGTAGCTAAATTCTCTACACAGTGAATTGTTGTAGCTGAACTCTCTACAAGGTGAATTGTTTATAGCTGAATTCTCTTCAGTGTGACTTATAATGTTCTGAATCTCTACAGCAACATATTTGTAGCTGAACTCTCTACAGGGTGACTTGCTTGTAGCTGAATTGTCTATAAGATTAACTGTTTGTAGCTGAACTCCCTACAGAATAACTTACAATGTCATATAATTCTATAATGGAGTAAGTTATAAATGTAGCAGAATGCTTTATTAGGGTGACTGTTCTATTAGAGTATCTCGATCTCGCATACGCTACGCGTAGTTGGCTTTGCAATCACAACTCAGTGGTTTATAATCAGATTCTTCTGTACAACTGCAAGGACCTTCTATGATAATTATTCCAGCTACACACCGATTTTCAGCTCACTGCTTTAAGTAGTTTGCCTGGTAGGTATGAAAACTAATAGTTTTTTTATTCATAAAAGTCAATTGCGTAATTGTGACACAGGTTGGCTTTTGTGTCATATCTCGATGGCCTTTAACTGGATTTCTTTCAAACCACAAAAAGGCACTCCTACGATAGTTACTCCATCTATATAGCAATTTTCAGCTCATTCCTTCAAGCGGTTTACCTTGTGGGCGTGATAGACCTTCGACCTTATTTTACGCAAATAACGAACTGCTATTGTTGCGGCATTGTAGTATTCCCCGAGTATTCGACTTTAGGGAATGCGACCAGTAGTTTGTCTCGAGAGTAGTTTGCCTCGAGTCTTGTACTTTAGGATACGTGACAAGTAGTATTAGCATTAGGGTTGAGTTCATCTTTGGTTTCTTCTTTACTTCAGTTTGATATTTATAAGGTAGAAACTAATGCAGATCGGTAACTGTATCACTGGTGGTACAGTCGTTACGAATGTGGACCATGAGTACGGATGCCAGGGTTCAAGCTCTAGCTGAATAAACTTTTTTTCGCTTTCTTAAGCTTTTTGTCCAAGTTTTTTTTTAATGCACGTAACTTCTTAGTAGCCGCCACTACCGGCTAAATATCCGGCTAAACAGTGCAACCAGTACCGGATCTATATAACCTACCTAAAATGAATCTTACATCTGAATACACGCCATAACAATCAATTACTAAACAGTGAAATGGCCACTATGCTTCTTCTTCAGCTATGTTCCGACCATTACACAACCTAACACATAAAGAACAGTATGAGAAATTGTCTCTGCAATCAATCCTAATACGGGTGATTAGCATTATGGCCAGCCACAGGGAAGGAGTATCGTGCTACTGCAAATTGATACCTTTGTGGTGTCAGCGAATCAGCTCTCAAGCATAATTGATCTTTGAAAGCATAATATTAGAGAGAACATAATAAGGTTCACTTAAAAGTATAATACCATTCTTTCAAGGTACCATGTTGTGCGGCCTCACTAATACTGCTAGATGCCAGGAAGGTTTTGTGAGGCTGGTTGATCCCTAATATACAGTACTATCATACTGTATGATATATTAACTCATAAATGCATCTATTGTAGCTATGTTAAAAAGCCAAAACTACAAAATTTATTATCAAGCCTAGTCTTAAATGAAAGTAGTTACTATGTATGTCTCTTGGGAATCTATTCCAGTTATTTACTACTCTTTGAGAAAACTCTGTTTTCTGGTATTGAGATTACTCTACTGTTTGTATAACTTGAATCCATTGTTTTTTGTAGAACTATTGATAGCAAAAGGTTTTCAAAGAGACATCACTTATACCTTAAACTATTTTATATATCATTGTCCATTCTATGTTTTCTATACAGCAAATTTGGTATATGAAGAGCCCTCAAGTTTTCACAGTATGTTGTGTTTTTTTTTTAGTTGTTGTACTAGTCATGTTTACCTGCTCTATCATACCTGTATCTTTCAACTGGTGAGGGTACTGATTCATATATAGTCTAGTGGAGGACAAATTTGGATTCTTGTTTCTTTTCTTTTTTTATTATTTATTCTATTGTATGTTGATTTACTTCCTTCACCTTTATGCAATGCGAACTATCCACTGTTCTTTCTTCAGCACTACACAGTGCCTGATTACCCCAAAGTAGGCACATGATCATTATCTGTCACATTGACACGATATTGATGTTCACACTACTCTAGCTATTTCATTCCCCCTCCGACCCAATCTACAGATGGTATTGCTGACCACTGCTGGCAAGTGAAAAAAGTAGTATCTCAGCTTGTGACATATGTGGTATTAGTTTTGCTGCTAAGCACTACAAAAGTATATGGGTACGCAACAGACAAAAATATAACAATGTGTTTTGTTGCAGCTAATCTATTGCTATAACATTCACAGTATCAGTAGTAATGAAACTTACAGGGAATATCTTGTGTCATATGACTCATATAGCAACTGTGGTATGTGCGACTAATGAATACAATTCTCACCATTCAGGCAAGCAGTACTTTGCAGTGCAAATCTAATGCATATAATATGGCAATGTAATAATTTATAGCATGTTTTCTAATATTGTAAGTGGTACATGGTGATTGAGCTACGACCACCACATAATTCATTGGTATGCTCGAAGGGTTTTCTATTCTTCCTATTTTAAAGTACAAGTAAAGGTGTCTAGTGTGTGTTATATTGATGGGAGCCTACCAGTGCCGTCAATTGATTGCTCAGTTGGCATCTTCATCCTGCTTTAGAGCTGGATGTGACAGAATGAGGGTTTCACATAAGTGCCTGTCTATAATTTACAAAATATAAGTCTTTACCTGACTCTTTCCCTGATCTGATGTCTAATGTATGGCTCTAAGGATACAGTATAATTATGTATAGTTGATGTTTTGGAGGTATAGCACACAAGCATCTTTGTGAAATTGCTCTCATATCATTTGAGTTTTCCAGGTTAGCTATCAAACTTCATGCTGGCAAGGTTAATGATCAACAGTATAGTTGCAATTAGGTTACTTACAGACATACGGATCCCTTGTACACCTACCAACCTCAACCATAATCAGTCAATAGTGGTCACATGCATAAATGCTAACCATACTTGTAGCTCTTTGTGTTTACCATAATTACCTCATCCGTTCCGTAAATTGATTAGTACCAATGTAAATCTCATTTATTTTTTTAAGTTTTTAAAATTGTTTATATTAGTAATACTAAGGCATGTTCCATCTGAGCGAGTGTACATGTATGTTTTATTAGAGTAAGTGGGTCTATTCGCAGTGCAGATCCAATACCCTTTCCTTTCCAAAAAATCATACGAGACAAGATACTCTAGCTAGACTTTTAAATATTGTTGATAAAGTAGGGATCTATGCAATAAAAAATAGTGAAAACAAGAGATGAATGATGGTATTACAGCGTAGCTCCTTGGGAATATTCCTACTGAGATGAATGATGGTATTACAGCATAGCTCCGTGGGAAAGTTCCTTCTTTGGAATTTCCCACTGAGCTATGCTGTAATACCATCATTCATCTCTTGTTTCACTACTTTTTAGTGCATAGATCCCTACTTCATATTTAAATTATATTTTTTTTAATTCTAGTTTGTTTAGTTTTTTGTTGTAGCACAGCAAGCTACAGTGAAATTTGTGACTGTTCTATTAGAATATCACACATGACTGTTCTATTAGAGTATCTCAAGTCAGCCAAGGGTTGTGTAGCTACGTAGCTAGACAAATAAGCGGTGAAGTCATCTTGTTTACTGTTAAGTAAATAGCTAGATTGTTAAGAGGTGTTGTCTCCGTACTCTATCGCTATCGCTATTTGATGGATGTGGTTGCAAACCTATCGTGAACGGGATCCCAACCGCAAAGTTGCATATATCTAGCTAGTGTACCTCTTATAGTAGCGCTGGGTACTGAAGTGCTTCTGAAATCCAGCACTGAAATAATTCTGTGGTGTCTAAAAAAATATGCTGCTGAAAGAAAGTGTTAATAATATATGGAAAATACACGTACACCTTGATGTGGTTTTGTTGCATGAAGAAGTCCAGCAGCCTGATTGAAGAGACAAGGCACAGAGGGCCTACACTCATCGAAACCCCAAAAGGCCCACTGGTGAGTTTATTATTGTGACGTAAAATGGTGGCTTTGCCTTTTTTTGGCCTCTAGCCTTGTGACTGGCAGGAAGTTAGGTAGTGAGAGTAAAAGTTGAGTTTTGGCAATTTGTTTTTAAAAATTCTATATCTATTCATCTGTATGTGTTTTGTAAATGTTTTGTTTTATTTTAATATTGTATTATCATACAGTACGGTGTACTGCATAGTAGAGATTATGCAGAACTGGGCTTTTCCAGCCAAAATTATAACCCTAAAACCAGCCTCTATTTCCCTTCATGACAACTTGGCGGTATTGGTTAGGCACAGCGAAGCCTAAAAATGTGTTCAGATCAACCCCAAATCTTCAAAAAGTTTCTATGATATTTTAAAAATTTATTTAAAAGAATTTTATTCTGACTAACTGATGCCTTCAGCCAAACATAACTTGACAATAGTTATAGCTACGGGCTTGATTTCTTCACTATTTGATGTCACTTCGTCCCGATATGTGCCTTTTCACCAACCGTGTGTGGTACGTATGTACAATATACGCATCATGGACTTTCCTTTGTTCCCGGTTCTTTTCGCTGACAACACAAGGCATTTATTTATTCGCGATAGCGCATTTGTGGCTTCCTGCTAAAAATTTATTTTGTACGCGCTGCTTGATTTTCTGTGCTTGCGATTACATTTGTTTCTCGTGTGTTTGGGTTCAATTGATTGTTCCAGACGAGGGGTGTAGGATAGTGTTGCACCGATAATCAGATCGGTTATTGGAAAAACCATATATCGACTGTAATTTTGTATATCGGTATCGGATCAGCACCATGAGAGAAAAAAGAGCAGATTCAGATATATGTATTATTTAAAAATACAAGTTCATATTCACCAAACTATGTATAGTGTAGCAATTTACTGCTTTGCAATGTTGTTATTGCTACTAAAAAGTGCTGTCAGCTATTGTTGTAGCACTATCACAACTACAAACAAGCTAAATTAGTCATTCATAAACAATTTTTTTGTAAAACTCACTGAAGGATAGACATGCAGTATTATATCGGATCGGCTAAATTTATTGGCTTGGAAATATTATCCAATATCGGTTATCGGAATATCAGCAAATGTCATATCGGTGCAACACTAATGTAGGATAATAATTGGTTTTTAGCAAAGTAGAACAGGCACATACGCCCCTGTACTTATTATTTTGCACAGTTGAATCGTTTGCATTTCTTAACGCGCTGCTTTGGTGTGTAAGTTCTTTGTACTAAGGTATTTTGTTCTATGAACACTGTTAATTGTTTGTTTCTTATGTGTTTGAGTTCAGCTGACTGTTCCAGGTGACGGGTGGATAAGAACCTGTTTTTAGTAAAGTAGAACAGGCACGTGCTGACTAGTTTTGTATTTTTGAATTCAACTGACTGTTCCAGACGACAGCTGAATAAGAACTTGTTCTTAGCAAAGTAGTACAGGGACATGTTGATTAGTTGGCAAGGTTTAATTGCTTTCGTTTTATACAGTTGTATGCCAAGGGGAGTTTCCAAGGGTTTCAGGAAATCCATATTATATTTGTCAGTAGCATGCAAAGTCCAGGCCATAGAGCTGCTGTTGATTTAATTTGTTTGCAAGCATAAAATAGCACGAATATAGCTACATCATGTACGTTATTATGGTGGCAGATCCATGCTGGAGGAGGGGGCACAGCCCCTCCACAAAAAGTAGTTATGCAAGATCGAGATGCTCTAATAGAGCAGTTAGTGAAATACTTTAATAGAACAGTAACCGCATATCACTTAAAATCCTCTACTGTTGCTTATTAAAACTTGTATCAGTCTGTAGCAATATCCCATTAGCCTGCTAGGATTAGTTTTTCAGATGAAATGTACATGTACATGGTCCTTTTTATGTAATTGCAATTACTTAGCTAGACTACATGAGTACTCTTCACTGTCACTGATTACCACAGCTCTTGATATACTGCATGGGTAAGGTATTGTAATGTTAACTGAGTAATCTGTATCTAATCTGTTTGCTATAGTTAGAGAACTAGGCATATTATACATGTATTTTTCTGCACGATATTGAAGGAGGCACAATTATAACTGCTACAGTATATTCTTTATACTACAATAGCTATGGCAATGATACAAGGTACATATGTGGGAGTGTGTGTGTGAGAGAGAGATTGTTAAATCAGGCAAATAATTATATAGGTCAATTTAGTGACTAAAATTGACTATATATGTTTTATGTACATGTATATTAATTTATTATGTAGCAGTCACACTACTGACTATTGACAACCTGTAAAATTAAATTGTCATCAGTGTCTGGAGGCTAGCGCTGTGTCCCCCAGACTCCTACTTCCTGCATCTACTTTTCAGTGGAAACCCTTCTTGAAAAATCCTAGGCATCCCCTGTCTTAACGCACTGCTTTTCTGTGTAAGTTCTTTGTACTAAGGTGTTTTATTCTATGAATACTGATGTACTCGCCTGTATTCCCAGCTGTAACGATTACAATTGAGATTGGTTTCTTCGGGCACTTTACACCTGTGACGCTGATCAACGTATCTTGTGCTGGCAAGTTACCATATAGAGCTATCAATGGCGATCATGCAATATCCTGCTCATTCAGAATTTTCGATGCTCGCTTTTCAGAACTGTGGGATCTATCAGATCTGTTAAGCTAATTAATAATTGATGTATGTTTGTTTCGTTTCTTTTTGTGTGTATTTGCCTTGCCAGGGTTCCAACTGCTTTAATGCTTCTTGGTACCCCTGTGTTTTGGCCCATTATTTATTTCCTGTACACTTGTCTTAATTATAAATCAATTAAATCAACAGTTGTAGAATATCAGTACACCAATCTATGTGCAAAATCACAGTTTATGTTCAACAAAAAATTGATGTCATCTTCTTTGATTGACTTCTCATAGCTACATCACTTTATCTTTATGAAACAAACTAGTTACATAGATTGATCACCATTTCTATAGAAAGAACAGAAACAAGTATAAGGAAAAATTAGGAAGTGTAAACTAGAGTAGGGATCAACTAGCTCCAATAGAAAGTACTGAAACAAGCTTGAGTTAGTATATTATGATAGCAAATTACTGCAACACAAGAAGAAGTGAATATCCCTACTGTGCATTTCAATTACGGATTCTCCACAGCACAGCATGGATATTCACTTCTTTTTGTGTTACAGTAATTTGCTGTCATAATATACTAACTCAGGCTTGTTTCAGTACTTTTTATTGGTGCACTACATTCTAGATGATCCCTACTGTAGTTTAAAATTCCTATTTTTTTCTTATACTTGTATATATTGACTAGTACTTTTCTGTAAAGGTGATTTTTGTGGTATAAGTTTTCTCTAGGATGATTTTCAAAGGCAGAATTTTACGCTGCACACGAAATATTTAGGGCGATTCCTATACAAGATCGAGATACTTTGATAGAACGATCAATCAATAGTCTAATAGAACAGTCGCTACGCATAACACCATTGACTATTGAGAATCTTTCATAGTTGAGTATGAAAACTAGAATCTGCAGCACTATCCCATGCATGGGCACACTTAGTCTGCTAAAAGTATTTTGCAAATGAAATGAACATGGTCTTGTGACATGTGTATGCCATTCTTTAGGCTCATATAAAGCTAGCTGAACTACTCATGACTGTCACCTATCCGTATACAACTCTTGATCAGTATTGTTCACTTAGAAAGCAGTATGATTTAGACATTTGTGCGTAAAACCACTACATCAAAATTTTCATTCCTGAGACATCATACAGTATGGTGGTACTGTATATTTACTGTACTATATATTAGGGATCATGGAGATTTGGGTTTTTCTGGCCTAAAATATCACCCAGAAACCATACCATCCTGGTACCTTGGCAGTATTGGTTAGGTGTAATAATCCCAAAAGTACCTTCAGTACAATCCTAAATGCCTTCATAAGATTATGAAATTAAAAAAAAATTATTCAATGGAATTTTCTACTGACTAACTGCCTGATGCCTTCAGGTAAGTACGGCTGAGGCTACGGGCTTGATTTTTTCACTTGTCAATGTCACTTCATCCGGAGTCGTGCCTTTTGGCATACCGCAGTACGTACAATGCATGCATCATGGACTTACCTTTGTCCTCCTTTGTGTCCCATTTCTTTTTACTGACAGCCCAAGGTGTCGATTTGCGGTAGCGCGATGCATGGCTTTCCTATGTTTATAATGGGAGTCGTTCGTGTTTTCCATGGTGACTGGATTGATTGCAGAGGAGCTTATAATACTATTCTTCGTTCGTAACACTGTGTAATGGGCTGAAAATATGTGAAAGCAAAACGTATTAACCACTCTACTTGCGAGTCAGTAATTGATAGTTGAGGCATGCGAATCGTCCATATTATTCGTGGTGACTGGATTGATTGAAGAGGTGCTTCTCCTACTGTTCTTCATTTGTAGTGCTGTATAACAGTTTGATAATAGCCGAAAGCTAAGCGTAATGGACACTCCGCTTTCGTGTCAGTAATTAATAACTGGGGCTCATTCAGACGAAAACTATGCTCTGGTGCCATCCTTTCTTTTTATGCAGTATGCGCGGGTTCACCAGTCATAATAATGTTACAATAAAATAAACAAACAAGTATAGGAATTTTAAGTTCGATTAGGGACCATAGAAATAAAGTTGAGTATAACAAGGGAGGTTGCCTAGACCTGCAGATATACTAGTTAACATTTAATCCCTAATTTAGTCATGGGTATAGACTGAATTAGGGATTAAATGTTCACTAGTCTATCTGTAGGTGTAGGCGATCTCCCTTGTTTCCTAACTTTTTTTCTATGATCCCTAATTGAACTTTAAATTCCTTTATTTTTCCTTATGTTTGTACGAATAGCTGTAGCTTCTGGGGGCTACATTCCGAGACCCCCTTCTCTATATACCTATTATCTGGTTTTCCAAACCCTGGATCTATCACTTATTAGAATCAATGTTTGGTAAATGTTGTGAATCATGTGCTATGTACCTGCTTTCTAAATATTGGAAAGTCATTTTACGTGGGTTTTGGTTTTAGAAATGCATCAAAGGCTTTAGTATCTGGTATTTACTGTATACACATGCCTATAAGTAGTAGAACTCAGCATTGACCATTAAACTAAGTACTATATTTTGTAGCTGTATGTAATTGTCACAAGGTTAGCCTTTCTTCTTTTGTAGATGCATTCCTACATGATATCGAATGCCCTAGCTCAGGTATCTTCTGATCTCTTCCACCTAGGGTAGTTCCAGAAATATCATTTTTATTGACATATCAGTGCTGAGTTCTTCCACCAGAACTGTAAAGTACAAGGTAACATTTGCCTTTTCTTCTAAACGATGCACTTCCCCCTTGTGCTGTGTTTATTGTTTGCCTAATTTCTTCTTTATCAAAACATCAACTTACAAATTACGTAGTGTGCATCACTCATAACTCTGAAAAGGCTTCTTGGATTTTCCTGAAACATGATACTGGAATTTGCTTTTGTATGCCCTTTAGCAATGCCAAATTTTAGCTTGATTGAGCTAGATTATCAAAGAAGAAGAAACATAGAATATTGGATGCTTGTATCTCAGGAATAGCAGAGGTTATTTTCCTTAAATATGGTTTGTGAACTGCCTACCGGGTGAGCAACTCTACTGTAAAGTCTGTTCTGTTTAATAAGGGATTGCAGAACTACAGTATATATGCATGAAATCTCTTTCTGATAATAACACACTGTTGTGGTGCACTGGCTTTGTTAGGCCATACGACACACCATTGTGTGTGATGGATTAAATTCACACTCAATGTAATGATCTCTCTTGTTCCTTTGTTTATGTACTTTGCATTGCAATGATTCCTACTAGTTTATAAAAACACTAGTATATCAAAAAACTTTGAATTTATAAATGAAGTAGGGATCTATGGTACAAAAACTACTGAAGCAAGGATCGTTAAACTACAATCGTGACATCAAATCCCAATCAAACAATGCAACCACTGATCCCTACTGTGGTGAGGTGCCAACATCATTTGATGTCACGATTGTAACTTAATAATCTTTGTTTCAGTGGTTTTTGTTGCATCCCTATTTATTTTTTTAATTCAAAAATTTAGATATGCACAGTACTAGTTAGTTGAGTTTTTTAGCTCAGCTATATAGTTAGCTTTAATAATGTCACTCACCATTTGTGTCCTGTTGAGACTGCACTATCAGGCTTGACTCTCGCACAATCAGGTGATTGTGGAGGTAGATTGGTAAATGTACTAGGCCCCTACTGCGATGGCTACACATAATTTGCATACCTTTTCTGTGGCCAAATAGTAGTGAAAGTGCTTGAATGACAAGATACTAGGGGAAGGAAAGAATATTTTTAGGTGTCCTTCCAAAAATTCTTTCAAATTAGGCCAAATGTCCTACAGGTAGTCACCTACTTGAGACCTTGTACTATCACACTCCCTCTATCAGATGTGGAGATGCTGCTGAAGCAGCGGATGCAACTAAGCATCTAAGATGAATTGAAGGAAGCACGTTTGTGCTTAAAGATCTGTGCTGACAATGGAATATGATGATGGCATTTGTCCACAGCAGTGTATACAGTATGCCCACAGCAGTGGGCGCAGTAGGTTGTTACTTTGGATGCATCATTTATCCATGACAGTGGGAGTCCACAGTATTGAATGTCCTTAGCCTTGGTAGCTGGAAAGTGAGCTGATGCTAGGCTGTAGTGGCAATAGTTGCAGCAGTAGTAGCAGCAGTACATCAGTGGGTAATAGCAGCACTAGTACATGACTGATATAGCCCTCAGATAGCTGTGTGAATAAACTCACAAGAAGTATTAAATAAGTGTGTACTTGTCTGGAAAGGTAGTGATACATACATACATACATGCATACATTTATTTTATTGTGATACATACATACATACATACAAAAAATGTATCTATGCTGGCATGCCAAGAGTGTCACTCACTAGTTCAAATTAGGATATTCTCAGTAAAATAATAATTGATAGCCCAATTGTTAGCATGGTGGAGGGTGGGGCTGGGAAATTGTCACTCGAAACTGTGTTACTGTGCACTTTTATTAATGCTCTACATATACTTTAATTAATACCCCCCATCGGATATTATACCACTGGCTGCGATGTAGCGTGCTGTTCACTCCATACATTAACCTTGTGTGAAGGTTTTAAACCTCATGTAGCTATAAGTGTACTAATCCACGGTTATGTATGAAAGATATTAAACTTTATTGTATACTGTTTATAGCTAGGAGGAGTAACAGGATCTTGATCATGCAAAGATTTGAGTATCGATGATGAGTTTTTAGTTTACATTATAAACGTTATTGAACTTTGTAACAAGACATTCATTTGTATTTTTGTCCTTTAAGGGATTCATTAACAGCAGTGACATACAGTAGCATCATTTGGTAATCTCAATGCATACCTATAGAAAAGAATCACAAGTAAATACATTTCATGCATGCTAAATAAAACACAACAATTATATGTCCGCAACTGTATTTTTTAAATCGTCTTCTAGTCTTGACATCCTTATCATATACCTTTTAGATCTTACTCCCTGCTTTTTTCAACATCCTTATCATAAGACCTTTTAGATCTTACAGCAGCAGCCTCCCTACTCTTTCAACATCTTTATCATAGATCGTACAGCAGCGGCCTCCCTGTTCTTTTTAACATCCTTATGGTAAGAGGATTTGGAACTTGCTGCTGACCTGTGGTGGCCAAGTTTTAGATCACTATGATATTAATTATGAAAAGATTCTTTCCTATCAGTTGATCCATCAGCTTTATGGATTTGTGAATAGATTCTATCCCTTGACCGATTCTTCCTCTCTTTAGAGGGCATGACACTCCATTTGTAAACTCAATACTATAATAGCTATCTGTAGTAAATAAGAAACACACACACACATAGCAACTATATACAAGGAACAATTTAGCTATGAGGTGACATAGCTATAAACTATATTGCTATCAAGTTTCTGAACAACTTATTCAAGTACGTGCTGTGCCAAAATTGGAAGTGCATAGGCCCGTAATACTGTGCATAGTTTATCTGTGATCGTAGTAGCAGTGGTGCTCAGATCTATGACCTGTCTCAGTACGAGTAGCTAGTATTGAATCAGAGTGGGCCTTCGGTCTGAAGTATGCTCGTTCTATTGATTCAGGCCAGAAGTTGTTTGAACGAAAAGGCCCTTTTTATCTCGAGTACCAGGATGAATTAATAAAATCTTCTCGTCAGCCAAACTATCCATTCGAGTATTTAATAGCCAATCACACACAGATTTTATCCGGTAAGTGGCTGAGTTAATGTGTTCGAAGGAACAAACTATCAAATAATCGTCCGTCTATAACAAATCTCTTCCTCAATCGCAGTCCAGGCGTTGGCAAAAGTCAAAGTGATTACTGTACCAGCAGCCTTAAAGTATCATGTATAACACTAGACTACATTTAATTTATGGCTGGGTGTCCAGTACCTCTTTCAGCTGTGTAAGTGCTTTCTGAAACAATTCTGTGGCGTCTAAATACTAGTATGCTGCTCAGGAAAAGTATTGATACAGAATAATTAATGCCTCGAAATGGTTTCGATGTTTGAAGAAGAAGACAACCAACCTTATTGAAGATAAAAGGTGCAGACGGAGCACACTCATCGGAACCCTAAAAGGCACATCCCACCAGTGAGTTTGTTATTGTGGCGTAAAATGGTGGCTGTGAGTTGCTTTGTTTTATCTCTAGGCTTGTTACTGTGGGTGAGGCAGGCCAAATTTCGAGTTTTGGTGATTTAAAAAAAATTCTATATCAGGCCAGCTGAAAATGTTTTCTTGTTTTTAATACTATATTTTATGTTAAATGGAATAGTATTATTCCATAAAGGTGGTTTTGTCGCATAAGGTATCTCAAGGATGATGTTTCAAGGCAGTATTTTTGGCGGCCCGTGTCACTTTTGATGCGATCCCTCCTTACACAGTACTACCGTACTGTTTGATACAAGTAAATCCATGATGCAAACACCATATCTCCTGTGGTACACCAAATGACTGAAGAGATATTTTTGTAACTATGTAAATCAAGCCTATGGCATTGAAATGATTGAAATGATTGAAATAAGCTTGTCTGAAACTAAGTCAGTCACTCAGTCGATAGCAAACTTAATAGAAAGTTTTTGGTGTGTTACTGTAGTTTGAATGCATGTTTGCACTTAATTGTGTGCAGCCAATGCTGCTAAGGTACATGTATCATAGAGTTGTATGCTTAATTATTTAATGGTGAATATGTAAATTTTTGGCATACAGTCATCTTCTGAAGATATGACAGAATCAGCACTCGTGCAAACCCCAAAGAAGAACAAATGGAGCACAAGGTACTTTTAATGCATACGTGTAGGACTATAAAGAGTTTAATATCCAATCCAAAACAGCCAGCTGTAAAAAAAGTGTGCGGCCCTCAAAAAGGCTATGGTGAAAAAAGATGTGAAATCCAAGGTGGCGGCCAAGAAATGGCTGTGATGGTAGGTTAATGGTAAAAATTTTAATAACAACAATTCAGGTGAATTTTTGTTCCGCTTGGTCTTGGCAAAAAATTCATCTAAATTGCCGTTATTGAAATTTTTACCATTAACCTACCATCACAGCCATTTCTTGGCCGCCACCTTGGATTTCACATCTTTTTTCACCATAGCCTTTTTGAGGGTCGCACACTTTTTTTACAGCTGGCTGTTTTGGATTAGATTTCACTTCTTTTTGTATTTGTATACCCCAAAGCCGGCCTATCCGGCCATAGGCCGGCTTTGGGACTTTTTTAACCTGTCTTTTTTTCTTTTCCACAGGAAGAAGAAAAGATGAAGCAGATGTACTTTAAATATTTCAGTAAATGTACAAATTATATATATAATACATAAATTTATTACAGAGCTCTCCATGGTGTTTTCTTTGTAACTGAACACTCTACAAAGTGACTTCTTCTTGCTGCTCTCTCTATAGGGTGAATTGTTTGTAGCTGAACAATATACAAGTAACTTCTTCTAGCTGATCTCTCTACAGGGTGGTTTGTTTGTAGCTGAATTCTGTGCAGGTGATTTGTTTGCAGCTGAGCTCTTTACAGAATAGTTTCTTTGTAGCTGAACTCTCTACAAGGTAACTTCTTCTATCTTATCTTTCTACAGGGCAATTTGTTTGTGGCTGAATTTTCTACAGGGTGATTTCTTTGCAGCTGAACTCTCTACATGGTGGTTTCTTTGTAACTGAACTCTCTACAAGGTAATTTCTTCTAGCTGATCTCTCTACAGGGAGATTTGTTTGTAGCTGAACTCTCTACAGGTGATTTGTTTGTAGCTGAACTCTCTACAAGGAAACTTCTTCTAGCTGATCTCTCTACAGGGAGATTTGTTTGTAGCTGAACTCTATACAGGTGATTTGTTTGCACCTTAACTCTCTACATGATGGTTCTTTGTAGCTGAACTCTCTACAAGGTGACTTCTTCTAGCTGACCTTTCTACAGAGAGATTTGTTTGCAGCTGAACTCTATACAGGTGATTTGTTTGCAGCTGAACTCTTTACATGATGGTTTCTTTGTAGCTGAACTCTCTACAAGGTAACTTCTTCTAGCTGATCTCTCTACAGAGAGATTTGTTTGTAGCTGAACTCTATACAGGTGATTTGTTTGCAGCTGAACTCTCTACATGATGGTTTCTTTGTAGCTGAACTCTCCACAAGGTAACTTCTTCTAACTTCTTCTGTTTAATATAATACAAGGAACCTTGTTACCAGCAGCCCATGAATGCTACAAGGTTTATGGGCTGCTGTTCTTACTGATATGACAATAACAAGGTGGTCTTATTAAAGAGGTGACAACTAAGTGAGGTCTGAGTGTATCACTTCTAATGTCAACATCAGATCAGTTTGTGTGTGCGTGCGTGCGTGTGTGTGTGTAACAGAGAGAAATCCTCACTTAGTGGCCACTTTGTGGATAGTGTCAGCTGATCTCTCTACAGGGAGATTTGTTTGTAGCTGAACTCTTTACATGATGGTTTCTTTGTAGCTGAACTCTCTACAAGGTAACTTCTTCTAGCTGATCTCTCTACAGAGAGATTTATTTGTAGCTGAACTCTATACAGGTGATTTGTTTGCAGCTGAACTCTTTACATGATGGTTTCTTTGTATCTGAACTCTCTACAAGGTAACTTCTTCTAGCTGATCTCTCTACAGGGAGATTTGTTTGTAGCTGAACTCTATACAGGTGATTTGTTTGCAGCTGAACTCTTTACATGATGGTTTCTTTGTAGCTGAACTCTCTACAAGGTAACTTCTTCTAGCTGATCTCTCTACAGATAGATTTGTTTGTAGCTGAACTCTATACAGGTGATTTGTTTGCAGCTGAACTCTTTACATGATGGTTTCTTTGTAGCTGAACTCTCTACAAGGTAACTTCTTCTAGCTGATCTCTCTACAGGGAGATTTGTTTGTAGCTCAACTCTATACAGGTGATTTGTTTGCAGCTGAACTCTCTACATGATGGTTTCTTTGTAGCGGAACTCTCTACAAGGTAATTTCTTCTAGCTGATCTCTCTACAGATAGATTTGTTTGTAGCTGAACTTTCTACAGGTGATTTGTTTGAAGCTGAACTCTCTACATGATGGTTTCTTTGTAGCTGAACTCTCCACAAGGTAACATCTTCTAGCTGATCTTTCTACAGGGTGATTTGTTTGTAGCTGAACGAAACTTCTTGTTGCTGATCTCTCTACAGGGAGATTTGTTTGTAGCTTAACTCTCTACAGGTGATTTGTTTGCAGCTGAACTCTCTACATGATGGTTCTTTGTAGCTGAACTCTCTACAAGGTGACTTCTTCTAGCTGACCTTTCTACAGGGAGATTTGTTTGTAGCTGAACTCTCTACATAATGGTTTCTTTGTAGCTGAACTCTCTACAAGGTAACTGATGTCTCTACAAGGTAACTTATGTCTCTACAAGGTCACTAGTTTGTAGCTGAACTCTCTACATGATGGTTTCTTTGTAGCTGAACTCTCTACAAGGTAACTGATGTCTCTACAAGGTAACTGATGTCTCTACAAGGTCACTAGTTTGTAGCTGAACTCTCTACAGGTGATTTGTTTACAGCTGAACTCTCTACAAGGTAACTTCTTCTAGCTGATCTCTATACAGGGAGATTTGTTTGTAGCTAACCTCTCTACAGGGTGATTTTTTTTTGTAGCTGAACTTCTACATACAAAGTGACTTGTTCTAGCTGGTCTTTTCTACAGGATGACTGGTTTCTAGCTGATCTCTCTGCAGGGTGACTTGTTTCTAGCTGAACTCTACCGGGTGATCTGTTCGTAGCTGAACTCTCTACAGGATGATTTGTTTACAGCTGAACTATCTACATGGTAGTTTGTTTGCAGCTGAATTCTCTACAAGGTGACTTCTTCTAGCTGAACTCTCTATAGGGTGATCTTCTCGTAGCTGAACTCTCTGCAGGGTGATTCGTTTGCAGCTGAACTTTCTACATGATGGTTTGTTCATAACTGAACACTCTACAAGGTAACCTCTTCTAGCTTATCTCTTTACAGGATAACTTGTTTCTAGCTGAACTCTCTACATGGTGATTTGTTGGTAGCTAAACTCTCTACAATTCAATTTGTTTGCAGCTGAACTCTCTACATGGTGGTTTCTTTGTAGCTGAACTCTCTACAAGGTAGCTTCTTCTAGCTGATCTCTCTACAGGGTGACTTGTTTCTAGCTGAACTCTCTGCAGGGTGATCCTTTCGTAGCTGAACTCTCTACAGGGTGATTTGTTTGCAGCTGAAGTCTCTACATGATGGTTTGTTGCAGCTGAACTCTCTACAAGGTAACTTCTTCTAGTTGATTTCTCTACAGGGTGACTTGTTTCTAGCTGATCTCTCTACAGGGTGATTTGTTTGTAGCTGAACTCTGTACAGTTTGATTTGTTTGCAGTTGAACTTTCTACATGGTTGTTTCTTTGTAGCTGAACTCTCTACAAGGTAACTTCTTCTAGTTGATCTCTCTACAGGATGACTTGTTTCTAGCTGAACTCTCGACATAATGATCTGTTCATAGCTGAATTCTCTACATGGTAGTTTCTTTGTAGCTAAACTCTTTACAAGGTGACTTCTTCTAGCTGATCTCTCTATAGGGTGATTTGTTTGTAGCTGAACTCACTACAAGGAAACTTCGGACTCTCTGCATGGTGGTTTCTTTTTAGCTGAACTCTCTACGAGGTGACTTCTTCTAACTGAACTATCTCTTTCCGTAGTTGAACTCCCTACAAGGTAACTTCTTCTAGCTGACCTCTCTACATGGTGAATTGTTTGTAGCTGAACTCTCTACAGGGTTATTTGTTTGTAGCTGATCTTTATACAGGTTACTTGTTTCTAGTTGATCTCTTGAATTCTCTTCAGGGTAACTGCTCTATTAGGATGACTCCTCTATTAGAGTATCTCGATCTTGCACTAGCTACACCGAGTTGGATTTCGTGTTATAACTCCGTGGCTTTAAGTCTGATTCTTCTACACCGTTGAAGAGCCTTTCTAAGATGATTACTCCATCTGTACAGCGATTTTCAAAGCATTAACCCAAGCGGTTTATCTGGTAGGCGTGGTAAGTAGTCGTTTTTTATTAGCTAATCACGATTGCATGATTATTACACACTGTTGGTTTTTTCGTTGTATATTCCTGGTTTTTAGCTCGATTTCTTTCAAACCACAAAATGTTTGCGGTTCAATAATTAACCTATTTACCCAACGATTTTCAGCTTTTATGATGTGCCTTTATACCCCCTTCTGTGTGCAAAATTTCAAGGCAATCGGATATGGTGTTCGCGTTTTATAGCAGTTTTTGTAAGTGTGTGAAAAGAGGAAGAAAAATAATTAGTAAGAAAACGAAGAAAGTAACCAATTTTTGAAGTTGCATATCTCAGGAACGCTTGAAGCGATTTCGTTTAAATTTGGAATGTGGAGTACTGAAGTTGGAGGGCTTGTCCATAGCAAAAATCGTCTTGTTTCATCAAGGCAGCACAGAGCTACGGAGGTGTGAAAATTGCGATTTCATTCTTCCTTTCGATACACTCACGGGTGTTGCGCATCGGATTCTTGGGCTTCACGACACACTACCGTGTATCTTAAACCAAAACAACCAGTATATGAAAAGGTGTATCTTTGAAAAGCCACAGGGCTAGAAGTTTTGAAAGTATGAATGTTCTCCAGACATCATTACAAAATACTTGTAAGCGCATATTGTGAGTCATATCTGTTGTCAGATTATTAATGTTCATAACCATGTTACCATGGTGAAATTGTTTTGGCTTACATGAGTCTTTTTAGAGAGCTCCATTTGTAAAAAAAAAACATGTAGTGTACCTTGATCCGAAATATGGTGAAAAACTGCTATTTAGCTAAAGAACTGAGTGATTGGAATGAAATTTGTATTGTGGAAATATTTTTCATTATAACATATATATATATACTTTAAAAATTCAGTAATTTTATATACCACCTATGTTTTAGGGTTGACTGTATGGTTTTTTTGTGTAGGTCGGGATCATCAGAAGCAGAAACGGTGTGTTTTTCTATGGAGATTGGTGAATCCTCAAATTTAGAGGATAATAGTTCTGAGTTTGAGATCAGTGAAGATACTGCAGTGGAAGATGGTAATTTATTGATTTAGTGTACACATTTATGTGGTTGTACTGACTGTACTATAATATACTGAACTCAGTAAATACGTAGTTGCTTGATAACCCATTCATTGCCAAATTCTCAGAGACCACTGGCCGAATTGCCAAATTGCATCATACTAACCATCCAATACACAGAAGTACTTAGTAACCATATATCTAAATACTTGCTATAAACTAAGGAGGTCAATTATGATATTTTTGTTTACATAACATTAACTGCAATGAAGTTATCAAATAACAAAGTCTAAACTTTGGTAGATACATCCTGAACAAGCAACGGAATCTCAACTAACTGTTTAGAAAGGTGTATTACACTTCAATGAACTATTCTATACAGTTTAGTTCAATCCATTCCACAGCTGGTTTCTTCATGATTTGTCCCATTTTTGCTGCTGCACATGCGTATCTGCACTTGTGTCTGCCATGCCACATCTGGGATAAAGCAGCTGACTGTCTACTTTACCTGTCTCCATCAATGTATAGTAGCGGACAAAAAAAAGTTCCCGTTCCATTTAGCGTTTAAATGCTACCTAACCGTTTTTGTTTTGTAAGCGTTTTGCTACCAAGTAAATCATTTCGCTACCAGGTAAGCATTAATGTCTGACTATATTTCATGTGCCTTCACATACATTCTTAATAGTAGACTCTTCGAGAATAGTTCATTTCAGTGGGGACTGCCCCGGGACTGCCGCCGAAGACCGGACATACAGGGAAAAGCGGCTCTACAGAAGCTAAGGCCATTGATGATGCTAGAAATCCAACACGCACACAGTGTACAAGCATATAACAAAATATATTATGCTGTATTCCATGTGTATTATTAGCAAGCTATTTCTTCGCACTTTTATCGTACCAAGCGAAATTTTTTCAATATAGTTACTGCTCAGTCTAGGCCATGTAAACACTTCGCAGCTACTGTATACTTAATATAAAACTAACCTGGACTGTTAAAGGGAAGTACATGCATTCTAACCACAAAGTTACAGCAAGGTACATTAAATGGAATGGCAGCTGGGTGGGGGGTTTACACGGTATTGCAGCTGAGTAACAAAGTGTTTATGATATCGAGCTGAGTTACGCAAGAGGAATTATATACAAATAACAGGTATTTGTACATAAAATATAAAGACTTTAATGTCTGCTTTTATCGTATTCGTCGATGTCAGTGGCTAGCCATGGCCTCAGCCAGTCAGCTGTGGTGGCGCCTTGATGGTGACCAAGTAAGAAGTGGTTATCTAATCTAGCTGGATAAAAAGAAATAGACACACACATGGGTAAGCAATAGTTATACTGTATTTGTGCACAAGTCTCACCATGCATTTGCAATGCAATGGAGTTTAGACTAGCTGATTAATAACAACAATCAAAATAATACTCACCACTTACTGAACTTTGCTGTAGTTTTACAGGTTTAATTTCTCTTTGCTAGTATTATACTTAGCGTTCCTCAAGCTTTTTCCCTAGCGTTTTAGCACCCTGCAAGCATTTTGTTAGCGTTTTCTTCTAAGCGTTTAAACGCTAAACGGGACGAAATGCAAACGGAATTGGAACTTTTTTTTGTCCGCTACTGTATTACACTTTCTTTGCTATCAACTACTAGTTTTAAACTCAAACAACGATTTACAGGTAATTTGCCTATTTACAGGTAATTCGCCTATTTACGTGTAATTCGCTGTTCGTTTCACTAGCACATCTTGCTATGTGAAACGTTTTACAAGTGATAGTGAGGCTAAAGTTTATTCTGTGAGTGAGTTTTGATGCCATGCCACCATATGGCGGCAATGGCCGTTAATGGGTTAAACATTTTTGCTAGCATGTTTGATATAAAACTATAACACATAGAATCTATTGTTACAAAATTTTCACTGGATAACTCGAATACCTTAGCTAACAAGAAACTCAAGTATACATGCATACTGTATTTATCCATGAATATGCTGTATGTTCACACAGTAGGTATGTATGTATGTATAGATACAAAGAATCTCCCTCAACTTGTCATAAAATGTGATGTTGTTGATAGTATTCAGTTCAGATGAAGATGTCGGTGATAATGATGAGAATAACAGTGATGATGATAAGATTAGTTTGCAGAGTGACTTGGCTACTTTGTCATCTGAGATCAACATTAAACAAAAATTAATTGATCAACTAGAAAAATCACAGAAAACTGTTTATTTAATGAAGTTGCAGTATGAAGAGAAGATGAAATCATTGCAGGTATGTGTAGCTGTATAGCAGGTTATGTTAAATAGGTACATGCCCAATTGGCTGGCTGTGGGTGTGCCCCTGAAATTGTTTTCACATGTATTTGTGTCTACCTTGGTCTTGCATGACCAGGCTACTTTTTTTTCAGTGATGGTCAGTGGAAAGCCATCAATCAAAAAAGGAAGAAAAATGCAGTCTGGTCATGCAAGACTATAATTATTATTATCTACCTATGTTTTCTGTAACCCATATGAGCAAAACTGTTAAGTAGTAGTAACAGCCGACATGTATGAAGTGAAAGCTAAATGAGGTCTGCATTAAACTTCCACACAGGTAAACTTTTCAGCGATTTCTCCAAGAAAATACCCGCAATGGACTAGCAGTATTTGTATTAGTTAAAACACAAGTGTTATATTGAGCTTAAGACCATTCCCAAGTGCTATTTTTAAAGAGCATGGTTTATTGTATTAAACTAATAATGGCTGCATAGTGTGAGGCTGATGTTAAGTACCTAAAAGGCCTATCTGCTATTTATAGACTTGTCCCTGTAATACTGCACAAAGTGTAGTGATGCTAGTTTTAACTGATTCCAGCTTCCAAGGACAAAAGCGTGAAGGGCTAACTGCTGGATGCTTGTACAGTACCTAGGTTGAGACCTCTGTTTTGCAGCTGCATAGAAAGGTCAAACATTAAGTCTATGACTAGTGTCTTTAATGGCTTTTTTATTAATTTGGCTTTTGTGTTAACTCTCCACTATTGTTTACATCACGGCATTGTGTTAAGTGTTAGTGTTAAAATTGTTGAATTGCTTAATTAATAAGCATTGCTGTGGTCCTATGAAAGTAATGTGATAATTGTCCAGGCTTGGTCAACTTGTTTACTATTTGAAGTGTGTTATGTTACGAATGTGTATAGAAAATACAACACTAGGGGGCATGTTGAGAGGCTAATACTGCACAAGGGGAAGCCAAGTGTTGTATTTACTTTGAGACATCCGAAAGTGCTGTATTTTTTTGTACACACAAGTATAGGCGGTACTTTAAGTGGTAGATTGTACTTTCCGGTCTTTTCGCTCATAGTGTGCCTAATTTTTGGTAATCCGAGTATAAGTATGTAAACCTATCTCTAGTTGTAAAACCAACTTGTAGGATTAGTCTATCTACAATTACCGATAAAGTTACAAAGTCACACACATTATCATTCATGCTGTCTGAGTAGGGTTGCTTTCTTAGCATTCCTTACATAACTGCTTTGCGTAACTGTGCTGTATTTGCCCAAATCTGCTGTATTTGCCCAATTTATCCATATAACTTTACTGTATTTGCCCAATTATGTGCAGAACCGTACTGTATGACTAATACAGTACAGTTATGTTGCTAATTGCTACTGTACAGTCTTGTTGCTAATTGGTACTGCATGGAAAATGCAGCACTTTGATTCTCCCACGCAAAGTACAATATGTGTATAAGTGTAAGTAAAACTTAGAGATCAAAGAAATAAAAAAATAGTGAAACAAGGAGGTCACCTGTACACCTGAAGATATGGGTCACAAAGGAGGACACAGGTAAGTCAATGAAGCATGCTTTGTATGTACTGCGATATGTCAAAAGGCACTTGTTGGACTGAAGCGACGTCAAACAGTGATAATAGACATCCCATAGCCTTAGCCATTATCGAGTTACTCTTGTCTGAAGTGATCAGTCAGTCAATAGAAGCATTTCAGGTTTTACTGAGGGCAATTTTGGGCTTGGTTATACCTATCCAGTACTGCCAAGATGCCATGAAGGAATTGTGATGCTAGTTTTAGGAAAACATATTTAGTCAGATAAACCCAAACCTTCATTATCCCTATTATACAGTACCTGTTAGGCTGAAGCGATGTATAACAGTGAAAAATCAAGCCTGTGTGTAATATTAGATATTGAGGTACATGTTACAGTACATGTATGCTATCATGCAGGCAGTTACAGTACTCAGTCAATAGAAAATTTCACTGATTAATTTCTTTTTAAAATTTCATAGCAACCTGTTGGAAGCAGTTTGGGTCATACTGAGGGCACTTTTGAGCTTGGTAGTACATCACCAATACTGCCAATAGGCTTATGTCGGTTATACCGGAATAATTTTAGGCATAATAGGGAATGAAAAGTATCAAGCATGATGCTGGCATAATAGAGCATACTGTAACTGCAGCATAATAGGTAAATTTCCACCACAATAAGTATAACTTCTGCTGTAACAGTCACAAAGTCAAGAGCTAACCTGTTTTGGATGGTGAAATGACTCCTCACAACAAGTAGAAACAATGCACTACACTAACAGTCTTGCTACAAGTTTACACTTGATAGAATGAAAGCTTTTCATTGTGGGTTTGAGTATTATGGGATGCATGGAGTCACTTGCCAACTAGTGCCAAAAGCATGGCAAAGCAGCTTCAATCATTGAATTTGGTATTGTCTAACGTGTCACACCGTCTGATTGTGAATAAAATGTGATATGATTATTGAAGACAATAGCTACAATGGAAGCTCTGATGAGCAGTAAAGTAAGTGTTGAGTGAGATAGCTGAATGTCTGGACATTGAGAATAGTTAATCTCTGCAGATCTGCAGTAAGAGTGAGGTTAATGTGGCACTGAACCGATTAAGGGCAGCCGCACAAAGTTAATTTACAGCATGTTTGTGGTAATGTGCGAACAAATGCGGAAATTTATAGACCACAGTGAAACATCTCAGTGGACTAACAGAACAAGCTCTGTCAGACCGCCCAGCTACTTTTGTTGATACAACTTATGTTAATCACGCTTTAAAACTATTAGCTTATCACAGTTCAGGTTAATTCACTAGCGAATGGCACCAGCTGCCATCGTGAGATTACTGTTATACGGACCGCGCCCTGATTAGCCACACTGTCTCCTTTGTCGTTAAATAACTTCAAAATTATGTACCACAGACTATCTAAATTTGGTATTGGCATTGGGTAAGCGATACTCTACAATAGTACGCTTCAATTTTTTGCGATTCTGGTTTGATGGAATTGTTAGCCAATGTTGTATCCCACAGGTGTGAGTTTTCACTGCTTTCCATGTTGTTATCAGTGAAAAGGAAAGCGTAGAATTGTTCTACAAGGTGAGAAATGGTTGGAATCTAAGTGGCTTAGTGCTAGGTTGTTCATTGGCCCAGTTATTTTAAAAATCGGGTTAAACTTTGAGAGTGTCATAGGCGAAAAACGAAAGCGTGTTATTTCACAAAACTTTGTATGCTAAACTAAAGTATCACAGGCTATCACAACAGCTTTTAAGGTGTAGATTAAGTTGTATACTATCAAGGTTTGGGTCACTCTAAAATTGCTCATTAAGCGCGTGGGTTAAAACAAATTGTTTTGTGCAGCTGAACTTAATCGGTTCAGTGCCACCTTAATACATGTATCATCAATAAGATCAAGATTCTCTAATAGAACATTCAAACACTCTAATAGAACAGTCAACGCATGTGAATGAGAGAATGAGAGTATTTATCCCCAGGATGAAGACACACGGTAGTGTGTCGTGTGGCCCAAGAAGCCGGCGCGTAACACCCGTGAGTATATTGACAGGAAGAAAGAAAACGCAATTTTCGCACCTCCGTAGCTCTGTGCTGCCTTGATGAAACAAGACGATTTTTGCTGTGGACACTCCCTCCACCTTCAGCACTCCACATTCCAAATTAGAGCGAAATCGCTTCAAGCGTTCCCAAGATATGCGACTTCAAAAATTGGCTTAGTTTCTTTGTTATTTTTTCTTCTTAATTTTCTTCCTCTTTTCGCACACTTACAAAAACTGCTATAAAACACGAACGCAATATCTGATTGCCTTGAAATTTGGCACAATGAAGGGGGGTATAAAGGCGCATCTCTGTACCAAATTTGGCTAGAATACGATTAACAGGAAAAGAGTTATGATCGATTATTCACGAAAAATAACACCAATATGTTGTCACGCCTACAGGGTAAACCGCGTATGGGAAGAAGCTGAAAATCGGTGGGTGATTAGGTTAACTATTGAACCTCAAACCTTTTGTGGTTTGAAAGAAATCGAGCTAAAAACCAGGAAGATACAACGAAAAAACCAACAGTGTGTAACAATTATGCAATCGAGATTAGCTAATAAAAAACGACTGCTTTCCACGCCTACCAGGTAAACAGCTTGGGGTAATGCTTTGAAAATCGCTGTACAGATGGAGTTATCATCTTAGAAAGGCTCTTCAATGGTGTAGAAGAATCAGACTTAGAGCCGCGGAGTTATAACACGAAATCCAACTTGGTGTAGCAAGTGCGAGATCGAGATACTCTAATAGAGCAGTCATCCTAATAGAGCAGTCATCCTAATAGAGCAGTCATCCTAATAGAGCAGTCATCCTAATAGAGCAGTCACCCGAAGAGAATTCAAGAGATCAGCTAGAAACAAATAACCTGTATAGAGATAAGCTACAAACAAGTCACCCTGTAGAGAGATCAGCCACAAACAATTCACCCTGTAGAGAGATCAGCTAGAAGAAGTTACCTTGTAGGGAATTCATGCAACTAAAGAAAGAGATAATTCAGCTAGAAGAAATCACCTTGTAGAGTTCAGCTACAAAGAAACCACAAAGTAGAGAGTTCAGCTACAAACAAATCACCCTGTAGAGAGATCAGCTAGAAGAAGTTAACTTGTAGAGAGTTCAGCTACAAAGAAACCATCATGTAGAGAGTTTAGCTGCAAACGAATCACCTGTAGAGAGTTCAGCTACAAAGAAATCTCCCTGTAGAGAGATCAGCTAGGAGAAGTTTTCTTGTAGTGAGTTCAGTTACAAAGAAACCACCAGTTAGAGAATTCGTTTACAAACTAGTGACCCTGTAGAGACATCTGCTAGAAGAAGTTACCTTGTAAAGAGTTCAGCTACAAAGAAACCATTCTGTAAAGAGCTCAGCAGCAAAAAAATCACCTGTACAGAATTCCACTACAAACAAGTCATAGAAAGATCAGCTAGAAGAAGTTACCTCGTAGAGAGTTCAGTTACAAAGAAACCACCATGTAGAAAATTCATTTACAAACTAGTGACCCTGTAAAGACATCAGCTAGAAGAAGTTACCTTGTTGATAGTTCAGCTACAAACAAATCACCCTGTAGAGAGATCAGCTAGAAGAAGTTACCTTGTAGAGAGTTCAGCTACAAAGAAACCATCATGTGGAGAGTTCAGCTGCAAACAAATCACCTGTAGAGAATTCAGCTACAAACAAATCTCCCTGTAGAGAGATCAGCTAGGAGAAGTTTCCTTGTAGAGTGTTCAGTTACAAAGAAACCACCATGTAGAGAATTCGTTTACAAACTAGTGACCTTGTAGAGACATCAGCTAGAAGAAGTTACCTTGTAAAGAGTTCAGCTACATAGAAACCATTCTGTAAAGAGCTCAGCTGCAAACAAATCACCTGTACAGAATTCAGCTACAAACAAATCACCCTGTAGAGAGATCAGCTAGAAGAAGTTACCTTGTAGAGAGTTCAACTACAAAGAAACCATCATGTGGAGAGATCAGCTGCAAACAAATCACCTGTAGAGAGTTCAGCTACAAACCAATCTCCCTGTAGAGAGATCAGCTAGAAGAAGTTTCCTTGTAGAGAGTTCAGCCACAAACAAATCACCCTGTAGAAAGATCAGCTAGAAGAAGTTACCTTGTAGAGAGTTCAGTTACAAAGAAACCACCATGTAGAAAGTTCAGCTACAAACTAGTGACCTTGTGGAGACATCAGCTAGAAGAAATTACCTTGTAGAGAGCTCAGCTACAAAGAAACCATTCTGTAAAGAGCTCAGCTGCAAACAAATCACCTGTACAGAATTCAGCTACAAACAAATCACCCTGTAGAAAGATCAGTTAGAAGAAGTCACCTTGTAGAGAGTTCAGCTACAAAGAAACCACCATGTAGGGAGTTCAGCTAGAAGAAGTTACCTTGTAGAGAGTTCAGCTACAAAGAAACCATCATGAAGAGAGTTCAGCTACAAAGAAACCACCATATAGAGAGTTCAGCTGCAAACAAATCACCCTGTAGAAAAATCAGCTACAAACAAATCACCCTGTAGAAAGATCAGCTAGAAGAAGTCACCTTGTAGAGAGTTCAGCTACAAAGAAACCACCATGTAGGGAGTTCAGCTAGAACTTTTCAAACACACCTTAAGTAGCTAAAGTCTTTGAGCAGGCTGTAGGACCAGGTGTCCTACAGACCTTCAGCACTTGTGCTGTAAAGCATTAATAAATATACTAGTGTCCATTTGGTTCTACTTGGGATACTTTGAGATAATGAGTTACTCTCTAGAATTCCTAATTCCTATGGATATAGTTACATGAAAATAACATGGAGAAAACATCCTGAGCACCTGGTAGACTCCTGTAAGTGTTCGAGCGTAAATCGGATGGCTGCAGGTTCAAGGCTACCCAGGTCCAGTCATGCATTTTTTCTCCTTTCTCCAACTTTTCAAACACACCTTAAGTAGCTAAAGTCATTGAGCAGGAGGTAGGACCAGGTGTCCTACAGACCTTCAGCACTTGTGCTGTAAAATATTAATAAATAAATAAAGAGGTTACTTTGTAGAGAGTTCAGCTACAAAGAAACCATCATGAAGATAGTTCAGCTGCAAACAAATCTCCCTGTAGAGAATTCAGTTAGAAGAAGTTACCTTGTAGAGAGTTCAGCTACAAAGAAACCATTCTATAAAGAGCTCAGCTGCAAACAAATCACCTGTATAGAATTCAGCTACAAACAAATCACCCTGTAGAGAGATCGGCTAGAAGAAACCACCATGTAGAGAGTTCAGCTGCAAAGAAATCACCCTGTAGAAAATTCTGCCACAAACAAATTGCCCTGTAGAAAGATCAGTTAGAAGAAGTTATCTTGTATAGAGTTCAGCTACAAAGAAACCACCATGTAGAGAGTTCAGCTAGAAGAAATTACCTTGTAGAGAGTTCAGCTACAAAGAAACCATCATCTAGATAGTTCAGCTGCAAACAAATCACCTGTAGAGAGTTCAGCTACAAACAAATCTCCCTGTAGAAAGATCAGTTAGAAGAAGTTACCTTGTAGAGAGTTCAGCTACAAACAAATCTCCCTGTAGAGAGATCAGCTAGAAGAAGTTACCTTGTAGAGAGTTCAGCTACAAACAAATCACCCTGTAGAAAGATCAGCTAGAAGAAGTTACCTTGTAGAGAGTTCAGCTACAAACTAGTGACCTTGTAGAGACATCAGCTAGAGAAGTTACCTTGTAGAGAATTCAGCTACAAAGAAACCATTTTGTAAAGAGCTCAGCTGCAAACAAATCACCTGTACAGAATTCAGCTACGAACAAATCACCCTGTAGAGAGATCAGCTAGAAGAAGTTACCTTGTAGATTATTCAGTTACAAACAAATCTCCCTGTAGAGACATCAGCTAGAAGAAATTACCTTGTAGAGAGTTCAGTTACAAAAAAACCACCATATACAGAGTTCAGCTGCAAAGAAATCACCCTGTAGAAATTTCAGCCAAAAACAAATTGCCCTGTAGAAAGATCAGTTAGAAGAAGTTACCTTGTAGATCGTTCAGCTACAAACAATTCACCCAGTAGAGAGAACATCTAGAAGAAGTCACCTTGTAGAGTGTTCAGTTATAAAGAAACCACCATGGAGATTTCTGTGATCAATGTATGTGACGAAGTTTTGGAAAATCACCCATGTGGGCGCATTTGACACCTAAAATATTTAATGTTAAATTAGCTAACATTATAGTGCAAATCTACTTGTTAATGGTTGTAACCCACTCTCAATACCTTAAATTACAGGACAATTCTTGAAATATTTTTAAAACTGTGCCCTGCTCTTATTAGTAACCCATTAAACATGAAATTTCTAATTATTTCACGCGCGCCCATCAGGGTGATTTTCCAAAATTCAGTCACATATGTATTATAGATAATCTGTACATATACTGATAAAATATTTAAAGTACATCTACTTCATCTTTTCTTCTTCCTGTTGTAAAGAAAAAAAGCTAGGTTAAAAAAGTCCCAAAGCCGGCCATAGGCCGGCTTTGGGGTATACAAATACAAAAAGAAGTGAAATCTAATCCAAAACAGCCAAGCTGTAAAAAAAGTGTGCGGCCCTCAAAAAGGCTATGGTGAAAAAAGATGTGAAATCCAAGGTGGCGGCCAAAAAATGGCTGTGATGGTAGGTTAATGGTAAAAATTTTAATAACGACAGTTCAGGTGAATTTTGTGAAGTGGCACAAAAATTCACCTGAATTGTCGTTATTAAAATTTTTACCATTAACCTACCATCACAGCCATTTTTTGGCCGCCACCTTGGATTTCACATCTTTTTTTCACCATAGCCTTTTTGAGGGCCGCACACTTTTTTTACAAATGGGCTGTTTTGGATTAGATCAAGACACACGGTAGTGTATCGTGCGGCACAAGTAGCTGGCGCGCCACACCATGAGTATATTTACAGGAAGAAAGTAAACGCGATTTTCACACCTTTGTAGCTCTGTGATTCCTTATCCTATTAAAACCAAAGTTGCTACAGAAATACTGGCGAGATAGGGGAGTCCACATACCAAATTTGAAGAAAATCGCTCCAGCCATTTCCGATATATGAGTGGCCAAAGTTTGGGTTTTTTTTTCTTCGTTTTTTTCTTCTTCTACTTCTTCTTTTTTTCGCACACTTTGCAAAATCCGCAATAAAACATGAATGCGTGCTTGGATCGGGCTGAAATGTGGCACACTTAAAGGGCTCATTAAGGCGAATCTCAGTACCAAGTTTGGTAGGAATCCGATGAACATTCACGGAGTTATGATTGATTATCTGCGTAAAATAAGGTCGAAGGTCTGTCACGCCCACAGGGTAAACCGCTTGAAGGAATGAGCTGAAAATTGCTATGTAGATGGAGTAACTATGGTAGGAGTGCCTTTTTGTGGTTTGAAAGGAATCCAGTTAAAGGCCATCGAGATATGACACAAAACCCAACCTATGTCACAATTACGCGATCGACTTTTATGAATAAAAAAACTATTAGTTTTCACGCCTACCAGCCAAACCGCTTAGAACAGTGTGCTGAAAATCGGTATGTAGCTGGAATAATTATCATAGAAAGTCCTTGCAGTAGTACAGAAGAATCGGATTACAAACCACTGAGTTATGATTCCAAAGCCAACTACATGTAGCATATGCGAGATCGAGATACTCTAATAGAACAGTCACCCTAATAAAGCTTTCAGCTACGTTTATAACTTCTCCATTATAGAATTTCTTTGGCATTGTAGTTATTCTGTACGGAGTTCAGCTACAAACAGTTAATCTTATAGACAATTCAGCTACAAGCAAGTCATCCTGTAGAGAGTTCAGCTATAAATATGTTGCTGTAGAGATTCATAACATTATAAGTCACACTGAAGAGAATTCAACTATAAACAAGTCACCTTGTAGAGAGTTCAGCTACAACAAGTCACTCTGTAGAGAATTCAGCTACAAACAAGTCCATGCGTAAAGGGTTCAGCTACAAAAAAAGCTACCTAGTAGAGAGTTCATCTAGATCAGCTACAAACAAGTTACTTTATGTAATGTTCAGCTACAAGTAAGTCACTCTGTAGAGAGTTCAGCTACAAACAAGTCACTCTGTAGTACAAACAAGTCGCCGTGGAGAGAGAGTTCAGCAACCAATCAAAAAACCACCATGTAAAAGAGTTCAGCTATACAAACAAGATATAACTCTATAGAGAGATCAAGTAGAAACTTAACAGATCACACTGTAGAGAGTTCAGCTAGAAACAAGTCATCCAGACTGAATAGAGAGATCAACTAGAAAACATCACCTTGTAGAGAGTTCAAATCACCCTGCAGATAGTTCAGCTACAAACAAATCACCCTATAGAGAGATCAGCTAGAAGAAGTCACCTTGTAAAGAGTTTAGCTACAAAGAAACTACCATGTAGAGAATTCAGCTATGAACAGATCATCCTGTCGAGAGTTCAGCTAGAACAAGTCATCCTGTAGAGAGATCAACTAGAAGAAGTTACCTTGTAGAGAGTTCAGCTACAAAGAAACTACCATGTACAGAGTTCAGCTACAAACAAATCACCCTGTAGAGAGATCAGCTAGAAACAAGTCACCCTGTAGAGAGATCAGCTAGAAGAAGCTACCTTGTAGAGAGTTCAGCTACAAAGAAACCACCATGTATAGAGTTCAGCTGCAAACAAATTGAATTGTAGAGAGTTTAGCTACCAACAAATCACCATATAGAGAGTTCAGCTAGAAACAAGTTATCCTGTAAAGAGATAAGCTAGAAGAGGTTACCTTGTAGAGTGTTCAGTTATGAACAAACCATCATGTAGAAAGTTCAGCTGCAAACAAATCACCCTGCAGAGAGTTCAGCTACGAGAAGATCACCCTATAGAGAGTTCAACTAGAAGAAGTCACCTTGTAGAGAATCCAGCTGCAAAGAAACCACCATGTAGATAGTTCAGCTGTAAACAAATCATCCTGTAGAGAGTTCAGCTACGAACAGATCACCCGGTAGAGTTCAGCTAGAAACAAGTCACACTGCAGAGAGATCAGCTAGAAACAAGTCATCCTGTAGAGAGACCAGCTAGAACAAGTCACTTTGTATGTAGAAAGTTCAGTTACAAAAAAAAATCACCCTGTAGAGAGGTCAGCTACAAATAAATCTCCCTGTATAGAGATCAGCTAGAAGAAGTTACCTTGTAGAGAGTTCAGCTATAAAGAAACCATCATGTAAAGAGTTCAGCTGCAAACAAATCTCCTGTATAGAGTTCAGCTACAAACAAATCTCCGTGTAGAGAGATCAGTTAGAAGAAATTACCTTGTAGAGAGTTCAGCTACAAATAAATCTCCCTGTATAGAGATCAGCTAGAAGAAGTTACCTTGTAGAGAGTTCAGCTACAAAGAAACCATCATGTAAAGAGTTCAGCTGCAAACAAATCTCCTGTATAGAGTTCAGCTACAAACAAATCTCTCTGTAGAGAGATCAGCTAGAAGAAGTTACCTTGTAGAGAGTTCAGCTACAAAGAAACCATCATGTAGAGAGTTCAGCTGCAAACAAATCACCTGTAGAGAGTTCAGCTACACACAAATCTCCTTGTAGAGAGATCAGCTAGAAGAAGTTTCCTTGTAGAGAGTTCAGCTACAAAGAACCATCATATAGAGAGTTCAGCTGCAAACAAATCACCTGTAGAGAGTTCAGCTACAAACAAATCTCCCTGTAGAGAGATCAGCTAGAAGAAGTTTCGTTCAGCTACAAACAAATCTCCCTGTAGAAAGTTCAGTTAGAAGATGTTACCTTGTGGAGAGTTTAGCTACAAAGAAACCATCATGTAGAGAGTTCAGCTTCAAACAAATCACCTGTAGAGAGTTCAGCTACAAACAAATCTCCCTGTAGAGAGATCAGCTAGAAGAAGTTACCTTGTAGAGAGTTCAGCTGCAAACAAATCACCTGTAGAGAGTTCAGCTACAAACAAATTTCCCTGTAGAAAGGTCAGCTAGAAGATGTCACCTGGTAGAGAGTTCAGCTACAAAGAAACCATCATGTAGAGAGTTCAGCTGCAAACAAATCACCTGTAGAGAGTTCAGCTACAAACAAATCTCTCTGTAGAGAGATCAGCTATAAAAAGTTACTTTATAGACAGTTCAGCTACAAAGAAACCATCTTGTAGAGAGTTCAGCTGCAAACAAATCACCTGTAGAGAGTTCAGGTACAAACAAATCTCCCTGTAGAGAGATCAGCTAGAAGAAGTTTCTTGTAGAGAGTTCAGCTACAAACAAATCACCTTGTAGAAAGATCAGCTAGATGAAGTTACCTTGTGGAGAGTTCAGCTACAAAGAAACCATCATGTAGAGAGTTCAGCTGCAAACAAATCACCTGTAGAGAGTTCAGCTACAAACAAATTTCTCTGTAGAGAGATCAGCTAGAAGAAGTTACCTTGTAGAGAGTTCAGCTATAAAGAAACCATCATGTAGAGAGTTCAGCTGCAAACAAATCACTTGTAGAGAGTTCAGCTACAAACAAATCTCCCTGTAGAAAGGTCAGCTAGAAGAAGTCACCTTGTAGAGAGTTCAGCTACAAGGAACCATCATGTAGAGAGTTCAGCTGCAAACAAATCACTTGTAGAGAATTCAGCTACAAACAAATCTCCCTGTAGAAAGGTCAGCTAGAAGAAGCCACCTTGTAGAGAGTTCAGCTACAAAGAACCATCATGTAGAGAGTTCAGATGCAAACAAATCACTTGTAGAGAGTTCAGCTATAAACAAATCTCCCTGTAGAAAGGTCAGCTAGAAGAAGTCACCTTGTAGAGAGTTCAGCTACAAAGAACCATCATGTAGAGAGTTCAGCTGCAAACAAATCACTTGTAGAGAGTTCAGCTATAAACAAATCTCCCTGTAGAAAGGTCAGCTAGAAGAAGCCACCTTGTAGAGAGTTCAGCTACAAAGAACCATCATGTAGAGAGTTCAGCTGCAAACAAATCAATTGTAGAGAGTTCAGCTACAAACAAATCTCCCTGTAGAAAGGTCAGCTAGAAGAAGCCACCTTGTAGAGAGTTTAGCTACAAAGAACCATCATGTAGAGAGTTCAGCTGCAAACAAATCTCCCTGTAGAATGGTCAGCTAGAAGAAGCCACCTTGTAGAGAGTTCAGCTACAAAGAACCATCATGTAGAGAGTTCAGCTGCAAACAAATCACCTGTATAGAGTTCAGCTACAAACAAATCTCCCTGTAGAGAGATCAGCTAGAAGAAGTTTCCTTGTAGAGAGTTCAACTACAACAAATCACCCTGTAGAAAGATCAGCTAGAAGAAGTTACCTTGTGGAGAGTTCAGCTACAAAGAAACCATCATGTAGAGAGTTCAGCTGCAAATAAATCACCTGTCGATTGTTCAGCTACCAACAAATCTCCATGTAGAGAGATCAGCTAGAAGAAATTACCTTGTAGAGAGTTCAGTTACAAAGAATCCTCCATGTAGAGAGTTCAGCTGCAAAGATATCACCCTGTAGAAAATTCAGCCACAAAAAAATTGCCCCGTAGAAAGATCAGTTAGAAGAAGTTACCTTGTAGAGAGTTCAGCTACAAAGAAACCATTCTGTAAAGAGCTCAGCTGCAAACAAATCACCTGCACAGAATTCAGCTACAAACAAACCACCCTGTAGAGAGATCAGCTAGAAGAAGTTACTTGTATATTGTTCAGCTACAAACAATTCACCCTATAGGAAGAGCAGCAAGAAGAAGAAGTCACTTTGTAGAGTGTTCAGTTACAAAGAAACCATCATGGAGAGTTCTGTAATAAATATATGTATTATATATATAATTTGTACATTTACTGATAAAATCAGAAATATTTAAAGTACATCTGTTTCATCTTTTCTTCTTCCTGTGGAAAAGAAAAAAAGACAGGTTAAAAAAGTCCCAAAGCCGGCCTATGGCCGGATAGGCCGTCTTTGGGGTATACAAATACAAAAGGAAGTGAAATCTAATCCAAAACAGCCAGCTGTAAAAAAAGTGTGTGACCCTCAAAAAGGCTATGGTGAAAAAGATGTGAAATCCAAGGTGGCGGCCAAGAAATGGCTGTGATGGTAGGTTAATGGTAAAAATTTTAATAACGGCAATTTAGATGAATTTTTTGCCAAGACCAAGCGGCACAAAAATTCACCTGAATTGTTGATATTAAAATTTTTACCATTAACCTACCATCACAGCCATTTCTTGGCCGCCACCTTGGATTTCACATCTTTTTTCACCATAGCCTTTTTGAGGGCCGTACACTTTTTTTACAGCTGGCTGTTTTGGATTAGATACTAATATGTTCTTGACATGGCGCTGCAAATGCAAGTTACACGTACATATTATACTGAGCAGTTGCTGTCCTTGTATTTCCAATTGCTACAACTCAGAAGATCGATTAGAATTATTAAGAAACATTGAGTGGTATTTTATACTTATTATTTGCATACAAAACTACAGTACTATGATATAATGCCTATATCTTCTGAGGAACTATAGATATGTCCACAGACCTTCTGCTCTAACTCTGGAGCACATCCACTTATCAAGCTATTTCTATTGTTAGTACTGTATGTTGCAGTTGAAGTGACACTTCTTCATTCACTTTTTATCATATGAAGTATTTCTCTGCACAAATAAAAACACACAATATAAAACAAGAATAATAGACAGAAAATTGTGGAAATGCCAAAAATATTATAGGCAAATTTTGGAGCATAATAGACTCAAGCCTAACTGTCTAGGTGCCTTGAAGTATTGTGAAGCTGATTTCTGGTCAATGATTTTGTAAAAAGAACAAATTTCCATGATCCTATATGACACTGTGCAATCTGTATATTATGTCTGTTTGCATTCCTTCCACAGTTATTTTTGTGCATACATGGTAGTGCTTGGCAAGTAGAAGTGTGACATTATTAAATTGATTGCCACTGGCTGGATAACATAGTAATGATAGCACATACAACTGCATTGTGTTTAAAACGGATATGGAATCATTGAAGAATGTAAAACCTTAGCTTCACAAGTCTCTAACATGTAAACAAAGCACTCATTGTTGAAGAATAAAGTTGCTATTAAATAAAGCATCTAACAACCACTGTTCCTCATGTACAGTACATTGAATGCAAGAATATAGAACGAAAGCTGCCAGAATTCTTTGTTAGCCGCAAGTAAACCACTCAGCCCATTAAACTTAAGCATACCTTTGTCAGCATGTTTCATTGAATCTTTTATATACCTTCATTAGCATGTTGAATCTTGCACATGTATTCATCAGCAGGTGTTACTGATGTTAACATTGTTTATGAGGGATTAGAGTGAGTTTTTTCTAATCAGGATGTTATGCATGAAGTGGGCTTGATTTCTTCATGATATAACTTTGACTTAACATGCTGATTCGTGTGGAAACACCCCGGGGCAGTGTGCACTCGGCATATTCGAGCAGTGCACACGCCCGGGTGCAATCACCACTTACCATGTATTTAGAATGTGTGCATACAAAATAGACACAACTATATATTGTTTCCTAGCTATACACACCACCCATCTACCGCACCTAGCTCTATTGCCTACTTTTTCCTAGCTCTAACCACAATAATATTTTCCACAAAGCCATAAAGTGTACGCAACAACACCAAACAAACAAACAAACACTCATGCAAATATCTACCACATAACATTGCACCATTGCCATAAATATACATAACAGCACAAAACACAAATAACGTTCATACAGATATCTATATACAAGTACTTTGCGGAAAGGGCAACTGAGGAAATTGCTGGAGTAGGATGTACAGTGTAATAACTTTTGCACAAGCCATGCAGCCAAGCATTGTGGATATGGCATAACTGGATTTACAGTTTACCACGAAGCAAAGATGTGTTCCAATTAGTACAAGATTGCAGCAATGCACCATATATGCATAGCAACACAACGTGATAGCAGCAACCAATGAATAATCATATAAGTTAAATGTAGCGTAATTGGTTTGGTTTGGCCATGCACAGATAATTAGCACTTCATACACCCAATTTCTCCCCAAACTTCCTAAGTTCCCTATCACCCAACACTCTACCATATTAGTTGGTAATGCACATACATAAAGGGAAACAAAATGCGTATATCCAATTGGTAAATACCTATAAAACATGCAAGATGAAATTATGCGCATTAGGAATTTGTAACAGTCATATGTAATGATGCTTGTTGCAGCAGAATTTGATTTATCTGAAATGAAAAGTATCTCCTAGTTCAAACACATACTGTGTCATAAAGCGTATTGCGAAGGTCACAAATAACAAAATCAAATCGGCAACACAAAGAGCAGAAAGTCAAGTCATCCATTTAGCTCAGAAACACGGTTGCTGACCACACGCATGCAGCATATAGGTAGCTGGAAATAATATATTTTTATATGTGGGAATAAACTGCAGTAAATGTATCGCTATTGCAACAATTGACAAAATACAATGGGATTACGTTGCCTGGTAGTATGTAGCAAAACACAAGCAAACAGCTGGAGATCCCTGCAAGCATGATCAAATATTGACGTCCTAATGATGTATTTCATAGCAGTGTATGTATGGAAGTGAACAGATCATACTCATACTGCTAAAAGCAGAACATCACACATGCCAATGCAAATGCAGCAAAATGCATGCCAATACAGCACGACAGCACACATGCAACAATACACATGCAATGACACACCTGCAGCAACATGCATGCAATAACACACCTGCAATGTCATGCATGTAATGATACGCTTACAATAACGGTACCGGAAGAAGTTATAGGAACGAACATGTAGCATAGCTCAGAAAAGAAAAAAATTTACACATAATTTAATGAGCGAAATCTGTTGGTATTGATTTCGTGTATTATGCTGATAGATATTCGGAGAAAAAGTATGAGTGAATCACATATACAAAGATAGCGTCAATCAGTTGTGTTTAGTGAAAATGAGAAAATTCAACACAGATAATCCAAAGCACTATGTAATTGACTTGCGTAACCGTATTGTGGAGTCCACATAGTGATGCAAGTAAGTGTATGTACAATTAACAAATATTTACTGTGTATGTGCAATTAATAACTGTTTTCCCAATGCAATAGTACTATACTTCCGAAACATGAATCAAGTAAACCATGCCTCATGAATGCATGGTTTATCTGCATTAGAAGGAGGAATAACGATGTTCTTGCAAACACCTCTCATGCGTTATTGACAGTAAATGACTGAGGGATATTCATTTGTTTACCCTAATGTAATTTAACTGTTCCATCAAAAGTATCTCTTAAGCTTCATAAATATCAGGGAATGAGTGTAGGGAGATACCAATGCTAGCAGGAATGACAGGGAGCCTAAAATCATATCCTGATCGTCCATAAGTATCCCTTAGGACAGCTGGTGTAGGGTATAATCAGCCTTCATCAGTCACAGGGCCAGACAGGACTGACAACAGGCTGGTGTACCTGTTAGCACTCATGGCAGAGAGACAACAGGTTTTCTGGTTGTAATTGCATATTGAAATATTTAATAATACTTAAGAGTAGTACACGATGTCCTGTGATCACGCAGGCTGTATGCTGAAATGTATGAAGAATGTGTGAAGAACGTGTGCTATGATGTACAAAAGTTGGGAACTGATTGCATTGGATGGCATAGCGGTTACACTTAAGGAAGTTGAATGCACAAGCTATCGAGTTTTTTGTATCCTGTAAAACACCAAATACTTGCTATCACAGATAAAGCTAAACATGTAATAACAACGGTAAAAGAGGTAAGCAGCAGCCATAATAGCTTGTGATTATAATATTCATGCAATATCACGCATGCAAATAACACGCATGCAAATAACCCGCATGCAATAACATGCATGCAAATAACACGCAAGCTATATCACGCATGCAAATATCACGCATGCAAATATCACGCATGCAAATAACACGCATGCAAATAACATTCATGCAACATCACGCATGCAAATATCACGCATGCAATAACACGCATTGAATAACACGCATGCAAATAATACGCATGCAATAATACGCAGGCAAATAACACGCATGCAATAACACACATGCAAATAACACGCAAGCAGATAACACGCATGCAATAACACACACGCATGCAATAACACGCATTGAATAACACGCATGCAAATAATACGCATGCAATAATACGCAGGCAAATAACACGCAGGCAAATAACACGCATGCAATAACACACATGCAAATAACACGCAAGCAGATAACACGCATGCAATAACACACACGCATGCAATAACACGCATGCAAATAACACGCAAGCAGATAACACGCATGCAATAACACACACGCATGCAATAACACGCATGCAAATAACACGCATGCAAATATCACGCATGCAATAACACGCATCCAAATAACACGCATCTAAATAACACGCATCCAAATATCATGCTGAATAAGCCACAAAGCAAAGGTATTCATCGAAGCCACAGTTTAGTATTAAAGTGCCCGATAACACCATCCCTAACCCTCAGTAACCAACCCTACAATGAGGTAGCAACAGTCCATGCATTAGTGTTGGTTAGCCATAACTTTGGTCACAAAACCGTGAGATGACAGAAATGAGATATCAACAAAAATGTGCTAGTGGACCAATACAGGTGCTTGCCTACCATGTGGAAAGTTAAGAAAGTTTCAGACCATGATGAACATAGCCATATGCCTGGCTGTAGATAAGCCTGGCTGTAGGTTTGTAGAAGATAACGATAGTCTATATCTTCAAGTTTACTATGAATGATATGCTGAATTGCACATCTACAACCAGTGTAGATAAATACCAATATCATATTGGAAGCTTTTGTCCATTAAATGCGTGGGCGGCGAGGAACGGCCTTGTTTTTTAACAGAGGAAGGACAACTCTGCACTACGCTACAATAAAGCTAAATTTGCTGACCAGTGTAGATAAATACCAGTAGGTACAATTGTATGTATACGAGAGGCTTTTGCTCGATAAACGCTAATTATATGTGTGGGCAGCCGATGAAAGGCTTTATTTTTCGAGCAGATTAAGACAACTCTGCACTACGCTACAATAACGCTAAATTTGCTGAAAACACTGAAAACGCTCAGCCACAACAATATATTGTGTCAAACTAGATGCCAGCTCGTTTTTGATTATGCAATACTGATGATAGTTTAACACTTCGTAACCACAACAGCACGTGGCAATTGTATAAAAGTTTTATGATGGAACGGACTCACCGGGAATCATCAACGGTAGCCATCACCTAACTGAGAAAATCCTATTCAACATCCACGGAATCGGTAGAAGGCTCTGCCTGCTCATCCTTCATGCAGCCGAACGTCCACAATGTCTGTTTGATCCAGGTTTATCACCATGCCGCCTCCGCTAGACTTCACCAACTCTGCTCCAAATCGACCCTGAGTAGTAGCAACTCTCCAGTGAAACCAAGGACAAAAGTTTTTCTGTCTGCCAACACGCCATGCACTATGGCATGATCTCTTGATCTCAAACCTGTCAAACCAGTTTATTACAATGAATCATTATGATGTCATTACATTTCATGTATCCTACAAGATTGGTTCAACTTTTACCTGAAACAAGTGTTGATTTCAGTTTGTGGTGCTAGCACTGCTAATATACAATGCCTCTCTAATGGACCTTACAGTCAACTCAAGGATTCTGTGTTGCTGAATTTAATTATTTTACTCGAAAGGCTAGTTTATCACTAAAAGATGCTGGCTTCATTTACTATGGTATGGTACATAGATTTGCACTGTATCCATTCTACGCCCACACCAAAGCATGTTAACTTCAATTTATTGCGTTGCAATAAAGTACATATTCTTTTGGTTACAACTTTTTTTTGTCAATAAGGTGCATGCCCTGCAGCCAGCCAAATACTAGCTGCAGGGCTGTGCCTAGTTACTGTAATTTTTTTTTAAAGTGTGTGTGTGTGTGTGTGTGTGTTGTGTGTGTGTGTGTGTGTGTGTGTGTGTGTGTGTGTGTGTGTGTGTGTGTGTGTGTGTGTGTGTGTGTGTGTGAGTCCGTGTCATTTCGTCCACGTGAGCAAACAATTTTGTATCAAAAGCAGCCTGCATATGTAAAAGAAGGCTTTGTAAACACTGTATTACACTTTCAAGAAGCTAAGCTTTATGCTGAGGCTGCTATTTCAAAATTCGAGTTAAATGGGTTAAAGAACACATTTGAACAGCTTTCCTAATGGGCTATATGGGCATAATACAATGGAAAAACAGCATAATAGGCTTCTTAGGATACCAGAAATAACGAATTCTTTTAAAGTCAAAGGGGGCATGTCCTGTACTTGCACAAACGAAAATGAAGGGCAGTCTTGAGGCTTTCTCTCAACAATTTTCCTTTGAAAACACAGTAGATACACTATAAAACAGTTGAGAACGTACTTCTGGATGTAATTTGCAGTTTAAAGTAGTTTGTTAGAGTCACGCTTCCTTAGCAGTGCATAGCAATGTAATTCCCGAGTATAATTTATAAATGACGAAATACTTTAAATTACAGTAATAAGAAATCTAATTATCTAGCTGAATTAATAATAGCAATAACATAAATCTAAACTAAATTTAATTAACCGCATGGGCACCTGGTTTTAGAAGTAGTGTAACATTAAATTTTTTCGGTAACCTTCATAGTTCCAATTTTATATTTACGTGTTCTTGCTTCCTTTTCTTCTCTCACTACATGTACTTGTGTATTTGTGTAACTTATATGCTATACTTTTATTCCCTGTGCACCTATTGTATCAGTTTCAAAACACTAAATCTAAACCTAACAGATTTATAACTTATTATCAATTAAAGTGAGCAGATTAATACTTTACTACATACATACAGCTCTTAAGGGAAGTTATGATAATGGGTAGGTCATATTGTAGTAAAGAGAACAGTAGTGTAGGTATTGTTTAAGTAAATTAAAAAGACTAACTGTTTTAGTGCTATAATTACTGTAAGATGTTAGGATCTGGCAGCGTGTCTATACTTTGTTATCCACGAGTATATTTATAGACATATGTAGATGGTATTTTAATTGTATGGTGTTGATGAATTATTATTTTGTTAGGACAAAATCAATGTGACAGAAAACCAAAGAGATCAGATGCTTAAAGAAGCTGGTAATCCATAATATATGTATAGTTCATACTGTTTGTTTAGGTTACAGGGTATGTGTTTCTAATCAAAAACAGCCAAGCTGTAAAAAAAGGTGCAGCCTCCAAAAAAGCCAGGGTGAGTGAAATCCAAGGTGGCACCCAAGAAATGGCTGGGATGGTAGGTTAATGACAAAAATTTTAATAACAGTAATTCAGATGAATTTGTGTTGCCTCCTCATAGGATTTGGTATCAAATTCACCTCAATTGTCGCTATTAAAAATTTTGCCATTAACCTACCATCACAGCCATTTCTTGACTGCCACCTTTGATTTCACTTCTTTTTTCACCCTGGCTTTTTTGGAGGCTATACCCTTTTTTACAGCTTGGCTGTTTTCGATTAAATATCACTTGTTTTTGTAATTTCATACCTAAAGCCAGCAGGCTGGCTAGCTTTGGGTATTTCTTTTAACTTGTCTTTTTCTTTTCTAAGGATTACTAAGAAGAAAAAGAAATTTTAATTGTTAAATTGTTTAGCTATACCTACACATTTAACAATATTATTTAGTAATTATTACAATTGTGTTTATATAACTCAATACAGGCTGAATTGTTTGCAGCTGAAAACTCTATAGGGAAATGTGTATGTATGTAGCTGAAATTTCTACCTGGAGATTAATAATGTAGCTGTACTCTTAGACGACATGGTGAACGATTTGTCACCACAGAGTGACTTATAACCTAACTAAACTCTACAGAAAGAATTACAAGATAGCTGAACTCTCTACAGGATGGTTTTCTTGTAGGTGAACCTTCTACAGGGTGAGATGTTTCTAGCTGAGCTCTCTACAGGGGTGACTTGGTTCTATCTGATCTCTCTACAGGGTGGTTTGTTTCTAACTGATCCTTCTACGGGGTCTACAGGAATGTAGCTGATTTTTCTACACTGTGACTTGTTTCTAGCTGATCTCTTTACAGGGTAATTGTTTCAAGCTGATCTGTCTACAGGTTGACTTGTTGCTAACTGATCTCTCTACAAGATGACTTGATATTTCTACAGGGTGGATCTCTCTACAGGGTAATTGTTTCAAGCTGATCTCTCTACAGGGTGACTTGTTGCTAACTGGTCTCTCTACTGGATGACTTGATATTTCTACTGGGTGTTTGAAATGTAGCTGATCTCTCTACAGGGTGACTTGTTTCTAGCTGATTTCTCTACAGGGTGACTTCTTGTATAGTTGAACTCTTTACATGATATTTTGTTTCTACCTGATCTCTATACACAGTGATTTGTTTCGAGCTGATCTCTTTGCAGGGTGACATGAAAATTAGTCGAAGTCTTTGCAGAGTAACTTGTTTCCAGCTGATCTCTCTGCAGGGTGATTTGTTTCTAACTGAATACTGTACAGGGTGATTTGTTTCTAGCTGAACTGTCTACTGAGAGATTTATTTGTAGCTGAACTCTCCACAGTGTGACTTGTAATGTAGTTGGACTCACTACAGGGTGACTTGATCAAGCTGATCTCTCTACAGGGTGCCTTGTTTCAGCTGATCTCTCTACAGAGTGATTTATTTCTAGTTGATTTCTCTACAGCATGATATGATCTTCCTACAGTGTGACTTGTTTCTAACCGATCCTTCTACGAGTGATTTGTTTGAAGCTGGTATTTCTACAGGGTGATTTGAAATGTAACTGATCTTGCTACAGAGTGGCTTGTTTGTAGCAAACTGATCATTCTACAGGGTGACTTGTTTCTAGCTGAACTCTCTACAGGGTGACTTGATTCTATCTGATCTCTCTACTGGGTGTCTTTTTTCTAACTGATCCTTCTACGACGTGATTTGTTTCAAGCTGGTCTTTCTAGAGGGTTATTTGAAATGTAGTTGATCTTGCTACAAGTTGACTTGTTTCTAGCTAGCTGACTCTACAGGGTGACTGGTAGCTGATTTCTTTACAGGGTGACTTCTTTTTGGCTGAATTCTCATTTTGTTACAAACTGATCTCTCTCTACAGAGTTATTTGTTTCTAGCTTATCTCTCTACAGGGTAACTTGAAAACTAGTTGAACTCTTTGCAGCTTAACTTGTTTATAGCTGATCTTTCTACAGAGTGATTTGTTTCTAGCTGATCTTTCTACAGCTTGACTTGTTTCTAGCTAGCTGATCTCTACAGGGTGACTTGTTTCTGGTTGATTCTTTCCAGTGTGACTTCTTTCTGGCTGTACTCTCTACAGGATGACTTGCCTCTACCAGATCTCTCTACAGGGTGATTTGTTTTGAGCTGATCTCTCTACAGGATGACTTGTTTCTAACTGATCCTTCTACAGGATGATTTGTTTCTAGCTGATCTTTCTGCAGGGTGATTTGAAATGTAGCTGATCTCACTACAGGGTGACTTGTTTCTAGCTGAACATTCTACAGGGTGACTTGATTCCTATATGTAGCTGATCTGTGACCTGGTCATGGTGACTTACTTATATATAGCTGCATGAACTCTCTATACATAGTGACTTGTTTCTAGCTGATCTCTCTGCAGGGCAGCTTGTTTCTACTAAATTTCTATTAGTGTTGTTTTGGTTCTAAGGTACTAGAACTAAAAGTAATTTTAGTACAGTAATTGTGACCAGATATTACAAAACTGATCCAAATTGCACATTAGGCACTATCGTACTGCTAGTTTTGACACTCAGTACTACTCAAACTACTCGAGGCTGGTTTCAGCAGACGTCTTTTTGTGTGGTGTATAGAGCATGAATGGTGGTTTTAGGCCTTGTGAAGGACCTGGCTTGGCAAGAATCAGTGGTTTATTGGTGGACAGCCTAATAGTGTTGGCCAGACGTTTTTCAGAGCCAGCACAGCCCTGTAATCTTGTCTCTGGACTCCAATCATGGCCTGCCTCCATTTTGAGGTCTAACCCTTTCCCACCCCACCACCCCCCACCTTCTATCCCTTTATGAGCACTCGTGATACTACTTTGCTCGTCCAACTGTTCATATTCTCTATCTTATTTGGCAGGAAACTCTACAACCAGCTACAAGTACTGGATGTGGTCTGAAAGGTAGCATCTTTAGTGTAAATTTCATATGCGTGCTTGCTATCCTTGGAGAGTTATGCGGCTTGAATTCTTTAAAACCGTTTACTTCTAATGTTCGATTTGGATCGTTTTTCCAAAATCCGGTCACAATTTATTTTTAGTTCCAGTACACTAAAACTAAATCAAAACTATGAGATGTTTTGTTTCTGTAACTAAAACTAAACTAAACCAATTGAAATTTTGAATAAATTGCTAAAACTAAATCAAAAGCTTGAGAATTTGTGGTTCAAAAACTAAAACTAAAGGAAAATTTCTTGAACTTTTGGTTCTGATACTAAGGTAAAAGGTTTCAGACAAAAGTAAATCTGGCAGTGCACTCTACAGTGTATATGTCGAAGACCTCTGCCAATTATCACAATTTATTGAATTTGCCTATGTCTGCAAGTGCAGTCATAAAAGTCTTCATCCTATTTATTCTTTGTAGGCTGTCAACAAAACTCCTTGGTACTAAAACTAATGCTAACTAAAACTCCTCTACACTGAGGGTACTAGAACTAAACTAACTAATACTCCAACTAATACTAACTAAAGCACCTGCAAACTGAGGGTACTAGAACTAAACTAACTAAAACTTCTGCTAGCAAGGGATACTAGAACTAATAGTGCTCTTAACATCAAGTACTAAAACTGGAACTAAACCATAATGATTTCCAACAACTATAGGCTGACTTGAAATGTAGCTTAACTCTCTGCATGATGACTTGTTTCTAGTTGATCTCTCTACAGATTGGTTCATTTCTAGCTGATCTCTTTATAGGGTGATTTGTTTCTAGCTGATCTCTCTGCAGAGTGATTTGTTTCTCTCTACAATGTGATTTGTTTCCAGCTGATCTCTCTACTGAGAGATTTGCTGCTAGTTGATTTCTCTACTGACAGTCTGTGTGACTTGTTTCTAGCTGATCTATCTACAGAGTGATTTAAATTTGGAATGGGAAGTGCCCTACCCCGAGGGAGTTTCCATAGCAAAAATGGTTAATTTCCTTTCAGCCATTATCGAGCTATGGATGCGTGAACACGGCGTTTTCTTGGTTCCTGTAAAATACAGACTTGTCTGTCGCCTACCTGCAGTGGCTGTACTTAGCCGTACAACACACTATCGTGTGTCTTAATAAGATGAAGGTTAAGAAGAAAGTTACGAAGAAAATAAAGATGAAGCTTGAAGGCATGTATATCAGTGATGGATGGACGGATTCACCTCAAATTTGGAATTAGAGGTACCTTATCCCGAGGGAGTTTCCACAGCTAAAATGGTTAATTTCCGTCCAGCCATTATCAAGCTATGTATGCGTGAAAATGGTAGTTGGTGGTTCCTGTACAATACACACTTTTCTGTTGCGTGCCCACACTGGCTGTACTTGGCTGCATGACATGCTATCGTGTGTCTTTATATTGTTTTTGTGTTACTGCTTAAATTTATCATTGTTAATTTTGTGTAGTATAAGTAGTTACTATTTTGTGTTGAGTATACTTGTATGTACGCATATGTAGTGCTCCATTGAAAATAGATTTTGGTTCCCTGTGAAAATATTACAATTATAAGATCATGTAATTGACTAGTGTACAAAAATTATACTTTTTAAAAGTTAAAATATGGGAAATGCAGATCACTGTAATAGACAAGTGTCAAACAAGTTAGCATGTTAAACTGCCCTAGGAGCATGTCAAACACTATAAAGCCTAACTGTTGTAATTGTCATACACAAATCTCTAATCAGACTCAATGGATATGTTTGATAGTTATACATGCACAGTATTATTGAATAATTAGAAAAACTTGAAGAGTATGGTGAAAAATCTGCTACACGACTCCTTGCATGTTCCTTCTAGGATTAAGCTAGCTTTCTTTGCCATATCTTAAAATTTAAATTAGTTTATATACATTTATACATTTTATGGTAAGCAATGCAGAAACATTCTCAGTAGGTACTTATCTACTATGGAAACTATGTTTTTCCTCAGTCTCTACGATATCCATTTGAGTATGAATATAAATTTGTGTGTGACAGTTTCAAGGGTTAGGCTTTACAACATTTAGGCATGTCCACATGATGAAACTGATTCGAATTAAATTCACATTAATTTGAATTGGTTCCGTCCACATGGAATTCACATCGAAGGTTTTCTCATTAAAACCAGTACTGCAATCCACCTATCGTGATAGTTTGAAGCCAGATTGCAAAGTGAATCGTGCAGCATTACATCATATTTACTTTGCACAGGAGGTGTTAACGTGTTGACGCAGGATAAAAGCTAAGCAGCTTGTATATGTTTACAATGAAAGCAGAATCATTTTCGAAGTGTTCCTGTTATAAAATCGTCACATTTACAGGTATAGTCATGGCTGGCTCTTGGACCATTGAAGAAACTAGAGCACTTATTGCCATTTGGAGTGTCCAGGGCAAGTTAAAAAGGGTTCACAGGAATATATTCCAGCATATTTTAATGGAGCTGGATGACTAGGGATTCTCCAGGATTTGGCAACAGTGTTAAACAAGAATAATGTAACCGCGAAATACAGGAAGATACATGCCATCGCATTGCATACCTCGTTGCATACTCATATACAGCATGAATATTTGTAGATCAAGGACCACAGCAATGCCAGTGGCGATGATAGGGTGAATTGGAAATGTTTTGACCACTTTGATGCTATCATTGGTACAAGGCCTACTTCTGTGCCAGTGTCATTGGTGTACAGTAGAACTGATATGCATCTCATGTTCCCAGCAGTGTCCTAAACGGTTAGTAATTTTTCAAGTGTATAACTATGCTGCAGGTAACTACTGTATGTAGATCCAGATGAGACACAAGCCGACAACCCCAACTTAACATACAGTATGTATGTGCCTGAAAGCATGATACTACGCTGGTACCTGATACATTAGGTAATCTCACTTCATAAAATAACACTAGCTGTTGACAATAATGTATGGCAGTCACTACTACTGTGGAGCAGACTAATGCAACAACCAGTTTGACTACCTCTATGTCTACTACTACTACAACCACAGTGAATTCACAGCAGACCACTCCTACCACTACAGTCACAACTACAGCACTTGACACAACCACAGTGTGTTGCTGTTAGTTCCACCAGGAGGAAAGGCATAAAACAATTTTTTGAGATGTTAAAAGAATTGGTAATGACTTCAAATACAAATCTTTATTGAATACAGTGAAGATTTATGTATTATTGTTAGGTGCTAAGTACTTAGTAATCATTGTTTATTTGTATGGATGCCAGGGTTAAAGAAGAAAAGTGCCAAGGAAAGCTGGATAAGTACTGAGCTTGCAACAATACTCTTCAAAATGGACAAAGATGTATATGAAAGTTGGGAAGAAAGAGAAAGAAAAGGTTTACTGATTAAAAAGAAAAGGAAAGAGAATGGCTATAACTAGAAGCAGAGCTAGAAGAAAAGGGAAGGGAGCAGGAACGAAGACATGAATGGCAAATGCAATCCATGATGCTTAGCCTTTTTCAGCATGGAAACAATCCTGCTTTATATAACCCAACACTATATGGGTCGTCTATATACTCACCCAGTTCTTTACTATCCTGAGTACAATTACATGCTGCCCTCTAGTAGATATAACAGTGATGATGATCAGTAATTTCTTTTTATATTTGTCCTAAGTAATACACAAGTACACATTATTTAAACGATTTTTTCAAATCAGTGGTGAAATACTAATTTTTATATAAATATTATTTAGGTTCGTTTACGAATTGTGTTCGTTGCTGGACTTCGATTTACATGTGGTGTGAAAGTGTGTATATCATTTTGCTGTTCAGCTACGCTCAAATTATTCTCCATAATTTTCACATCAAGACACACGGTAGTGTGTCGTGCGGCCCAAGAAGCCAGCGCATAACACCCGTGAGTATATTGACAGGAAGAAAGAAAACGCAATATTCGCACCTCTGTAGCTCTGTGCTGCCTTGATGAAACAAGACGATTTTTGCTGTGGACATTCCCTCCAATTTCAGTACCCCACATTCCAAATTTGAGCGAAATCGCTTCAAGCGTTCCCGAGATATGCGACTTCAAAAATTGGCTCAGTTTCTTCGGGTTTTTTTTCTTCTTATTCTTATTTTTCTTCCTCTTTTCGCACACTTACAAAAACTGCTATAAAACGCGAACATCATATCCGATCGCCTTAAAATTTGGCACACAGAAGGGGGATATAAAGGCGCATCTCTGTACCAACTTTGGCTGGAATACGATAAACAGGCAAAGAGTTATGAGCGATTATTCACGAAAAATAACACCAATATGTTGTCATGCCTACAGGGTAAACCGCGTATGGGAAGAAGTTGAAAATCGGTGGGTGAATAGGTTAACTATTGAACCTCAAACCTTTTGTGATTTGAAAGAAATTGAGCTAAAAACCAGGAAGATACAACGAAAAAACCAACAGTGTGTAACAATTATGCAATCGAGATTAGCTAATAAAAAAGACTACTTGCCACGCCTACCAGATAAACCGCTTGGGGTAATTCTTTGAAAATCGCTGTACAGATGGAGTTATCATCTTAGAAACGCTCTTCAATGGTGTAGAAGAATCAGACTGAAAGCCACGGAATTATAACACGAAATCCAACTTGGTGTAGCAAGTGCGAGATCGAGATACTCTAATAGAGCAGTCATCCTAATAGAGCAGTCATCCTAATAGAGCAGTCATCCTAATAGAGCAGTCACCCGAAGAGAATTCAAGAGATCAGCTAGAAACAAGTAACCTGTATAGAGATCTGCTACAAACAAGTTACCCTGTAGAGAGATCAGCCACAAACAATTCACCCTTTAGAGAGATCAGCTAGAAGAAGTTACCTTGTAGGGAATTCATGCAACTATAGAAAGAGATAATTCAGCTAGAAGAAATCACCTTGTAGAGTTCAGCTACAAAGAAACCACGATGTAGAGAGTTCAGCTACAAACAAATCGCCCTATAGAGAGATCAGCTAGAAGAAGTTACCTTGTAGAGATTTCAGCTACAAAGAAACCATTCTGTAAAGAGCTCAGCTGTAAACAAATCACCTGTATAGAATTCAGCTGCAAACAAATCTCCCTGTAGACAGTTCAGTTAGAAGAAGTTACCTTGTAGAGAGTTCAGCTACAAAGAAACCATTCTGTAAATGGCTCAGCTGCAAACAAATCACCTGTACAGAATTCAGCTACAAATAAATCACCCTGTAGAGAGATCAGCTAGAAGAAATTACCTTGTAGAGAGTTCAGCTACAGTACAAAGAAACCACCATGTAGAGAGTTCAGCTGCAAAGAAATCACCCTGTAGAAAATTCTGCTACAAACAAATTGCCCTGTAGAAAGATCAGTTAGAAGAAGTTATCTTGTAGAGAGTTCAGCTACAAAGAAACCACCATGTAGAGAGTTCAGCTAGAAGAAATTACCTTGTAGAGAGTTCAGCTACAAAGAAACAATCATCTAGATAATTCAGCTGCAAACAAATCACCTGTAGAGAGTTCAGCTACAAACAAATCTCCCTGTAGAGAGATCAGTTAGAAGAAGTTACTTTGTAGAGAGTTCAGCTACAAAAAAACCATTCTGTAAAGAGCTCAGCAGCAAAAAAATCACCTGTACAGAATTCAGCTACAAATAAATCACCCTGTAGAGAGAACAGCTAGAAGAAATTACCTTGTTGATAGTTCAGCTACAAACAAATTACCCTGTAGAGAGATCAGCTAGAAGAAGTTACTTTGAAGAGTGTTCAGTTACAAAGAAACCACCATTGACAGTTCTGTAATAAATATATGTATTATATTATAATTTGTACATTTACTGATAAAATCAGAAATATTTAAGGTACATCTGCTTCATCTTTTCTTCTTCCTGTGGTAAAGAAAAAAAGATAGGTTAAAAAAGTCCCAAAGCAGGCCATAGGCCGGCTTTGGGGTATACAAATACAAAAAGAAGTGAAATCTAATCCAAAACAGCCAAGCTGTAAAAAAAGTGTGCGGCCCTCAAAAAGGCTATGGTGAAAAAAGATGTGAAATCCAAGGTGGCGGCCAAAAAATGGCTGTGATGGTAGGTTATGGTAAAAACTTTAATAACGACAATTCAGGTGAATTTTGTGCCAAAACCAAGCAGCACCAAAATTCACCTGAATTGTTGTTATTAAAATTTTTACCATTAACCTACCATCACAGCCATGTTTTGGCCGCCACCTTGGATTTCACATCTTTTTTCACCATAGCCTTTTTGAGGGCCGCACACTTTTTTTACAGCTTGGCTGTTTTGGATTAGATAATTATATTGTGTAGGGTTACACAGTTAGCCTTAATGTTTGGCACATTCTCTCCTTGGAAGTCCATCCATTTAAGCATACACCTCCAGCATCCTTTCAGCCTACTAAAGGTATTTTCAATAACCATCCTATCCCTGCTCTGGCAGTAATTGGATCTTTTTTGCAAAAGGGACGTCTGTTGAGTTACAGCATATGGCATTATTAACCAGGACAACGGATTTGCTGTATCCCTAAGAATCAACAGAGGTATATAACATATACTTATACATGTACATGAACATTCATACATACTATTATATACAAGCTTAACCTGCATTCCATTGATCAGTTTATTCCAGCTAGGTAATAAAGTGCCCTCTACTCCCTTGCAATAAATAGGAGAGTTGGAGAATACCCTAGCATCATGTATTTTACCGGTCATCCAATATAAACACCCTTGAACAATCTTCGAAAGTCCACTAGGCCTTACATTATAATCCCTCTCTGTTGTAATAATCTGAAGGGTTTTTTATAGGACAAATAATAGGAATATGTGTACCAGTAATTGCACCAGGAAAGCCCCATCAAATTTCTAAACCATGAACTACTTTACGAACGAAGCCTATTACCCTGCAGAATATTAACATATCGCGATAGCATCTTTTTAGTTACCACTTCACAAGTTTCCAATACAATTTCCCCAATGGTAGATCTTCCTAATGCAAAACAGATGCAAGTGTATGATATTCCACATTAATTGCAAGTTTCCATACAGTAACAGCCACTCTCTCTTCGACGCTCACTGGAGCCCTCGTGTTTGTGGAATGCTTTTGTAAGTGTAGTTGAAGTTCATTACATAGAATTTTGAAGGTATCCCTGGTCATTCTTAAATTTTGCTTCCTCCAATTACTTCCGAGTCTGCCAAACAGAGCATCACCAAACACATCTCTTCATCTTGGTAAGCTCCAGGAATAACAAAGAAACATACATACTAACCATCTTCTCTTTTGATAATGACACTTTGCCATTTCCCTCTCTTTACAAGTACACTTGCAATGGCCGCCTTCCTTTTACACTGTCTCCAACATTTTTGATGCTCTTTCTGGGAAAATTTGCACCTCTTATTGTAACTTGTCTACATGAGAAGAAACGCTATGAGTAAGAACCACTCCATCATCAAGTTGTTATCACTCACTTTGTCACTTGTTGTTAATTGGTGCAAATGACTAATGCCCATTTAATTATCTGTAAACTGTGTCCCGAAATTCTTTAGGCCTGATGCGATGCGCATTGCATGTTTATCTGTGTGGATGCGAATATCCTCAATGCGCTTTAAATGAAGTTTTAAATTCAAATTCATGTGGACATGCCTTTGGCAAGCTCCATTGTACTCGTAGAACAATTTGGTATGTTACCTTGTTTGACTTGTTTCTTTTGCTTTTTTCAACAATCTCTATTCCCTATATTTTAAATTAATTTTACACTAGCTGGTGTAGTTTTTATCATTTATGGATAATGTGATAATAAAACAAAAGGTGCTAGTGGTGTTTGATATTTCACATAATATATACTGTATCAAGCCAATTATTTGGTTGCATGTACAGCTGGTATTTAGTGCAAACCAAGAATAACAACACCGGCGTATTGTTTTCTTGGAGTTGAGTGTACTTTGTGCTAACCAAGCATCCAGGGACATTGTTTGCCATATTTATAGTCAATAGTAGATCACTGTTTTGGCTGCAGAAGAACTGGAAATGGCTAAAAAGTGGGATATAATTTTCTGAAATTTTTGATGCTCTTCAGCCAGATGGTGAGAAGTCTCAGATCTTTTCTAGATTAACAGCATAGACAGACTATGCATCCAACCATATCAAAACACTGTGAGGAAGAGTTAGCTTCTCTTACCCTGGGTGATAGGAACCCAGTGAATCATTTGGTTATTATTGTGTGTACCTTTTAACTGCAATAACTCTAGCTGAGTAGAAAGTCTTTATCCGCGGTCCTTTGTATGTAGCACAAAATTTTAAAGATGAATTTTGCATTTTGTGAGATATTATCACTCTAGATCTAGCGTAACGTATACTAAATCATAAATGACATATGCTGCCAAAAGTTTGTGGGAAGCATCCAAATCTACTTGAACAAAGGTTTTAAACTACTCTACTTTGGTGGATGTCTTCTGTAATAAAATAGTAAAAAAATTCTTAATACAAAACCATGGGCCTTAGCACATACAGTGTAACAGTTTATATAATTATTACATAAACACTAATCACATGATGCAATAAATGAATTTTTCTATTGGATGTATGCAATGGCTTCAAAACCATGACTTACATGTAACACTACCTTAAGCCGAATATGCCTTTACAGCAACCTGAAAAGTTTCTTAGAAAATTTGATTTGTTACTTCATGTGCAGTAATTGTCTGGCTGATATACTGTATTAATTTATTTTACAACTTACCAGGCAGGTACAAACAGGGACCTTTTACTTTATTATTTAATACTATTGCTTACTGCTGTTACTATGTACTATGTACGTAACTTATGTTTTGGTGGTACTTTTGTGTACTAATTGTTGATATTAATCTGACAATAATATGTAAAGTACATGCTCGTTGTAATTTTGTTTCATAGGAAAGAATAATCTTGGCAGTAAGAAGGAGCAAGAAATTAGACAGCAGTACCAAGATAAACTAATCAGAATGGAAAATGAATTAAAGCAACTTAAGGCTTCACTTAAGCAACATCAGCATGTTGTAAAATCAAAGGTACATTCTTCATACTGTACATACTTGTAGATGTACAGAAGTAACAATTTAAAGAATATCAATGTACTATTATTACTAGACATATTAAAAATTTAATATTCAAAATAAGAAATAGGATTGCTGAAAAAAGCCACGAAACAAAAAGGGATCGCTGGGGTGGTGATGTAAACCACAAATCCATATTTTGACTCTTTATTCTCAAATAGAGTATTTGTAGAGAGTTAAAATAGGGATTTGTGGTTTACATTACCACCTCAGTGATCCCTTCTTGTTTTGTAGCTTTTTTCAGCAATTCCTATTTCTTATTTTAAATTTTTAGTTTGTGTGTTTTTTCCAAATCCATTTATGAATTATAAGTATCTATGATAAAGACTGTATTTTCATCCTGATTTGTACACGCGCAAAATATAAGGCAGGATACATTAATTCCTAGTCTATACTCAGTGTTTGCGCCATCATTGTCACACTTGGTGCCATTGCTGAAAACACACTGCTATATGAGCTACCTACCTGTCAGAAGAATTACTGATTGTACACCTATCATACAGGAGACAGTGTTGATGACAGCACAGGAGACTTGAAGAAGAACAAGATGACTTAGGTGTTTATTCTAGCAGAAGGATAAGAATGAAACTCTATGATACAAGTTATAAGAATGGTAACTGTTAGTGTTATAATTCCTGTAGAGTCCATTTTTTTTTCAAAAGAGAAGATAAATTTTCACGTGATATAACGATGCATACATCAAGCACGTGCATTATAGGTGTAGAGTTGTTTAGCAGAATAGGTAGTGAAGAGATAGCTATACATTGTAGCTGTAGTGCTATTATTGTAGCAATGACACTTTACAGCACCTTTGTATAAATGCACTTATGAACAAGGCTGAATACAACAGCAACCGTGTGAGTTGGTATTAATCAAGCTAAATAGGAGATAACTAGGCTTGGCCAAAAAGTCTACCTATGCCTGTGTCTGCATGTACAAATCACAATGTCACTACTATTGGCCAGTGGCGTAGCCAGTCTTATATGATTACCAGGGATTTGGCGCTCATGCATTACCCATGCATGCAGGAATACTTTAACTGGCATATTTAGTTCCAATTGCCAGGACTTAGACTGGGCTGTAGCCCTGGAAAGTCTAGGTGTAGCCTGCTAGCAACAGTGTGTCACAAACTGGAACACCATAGGTATAGTCAGCAAAGTCTGGTTAGCATGTGGTCGTAGCTAAATGTTTGCAACTGTCAATGTCACTAGCTGATCGGAGAATGTGCTAGAGCTAGTTACAGTGACATAAGCACAGTAGCACACAATCCTCCCATATAAGACTGTCAGGCTTCACACCCTGTAAGTTGTTTGACATGGATACCATATGGGAGGGTTGTTGATGATATGTGGTTAGACCACAAAATATTTTTTAAGTGGTAGGGTTGTAATAAACACCCCACCCAACCTTTTTTGCGTGTGAAAAGCAGCCATGATATCAACGCTACCGTTTATCTTCCACCTATAATGGACAAACAAAGCACTAACTGTGATGGGTAGGAAGAAGAATAAACTGAATGCCTTGCATGCGCGCTTGAATGGCTTCTTGTAGTGAAGACGGGCAGCTCACTAGAGACCCTATTATGGCAATCTTGTAAGGTAAAAGAGTGCTGCACAACTTCAATCTGCCATCTAGTAACATTGTAAAGACTATAGTCGAACAATACACATCCTTGAGAACACAAAATCCCATAATTTTGTTCTTCTATGGCTTCTTCCATATACAGAACAGCAGGAAATGACGAAGAACTTAGAAATTTATCGAGGTAGAGTCCGGTTAAGAATCTGTGGAGTACGGGTTAATTAATGGGTCATGGACACGTGGAAGGACTCAGTGAGTAAGGCTGTGTAGTTTTTATCGTGAAAAAATGGAAGCCTTGGGCTGTACACGAGTGAAACTAAATAATTATACAGCCAAGTGCTACTAAGAATAATACGAAATGCGGTTAAAATTACATCATTAATAATGAATAAAATAAATAAATAAATAAATAATATGAAAAGTGCCATTGCCATATGAACCCTATGAAAAAACGAGAAGTCATGATTGTTAAGTACTGGCTGATATGACATAATTTTAACCGCATTTTGTATTATTCTTAGTACTTGTTTATATAATTACTAGGTACATACAGCAACACGACAAACCCCTGGTGAGACAAGTTGGTTGAAAGTACGATCAACATTTGATCCCAATCAAGCCAATGTGGAACAATAGTGACAGATATAATGCAATAGCACCATCGTAATTAGAGGCCACCAGTGTATAGCTCTCTCCTGTATGTTTTGTATGCATATAATACACATCACTGTGCCATTGCCACACCACTGATGTACCGGCACTTGGCAACATTACGGTAACTAAGTACAGTTCATCAGGGGACTGGCAATGGCACAGTGACATGCAGGAGATACACAATACTGTAGCAGATAGAGTATGCAAGCCAGGTCCAGGAAGCCAGTTAGGTGAGACAGCTAAGCCAGCAAGCCATGTGAACTGGAAACATACAAAATGTACAATACAAGTAAACAAAACAAGCAAACATTAAAACACACACTCTTCTATCACACTCTTTACTACACAAACATTAATTTTACACTGAAACACGGACAGTCAAGCCAACCAAAGCCTAAGGATCGAAAACATACAAGTACACAATACAAATAAACGTACTGCCATTAACTTTGTTCAGTTGCTGCAATCATTCCACGTATGGTTGCTAATCTTCTCCTTCGCGATCTGGTATGGGTGTGGTACCTGGCTTAATCAGTACATGGATCGCATCCACTGGCAGCTGGCATGGTGACTTGAGACTTAGTGTGCCAGCTGGCAACACTTTCAAAACAAATTGTCAGTATTTCGTTTGTCTAGGTTGCTGTTTGAATCCACCTTGTCGATATGTAGTGAGCGTCATGTGCTAGCTGTTTTGATCAGCATTAAATAGAATCGTTGTACCATTTCTATCTTCTCCACGAAAATATCTGCCTATTATATGATTGTATCTTCATTCAACATGGATTCTGTGTGAACCCTTAGGCCTTGTAGCATTATTTATGACGTAATTTTAACCGCATTTTGTATTACTCTTAGTACTTGGTTGTATAATTATTATTAGGACTGAATCACATACAACCAAGTACAGTGGAACCTCAGTTATCCGAACCCCTTTGGACCAGGGGCGGTCCATAAGTCTGAAAAGTCAGTATCTCTGAAACTGTATATAAATAACCTTAAAATTGCATGAAGAACTTTTAAAAAATTTTCAGTACTATCAAATACTCTAATAGAACAGTCACTACTCTAATAGAGCAGTCATTTCCGTAGTTCAATTAACCGAGAATCCGGATAAGTGGGGTCCGGATAACTGAGATTCCACAGTACATACACCAACGCGACAAATCTCTGTGAGGCTATGAACAACAAAGTTGTTGAAAGTACGATCAACATGTGATCTCATATCAAGCAAATATGGAATAATAGTGACAGATATAACACAATAGTACCATCATAATTAGAGGGCATCGGTGTATAGCTCTCTCCTGCATGTTTTGCAAACAAACATACCACCATTAACCTTGTTCCTCATCTTGTGCAGCTGCTGCAATCACTCCACGGATGATTGCTAATCTTCTCCTTCGCGATCTGGTACCTGGTTTAATCAGTCTTGTTCTTTACTCGGATCGTATCCACTGGCAGCTGGCATGGCGATTTTAGACTACAACACTTTCAAAAAACAAGTAATCAGTAGTTCGTTTGTCATCTAGATTGCTATTTGGATTCAACTGGTCGATTAATGGGTGTCACGTGCTAGCTGTTTTGATCGGCATTAAATAGAATCCCCATACCCTTTCTATCACCTCCACGAAAACACCCTCCATTGCCTCTTGGTTCAACATGGATTCTATTCCCTGTGAGTACGAAGCCTTAGGCCTTGTACATGTAATTTTCTCAAACATTATTTATTATTATCTTTCATTTTATGACATAGTTTTAACCGCATTTTATATTATCTTTAGTACTTGGTTGTATAATTATTATTACTACTGTTGGACCAGGTCACATACAACCAAGTGCATACACCAACGCGACAAACCCCTGGTGAGGCAATGCACAACAAGGTGGTTGAAAGTACGATCAACATGTGATCCCAAATCAAGCTTATATGGAACAATAGTGACAGATACTGTATAACACAATAGCACCATCGTAGTTAGAAGCCACCAGTGTGTAGCTGTCTCCTGTATGTTTTGTATGTATATATACTGTGTACACATCACTGTGCCATTGCCACACCACCGATGTATTGGCACTTGGCAACATTACTGTAGCATTGTACAGTATGTAGCAATACATTATTGACAATGGAAATTATTTAGCTATGGTGAAGGATGATGCATACAAATTGTTAACCCTCAACCTTTTTTTACACGGTAGGTGTGAGATGTCTCTGAAGATGACTCAATGAAGAAATGAGACTATGCACAACGAGGTGGTGAAGGCCAGCACAGTCAGCATATAATCCCAGACCAAGCCCCAGTTTAACTACCATACGGCCACCAGTAGTTAAGTGCATTTCATCAGTGGTGTGGCAATGGCACAGTGATGTGTACACACTATAATCATGCTTACAGTAGCAGACAAAAAAAAGTTCCTGTTCCATTGGTATTCCGTTTCCATTGCATGCAATAGATTGCTGAGAAAACGCTTTCAAAACAGAATAAAAATGTTACAGTCGATTGCAAAATTGTTGAAATTTCCCTTCCTATGCCGTAAACATTCCGTGGGCTGGAAAACTATTTGTAGTGACGCTGGATCAGCCGGATTTAGGAAAAATATTAGTGTGGTTCAATTGCTGGTGAATCCGTAGTAAGAACAATAAATTTACTCACAAGGAGCCTTACGGAAACACTCACGGTACGGCATACTTTTTCAAGATTTCTGCAATCGACTGTAGCATCAGTCTTACCGTTTTCAAAGCATTGGTGAATAAAACATGCATTGCATCAGTCTTAGGGATGAGCCTATTTTGCTTTTTTTTCTACCTATTTTTCTTTCCAGCAATTCTTTTATTTTTTACCTATTTTGCTCAATATTTTGCTCAAAATTTTTCTATTTTGCTGAGCATCAGTAAAAATTAATTGCAGTATATCTAGCTTACAAGCATGTGTGACTGCTCTATTAGAATATTTCGTACATAGTGACTGCTCTATTAGAGTATCTCGATCTTTAGTCACCATTTCCTATGAGCATATGTTGTCCTAATACTATGCGTGATTGTTCTATTAGAGTATCTCGATCTTTACCATATAAAATGTGCCAAGTTGCCATTCCTTGGTTCCCATTTTCCCAATTTTCCACCTATTTTTCCAGCATTTTGCTCTTTGCTTTTACCAACGTATTTTTCCAAAAATTTTGCTGGCAAAATCGGCGCATCCCTAATCAGTCTTACCGTTTTCAAAGCGTTTGTGAATAAAACATGCATTCTCAGTAATAATTTAAAATGCTAACAAAACTGAAACGCTACGGAATGGAAACGCCTCACCAAAAAACATAAAACCCAAACGGAAGGGGAACTTTTGTTTGTCCACTACTGAAGTACAGTAGCGGGCAAAAGAATAGTTACCGTTCCGTTTCCGTTGCGTGCAGTAGAAGGCTAAGAAATCGCTTTCAGAACAGATTAAAACGTTAGCATCAGCCTTACCGTTTTCAAAGCGTTTGGGAAATTTGCAAACATTTGTACAAGCTATTGCAAAGTTATTCGATAGAACTGGGCGATATACCGGTATTGTAAGTAATCTGTGATATTTAAGTCATACCGGTTTTGATACCGTCTATTTTTTTAATACCGTCTATTTTTTAATATCATCATACCGTCTGGGCACTATGGCCTCCCTGTGGGCTTGTTTTATCCCATATTTAGAAGGTAACCAGACATGTGACAATGTTTGTAGGCAGGCTCTGATGTAGTCAGCTAATCAAACTATGTAAACAAGTTTGTTTGTTGTAATTTGTTCCTGAAGTTTGCTGAGCTACCATTGGTATTTGGTGCTTTTGTTGAGGTAAATGGCAGTAACTTTAATACTAATGGCTTTTACATTAATACCGTGATATTTAGTAATACCGTGATACTTTTTATGGAAGGTATACCGTTTGCTATTTTTCAATACCTCCCAGCTCTACTATTCGAGACGATGAATAATACTGTGCACCATTGGCCAGCAAAATCGTTGCTATGATGCTCTGAGGAGTCTGGGATGGAAGCTAGTTGGCAGTTAAACATTTGCATCAGCTTTTAACAAGCAAATATAACACTAATCAGAATAGCTTAACTGTGATATCGCCTATAGAAGGTTAATACAATTTTTAAACAATTAGTTTTATTGTTTTTTAATTACAGGTTTGTTGCTATGAAACTACCACCTGCCAGAAAGCAAAACCAGCCAGGATTCTGCTAGCTCTACTAATGTCTAGAGTTAGATTTTAATGTATGATATATTTCTATAGTCTTTAACTCACTTTTACCAATGGAACACTGTTAAGTAAGTCCTTCTGTTCAGATAAATAGGTGGTGAGCATTAATTAGGGAGGAAGTGTAAGAGTGCAGGTGCTAAAAAAACTAGACAAAGTTTGCTCAAATACTTGTTGCTATACACAAATATGATTTAATAAACAATAGAATAGAACAGTTGGTTATAAGTCTTCTTCGCCGTTTGTCGCAGTGAGGTACTTTCAGGAGCTTCACCTGTTGTAACAGTAAGCAGTAGTGTTCTACATAGAGAAAGAAATGCAGTACACATACATTAGTGTGTTAGCATTAGTTAGTGTTCACTTACATATTAGCAACTCTTCATTCACTCCACTTCCTCTTCAAATGAAACACGCATTCTCAGCAGTAAAAATGCTAATAAAACGGAAACGTTATGGAATGGAAATACCTCACCAAAAACGTAAAACGCAAACAAAACAGGAACTTTTTTTTGTCCGCTACTGTACATCATTGGTGTGGCAATGGCACAGTGATGTGTATACACACTACAGCATACACAACTTGCAGGAGATACACAATACTGTACTATTAGAATATGTAAGCTGATAAAGTAAGACAGTAAGCTATCCAGAATCTAGTAAGGCAGGTGAAGGAAAAATGCACAATACAAGCAAACATTAAAATGTACCACACTGTTTATAAACAGATAGCCCAGCCAACCAGAGCCTGGCAAGCCAGGTAGAATGACGAAAAAACAAAAAAGCAATACAAATAAACAGTATAAACAAACATACCGCTATTAACCTTGTTCCTAGTCTTTTGCAGCTGACATGGCAAACTTTCTTCTATTGGCGTTGGGTGTGGCCACCTTAATTAGTTTTGTATTGTGTGTTAAGTGGAATGACACAGGTTTTTAGTCACCAGCACGAAAACAATTGATTATTATATGTTTGTGCTTTCATTCAATGGCGACTCTATGGTAGGTAACTTTAAAAAGTTTACATTTTGTTTTGTAAAAACCGTTGTAATTTATAGTTTTACGATTATCATTGTAATTGTAAAAACCAAACCCATCGTAATTACAATATGTTCCCATATTTACAACAAAACAAGTTTAATTGCCAGTTGTGTACACAACCACTCCCAGAACAAATTAATTGGGTAACTACCAGCTGCACGAGTATTCAACAAGCTTGATAAGGCCACTCCAAATGACAGTGTAGTTTCCCGTCCTCCGCCCGCATTGCATGTCATTTTTGTCATTGTTTTTCCAAAACCACTTCCTGTGCTGCTTTCTGGAAACTTCTCATGGAGCCTTTTATTTTGCATTGCTAAAAAGCACAATGAAACCTAAAAATGAACGGTTCTGGTGGTTGCTAGCTTGCAAAGAAGCCATTTCATGACCTTGAAATCCTCTCAAGATCGAAATACTCTAATAGAGCAGTCATATCTTTAATAATGAATAATGATAATAAGCCTCCCGCCCGCACCGAATAACGAAAACATCAGGACGGGAAACTACAGTCTTATTTGGAGTGGCCTAACAGCAGGGGGCAGTGAAATTTGTAACATTGCAGCTATCATGTAGCAGCCAATTAACAAAATAATAGTAACACAGTACTACAAGCTGTAAGCAATCATAATTGTTATTGTAATTACTAAGGCAACTGTAAAAACTAATTGAAATTACTAATAATATTGCCAATAGCATTACAATAGTTCTCTGTGTAAATTTTTTAAAAGTCCCCTACTGTATCCCCATCTGTAGGCCTTGTAGTTTTCGCATACATTGATTAATTCATTCATTCATTGTTTGTGATGTAATTTTGACCACAATTTTTATTATCTTTAATACTTGGTTGTATAATAATTATTATATGATTAATAACACAGATACAGTGGCAATCTGGTACATAATCCCAATACCAACCAGGTATATGGGCAAGGAAAAACAAAACAAAAAAAAACCTACTACAACATGAACACAACCTATGTGAGTCTTTTAATGGCTGAATGAGTTAAATAATGTCTTAATATTTGACAAGTACCCAGCAATACAGTCTTTTGCAAAACAGGTATTATCCACTTGTCTAAACCTATTAGGAGTAAAGTCTCTTCAAGATCACTCGGAACAGAGCCAAGTGCCCCTATAACCACTGGTACAACTACAGTAGGTGATTTCCACATCATCTTGACTCTAATACTCAGATCCGTATATTTTTCCTTCTTTTCAACAATCTTGTTCCTAAGATGGCAATCACCAGGGACGGCAATATCAACAAACTTAACAGTCCCTGAAGTTTAATCAATCACTTATTATTATCAGTTGATGATTTTAAGAAATTGATTGACCAATATTCATCTAACACTATGTATAAATGTATGTAATTAGTCTACTTGTACTTTTTTTACCTGTTAATCAGGTGTAACAGGCTGTTTAGCCTTATAAATTACCTGTAATAAATAATAATAATAATTATTATTATTACTAGGACCGCGTCACATACAACCAAGTACATACACCAACGTGACAGCCCCCTGGTGAGGCTATTAGGTGGCGAAGGCACGATCCCCAAATCATCTCAATATGTCACAGTAGTGACAAATATAACACAATAGTGGCATCGTAACTAAAGGCCACCAGTAGCTAAGTGCCAATACATCATTGGTGTGGTAATCGCACAGTGATGTGTACAAAGTTTATGTATCTAATCAAAAACAGCCAAGTTGTAAAAAAAAGGAGTGCGGCCCTTTTTTGCCAAGACCAAGCGGCACCAAATTCACCTGAATTGTCGTTATTAAAATTTTTACCATTAACTTACCATCACAGCTATTTCTTGGCCGCCACCTTGGATTTCACATCTTTTTTCATCATAGCCTCTTCAAGGGCCGCACTCCTTTTTTTATAGCTTGGCTGTTTTTGATTAAATTTCACTTCTTTTTGTATTTGTATACCCCAAAGCCGGCCTATGGCCAGCTTTGGGGATTTTCAACTTATATATTTTTCATTACCACAGGAAAAAGAAAAAGATGAAGCAGATTTTATAAATACTTTAACTCATTCTGATTTTATCAGTAAATGTACAAATTATATATATAGTGCATATATTTATTACATGTCAATTAATCCCCACAGGATAATTTGCAGCTGATCTGTCTACTGGGTGACTTGAAATGTAGCTGAACTCTCTACAGGGTGATCTGCTTGTACATAGATGAACTCTTTACAGGATTCTCTCTACAGGGTGACTTGACTCTAGCTGAACTCTCTGCAGGGTTATCTGTTTGTAGTTGAATTCTCTACAGGGTGATTTGTTTGCAGCTGAACTCTCTACAAGGTAACTTCTTCTAGCTGATCTGTCTACAGGGTGACTTGTTTCTAGCTGGTCTCTCTACAGGGAGATGTGTTTGTAGCTGAATTCTCTACAGGGTGATGTGTTTGCAGCTGAACTCTCTACATGGTGGTTGCTTTGTAGCTGAACTCTATAAAAGGTGACTTCTTATAGCTGAACTCTCTACAGGGTGATCTTTTCATAGCTGAATTCTCTACAGGATGATTTGTTTGCAGCTGAACTCTCTACATGATGATTTCTTTGTAGCTGAACTCTCTACAGGATAACTTCTTCTAGCTGATCTCTCTACAGGATGACTTGTTTGTAGCTGAACTCTCTACAAGGTTATACTTCTAGGTGATCTTTCTACAGGATGACTTGTTTCTAATTGAACTCTCAACAGGGTGATCTGTTCATAGCTGAAATCCCTACAGGTGATTTGTTTGTAGCTGAACTCTCTACAAGGTGATACTTCTAGTTGATCTCTCTACAGTATGACTTGTTTCTAACTGAACTCTCAACAGGGTGATCTGTTCATAGCTGAACTTTCTACTGGGTGATTTGTTTGCAGCTGAACTCTCTACATGTTGGTTTCTTTGTAGCTGAACTCTCTACAAGATAACTTCTTCTAGCTGATCTCTCTACAGGATGACTTGTTTGTAGCTGAACTCTCTACAAGGTTATACTTCTAGGTGATCTTTCTACAGGATGACTTGTTTCTAACTGAACTCTCAACAGGGTGATCTGTTCATAGCTGAACTTTCTACTGGATGATTTGTTTGCAGCTGAACTCTATAAATGGTGGTTTCTTTGTAGCTGAAGTCTCTACAAGGTAACTTCTTCTAGCTGATCTTTCTACAGGGTGATTTGTTTGTAGCTGAATTCTCTACAAGGTGATTTATTTGCAGCTGAACTCTCTACAAGGTGACTTCTTCTAGCTGAACTCTCTACAGAGTAATTGATTTTTTTGCAGCTGAACTCTCTACATTGTGGTTTCTTTGTAACTGAACCCTCTACAGGGTGATTTGTTTGTAGCTGAACTCTCTACAGGGTGATCTGTTCGTAGCTGAACTCCCTACAAGGTAACTTCTTCTAGCTGATCTTTCTACAGGGTATATTTGTTTGTAGCTGAGTTCTCTACAGGGTGATTTGTTTGCAGCTGAACTCTCTACATGGTAGTTTCTGAACTCTGTACAATGTGACTTCTTCTAGCTGATCTCTCTGCAAGATGACTTGTATCTAACTGAACTCTCTACAGTGTGGTCTGTTCATAGTAGAACTTTCTACTGGGTGATTTGTTTGCAGCTGAACTCTTTGCATGATTGTTTCTTTGTAACTACAAGGTAACTTCTTCTAGCTGATCTCTCTACAGGGAAATTTGTTTGAGCTGAACTCTCTACATGATGGTTTCTTTGTAGCTGAACTCTCTATTAGGTACCTTCTTCTGGCTGATCTGACTACAGGGTAACTTGTTTGTAGCTGAATTCCCTACAGAATAACTTGCAATGTAATATAATTGAGTAAATTATAAATGCAGATGAATACTTTATTAGGGTGACTGTTCTATTAGAGTATCTCGATCTCGCATTTGTTACACGTAGTTGTCTTTCGAATCATAACTCAGTGATTTGTAATCCGATTCTTCTGTACTACTGCAAGGACTTTCTATGATGATTATTCCAGCTACATACTGATTTTCAGCTCGTTGCTCTAAGCGGTTTGCCTGGTAGACAAGAAAACTAATAGTTTTTTTTATTCATAAAAATCGATCGCGTAGTTTTGACACAGGTCGGGTTTTGTGTCATATCTCCATGGTCTTTATCCCGATTCCTTTCAAACCACAAAAAGGCACTCCTACGATGGTTGCTCCATCTACATATCAGTTTTCAACTGATTCCTCAAAGGAGTTTACCCTGTAGGCGTGACAGACCCTCGACCTTATTTTACGCAAATAATCGGTCATAACTCCGTGAATGTTCATCGGATTCCTACCAAAGTTTGTACAGAGATCCGCCTTCTTAATGAGCCCTTTAAGTGTGCCAAATTTCAGCCCGATCCGAGCACGCATTCGTGTTTTATGGCGGATTTTGTGAAGTGTGCGAAATGAAGAAGAAGAAGAAGAATAAAAAAAAATGAAGAAATTAAAACGAAATTTTGTTCGCTCGTATCTCGGAATGGCTGGAGCGATTTTCTTCAAATTTGGTGTGTAGACTCCCCTAGCTGGCCGGCACATCTGTAGCAAATTTGGTTCCAATCGGATAAGGGATCACAGAGCTACTTAGGTGTGAAAATTGCGTTTTCTTTCTTCCTGTTAATATACTGACGGGTGGCACGCCGGCTTCTTGGGCCGCACAACACACTACCGTGTGTCTTGATACAAAACACACAGGAGAGAACTATACATTAATGCAGTATCGTATACAGCATTACATTATAGGCGACATCACCAGATAAAAATTATTAGCCAATATAGAGCACAGTATGTCAACACCAACTAGAGCTACACAGGGTTCATCAGTGGTGTAGCAATGGCACAGTGATGGGTGACACACTATAATTATGCATACACAACTTGTAGGAGATAGCTACACAATACTGTAGGAGTATGCAAGCCAGATGAACCAGATAAAGGAAGACAGCCAAGCTAGCCAGAGCCTAGTAGCTACGCCAGGTGAAGGCAAAAAAGATCAATCACGTAATAAATATCCTGACACCAACACAAAGGAAGTTCGCCATGCCAGCTGCACAAAACAAAATTGTATGCTTGTATTTTATATGTAACTGTATTGTAAAGAGCGTGGCATATGTTTTAATGTTTTCTTGTATTGTTTATTTACGTGAATGAATCCACTGGCAGCTGGCATGGAGACTTGAGATGATACAAATATAAAAACTTACTTGTTATCTTCTTGTTTACACGTAAAGTGGCCTGTAGCTCTCCTGCACGGGCATCGTTAATCTTCTCCTTTGCGCAATCTGTAAATAATTAAGCAAGGGTGTGGTTCTGGGCATTATATAGAATTACACGTATGGGCAAGTCATCAGCATGAACAGGAGCAACGATTATACGTTTGTACCTTCATTCACAGGCAAATCTATCCCCGGTTAGTTCATGTCTCCAGACCTTGTAGTTTTTGAGAACATTATTTATTATTTATTTATGACGTAGTTTTAACCGCATTTCATATTTCTTTACTACTTGGTTTATAACTAGGACCGCGTCACATACAACCAAGTACATACACCAACGTGACAGCCCCCTGGTGAGGCTATTAGGTGGTGAAGGCACGATCCCCAAATCAACTCAATATGTCACAGTAGTGACAGATACAACACAATAATGGCATCGTAACTAAAGGCCACCAGTAGCTAAGTGCCAGTACATCATTGGTGTGGTAATGGCATAGTGATGTGTACAAAGTATATGCATACACAACCTACAGGAGATGCACAATACTGTAGGAGTATACAAGCCAGGTGAACCAGATAAAGGAAGACAGCCAAGCCAGCCAGAGCCTAGTAAGCTACAGTAGGTCAAGGAAAAATGTATAATAATACAAGAAAACTTTTAAAACATACCACGCTCTTTACAATTCATTAGTACAAACAGATAAGCAAACCAACCAGAGCCTAGCAAGCCAGAAAAAATATAAAATACAAGACATATGTACATTGCAATACAAACAAACATACCTTTCCTTGTGCAGTTGGCATGTCAAACCTATTCAGGTGTCCTGCAGCCATAGATACACGGAACGCATCCACTGGCAGCTGGCATTGTGACTTGAGACTTAGTGTGCCAACTGGCAACACTTTCAAACACAACTGAACCGCAATTCGCTCGTTTAAATAGCCATTTGAATCTGCTCGATTGGTAGTGGGTATATTACGTGCTGTTTTGATTGGCATTAAATAGAATTGTCGTACGTTTCTATCACCTCCACGGTAACATTCACCCATTATAAGATTATCTTTTCATCTATTCCCGGTGAGTGCGAAGCCTTAGGTCTTGTAGTTTTCTCAAACATTATTTATTAATTATTTATTTCATAATTAATGACGTAATTTTAACCACGTTTCATTCGTATTATTCTTAGTACTTGGTAGTATAATTATTATTACTAGGACCACGTCACATACAACCAATTACATACACCAACATTGCAACCTATCCATTGGGCAAGTATAAACAGTGCCATAGGCAGCACTCAGAGCAGTGTGCGTGTACCGGTGGAAATGATATATAGGCATATGTACACAGGCAAGGGAGTTTAACTGGCATAAGGAAACCACAATACTAAAACACAACCTACACCAAAACCAAGCTATATTGAAAGTAGCTATATATTGTAGGTTATGACGTTTCTCTCAAGATGACTCAGCAGTGAAGTGAGGCTATGCAGAACAAGGGACATGGTGAAGGCACAATTAACAATTGATCCCAATCAAGCCAATATGGCACAACAGACTCTGTTGTAACTAGAGGCCACAGGTGATGTGCCAGTATATCAGCGGTGTGGCATTGGCACAGTGATCTCAGCCTATAATATTATGCATACAGCCATGCACAACATTCAGGAGATAGTTACACATTGTTGTATATGCAGCACTGCATCGGCTTCTAGTTTAGCTATTATACAGACTCACGGTAGAGTAGTAGATAAGTCCAGTGGAAAATAATTCCAGCTGCTAGCAAGCCAGATGAAGGATGAAGATGTATAATACAACTACCAGCACAAGTATTACATTACTCATTACCTTGGTTTTCCAGCTGGTTGTTTATGAGCGCATCAGCTGGTATCCCAACTGGTCATCAGCTGGTTGTTCACTGCATGACTCCTGGAGCACATATCCTGCACACAAAATACACAGTTACAAACATTTAAACATACTTGTAATGTGGCCTCTGGCCTCTCCGCGACGTTTACTAATCTTCTCCTTCGAGCAATCTGTAATTAACAAGGGTGTGGTGCCGGGCGTTATATAGAATTACACGTACGGTAAAGTCATCAGCGCGAACAGGCGTACTTATTATACGGTTGTGTTTTCATTCACAGGCGAATCTATCCCCGCTTAGTTTATGTGTCTAGGCCTTGTAGTTTTCTCTAACATTATATATTATTTATTTATTTCATTATTAATGACGTAATTTTAACCACATTTCGTATTATCCTTAGTACTTGGTTGTATAACTAGGACTGGGTCACACATAACGAAGTAGATTGTTTACGTATAAGACAACTTCTATTTTGTTCCTCTAACTGATGTATAGTAAGTACAGTAGGACCCAAGCATCTGTGTGCCAGTTCTATTATAAAAGTGTTAAGATAAGTGAATCCGTTTGTATGAATCAAGCCCATTCATTTATATAGTAAGTTCCGTTCAACTGCTCTAATAGAACATACACTTACTCTAATAAAACGATCACCTAATAACAGAATACTCAAATAGAACAGTCAATTACACTGTTCAGATAATAAAGAGTTTGTATAATCAAGATTCAAGTCCTACTGTATCACCTGTTATATCACCATTGCATAGCATTTATGGTAGCCTTTACCTAGTATAAATAATTCGAGTTTGGTAACCTTCCATGTATATGGCATTGTTATGTACAATGGAAACGTGGCCAAACTCAAACTATTTAATATTGCTACTAGAGAATCTTACACATTGCTTTATTGATTACCATGTACTTCGCAGATAAGCATTCAGCAGGAGGTTCACAGATGATGGCACAAATCCCTCTCCTTTCAACCCAATAAGTGAGATGTAGGAGATTGCCAATCATTTCTTTAGTGTCAACACTTTTCCATTACTACTGCTGGGTTGATTTAACTAATAGCAAAACAAACAGTAGATGTGTTCCCAGGACCTCATCAGTTATCATACAAAAAAAAATACTGGTCACACTATTACTACCACACAATCACTAAACTATGTACACATATGGGCACAAAAATTCACACACGCACACACACACACACACACACACACACACACACACACACACACACACACACACACACACACACACACACACACACTGTACATGTACACACATGCACACATCTAGATATACACACAAACACACATACGCACACACACAATATGTGCATGGATAAAAGCACACATAATTATGTGCACACATATTTGAAAGATACACACACACACATGTACACACACACATGTACACACACACACACACACACACACACACACACACACACACACACACACACTCACATATACACGCACACACTCACATCCACACACTCACACCCATACACTCACTCACTCACACACACACACACACACACACACACACACACACACACACACACACACACACACACACACTCACTCACATATACACGCACACCCACACACTCACATCCACACATCCACACACCCACACACTCACACCCATACACTCACTCACTCATTCACACACACACACACACACACACACACACACACACACACACACACACACACACACACTCATTCACACATACACGCACACACTCACATCCACACACCCACACACCCACACCCATACACTCACTCACACACACACACACACACACACACACACACACACACACACACACACACACACACACACACACACACACACACACACACACACACACACACACACACACACTCACTCACATATACACGCACACCCACACACTCACACCCATACACTCACTCATTCACACACACACACACGCAAACGCACACACACACACCATAGGTGTAGCTATGGCCAGTATGGGCATGAGCAGGCATTGCCCTACCATTGCAGTTCCTTTCCCATCCATCAACCTTTGCCCAGCCATCACAAGCAACTAACTCAATGTTAGTTATGCTACACTAAATTCATGGCAGAGCATACACAACCCTGTGACAGTAATATAGCACATACCACATTATTTGAATTATGATTTTACCAAAGGCCTGAATTCATGATTGACATCACATGATATATTTAGGAGAAATCTCACGGAAAGCCCTTTTCACACCTCAAGTAAATTCACGTATATTTTGTACATACTGTAACTCTTCATTTGTAGCGTTGTGTAATGGACTGAAATATATAAGAGCGAAGTGTAATGGCCACCATTCAATCTCGATTAGTTGGCTTTGACATTTCAGTTCAACTGTGCTTTAGTCTACTACAGAAAGTGCTGCACACCCAAGGCACATAGACTGCTAGTGGATAAGAAGAAAATTCTGCTCCATACATTTATGATATGTGCCATGAGGGTCGGATGGAACAGTAAATGAAGAGAAGATCAAGTCATTGTGAAGAGTTCCAACTGTATTTATGTAGATACTATATCTGTGCAAAGTGTACATTCGGTACAGGACCAAACTTAATTTGTTACTAAGAAGTAGTAGGCCTGAGCCAAATATACTCAAAATTTTGCCTAAAATGCTTTCATGAATTTCCCAAAATATTTACGTATTATGCACTTCATGCAGTGTCCCTTCCTAGCTAACAACATTCATTACTATAATTTTATAATATTTTAATCAACAAATACTCTATTAGAGCATTTCACTACATACTGACTGTTCTATTAGAGAGTATTGATCAAAGGAGGTATAACAGTGGCGGATCCAGGGGGGCACGTCCCCCCACACACACACCCCTTCAAAAAATTGTATACAAGATTGAGATACTCTGATAGAGCAGTAAATTACACTAATAAAGCAGTCGCACACACACACACACACACACACACACACACACACACACACACACACACACACACACACACACACACACACACATGCATGTATGTACACAAACATATCCATCTACGCACAAGCAAAACATGGTAGAAAATAGTTGTTGGAGCAGTGGCAGAGGAAATAGTTGATATGAGAGGGGGCTGACCAGAGTATAGAATTTCTGGCAGCAGGTGATCTGGGGGGCACAGCCTCCCCCTAGAAGTTGTAGCTATTATAGCTTTCACAACATCTCAAAGTTCACTAAAATTAATTTATAGGGTACAATTTGAAGCATTTTAACTAAAACATCAACTTTTAATTAAAACAATTGTGACCTGTTCTTGGAAAACCTACCTTTTGGCACATTGGTCAAATTTCTGTTTTATAGCTTAAATGAGGTACTGGGTGCTCATCTCTCTTGTGTTAAAATTTCAGCTTAATATCTTTAATCATTCCTGAGATATGGCTGATTTTCTTTCCTGTACATTACAAACTAACTTCTATGTAATGTATTGAGTTCTGTGAGAGATTAAGGGTAACAAATGGTGACAAATTACTTTGTTTACCAATAATACCATTCTTATCATCTAAAATACTTTAAAAGACATTTCTGATAGTTTAATGAAGTATTCTTGGTACTTTTCTACAATTAAAAGCCAAGTATCATTGTCTAAGACTAAGTTTTAGCCATTCCATCACATGGACAAATCACCCAATTTGTAAGTTCATTGGTGTCCCACACATGAGAAATTACTACATGGTCTGATATAGTCATCCATATCTCCTAGGAAAAAGAAGTTATGGGCGTGAAACTTCACAGCAAGAAGGTTTAATAGTTGCTTTATCCGAATATGCAAAAAAAATTAATTTAAAAAAAAATTGTTGTAATTTTCAATTTAATTCTCCCAAAAAGTTTGCTTGTGCCCAAAAGGTAGGTTTTCCAAGATCCGGTCACAATTTAAGGCCACGGTATAATCACAGGCAATCATTCAAAGTTTTTAATGCCTATCGATACTTGTTGATAAGGCCATAAAACCAGTCTACTGAGTCAAGCAGTGTGAAAGGTTTAAAGTGAACACAAAGCCCTTCATATTAATGTTTTTATGTCATTACAGTACAGTGTAGTTTGAGGCAGGTGGAACACTATAAGTTGGTGTAGCAAGACATGCAAGCCAGCCCATACATTGCTCAGCTCCAGCTATGACTACCATGTTTTCCGTTGCCAAATGCAGCAAAAGCTGTAGGCTCTATATATGGGCAGTTCTGGGGCATGGTGATGCTGTATACAACAGATATGTTGGTTATTTGGATGTTTGCCCCTAAATTTTCATAGTTTAGAAGCCCAGAGAGACTATACAGTTTTACTGTTCTTAGCTAATACTTAAGAGAGAGAACCATCAATGATGATGATGAAAATAGTGCATATGTATCTTATACAGTAACTGAGAGTGTGTTGTGTCCTCAGGCACACATGACCACAACATGGAAGACCATAAGGTGGGTATGGCAAGGAGTGAAATTACACCAAAACATACAAAAAACTGCTAGCTTTTAAAAGGAACTGTAAAGGTGACTATTTTATTAGAGTAGCTGACTGCTCTATTAGAGTATCTCGATCTTGCAATAATTGTCCAATGGCCCCACCATCTATATGGTTCCATTAATTAAATAATTAACAAATTTTTGTGTTTGACATCGTCCTGTGCTACCTTTTAGGCCCCACTCTTTTAAGTAATAACAAAAGTTGTCCGGTTAACCTAGGGGCAACGGTTTAAAAGAAATTCACACAGTCTTAAGTACAAAACCTTCTACTCCAGCCTGTTGTTTTCCCGTAAGTCTCTCGTGTATTCTTCCTTTGTTTAGTCAAGTGTCTCTCACACCAGTATCTTGATCTTTCTACAGAGTACGCTGCTCTAGTTCCACCCGGTGAGTTCTCATGTCGAAGTATTGAGTCAAATTTTGTAGTATCCAATGCTTAGTTTAATGTACTGGTTGCTAAGAATTACAAACCTGGTTCACGAACCGGTTGTACAAGTTCAATGTTTGGTTTTACGCGTAGTGCATATAAACTGGTTGCTATGCGGCTGTAGCTACTCAAAGGTTATACGAGTTGAACTCCTAGTAACTAACGCGTGGTGTGTTTTAACCGGTTGTCAAGAACTGGAAAGGACGGCGCCTATTAGAAAACCTAACTCATTAACAAAGCACTTGGGAAAATACCCATAGTTATTTTGACGTTCGTGTATCGTCTAACACAACCCCGGTGAGTATTCGTTTGTGCACTTCGTAGTTAGTCCTGTACATTAATTAATTAATTAATCATTTATGATGTCATTTCTTATTATTCTTATTACTTGGTTATGTAATTTGAGCTTTACAGTGGCCAGCACTGAAGGTCTGACAGCAACATGTGCTGCAGCCTTTGGATTAACTAACCTAACAAACAGGAACTAGTGATTAAATTAAACATTACTTAACCTACAGTAGCTAACAATAAGGTGAAACAGAAAATGGGCAAAAGAAAGGGAAAAAAAATCCCTCAACTACAGAATTTCAACTGCAGGCCACCCAATGTCTAGTCATGTGCCACACTACATTATTGCTGGTAGTGATGGCCACCCAATGTCTAGTTGAGCACCACACTACATTATTGTTGATAGTGATAAGCATGCAATAATGAATAATATCTGAGGGTAGGATACTTGGAATTGTGCAGCAGTATCCTCTCAGTATTTGTATGGTGATTGATTTTCTATTAGCCATGTTTCAATACATTCTATGCTCTTTTAAATGTAATCTATATAGTTTGAATACGATAAGGGGTGATTGTGTATACGTTGATATACGTATGTCATGTGCAGGTAAAAAGTGATGCTGAGCTAAGGCATCTAAAGACCAGTGTAGAGGATTTGAAAAGACAGAAAGTGAGTTACTTATTTTAGCAATGTATCAAGGGATGCAAGAGTCTCGATAACATAACTGTCATAATAGAATTTATGTATAATTGTTGCGTATCATAGTGTGTTTTTCATCATTGCAACAATAATGAATTTGGGAAATGCTTTATGTTCACAGTGTTGTTTTTTTATGAAGAATTCTTTCTTAGAAAGTACGTACAATACCCTTTTGTAAATACATATCATAATATCTGGTATAATTAAAAACATAAGTGAAGTATGGTTTCACCTATAAAAGTAGAAATATGAGTGATTGTAGCTATTACAACATACATGTAGCTATGTGAGAAAATCCCAAAAGTGTCATGTTACTGTCATCTATATGCCACAACAGTCATCTATATGCCATAACAGTCAAGCTGTAAAAAAGGGCTCGACCCCAAAAAAGCCATGCAGGGTGAAAAACGATGTGAAATCCAAGGTGGAGGGCAAGAAATGGCTGTGATGGCAAAAATTTTAATGCTGACAATACAGGTGAATTTGTGTTGCTTTCTCCGGGATTCAGCACCAAATTCACCTGAATTGTCATTATTGAAAGTTTTGCCTTTCAATTAACGACAACCGTTTCTTGGCTACCACTAGGTAGGAGCCGTTTCTTGGCTACCACTAGGTAGGAGTCCATATGCTTTTTAATCTTCCAATTATTCTTTCTGGCAATTCTTTATTATTCCTAAATCTATTAGAGTAAACGTATAAGTGACTGCTATATTAGAATATCTCTATTTTTCAACCATTTTTATACTTGCACTGTTTCAGTGTTGCATTCAAAATATTTTTGCATCACACTACAAGAAAAACTTATAATCTTGCACTAATTATTCCTAGAACTCATCCGATTATTCCAGAATATTCCCCAATTCTTTCCATTACCTATTATTCCTGAATTTATTCCGGCATGATAGACGCATCCCTAACTTCCACCTTGTCTTTTTTCACCCAGGCTTTTTGGGAACCAAACCCTTTTTTCACAGCTTGGTTGTTTTTTTATGGATATCACTTCTTTTTTTATTTGTATAGTCGAAAGCCGGCCTATGGCAAGCTTTGTAGCATTATTTTTTTCTTCATTACAGAGAGATCAAGAGAGGAATTTTGCTTATAATGATGTAAAATAATAACATGAATTTACATCTACAGGTTGTCTGACTTATAGAAGAAATCTCTACAACTACAAAATAACTTTTTTGTAACTTAACTCTCTTACAGAGTACCTTACAATGTAGACTCTCTATAGGGTGATTTATTGGAGCTGAACTCTTTACAAGATGACTTGTTTGTAGCTGAACGCTCTACATGGTGATTTGTTTGTGGCACAAGGTGATTTGTTTGTAGCTGAATTCTCTACAGGGTGATTTGTTTGTAGCTGAACTCTCCACAGGGTGTTTTATTTTTAGCTGAACTCTGTACTGTGTGACTTTTTTGTAGCTGAACTCTTTACTGCGGGACCTGAACTCTCTACAGGTGACTTGTTTCTAGCTGATCACTCTACATGGTGGCTTTTTGTAGCTGAACTCTCCAAAGGGTGATTTGCTTTTAGCTGAACTCTCTACTGTGTGATTTTTTTGTAGCTTAACTCTCTACTGAGGGGCCTGTTTGTAGCTGAATTCTCTACAGGTGATTTGTTTCTAACTGATCTCTCTATAGGGTGGCTTTTTGTAGCTGAACTCTCCTCAGGATGATTTGTTTGTAGCTGATCTCTGTACAGGGTGGCTGTTTGCAGCTGAATACTCCACAGAGTGATTTATTTATAGCTGAGCTCTCTACAGGGTGACTTTTGTAGCTGAATTCTCTACTGAGTGACTTGTTTGTAGCTGAACTCTCCACAGGATGATTCTTTGTAGCTGAACTCTCTACTGGGTGACTTGTTTTGTAGCTCAACTCCTTACACAGTAAGTATTCATGTACTCTGTAGCTGAATGCTCTGATAGGGTCACTTACTAATGATGCTGAATACTCCAATAGAGTGACTGTACTATTGCAATATCTCGATCATGCACTCGCTAAACGTAGTAGTATTTTGTATTTTAACTGAGTGGCTTTTACTCCGATTTCTGCAAGGACTTTCTATGATGATTATTCCATGTACATACCGGTTTTCATCTCACTTTTCATAGCAGTTTGCCTGGTTGGCATGAAAACTAGTGGATTTTTATTCATGAAACTTGATCGCATAAGTGTGACACAGGTTGGATTTTGTGTCATACCTCCATGGTGTTTATCTCGATTCCTTTCAAAATACAAAAAGGCACTCCTACAATGATTACTCCATCTACATAGCAATTTTCAACTCATTCCTTAAAGTAGTTTACCCTGTGGGCATGAGAGAAGTTTAATCTTATTTTTTGCAAATAATTATTTAAAACTCCGTGATTGTTCATTGGATTCCCACCAAACTTGGTACTGAAATTTGATTTAATGTGCCCTTCAAGTGTGCCAAATTTCAGGTCAATTGGGGTATGTGTTTGTATTTTATGGAAGATTTTGAAAAGTGTGCAAAAGGAAGTAGAAGAGAGAAAAAATGAAGAAAATAACCCTGAAACTTTTTTCAAATTTGGTATGTAGACTCCCCTACCTGGCAGACACTTCTGTTGCAAATTTGGTTTCAATCTGATAAGAGATCACGGAACTACATACAGTATGTGTGAAAATTGTGTGATACTTTCTTCCTGTCAATATAGTCACGGTGTGTTGTGTCAGTTTATTGGGCTGTATGACACATTACTGTATGTATTGATCTATTCAATGCTAAAGTAGGGGTCTTCCCACATAGCTATGTTTTCACTCATATTTTTGTTTCACTACTATATTGATAGAACCCTAGTTCAGTTTTATTTTAGGCTGTCAACTTTTTTGCTATAGTATATCTACTGTACGTTTGTTGCTTTATTAGAGTATCTCAATCTACCTATTGAGTTATACAATATATTAAGTGGTGTGGTTATCTATGTCATAGTTTTTTACAACAAACCAGAACTTATTGTTGATAAATCATTAAGTGACACAGTCATGGCATGCTTTAATTGATAAGAGCCTGGTGGCATGTTCTAATATTTAGGGGGCGTGGTCAGTGCACACAATTGTTTTTTTATAAGTGCAGCTACACCTATCTACTCTATTTACAGTTGCTGAAGCAGTTCAAATACACTGTGGTTTTGTGGCTCTTATATACATGTACACTCCCTAAGTAAAATGTCTCTGAGGAAAATTTGTGTATCAGTATGATTTCTTTGCATGAAGAAGATGACGACTGTGTAGGTGTAGATAAAAGGAAAGGAAAAGCACTGAAGGCAGACACTTGTCAAAGACAGATGCCATAAGTGGGTTTGTTATTGTGGCAAGAGATGGTGGCCATGTGCTACTTCGTTTGGTCTCTAGCATTGTGATTGCGGTCAGGCGGGCGGGCGGGCAGGTAGGCAGGCAGGCATGCAGGCCAAAATTTGGGTTTTGGTGATTTTTTACAAAAAATCAATATCAATATTTAGCCATCTATCAGTGTATTCTTGTTTTTTTATTTTAGAGTATCTAAGACTATTGCATAAAAGTGATTTAATGTTTCTATGACAGTTTTTAATCATCTTTACCATGGAGACTGAATTGATTGCAGAGGCGCTTCCCCTGCTTTTCTTCATTTGTAATTCTGTGAAATGGGCTGAACATGCTGAAAGCAAAGCGGAATGGCCGCTTCACTTTCAAGTCAGTAATTGATGGTTGGGGTGAGCATTTAGTCGAAAACATCACCTTTTGTGCCATGTTTTCCTTTTGATGCAGTACGCACAATTTTCCCAGTCATAATAATGTTACAAAAAAGTAAACAAACGTGTATAAGTAAAATTAAGAATTTTAAGTTTGAATGGTGATCTTAGATAAAAGTAGGGAGAAACAAGGGAGGTTGCCTATGCCTGCAAATATACTAGTGGACATTTAATCCCTAATTCAGTCATGGATGTAGACTGCATAATTATCCACTAGTACAGCTGTACATCTGCAGGTGTAGGCATCCTCCTGTGTTATCCTACTATTTTTTTATGATCCCTACAAACTTAAAATTCTTATTTTTTTCTTATACTCATTACAATAAGAAGTGCAGGTGTAAACACACTTGTTGTATCATTCTCCATACGTAAGACTGTGTACTATGTACAATAGCACATTGAAACACACATCCTAATTACTAATTGAACTAGTCAGTTTTTCGCTATGTCCTTTACATGTATGTAGCCAAGAGTCTTGTACCATTCTTACCTTTTATGATGCAGTACATACTGTAAGACTCTTATACAATATGCCAGAAGGCATATTTCAGCTCCATGCAGCATATAGGAAAAATGAAGGCGACTAACTTACAAATTACTTAAACATAACTTGACAATGGTTACTGCTACAGGCTTAATTTCTTCACTGTGCAACATTGCCTAAGGCAAAGCCATGTCTTTTAGTCTAGTGCATCAACTATCATGTTTTGTCCTCCCTTATCCCACTAGAGTAAAGTTGTTTGATTAATAGATAATGCTTTAATGACTTTGTAGTTGGTTATCGAAAAAAATGTGTTTTTGACGAAGGACCTGGGACCATGGGACCACAGGTATCCAACTCTTCTTGAAATTTTATACACTACACAATATTCTATACTTGTACTAAGTACTTCTGTAAGTAGTTTTGCATGGCCAATCCACTTTTTTCGCTGTCACAGTGTCTCTCATGACGTTTACACCAATTAGAAATTTTAAGTGCCTCTGAAAAAAATCTCTGAAGCTGACTGCACTTATAGGCCACTGAGTCGCCACTCGCCTTCTGCACTAGTATACTAGCCTATTATGCTTCCCCAGCTATAGCTGTACTACAATAGTTTAGAAACATTGTGCAAACAAATGTTCCAGGGAAGTAGCAATTACTAGCTAAACCAAGTTAAGCAATTTGCAGCAGCTCTACAACCAGACTTCGTACATTGTGGTGTATTTGCACAATGTTTCTAAACTACTCTAGTAGCTGAGGTGGCATAATAGACTAGTGCAGCAGGCGAGTGGCCTATAAATGCAGTACATACTTTTTCAGAGGCGCAATTCTAATTGGTGTAAACATCATGTGAGACACAAAAAAGTGGATTGGCCATGCAAGTGTACTTGCAGATGTACCTGTGGAATATTGTGAAGTGTATGAAGAGTTGAACCCCCATGGGTCGCCTGGTCTTGGGTCCTTGGTCCCCGGGTCTACTGTTTTTACCTACTGCCTGAACCTTGGCTATGAGCTTACCACGTTTCTTAAAACCATTGAAGAAAATTTGTGAAAGTAGACCTGTATGAGCACACTATATAAAAATATTGACCAGTAACTGATCTCATATTACCTTTACAGCACATTGGTAAATGTATATTCTAAATCAAACCAAAATGTCCCTTAACCCTTAAACGCACATAAGCCTATATATAGGCGGATTACGCATGTCCCTGGAAAACGCGTAGCCTATAGATAGGCTTTTACGCATGGCTGTAAGCAAAGCGCTGTAACTTTTGAAGCGTTTATTGTATTGCTTTGTAATTTGTGTCATTCTACTCGTGATGTAATAAGCATTAAAATGATACCTAGGGGTTTACCCTATGACCAAAGTATAGGAACTAAAACTCGCCGTGAAAATAATTCTGAACAAAGAACTATAAAAGTGTGCACATACTAGAGTTGTACCGATAATCAGATCAGTACTTGGTAGAAGCCAATAATTAGCTGTTTTAACATAATTGGAAATCGGTTGAAATGGGCTGTGGCCAGCAGATTATTACTCTATTTAGCTTCAGCAGCTGTAGTACCACTGTAGGGCTGGTGTCAGAAGCTCTGGTATGTACTTGGGTAATTTGTGGTAACCACAAAGATAAACAGTGATGGTTCAGGCCCTAGCCCACTTGTCTGACTAGCAACTTTGATTGAGATAAGTGTACAATTTTACACAATTGGCTTTACTAACTCTACTTTTAATGGAGTGTGCACAAGTATAATTTTAGAGACCTACAATCGGGTATCGGTTAACTATCGGTAAAACAGGATAAAAATGTATCGATATCGGTTTTCCATAAAAAGTGGGAATCGGTACAACTCTACTACATACCTTTAGAAAATGATCCATAACTCCTTGCCAGTTGGTCCGAATCGTTGCAAACAAGTATTACTCGAATCGTCATTCAATGGCGAACCAGGCCATATACAGCTCACATGATTAAACCCGCAATCAATATGACAGGCAAAACGAAGAATGTGCTGTTGCGATAAAGTTAGATGTTATACAAGTAAACCTTCGTTGTTACAGTAGTTATTTAGCCTTCCCCAAGTAGGTCAATGAATAAGCTTTCTATTGATATCTCATTTTAGGCTAATAGAGTTAGGAAAGCTATCTTGCCTCACCATGTAAGTTTGCTTTGTCTAAACACATATTCCTAAAAGTTGCGTGCACATTTACGGCTTAATTCCTTAAAAGTTTCATGTGCGTTTAAGGTTTGACATGTTTCTGATAATTTCTGTGTTTTTTACTAGTAAGCTGATTACTCAACCAATTGACCAAGCAACCAACTAATGACTGACTATTACTTTAAACTAGCATACATATGTGACTGTCTCAGCGAAAATCCATCTAGTTTGCACAAAAAATTTAAAAAAACTGGTGAAATTACACATGTCACAAAGAAAATTTTACACAAGGTTTAATCAAGCCATTACTCAGGAAAAGAAGTCTTGACTTGACTAAACCTATATACCATCTCATTTGCCTACTCATGGGGAGTTCGAAAATCTTTGTTTCATTTCTGTAGCCTCAATGGTTTGCGTGTGATGTGCATTTGTTTATGATGCGGTAGACGTAAACAAAATTGTCACCGCTTCTTCAACAAAACTGCTTTCATACGCCTATGCGCAAGTGACTGTAAGGCTAAAATTATACCTTGGTTGATCTGCCAATCCATGGTGAACATTGTAAACCAAATTCCAACTTTGTAGACTAATCTAAATGGAAGTTTTGGCTGTGAATGTAAGCGCCTGTAGTTTATTTTTAGTATAGTCACTGTACAAATCGATTTCCTTGTTCTTCCTACTTTCTGGCACTGTAATTCCAAAACTACTTACCATAATTGACTGAAACTTGTAAACCATTCCTTGGACAATGCAGATAATGCTGAGAAATTTAATAAAAGAATTCGGAGGTTGTGCAAACTAGACGTGTTTTCGCTGAGATGGTCACATATGTTTAACATAACTAAAGCTACAAGTAAAAAGTTAGGATATTTGGCAAAGTATTTTCAAATCACTGTGAGTGAATTCTAAGGGCTTAGCTATACCTAAACAATATTACAGGTTGTTGTTAAGTAAAGATTACATCTGTGAACAGGCTGTAGGACCAGATATCCTATAGACCTTCAGTAGTTGTTCTGTGAAGCTTTAATTTAAAAATTCAACTAGTTTTTGATCGATTTTTGGTAGAGAGAATGCAAATCTTCATGATGTACTATGAAGTACTACTGTACAGTATGTAAATGCCTTATAGTTCAATACAGCAGAGAAGATTATCAGAATTAAGATACGGTATAACATATGTTTATGATGTATTGACAATTGATTTTTTTCACAAGTGCATGTTCATTATGTATGTGTTCTGTAAAAGTGAATGCAATAACTATAAGAAATCATGACTAATACATACTGTAATTTTAAATTATTTACAGTATGCCTTCAGTTGCTAATTGTTAATAATAAACTTTCTAGGAGCTTTTTTGGGTTACAGTGACTGGTTAATGGTAGTACTGTACGTACATGTGCCTACATTAGATACTAGAAGATATGTATCACTGGCCTGCTGTACTTGTACTGTAGATTGATTGAGAATCAATTGTGTTTTTTTAGCACAGTTTTGAAAGGCCATAGTCCATGTCTCTCATTAAATTGTAACATTAGTAGTGTTTGCTGTGCATGAATATTGTTACTGCATTATGATTTAATAATTTTAAAGGTCAATTTGATGAGAAAAATGAGAGAAGGATCTCAGCAAAAGAAATTAGACGTACGTACTGTATTTTGTGTTGTCTAGTATACATATTTATATATAATGTGTAATTAGTAGTAGGATAATACGATCTTTATGCAGCATCTACATATGTTAAGATTGATTTATATTCCATATAAGGAGTTGCTAAAGCAAAGAGAAATAGCTCAATTAAAAAAAGAAGACAGAAGAAAGGAAAATATGATCAAAGAATTGAAGGCTGATAAATTAAGAAAAGATGTTGTTTTAAAGAGGAGGCAGGAAGAGGTTCAGGAAGTGTTTGTATAACATACACACTGTAGTTACTGTACTATGCACTTTTTAAAAAGCAAGATGAAACCAAAATTTAAATTTATAAGGTGCATGTGACTTTTTATACAATGTATACTTAGTTTGTAATTTAATTCGATAAGTATTACTTAGCATCCCTTTAAATATATATTTCAGTAAAGTCTTCTGTTCTACAAAACAACTTGTTCTTAAAAATTTGTGCTCACAGTTACTGTAATACAAAAACAATAGTGGAAATTTACCTTGTAATCTAACTACACTGTACTATTATGCCATTCAGCAGTATTCAGTTTGTTTAAATAACAACGCATGTATTTATTGCATGTGTAAAGTGTTTTACTACTGCACATGAAAATCAGAACATAATGGCTACGAAAAAAGATGTGTGCTAATTTTGTTGTAGGTTGCTGCATTGAGACGTGTTCAGCGTCAAAGGCCTGTTCGTCAAACAGCAGCAGTATCGTCGTCATCATCATTAAGCAAACAAAGAGGTTCTTCTATTTTTTCGAGTGAGAATGCTAGGAAGAAATGGCACACCATTGAGAAATCAGTATGTAATGTAGTGTTATGCACATGCACTTACGTATAAACTTCAGAGTAAGGATTATGATACATGTATAATGTTACTAAAACATTGAATAACTAAACCATTGGTAAACCTTAGGTATGGAGCTTAGTTCAACATATTATTAGAGACAGAATTGTGTTGACAAGCTGATTGCAGTGTGTATGTATAGTACAGTGACTGGTATACTGTACATAATGTATTCACGATGTAGTAGCGTAATTTCAGTGCAGAATTTTCACAAAATAGGTGAAACCAGAATTTAAGTATTTAATATCTGCTTCATCTTTTCTTCTTCCTGTGGTAAAAAAATACGTTTAAAAAGCCCCAAAGGGGTCTGTGGCCAGCTTTGGGGTATACAAATACAAAAAGAAATGAAATCTAATCCAAAACAGCCAAGCTGTAAAAAAAGTGTGTGGCCCTCAAAATGGCTATGGTGAAAAAAAAAGTGAAATCCAAGGTGGCGGCCAAGAAATGGCTGTGATGGTACATTAATGGTAAACAATTTAATAACGACAATTCAGGTGAAGTTGGTGCCACTTGGTCTTGGCACAAATTTACCTGAATTGTTGTTATTAAAATTTTTATCATTAACCTACCATCACAGCCATTTCTTGGCCACCACCTTAGATTTCACATCTTTTTTCACCATAGACATTTTGAGGGCCGCACACTTTTTTTACAGCTTGGCTGTTTTGGATTAGATTGAATATAAAAGGAAAGACAAGGCAAAGAAGGAATGCACTTTTCGGAACCCCAAAAGGCACATCCCACTAGTGAGTTTGTTTTAGTGATATTCGATATTAGGATTTTGGTTTCGGTATAATGTTGATACGATAATTGGTAAAATATTGAAATTTCGATACTTTTTCGATATTTTTCTTTTGGGTAATTGCGTGGGGCAAATGTTTATAATTAACAGCTATGCTTTACAGAATTTGTGATAAAGGTAATAAAAAGTCTTGGAAACTGGTAGACACTTTTAAAATGGCTATACTGTACATAGCTGAGCTTCATTTCTACTGTGATTGCACAATCACACACCAAAAGTTGTAAATTACCAACATATTACTGAATATATTGAAAATTTTAGCAAAATATTGAGTATACGATAAATATTGATATCAATTATAAAAATATTGAGATTCGATATGGCATCGGTATTTGAAAAAAATATTGCAATGTCAATAATTTTTCGGTATATTGCACATCACTAGTTTGCTATTGTGGTGTAAAATGGTGGCTGTGCGTTGCTTTGTTTTGGCTCTAGGCTTGCGACTGCAGTCAGTGAGTGGGTGGTGGGTATGTAGGTGTGTATAGGTAGGTGGGTGGATGGGTGTGTAGGTGGGTGGATGGGTGTGTGGGTGGGTGGTGGGTGGGTGTGTGGGTGGGTGGGTGGTGTGTGGTGGGTGGGTGGGTGTGTAGGTGGGTGGGTGTGTGGGTGGGTGGTGTGGGTGGGTGGGTGGGTGTGTGGGTGGGTGGGTGGGTGTGTAGGTGGGTGGGTGGGTGGTGGGTGGGTGTGTGTGGGTGGGTGTGTGGGTGTGTGGGTGGGTGGGTGGGTGTGGGTGGTGTGGGTGGGTGGGTGTGTGGGTGGGTGGGTGGGTGGGTGGGTGAGTGGGTGGGGTGGGTGGTGTGTAGGTGGGTGAGTGGGTGGGTAGGTGGTGTGAGTGGGTGGGTAGGTGGGTGGTGTCGGGTGGGTAGGTGGGTGGGTGGTGTGTAGCTGTGGGTGGAGTGTGTAGGTGGTCTGGGTGG